>NC_052530.2:20341427-20966427 GCF_016746365.2 Drosophila yakuba
AGGGTTAAGGGAGTCCTACCTTCACGAAATATGATGTCCAAGGTGGCTCATGGCATTGTTTCAAATATGCGCTCAATACTTCCGAGGCTCGAGGCTTCAGTAAAAGGCGGGTAAGCTGCATTTTGTATCTAAATATTGACACTATTACATCACATAATAATAACAATTGGTTTTCGTGGGTTTTGTTATTATTTTTGCGCTCTTATCGAATCTACAGCTGTTCTGCTATCGATAATGCTCGATTGTTATCACATCGATAGCAGCAGCGATAAATCGATAACTGCGCGTAATTTGAACTTATTTTTTAAACGCATATTTTCTCACTTTTAATGTAGCATCGTGTCGGTTAGAAGCACCAGCAAGAGACCCGAGCTATCGGAGCACTTTACGCTGGATGAGGCGGTGGCCAACGAGAAGCTGCTTCAGTATGAAGAGGGTTCAAAGGAACGCACCGAGCTGGAAACCGCCCTTCTGGGCGTCCTCAACAGAGTGGAGCATGTTCCCATCGTCATTAACGGCCAGGAGTTCCAGGCCAAGGAGGACTTCCAGCAGGTGCTGCCCTACGACATCCAACAGCCCATCGCCCACTACGGCCATGCCCATCGCGTGCTCATCCAAATGGCCATCGAGAAGAGTGTGGAGGCGCAGGTGAAGTGGGACAAGGTTCGTCTTAGCGATCGCATTGACATTTGGGAACGGGCTGCGATGCTGATAGCCGGAAGATATCGGTACAATATCATTGCGGCCACGATGTTGGGCCAGGGAAAAACGCTGCGCCAGGCGGAGATGGATGTGGCCGAGCTGGTGGACTTTATGCGCATTAATCCCGTCTTCCTGCGTGAGCTGGCCAACTACGAACCCATTACAGATACCCAAAGCAAATGCAGAAACTCCATGCGGTTGAGAGGACTTTCAGGTGGGTATCCATGCAATTCATATGGATTTCTATACACTTATAACTTTTTATGTCCAGGATTTGTGGCTGCCATCAGTCCGTTCAACTTTACAGGCATCGCCGCCAATCTGGCGTATACGCCCGCCTTGATGGGCAACTCGGTGCTGTGGAAGCCCTCCGACTCGGCCATCCTGTCCAACTATTTCGTGTTCAAGGCGCTGCGTGAGGCTGGAGTGCCCGATGGTGTGGTGAACTTTGTGCCCGCCGAGGAGACAACGTTTGCATCCGTAGTAACGCAACATCCGAAATTGGCGGGCATTAATTTCACAGGCACCTCAACGGTGCTCAAGGTGCTCTGGCAACTAGTCGCCCAGAATATCAACTTCTACCAGAACTATCCCCGTTTGGTGGGCGAGGGAGGCGGCAAGAACTTCCACTTCGTGCACTCCTCGGCTGAACCGGAAACGGCGGTGGCCTGTACGATAAGAGCTGCCTTTGAGTACGCCGGCCAGAAGTGCTCCTCCTGTTCGATGCTGTATGTCCCGGAGTCCCTGTGGCAGAATCACATACGTGAGCCTCTGCTGGGGATCACTGCATCACTGGTCGTGCGACAGGATGCCACGTACTGCGATAGCTTCTGCTCGGCGGTGATCAACCGACGGGCCTACGATCGCATCTACATGTGGCTGAGGTACATCGACCAGAGTCCCAGTTGCCAGATCCTCGTAGGAGGAAGCTGCGACAAGCGACGTGGGTACTACGTAGATCCAACGGTGGTGCTGGTCAAGGATCTGGACAATATCATATGTCGCGAGGAGCTGCTGGCACCCATACTCGGTGTCTACGTCTATCCGGATCATAAGCTCAAGGAGACTATGGACAAGGTGGCACAGATCAATCATGGACTGACTGGTTCGGTGTTTGCCCAGGATCAGAGCTTCATCGAGCAAGCATACGATGCCTTCAGAGTCAATGTGGGCAACTTGAACGTAAATGACAAGTCCACCGGTTTGATGGTGGGTCAGCAGCCTTTTGGAGCGGGTCACATGACCGGCACCAGTGATAAGTTGGGCAGTCCCCACTCCCTGCTGCGATGGACATCGCCACAGGTGATCAAAGAGTCCTACAAGCCGCACAGGAACATCTATTATCCTTATATGCAAATCGACGATCAGGAGCACGGCATTGTACATGTGAAGAACGAAGCAAGTGATGTGCTCTCGCAGGATGAATCCTTCTATGGGGACTTCAAGAATGAAGGCACTAAGGTGGTATAGGTTCATCAAAATTTCTGTGGCAATAAATATGAATACCGAATGGTAAAAAAAAAGGACTTTGGCTCAAAGGGTACATAAATATTAAATATTATCTATACACTTTTTAAATAAACGTCAGATATTTTGTACAATTATACCAAGTAAAAATAAACTGTTTTTATAGTATACTATAGATTTGAAGGTGAAACATGAGATGTCCAGACACCTGCTTCACATTGTTTGCATACTAGTGATACCCCACCTGATTCCAATCAGTGGCACTGGGACAGCGGATCAGAAATTTAGTATGTCTCATAAGGAAGCCTCGTCTTGGTCGAGAATGCAGAAGGACTTGAGCCCGAGACATTACAATAGACTATATGATGCCTATCGGGAGCGTTTGAAGGGGGAGGGAAGCGGTAATGCAGATGTCGAGGCCAAAATGGAATCAAAGGATCCAGTACCACCTCAAAGAGATCTCACATCTTTGCCCAAAAAAACCGAAAAACTATTGGCCAAAGAGAAAGAACATTCCAATATCAAATTCGATGCCACCGATGATCGACCCGCGACATCGGGAAACTGTCTTGCACATCTTCCATATGCGAATAGAGAAAATCAAAGTGTTAAGGCTGTCGTCGAAGTCGCTAATGCAGAAGTCGAAGATAAACCCCTGGTAGGTAGTATGATTTTGCTGAAACTGGATGTCCCAGAAGATATGCTTCGAGTTAAAGCACCTGAGAAGGTCAAGGATCCGGGAGAACGTCGAATCTCTGAGCTCCATCGCATATACAACGACTTCTTGAAAGCCTGGCGAAAGCCAACACCAAGCTTGACCAACTCAAAGTCTGTTCCAGTGAAAACTCCAAGCTCGTCGGGAACCGTGAAATTAAGTGCATTATCGGATTTAATGGATGTGATAGAGCGTCTTCAGAAAAGCGATTTAGTCAGGGAGTTGGCCGAAAAAATAAACCAAGAAATGGAACCCAATTTGCAGAATCAAATCAAGCAGGATGCTCTTCTGGTAACAGATAGCAGAGCCTCATTGAGAGCTATAAAGAAGAATGATCTATCCGGGATCTTTGAAAATGTGGAGCCCGGAAGTGCCACCAATGCCTTCAAAAGGTTGCTAGATGATATCAACTCTAGAAGATCCAGCATTAAGGCTGGTGGACTTTACGATGAGTATAAGAGGGGCTTCTGTCAGCTATTCAGTGATCATAAATTTCCCAGAGAATCCCAAATTACCAGTGAAGCGGATTATCCTTTGGATAGCGAGTCGTGTCGCAGAACAAACGGCGAGGACATCGTTCACAGTCAGTGTGAGAAACAAAACGCAACTACTGTTGAATGTGACAAACCAGAAAGTAAGCCCACAACCAAGATCTGTGTTCCAATTGAAAAACCAATCCCAAGCAATCAGTGTGACAAGCCAAAGGCGACTACGCCAAAATGTAAGCAACCAGAAAGTAAAACCGCAACTACAACCGCAACTACAAGCTGTGTTCCTATTGAAACTCCGAGGCAAAACCATAACTATCTGAAGGCCCTGGAAACATTTATCAAAATAAACAAGGAAAGTAATCAGAACGGCGGCCTAAAACCCTATTATCTACCAAACTCCAAAAATCGTCAGCTGGTGTATAATGACATTCCATTGATAAAGCCTGGTCTCAACGAATCGCCCAAGAACACTTTCGATAGTAAGCCGCAATTCAAGACCGAAAAGAAGCCAGATAAGGTAACTTTTCCTAGGCCTGATTTCAAAACAGACACCAAAGGGTTTGAGTCTGTTCCAAAAACACAAGCCATAAATCCTTGGCAATCGGTTTTCTCTGGACTGGATCCCAAACAGATAATTGGTGGGTTAAAGGCCATCAAGCAATCGTCATTCTTCAACTTGGTGGATGAGTATCAGAAGCAGATCGATAGCCTCAATCAGGCGTTGAAAACAAAGCAGAGTTGGTGGAAGGAGGTCCTAGAGAGAGCAAAACAGCCTGCCAGGACACCCATGAAAAGGAATATACTCATGAATAATACTCCAACTGGATCCGTGTTACAAACACCATTTCCCGAGGTTCTAGTCAATCAGCCAGGCAGTAGTAATGTCATTGATAAGATGGCCACCCAAATGAACCTCTCACCTTTGGAGGTGGCTCAAAGGATTGTGGGAACAGGTCGAAGCTCTGTCGATGGCATAATGAGATATACACCCAGTCGTTTACAACCAGGTAAGTCACTCAGTATATTAGTTAATTTATTAGAAATGATGAATATCATTTAAAAGCAAGTCAGATCGGAACTAGCTTCAAAAAGGGTTCAGAGATCATGTGTCAAGTGCCAAGTCCACCAACACAGTCGCCGCAACAACAGCCAGAGGAGCAGACGGGGATTTCCCCGGTTCTAGATAAGATCCTGGAACGATTGGAGAACATTCAGGCCACCAAGTGCAATCAATCGTCGGATGAGGAGGAGGAGAAGAAACTGCCCTGCTGCTTCGTGGACCCAGCTGATGGTAAGCAGAGGTGCTGGAACTAAGATTCATTGATGAAAAGTTTAAAACTTCAGGTGCCCCCTGCGATCTGAATGGTTCCTGGGAATCTCAAGTCCTTGGCATTCGCATAAACATCAAGTCCCCGCTAACAGCACCAGATGGCGGGGAAATGGAAAAGCCCACCTGTTCGCAACACAAAGATCGTTCCTATCGCCGAACTAAGCGGCAGTGCGTCAAGATGAGCAAATCGCAGTTAAAGGATGCGACCGAAACGAAAACCCCCAATTACCAAGGCATTAAACTCAATATCAGTGTGCAGGAGACAGTGCCGCCGAGAGTCCACGATCTGCTGGATAATCTCACCGATTGGCATTTCTCGGGGCAAACTGTGATGGTCCTGGGTGGTCCAATTTCGCTATCCTTCCGCAAGGCGAACTCCAATCTGATTGGACACTTTGTTGGCTATTGTCGCACCTGCGGCTGTGTGGACACCATTTTCGGCTCCTGGAGCTTCTGTCAGCCGTCGCGCGATTGCCAGGACATCTGCATGTCGATTGTGGACAGACGGGATATGCTGCGACGATACAGCATGGATGAGCGGCGCAAGAATCGGTTCAAGGAGCTGCTCTACATGGGCAGCAAGTTCGCCAAAATGGAAAAGGAGCGCCAGCAGGCCGAGCTGGAAAAGTGCCACAAACTTGAGCCGCAAGCCGCAGGTGAAACGAATGCGAATACGCCCAAAACCATTGGCTAAAGTTGATTTTAAATTTATTTTTACTTACTTTAGTTACTTTTTATTTTTTATAATTTTTAAACAAGTGTGTTTGAGCGAGTTTCGTTTAAAAAAATTAATTTGAATATTGTGATAATCCAAATGTCTTTAAACTATATCAACCCATCACTAAGTAATATTGCAATATATTAAAAAACACAGTTGGTATTTTATAGTTTAAGTTCACGATTTATTTTGCCACTAGTTTTGAGTTTACACTCCATTGGCCTGACTCATTTGGTGGTGAATGAAGGACATGGTGAATCCAATCGATCGCCTAACGCAGTGCACGTCCATCTGGCCATCCAAGATGCACTGCCTCAACTGACTCACGGCGTAGTTGCCGATCCTTTCCTTAATACTCTCGTTGTCCACACGTTCCAGTCGCTTATCCACCTTGTGCATCAGAATGTAGGCCTCGGGAAAGTGACCCACATCGCAGGGCCAGTTGACGGAGTGCGGATGGGAATGGCTTGGACTTGGACTTGGCTCTTGGGACGCGTTATCCTCCGCAGACCAGCGAATATTCCTGGCCTGGACCACAACGAGGGCCGAGAAGAGTAGAATCGCGAGAGTTGAGTTCATGGCAACGACTGCTGTTAAACTGTGCCAATAAATTCTATAACCAACTATTTTATAGGCCCCAAAAGCAGCAACAACTAATAACTAATAACTGATAATGCAAAAGGGCTTTGTCCTCACAAAGTTGCTATTCAGCCACGAGTTTTTCAATTATTGACAGGGGTCAATGTCAAATCGCTGATAAGCAGATGGCTGCAATTACTACTATGTACTAATTAAAAAACTATATAAATCATTATTTGTGGCAAATAATTCTTTTAATTAATTGCAACAAGCTATGCTTACTAATTTACTTTAAATACATATTTAATATATTATTTAATAGATAGGCAGATTTGTGAAAATATAAAAATTTGATAAATCACTTCCTGTTCCCATTGATCTTCTCGCTAATCCAACTCACGATGTCCTAGCCAGTCAGTAAATGTTAAATGAAAGAATTGCGAGAATATGGATCACTACATATACCTGAACACCAGAACCTGACCGCGTTGAACATTCCTTTAAAGTCCAATCTCGAGCACTTAGGCGATCCAGACCCATCAAATCGATAACTGTGGACATGGACAGAGATCCCGAGGCGTCCTTCTTGTTGGACACGATCAGCAGAGGCGCCTTATCCAGTTCCTGATGCATCAGCACATCGCAAAGAACACAACGAGCCTCGCTTAGCCGCAGTGCATCCGTGCTGTCCAGTACAAAAATCTACAGTTCAAAAATCTATAGTAAAATCTATAAGTTCTAAAGAGAGACTCGTCTCACCAAAACCTTCACTTTCTTGTAATAGTTTGGCCAGCTCTGGCGATTCTTCAGTTCCCCGTTTATATCCCACAACTGCACTCTGGAATTATTGATGGTCAAGCTCCATTCACTGGCTTGTTTGCCAGGTTCCTTGGACTGTGAATATGTTGTGGTAACATTATATAGATATATATATTCCCATCCTTACATCTCCATTGAAAATCTCCGCCAGGCTGGCTGTCAAGGTGGATTTTCCTGCATTATCTAATCCTAGTATGAGCAGACAGGATTTCTGGGTGCCTGCGGGCAGGATCTTTCTTATGAACGCAACAGGTCCGTAAAAACACATGGGGATCGGAATTTAATGTGTGACTCTTCTGTACAGATTACAGGTAAAACTTAGTGACTGAACTAGCAACGCCTTCTCCACTAAACAATCAGTTTATATTTATTTAATATTTCATATTAGATACTGCTATTGCTGAGGTGAAACAGAATGTGGTACGTATATTTAGTACTTAAGGACAACTTAACAGGCGACGATTACAATAATTTCGATTTTAGATTACTTCTTCATATTCTTGCACACCCAGTCCATTCCCTCCTTGAGTCCAGTGCCATCCACAGCGGTGCAGGCCTTGATCTCCCAGGTGCGTCCCTGCAACTGCACCAAGCTCATCTTCTCGGCCACCTCGGAGGCACTCATGGCATCCGGCATATCCTGTTTGTTGGCGAAAATCAGCACGGGCACTTGCTTCAGCCGATTATCCATGAGCATTTCGAATAGTTCGCTACCCGCTTCGGGCAGTCGACTTCGATCCGTACAGTCAATTACATAGATCTTCAAAATAAATCACAAATTTAGCTTACTACTTAAAGTTGACATCTATAGGAATCCTACCAGCACATCGGTATTCGCAAAGTAGTTCTTCCAGTATGGTCGTATCTTCCATTGACCACCGATATCCCATACATTCAGCTTGAAGCCATCGGCTGCCACGGACTTGATGTTAAAGCCCGCCGTGGGCGTCACCTGCGGGATTTCACTCCGTATTTTATGGGGAAAACGGAAGAAGTTCGCCGCTCTTATACGCACCGTGGTTATGTCCTCCGATGCCAGCTGCTTCAGTATCGTGGTCTTGCCCGCATTATCCAATCCCAGCAGCAGGATGCGAGCCTCCTTTTCCGGATTGGGTCTCAGTTTACGCAACAGCGATAGCAGGCCCTAAAATGTTGCAGCTATTAAATAAATTCTATCTGGTTTTTAGAAGGTTTAATTCCAGCACCTAATCACCAATACGTCACTTTTGATGCTATTTGCTTGATAGTAATCTCGGTTTATTAAAATTCTTAAGAAATGTATGTACTTTTACAAATAAAACATATGTTTGTAAACACACATGCTTTGTTATTATCAATATAGGCGGTGTAAAGTTTGTAAAAAAAAAGACTTCCACTTAAAACGCGCCCTTAGTGATTAAATGTAAAAAGCTTATCAACTGGCGAACTACACTAAATATTGTTTGAATTGAGATAAGAGCTGGTCAAAGAAAACAAAAACCAGGTTGAGCCTACTGATTTTAGAAACTCATGAAAAGAAAATGTATATTGGGTTTGTTGAATACACAAATGTATATTGTGTTTATTGAGTACTCAATGTAAGAATGTGTCATGTCCACGAATTACTAAGAGGCTTACTTAAAAGTTAAGAGCTCTATTTATTTTATTGTTGTAGAATCAAGGTCTTTAATTCGCCATGTGCTAACCAAATTACATTTCCATTTCTTTGTTTGCCACCCTTTCATCTTTTGAAAATCGATAAGTGCGCGCCAAAAACTTTGGTCGCAGTGCCGAAAAAAGTTCTTCTCTAGCAAAAAACAGTGTTGTATAGTTTCGGAGGCGAGTTTCCATGGCGACGATCGCAAAATGAAAACAAATCGTGCAATTACCGAACAACAAGGCACTTAATTAGCCATTACGGAACCGGGAGATAACCTACCATCGTCTAATCAGCGCGGGAATATCAGCCAGGAGGCGCTGCGATCTCCGACCACTTGATCCGTATCTGTATCCCCGGATTTGGCAATCCGCTGGCCGCCCAACGACGGTGTCTTCTGGTGGCGAATTTAGGAAAACTCGGAAAACTCGAGAATTGGTTCAACTTTAACCACCAAACACAACATCACTGGCTCGGCGCTGCACGACTACTGGCACTGCTGAAAATTCACTCAACGCTCCAACAAATTCCGACAACAACAACGGTCGCCGAGCAACCGCTGCAAAGGATTGAACGAGGGGAGGGGAGGGGAGGGGGGCGACGTGGTCGAGCGGTATTCGAATTGGAACGGGAACGGGAAGAAGATGCCGCTGCTATTTACGGGCTTCAACGCATTTGGCCAGCATGAATGTGTAAGCGGCGACGTCGACTGCGCAGCCGGCTTCAGCGGTTTGTAACCGGCAACAAAAGCCGCTGATCACTTAGTTGCTACAGTAGACACTCGCTATAGATACCACTGGCATTCAGACAGCTTTTGCTGTCCTGGCAATTCTTAAAACTGGACTCTTATCTTATGACATTTTTAATAATTTTTAGACATACCCATTCGAATCCGATTAAAACTAGAAACATTTTTAAGATTTCTTGTTTGGAACAAAATTTTTAAGAATATTTACTTATTGAAAACTGTTGATATGATAACTAGTGATAAGCCTTAATAATCTTAGCATATTCCCGTTTTATGCACAGAATACAGCCTGTATTTTAATTGATAGTGACAAAGTAAATTACACATTGGTACTTGATGCCAATTGAATTTTTTGATTGCCTGTATAGATAGCCAAGAAATTGATAAACTGAAAGCTTAGATCTTATCTTTGTAGTGGGCTTTCACCGTGTGTGTACTAATTCAGTCCTGCCTTTATTTATTACAGAATTAAATGCGCCAGTTGCGACTCAGAACCAGTGCACGATTTCGATCGGCTGGCGGTATGCGGCCCTCGCTTTTGGCCGGAAGTTGTGTCTGCGTGGCCTCTTGGCTGATGGCCCAAATGAGTGCGTGACCCTGGAGGCAGCGGGGGACATAAGGGCCCTGGCTGCCGGCGATTCCCACTGCCTGGTGCTACTCCAAAGCGGTCAGCTTTACAGGGTGCAGCCCAAACTGCAGGCGGAACTGGTGGCTGTTAGACTAGAAGCTCCGCCCAGATCCAATTCGGGTACAAAGCGCTCTATCTTTGGGACTGCCAAGGCGCCCTCGTCGCCGATCATTGAGCATATTGCGTGTGGATCGCACATAAACGTAGCGATCAGCTCGGAAAACTGCATCTACAGCATTCCCAGCTGCCTGCATCAGTTTCCCGAGCGCCAGTTTCGGGTGAAGCAGCTCGAATGTGGCCACGAACATGCCGTGCTCCTCAATGTCAACGGTGATGTGTTCACCTGGGGAAATGGACTGTAAGTAAAGATTCTTAAATTTGTAGACCCAATTAACGAGTTTCATATTCTAATTTCATGTAATTTCTGCACATCTGTGCCACAATTAACAGCCGCGGACAGTTGGGTCTCGCGGAGTTGAGAGTGGAGGAGACGCCGCAGTTACTGGAGGCGCTGGCGGGGATCAAGGTATATATTTACCTTGTTCACTTATCTTGGCTGTAAAACATTCAAGTGTCTTACAGATAACTCAAATTGCTGCCGGTGGCTGGCACAGTGCAGCCATATCCGCCTTCGGAGACCTCTACACCTGGGGAGTCAACAGCAGCGGTCAGCTGGGAATGCGTGTAATGAAAGCCGGTGGCGTCCTCAAAGAGCCCACTGTATATCCGCTGCCCCAGTTGCAAGACCTGACCGAATGTGCGTGCCTCCAAGGCGGGGAGAGCAACGATGATTGTGCACCGCTGAGGGTGTTCGCTGGATCTCGTCACACTCTGCTGATCCGCCGGTGCGGGCGGCTATGGGTCAGTGGTTGGTGCAAGCACGGTCAACTTGGCAGGCAGCTCCAAAACCTGTCTTATGTGGATGCCTTTCAGGCCCTGGAGGGTATCACGATGAATCCGACTGCTGATGATGTTCTCTGCGGGCCCTGGTCAACGCTGCTCCATTTGAGGGCATCGTTGGATTGAAAACATATAGCTATTAAGCTGGCTTTACTTTTGTACAAGCTACCAAGTTGAAATCAGCTTGGACACAAACCAATTTACATGTCAATTACAGTGCATACTTTTTGTCGCATAGGGTCATGTAAAATGTATTATATCATTTTACTTGTCTCTTATCTACTTTGTAAATAGGAAATTTGTTGTATAATACGTACTTAAACTTCTTTAGTTTATTGCACACATAGGTATGCAAGTAGGCCTTGGAATAAGTGTTTCCTCCACTTTTTAGTAGTACAACTAAATTACCCAAGACAGGCTGGATGTGCGGATTGTCCTTGAGCATGGCGTAAGTAGAAATCTATGCAGGATCAGTAACAAACTTCCTCATGTTTATTCCCATTTCCCAGTCCCAGTATATTTTTCGTATTAATCTGGCGCCTGACCGTGCAAATGATGTATCCATACGGATACATGGGCTGTTCGCTGCAGGATGCGTTGGATAATGACAGTCTGGTATGGAACAAGGGCGATCGCATGGAGAACCAGATGATGATGCTGATAAGGGACTCCATTTGCACCACACTCCTGCTCGTGCTGATGATGGAGGTGATGCAGACGATGAATGCAGCCGTGAATATTCCAATTCCGATCATGGCCGCCAGACTTTAGTCTTCGTTCTATGAACTCTGTCCCTGCTTTATGGCTATAGAAGCTGCACTCCGTTTATTGCCCCATCAAAACAACAGTGCTCAAATAATTTCGTCTTGGGGTAGGACCGCCATTGTGCCAACGTTCGTCGACTTTGTCGTTGTCGTCGCTGCCCATTTAATCAGTACATTTTATTTTTAAAAATGTTATTAAACAATATTTGCCTTAGCAAAAGTCCGACGTTCGCAGTGCAATAAACTTTTCAGCACTTGAGCCGTTCGCTAAATGACTAAATGACTGATTGACTGACTGACTCACTGACTGACTGACTGACTGATTGACCGAACGTACGAACGTCTGACGTTGGAATTTATTTCTTTGTTTTAACTTTAACTCGGCGCGATTATTTTGATTCGGTGGAAGTGCGTTACTGGCGAAGGTTTCGATAGGAATTTCATGCGTCGTATACGGGCTGCATTCGTTACGATAACAGTTCAATTGATTCGACTGGGAAATGCTCATTTTGATTGCTCATGACTTCTGAAAGTGGAATTTTTCTGAAAACTGCATGCTTCGGAGATTGGATTTGCAGCTGATTACAAAGCAATGCATATAGTTATATATTATGTTGTATTGTATACAAGTTACATCTATAAATCTAAAAATTCCGAAGTGCATTTCTTACAAATTTTCCAAAAGCATTTTATCCAGTTTCGGATTGATTTTTTCGAATTGGTTAATCAACACCCCAACATTTGTTATAGTCAATGTCTACCGTTGCCTTCGTTCCTATAGGCGAATTTTCCGTTTGTAGTCCGCGAGCGAGTTCAACGCTTTTATGTTATTTGCCAAATGAAAAAGTAAAAACAAATGTTTATCTTATAATGCACTGGGTGGCAGTACAGTGCAGTTCTGGCGACACGCACACATGTGGTGCGTAAACAGGCTTTGCTTTTGGGCTTTACTTTTTCATTTTATGACCGTTTCTTATTTTTTCCCCCTCTTTTTTAAGTTTGCAAATATTGTTATCATCGAAAAAAAAAGAAAAACTCCCGGTGGAAAATAAGCAATGAAGTGGGGAGGCTTGTCACTTTTAGGTCGCAAAACTATTTGCTGCTAGAAATTGCCACCGCACGGTGACTAAGAGAAAGAGAGGGTCAGTTGCGTCCAGAAAGAGATGGCTAGATCGACGAGGAGTTCAAGCGCCTTGCTCAAGGCAATTGCTGTCTGCAGCTTATCAGGGCAACTGGAACCACTCCAAGCAGCAAGTACGAAAAAAGTGCTAATTGTAAGCACCCCCCCTCTTTACGAAAGGGGCACTCTTTTCGTTACTCGAAAATTATAATTCATGCGTGCCAGCAGACGCCAAAGTTTCAACAGAACTCAGTCAATCATAACCAAAAAAAAAAAAAAAAAAAAGAATAAAAGGTGCCTAAGAACACTCCTCTTTGGCCTGAAAGTTGTCTGCACCTTCGGTTTGGGGAGTGCTTATGTTTGCCCTCTGTCCAGGGGGAGATCCCTCCTCCAAGTGCGTGCCACTCCGCATGCAACGCTGAGCAAGTGGCCACCAGTAGTCGATTCGGAGTCGGATCCATGCCCATGCCCATGTCCATACCCATGTCCATGTCCATGTCCAGAAGCCGAACCATCAACACCCGCCTCAATAAAACTGCAGGGAGCACTCGAAAGCGGCAAAGTGTTAATTAAATTATGATATTTTCGAAATTAATTAGGCGTGGATGGAATATAACTGTTAGAAATAGAAATATTTAAAATTTTGGCACAGTTTATATGGATTACAGAATTAAGCTCCATAGAGCTATCAGACTCGGCTTATGAATATAATTACAAAGAGCATATCCAAATACCTTTATTTTATTTTAATCGCTGTAGTTAGTATCTACTGTACTCGCATAGGCCCTTTTTCGTGAGCATTCGCTGGCTCATTCGCCTTCCCACTTCCATTTCCTGACCTACGTATCTTGGCTGGGCCGTTTTGGCCAGGCCAACAACACATGCTCGTGTTGACTATCTGTGTGTGCCCACTGTATATTTGCTTTTGGGCGTACATTGAACCGCAATGGGGCCAGAACACGGCGCCACCCCCAACTAATCATCACTTTGTTGCTGCGTTAATGACTCGCCTTGGATTTGCCAGCTCCAACTCCCTTTGGAGCTACCCATTTAAGTGAATGCACCAAAAACCAAAAAAAAAAAAAATCACACAAAATGTAGAGGGGCATGCCGCACGGGGAAAAAGGAAGTCGTGTTGGAGAGCGTGTTCCCAAAACGTTTTGGCATCCCAAATGGATGTCGGGAGCACCTCCGCTCCTCCCCTATCACTCAAAGTGCCATAAAAATTATGCATGAATGTATTTGCTTCATTTCTGCCCTTTTTTTTTTTTTAGCTTTGCGTACTTTCTAACCAAATATAAAAGTGCCGCACCCCCCGAAAAAAGAAGTAAAAATCTACAAAAAAAAAAAAGGGAATACGAAAATGAAACGAATGCAGAAGCGTCGCATTTTTACGGCTCCATTCATGTGACGACGGAAGTGTCAAGTGGCTGTTGGCAACTCGTCGTCGACGAGCAAAACTTCCCAACCTTCCCGCCAAAAAAAACAACAAAAAAAAATGAAAAAGAGGAAAAGCCCTGCCCCAACCACCCACTTTTCCTGGGCGTCCTTTTCGTCAACGTCGCCTCTGTGCATCGAAAATGCCGTTATTGTTGCCAGTTGTCTACATGCTCTATGCTCCCATGTACATCACATCACATCGCATCGGAACCCCGGGTCTCCCCATTTCGTCTTTTTTTTTTTGTACCACCATGTGACTCCTCCAAAACCTTTCCACAAATGTCTACTACGTGTGCCCAAGTTGCATTCCCGCTCTCTTTCACACCCGCTATCCCCGTCTCTTTCGCCAGTGGCGTCTGTCGTCGAGTGGGCAAACTTTTTAGCGTATGAATGTGTATGTTTCGTTTTTCACCATTATATTTCTTCGTTTTTTTTTTTCTCACATTTTTCTCCATTTTTGCCATTTTTTTGTGTGTACTTTGCTTCATTTTTCTATGCCCTTCATTTAGCTGGCTTTGTTCTTTTTTGGGGTACAGTTGTGCTCGTAGGGTTAAGTAGCCTCCGACTCGGACGAATAAGTAGCTGCAGTTGACAGATTCGAAAGTTGACGTTTTGCACTTTTCGAAATAAGAAGCAGAATTGTTCTTGAGACGCCAGGAAGTAGGAAAAATATCTGTCAAAATAATGTTTAGATAGAGTAAACGGTAAGGCAAAGCTAATGACAAACACAAGGTATGTCAAATGTTTCATCCATATTAATAAAAATTCAGATATTTAATTGCAAATATAACTTAGTAATTTCTAAGAAATTTATTCAATGAATGTGGTTATTTGGAAATATATTTCCCTGGTTGCTGTTTTAAGCTTTTTCTTGGAAGAAAAACAAAGTGTTTTAAGAGTTTTCCTTTAAACAGCACCAATATCGCAATACCGCAAAAGTCTTATCGCGCAAACTTCTTTGCGATTATGGGTTTAATTCCATTACGCACAACTCTAAAAGCATGCTCTTGCAGCATATAAATGCCAAGCAGCATGGCAACGAAACTTCCCCGATAGTCACTGCAATTAATGACATTTCAACTATCAACCCTTGACCCGCGCTACCAGGAGTGAAAACTCCATGTTTTGGCACCCACTCCTGCTGAAAATTCCATGACAGCTGTCTAATTTGTCGCCGTAATTTGCGTTGACAAGTTGATTGTCCCGTTCATGGCAGGCACACCCTAATTGCAGTTAGAGCCACTTACATAACCAGCAATGATAGACCCGATTACATGATTACGCCGGATGGTGCAGCCACAGCAAGTGGCGCTCCAAAACGGGACCCGCTGAGTCCCGGCCCCAAAAACCATGGGGCTTTCGCTTTCGATGCTTGTTTTCTGGCCTAGCGCATCCTCTGTTCTCTGTCCACTGTCCTCTGTCTCCAGTCCTCCGTCCTCTATCTTCTGTCCTCCGTCCGCTGGATGTTGGCCATTTGCATTGCACTGTAACTGCCCGTCTAATGAAATTCTGCGTTGCCAGTTTGCGACCTTCACTGCCGGCTGCCCGGCATTCTCCCTTTTTCCCCATTTTTCCCAGCACTTTTTGGCCAAACAGAATGCCCAAAACGGCGTCCATTCGTGGCCATGGCCATGACCAAGCTGTCTTGGCCTGCCCCACTCCGTCTGGCCAGGCATCTGCCTTCCCCTCTCTTCGTTATTTTTGGCATCAACATCAGCAGCAGCAGCAGCAGCATCAGCATGGTAACGAAACGAAACGAAACGTGCCGCCTGCCAGACTGCATTTCCCGGCTTTGGCCGCGTGCCACCAGCTGCCTGTTGCCTATTTGGCGATGCACTGGAAAAATAACCCACCTATTTACTTCTCAGCAATATCTTTTATAAGTAAGGAAAGTATAAAAATAGATAATAGGAACATATACTTTAGGAAGTTCTGATTCGGATTCAAACTCTACTTGACTTACTTTTGTTTTAAAAATAGCTTAAAGCTTTTCTCCGTGTGCACTTATATCTGTGGCATTGGGGCGATGCCGGGCATTGGAGTTGGACTCCGATTTGTGTGGCACTGCGTCCTCCGGCGGTTGCGATGGCGATGGAGTGGCGGCGGTGGTCGTGGTGGTGGTGATGGTGGTGCTGGTGGTGGTGTTGATGGTGGCGATGCTGGTGGTGGCATTGACATTGGTGGCGAAAGTGTGGCATCAGGCAGGCACACTTCGCAATGGTTGTATTTTTGGCTTGTTGCATGCCGCCAAGCATGCCATTCGAACGCACACTGCGTATACGTAATGTCAGTGCTCTATTTTCGCGTGAGCTCCAATCAAATGATTCCATTGAAACATCATGAATGGAGATTACGGCATTATGCTTAAGTTGGATGCTTCAAGTCGAGTTGAAAAGTTTATGAGCGAATGAATATACTTGGCTTGGAACTTGCGACTTGTGGAGTGGCAAAGTTGAAATGCACAAGTTTTGCACTCGACACTGTCTTCAGTCTCGTATGCGAATCTATTCCCATTTTTTAATCTCACTCTCCTTACGATAATATGCACAATTTTTTCCAATGTCTGGCCAAAAACCGACGTCCACATGGCTGTCTTGTCTATTTACGTGTTTTTTTTTTTCGTTTTTTCGTTTTTATCGTCTGTCTTTTGGCTTAGTTCCCCGAACCCAAGCCAACCATTCGATTTACATGCTTCGATACTTTGCGATTCTCCGTTTCCTTCACCAACTCCAGCAAACCAGCAACTTCATCTCCATGGGTATTTTTCTGCTGGTCTTTCCTAGGTTTTGATTTTTTTTTGTACCCTCTGCTTTTTGCTCGTTTGCATATTAAAATTTCATATATGAATTTTTGCTTTATTAATATATCTTGCAGTTATTTTCGTTGGTTGGCTACGGGTTAGTTGGGTTCTTGCTCCATTTGCCCCATCAAACTGCAAGCTGAAATTAAATTTCATTTGTGTCTTCACAGCTTAGTGAGAAGCACATACTCACACATACAACGAGTATCTGTGAGAGGAAGAGGATGGCAAAAGAGCATTGCGGTTCTGGGTTTTGCATCTGCCTTTGGATGGGGTTTTTCGGTTTGGTGTTTGGGGTTTGGGGTTCTGGATCTGGATCTGGATCCGGATACGGGGCTTAGCCAGCGCGAATTATTGAATTATTTCGCCAGCAGCTGGTAAATTCGATTTGGCTGGCTGCCATATCACTTGCAGCATATGTATATGTATATTCCGGATCCGCGTATCTTCCTCAACATTTCGCATCTGTATCTGTAAATGTATCTGTGCCCCATGTACATACATACTACCATCAGCGTGCGGAGTTCAACTAATTTGTTTTTACTTCATTGCATCGACGGAGCGTCGATGACGACGGCGACGTCATTGAAAATTAGACAAATTGGAAGAGTCAAAATGGCAAAAAAATATAAAAATAATGTGAGCGGGGAAATCAGCCATTCCATAAACACCAGAATGTGTCTGAGTCAGTGTGCGAGTGTGTGCGTGTGTTCGAGTGTGTGTGTGTGTCTGCGTTGAGTGTGAAGAAGTTGGCGAGCCAGACCCATACAGCTGCACAATCAATTTGCACACACCAATACTGCGATGGCATATCATTTAAGTAGCAAACATCGCGCCCCCAAATGTGAAGGCACTAGGGGTATTCCATTTGCCCAAATGTGCCATTTATTATGCACATAAATGTGCGTTTATTACGGAAGTTATTTGCATTCCATTGATTGGTTTTTAAACTACAGGTAATACTCATGAAAATGAAAAAAACATATCAACTTATCAAAAAGTAAAAACGTATTAAATTATATTCCAAACTTTTATTGGTATATAATTATGCTTAAATCTCTTGTGCTGCAAATCGTAGCCTACTTTTAAGCGTAAACCTATTATAACTTGGGGTTGGAAAAGAAGCTTTTATAAAGGTGCTTAAATGTATGCAACGAAAAGATATTTTTTAATCGGTTATACTTTAGGAACATACTTTTCGACACCTGTTATTCCTATTCCAAGTTTTTATAGATCTTATCTGATCCATATCTGATTCCGATATAGTAGAGACTTAATGACCATCCCTATTAAAAGACATTCCATCTCCGCTGTTTTGGTTGTTTTTGGCTTTTGTTTCTGTGCTGTTTTTTTGTTGCTTATTCTTTTTGTGCGCTTCAACGCGTCACCGATTCGCAATGCGTGTGTGTGTGTCTGTGTGCGTGCCAGTGTGTTTGTCTATATGCGTGTGTGTGTGTGTGTGTGGGAAGTTTATTCAACCAAAGGTTCGGTTCATTGAACTTGGCCAAATGGAATGGCGAATATTCGGTTGTCGTAGGTTAGTTAGGCAGTCAGTCAGTCGCCCATTGTGCATTCACGAAATGAAGTTGCGGCGAGTTAAGCACACCCTCACTCCCTTTCCCTCTCTTTCTGCGCCCATATGTCCGCCTCTTTCTTCGCCGCCTCTTGCTCTTGCTGTCCCTCTCACACATGAGGGAGGGGGGTATGAGTATGGCATTTATGAGAACGCACAAAAGACGAACACTGAATGTACGGCTGGTTGACAAGCTGACTTGACTGACTGACGAAAACTGTGACGAAAAGTGCAATGGCAAATGCATTCGCACTCACACACACACACACACACATAGACACACACACAGATGCACATATCAAAAGCGCATAAAAAGCAATAAGTGAGCACTTTATGGCACTGAGGAAACGACGCGACGTTTGGGCAGCCTTTGCCATGTGTCGCATGTTTGGCAAGTGTGGGTTAAGCAGTGGCGGGGGTTAAGGGGACTTTTGGGGGCCGGACGAACCGCGTAGGGCACAAAATAAACAGCAATTGTTGTACAAGTAAAAACAACAACAAACAGCGGCTCAGCTCTGCAATTCCCCTAGATATCGATAAACGTGCAATGAACCCAACCGTTCTTGAGTACTTCATAGACATATCAAATATAAATATAAATAAATCTTCTATATAAATATAAATTATATAGAAGAAAATCTAATCGGTGAGATACTTTGAAGTAGTTCATACAGGAAAACATTGATGATGACTTAGAAGTAATTCAAACACACATTTCAGAAGCTTTACAAAACTCTTTTAGACCCAGATATTTTACTGATTCTTTACTACAGCTTTTAATGTGAGTCCTTTTATGTTCTTGCCAAGGATCCTGAGCTGATAGACAGCTGGTCGTGCTGCCAAAAAATGCATTTTTTTTCAGCTAGTTCTGGTTGCCAAATGAGCCCTTTTCCGTTGCATGAAATCGTACGCCTTGATGGCTTCTGCTCCGCTTTGATTACCGCTGCCTTTCAATTGTCACCGACGAAGATGCACAAGTCAACGCCAACTTACCACAAAATCTGCTGGGAACGGGAATGGGGCTGCACCCAGCGGCAGGAGGAGGCCTGGCTCGGATTGGTGGCGTCTTGAGGCTTGGTGAAGTCAGGAAGACCAGAGTGTCGGAGGCCCAAAGCTTTCATAGACGAAATATGAGGCGCAACCGAAATGGCAAACGAAGCCGGGTCGGAACCAGTAGACCAATCTTCTGCCGCTGCTCCCGACTTTCCCACTTTTCCACTTCCCAACTGCTCCACGTCCCGCCATCCAGCACTCATTTTGCATATGGGTAATTTGAGAACATTTGCGCTTTAACTGCATGGGAAAAACAAAAATAAAGGAAAGAAGAGATCCAGCAAGAAAAATATGTGCACATGTGTCGCCTGCTTTGGATATCGACAGTGGGACCTCGATACGAACGAATACCCCTCATTCCAATTAGGCATTCAATTGGAGATGAATAAGTAATAATAAGTAATAACAATAAATGAGATGACATACCTGGAATGATTCCATCTTAGTCTGTACCGCCTGTAGTCACATATCTCGGTGTAGTGCTTTCAAAGGCCTAAACCGATGTCGCCTTGTTGCTGGTTGTTGGTAGTTGGTCGCTGGTCGTTGCTTGTTGCTGCTATTGTAACTGACTTTGAGGGCTTCATCATCTGCTTTCGGCTGGTTACTTGGCTCCGCCGACGAAAACTGACAGCGACCATGGAGTCGACTCGAGCAGATCCAAGTGGCATGGCATGGCATGGTATGGTATGGCATGGGATGGTGTGGCATGGTGTGGCATGCACTGATGTGGCATGGTATAGTGTGGAGTGGCTTAGGCTTAGGTTTTGGAGTAGGCGCTTCCAAGGGTAGGAGACACCAACAACGTCAACTGGCGGCGCATTTCAAGTTGACTTTATTTTCAGCGTCTACTCGTCCGCCGTCCGTCTTTTGGCCATTTCGGTTCCTGTGCCTCGGCCTCTGGGCCTCTCGGTTTGCGTTTTTACTTTGCACTCTCTTTATTTGCATTTCTTTTTAGTTGCTTTTTTTTTTTGATGTAAGTTCCTTTGGCTCCGAAACTTGATGAATTGGGAATTAATCCACTTTGACATTGTTTTTCGAGCATGTAAAAAGAAACGGCAGTAAGGATCCTAGTGAGGTACCTTCTAGAGTTTTCAGTCCATTTAACTTGGTAAAAATGGTTGGGAATGAAAATGTATTACAAAAAATGGTTATACTAATAATAACAATTGAACTCAAAATTTTCATTAATTTTTTTAGCTCGATCCATCATCAAAGTTAGCGAAGCTAAAATAAAGACTGTTTTGCGCTGCTAATAAACATATCTAACTATTTCTATCCCAACTTTTTTGATTTTCGAAAAAAAAAAAATGTGACAAATTTTCGCATTTTCGATAAGGGGTACCATCATCAAAATTTGCGAAAATGACTAAAAATTCAATTTTCATTTTTTTAATACGTGTGGATAGGAAATTTTGTTACGAATTCAACGAGCTATGCCATTCCACATTTGGACAACTATTTTTACTGCTATCGCAAAAAAACCGAATTTTTTTTTCAAATATTCGGAAAACAAATTTTTTGTAAATAATCTGATATTTTTAATCGGCGTTTTATATATTTTTTATATATTTATAGATTGTTTAGATTGGGTTGTAAATGCTTTCCAACTTTTCTTACAGCCAAGCTTTTCTTTTTATTTTCATCCATTTTTGCCGGCATTTCGGGCATTTAAGATCTTTTGTGGCTGGACTCAATGAATTCGTTCTTCAACTGGCACTCTCACTGTCACTCACTCCCTTTTCCGGCACACACACACACACTAGCACACACAAGTATAGGCATTTATTTACACATTGGCTAAGCCTGTGACTTTTCCGCCAGACCCCCCTCCCCGCCCTTAACCCTTTCCCCCGGGATTCCCCCAATTCAGCGCTTTGGCCAAAGTTCATTGCACTTTTTGCGCAGAATTTGTTGCCTAACCAGCCGAAGAACAAACGCACAGGCGGACAATTTATATTGTTGTTCTTGTTGTTGTTGTTGTCGTTGTAGCCGCTGGTATTGTTATTGTTTTTGTTGCATTCATTGTTGTTGTTGCACTCCTCTTTGGCTTTTTAGTTTCCTTGTGTGCGTCTGTATGAGTGAGTGTTTTTTTCGTGTTTGGCGTTAACATTGGCAGCAGGTGTTTGACATTGCGTCAAAGGTATGGCTCTTGCTGCACAGCGAGAAAATCGAAGTGAATCTGCAGTATACTTAGTTTTGGTTAAGCACGTATACTAGTCATAAAGTGATGGACTATAATAAATAGTTGATAATTGTCAAAAGTTAACAGCTGTAAACCAAAGAATATGATTTACCCAAAAATAAGTTTTTACTTTTTCTTGCATAAGACGTACATCGTGATAATAATATAATTTAAACTTATATTTGAGTAGATAATATATATATTTTATATTAAAATACGTATATTTTCTCTCAGTGTGCGGTGGTGCTTTTGTTGTTGCCGATGTTGCTGCTGCCGCGCACTGTGGACTGCCTGCCTCAATGCCTGACAGCCTGCCACAGGAAGCCATACAGTATTTCGCCCCGCTGGAGAGCGTGTGTGAGTGTGAGTGAGTGTGTGTGTGTTGGCCAAGTTGTTTTCATTGTTAACAAGCTTTCTGTTGTTGTAGGTCGCAAAATGTGAGCCAAATGTGAGGGCCAGCGGAGGGGCATGGAATGGTGAGCCATTTCAGCTTATGCGAAATTAACTTTCGGCGTGTAAATGGCTTGCACAATTAGAGCTTTAGTTGCTTTTTTTTCGAGCGTTGCAAGGGTGCTAATTATGCAGGATATGTGGCAAGAAGTGTTTTTGCATTTTCAGCACAAGCATCTGTCAGTGAAGTTGCAGCCTCTTACATTATTTTATAATATATTTTATTTTATTTTGTATAGTAATGGATATTTTTCTGAACCTGAAAATATTTGCTAAAATATAAGAAATAGAATTCTGAGATACAAATGCAATAATCCAGCTTTTGTTAGCTGCACTTGATAAATTTATGCAATCGTTTGTCTGCTGATCAGCTTAATGATGCTTAAACAGCTCAATAAAATCCGTTGCTATTAAAATAATTCATTATACATACTTCAAATGCCATAAGCCTGCAGTTCGTAAGTGGATAATAACCCCTGACCACAGTCAGATTCAAAACCGATTCGAAACCCCGATTGAGGTCCTTCAAAGGCCTTTTGCAGCACACAAAATGAACGCACGAATAAGTTTCACAACTAACACATCAATCCGGCCGAATGGAAAACTAAATCAAATAGGACTCCAGCTGAAACTCAAGCGGAAGGCACTCGACGCGGTGCTCGATGTGCCGATGAATATATATTCTAAAATAAATATCTGTTCGATGTGCTGCCCCACCGCCCCCACCTTTCCACCGCTTGCAACATCGATTGATGATGGCTAATTTGATGCCCATTTGCAATGGGGTTTTCCACGTATTTTTTCCATTTTTTTTGAGCCTCTTTTTACCATTTGTACCACTGGCCAACCAGCTGCAATTGAAAGCAAATATTGCGTATACGCCCCCTGTTCGCCGGCACTTACGCATGATGTTCTGTTTGGCCATTTCTTTTTAGCCCTGCTGCTGCTGCTGCTGCTGTTTTTGTAATTTTTCTAAGCAGCAGCAGAGGGTTAAGGGGGTCAGCTAGGTCTGGGATTGGGTTTGAGTTTAAGTTTGGGTTTGGGTTGGCTGAAGTCTGCATGCATAATGCATGTGTAAACGCATAAAAGGATATTGATCTGCCCCCAGCCAACAAAGCGACCGCTATGCATCAGCCTGGGGGTATTTTTTTTCCTGGAGGTTGGGGCTTGGGGGGTTTTGGGTTGAGGCCATACCAACAGCAGCAAAACTTTTTTTTTCGCCGTGAGAAGGAGTTGGCTAAGACAGCGAGAGAGAGTGCTGCAGGCCTCGAAAATTGCGTTCGCATTTCTGTATAATTTTTCCCCCTTCAGTTCACGAATGTATGGTTTATATAATGGGGTATATATGTATATACATACATATGTACGAATGTGTGTTGAGGGGGTATGAGTTTTGTATATATACTTCGGCCATTATATGCAATTCTGCGGCACAACTTACGCACTTTTCGTTGTGCGTTTTTGTTTTTGTGCTCGCATGCGTCACACGTCCTGCGTGAGGAAGGTCCTCCCACTGCTCCTGTTTGGCTTCTTCTTCTTCTTCTTCCTGCTCTGCCACCGCCGAGTTTGTGAGTTTATGCTGCTTATACAATATTTATAATTATAATCATATTTTCCATTCCCATTGCCGCACAATGCTTACAAGTATAACTCTAGCGACTCATTCTGCCGCACTGCTGCACCGTGCTGCTCAGCCTTAAATTGCATTTAAAAGATTCCCATTTCCATTCCCACTCCCAAGAAGTCCTTCTTTCTTACTGTACTTTTTTTTCAATTTTTTTTTCTATGAGCTACTCGCCTTGGGGCACTTCCTGCCGGCCGAAAAGTAAAATTCATTTCCCCAACGCGGCACAAAGCTCTGTCACTCAGGGCCAAACGAAAAATGTTTCTGGCCCAAAACAAACCGAAAAATGCAAACGGCAAAAAGGATCTCGAAAAAAGACAGAGAACTTTGCATTTATAATTAAGCAAAAAATAAGGGACGGCAGCAGCATTGAATGGCTTTCAGATCCCTGAGGCAGATATCAAAATTTTCAGTGGGAGATAACTTTGTCCAGTTAAGTGACTTAACTTAAACGGCTATCAAAGGTTGCAAATTAATCGTACCTGCGAAACGAAAAGCGTATTTAATATGTATTTATATAAGAAAATATTTAAAATGCTAACGAAAAGAGTATATCCAAAACATCAGAAGAAACATCAACATGTTAGGCTAGTTTCCTTCAACGAATCTCATTACAAAGAGTACCGAAATCCATTTATTCATGTGCTGTTCCTTTAACCCTTTTTTTGATTTTTTTTTTCTAAACAAAAGTCGGCTTGTTGTTTGAAATTTTAGCGTGTGACGAATTCTGGAATTATTTGTTTCGGCTTGCAAGTGCCGTAAATTTCAACGCTTTTCGTGTTGGCCCGTCTTTTGGGACTCGTGCATATTTGACAAGAGCTTAGCCAGGCTAAGCTAAACCGCGGCTAAATGCAAAAAAAAAAAAAACAACAAAATAATCAACAACAACAAAAAAAAAAAGGCGAAAAACAATGTTAACCTTTTCTATGCAGCCACAACATCGAAACGGCCAACGACAAATTTATGATAATTTCGAACGAAAAAATTCCGCTGATGTTGCCGTCGTTGGTCGAGACCATAGAATGACATTAGTACATCGTCCATTATTGCCTCGAAACATGCTCTTTTGTTGTTTTGGTCGAAACATTTTCATGGCCCGTAGGCGCCACGCCCCCTCCTTGTTCACATCCTGCACCGCCCGCCGCCCACTTCTCCCCCTCCTCCCGCCGCCCAACAAAACTGCCTTTTGCTGTCACGGCCTTTTGTTGGAAAGTTATAACCGCCGGCGAATTGTAAATTATATTTAATTAAGGCTGCATTTCGAATACAAAACGTGGCTCAACTTCTTTTCATCCGTTTTCAAAAAAAAAAGAAAAACCAAACCGTCAACGGCAGCAGCGCCAAAAGGAAACATTCAATTGCATTTTTAATTAGGCGCTTGTCTTAGTCCTTCGCTCATCGCTTTCATGCTGATTACGGCCAATTGCATTTGGCATTTTCGAATATTCATACGAGTACGAGTATGTGCCGCAAGATATATGGACATCGCCCGATTTGTTAATGGCCAGTTGTCCGTTGTCACGCAAAGCGTTTAAAACACCACAAATTTTGTGTATGCATCTGGGCTTAAATTTGTAATTAGGTTAAATGCTAAATGGGCTAGAAGAACTCAGCAGGACATTTAAGTTTACTAAGCTTTTTTATTTCAGAAGTATATGTTCATCTAAATGCAGATTATTGTTTGAGAATTTTCTGTTTGATGTTATTAATCGAATCAATACAATGATTATCCTTACAACTTACAGAGAAAACCATATATATATTATTATTATTATTTTTTTTTGTTCGTTGCACTTTGGTAGTCGTAAATTTTTGGCTACTGCTCGCTGCACAAAAATGCTTAAAAAACTGGCAGGCTGTTAGAGTTCCTTTAACCAGGCGAATTGAATTTATTTAGTCCATGTTTTTTCCAATTCATACATGTACTGGCCAACGGGCAACAGCTGCTGTTGCACTTGCTGCTCCTATTGGCCAACTTAGGTGGAGGCAATTGGCAGGGAGGTGAGTGCATGTGTGTGTGTGTCGATGTGCGACAGCAAATAAAATAAAACCAAAACCGCAGCACACAAAAAAAGTGGTTCTCTATATATTTTTCTAAAATCAAAATGTCCACTTTTTGCTCATCAACGCCGCTGCCTGTTGTTCTTGTTGCCGTTGTTAATGCTGCCTTTCTGGCTTTCTGCTTTCTGGCTTTCTGGCTTTCAGACTTGGTCTTTGGCCAAAGTTGTCGCCAGGCTCTTTATTTTATTTTTTTTCGTTATTCCGCTGGCCAGTTGCAGCAATGTCATTAACTTGGCCGCCTGCCTCCGTCCGCTGACATGGCAACATGATGCGCGATTTGAGCTTTAATGTTCATTCAGTTCTAGGTACTCGCTGCACTGTTGACAAATCACTGTGTTTACTAGTATCTTTTACAAAGAAGTTAACTATGATATGATAGATATTGCCTGAAAGTGATATAAAACAATCGAACCTCCATTAAAAGTTAAAAACAATAAAGTTAAGAGGAGTTTAGTTAATAAACAATTGTCTTAGGTACTTAAATCTTACTAATAAATGATTACTTACATATTTTTGATTTAAACATGAGTATATGCTTTATGGCTTTCGGCGTATATTTATTATATCAAACTATTTGGAAATATTTCTTTGAGTGCATTGTCAATTGCGCTTGTGGCGCTGCAGTTGCTTCTAATATTTACGAAAGTACAAAAAGTGCGTGTGCAATTATAAAGCGCATTTCATTGCTGGCCTTTCTGGAAGATCGAGGATCGAGGATCGGAGATCGGAGCTCCATTTCGTGGCCCAACCCAGCTAGGAACATTGTATCCCAACCCAGCTGCGATTGCAGTTTGCTGATGCAATGACTTTGATTTCGTGTCGCCAAATTGTTGAGTGGCTGCTGCAGAGGAAGAGGTTCATTAAAAAAGTATTTCAGCGCTGATTTTGCCACACATTTTTTGATTGCCCACTGGCAACTGGCCAACTGGCAGCTCCTTCTCTCTTGACCATGGTCAGTGAATCGATCGCAACGAGTTGTTGGGCCCAAAGCCGCGCAAAAAGCTGCTCTTCATCATCCCTGTCCCCATCAACAACAGCAACATCATCATCATTATCATCATCATCAGCAGCAGCAGCAGGTAGAGTGATTACACTTGGTACATTCGAGATTTGTGGTTTTTCGAACATGGGGAAGGAAATATTCCTTACGGACGACGGGGTATTCTCAGCTGTATCGAGTGAATACCGCCAGTGATTGACACTCAGGAAATGTCAGGGAATTTGATTGGCTTTTATGATCGGCCGCTTAAGGTATTAGACAAAAAGAGTATTTGCATATTTTTGCCTCTGTCTCAGTGGCGAATAATTAGAATTCATAGACATGTGTCGCGGCCGGACGAAACGAGCAAAACGAACAAAACTCCCTGAAATGCGGTAGTTAATTCTCGAATGCATTCGGCCCAAAGGTTCATTGACGTGTCCCACAGCGGAGGACAGAACAGAACAGGAATCAAAGCGAAATGCGCCAAAAATAGCTTAAATACAGCACACAAAAAACCAGTTACCACGAAATGCCAGCAGTTGGGGCCGCGGAGCAACAGAGATGCAAGGAGTTCGATAGAGACAGAAATAACTAGCAAATTTTCATAATTTTTGCATTTTTATAGAATGTTTCTACAAAAAAAAAAAAAACAAAAAAAAAATGAAATAAAGCGAATATAATAAACGCTTTAGATTCGGTAAGCTATTAAATGTTATTTCTTGGTATGGTTTCATAAGCCATTAACTAGCTTTCATCTTTTTTTGATGACGAAAGTTTCGTACTTTCCTGCATCTTAGGCTTCTCAATATGCAAATTTGCACTTCTGTGTGGTCTTGGCAATTGCCTGCCCGCCAGATTGGCCATCGAAAGTGCCTGCAATCTTGGCTGGCACACATTCCGATCCCCTCCATTCGATTTCATTGATGCGATCACCAAGTGGCGACTCCTCATCTCATCTCATTCATTCATGCTGGCTGCCGGCGGATCCTGAGCCAGCATTTGGCTACTTCAGGTGCTCGTGGCTCGGTGGCTCAATGGCGGTGGCTCAGTGGTTCGGTGGCTCAGTGGCTCGGTGGCTATAATGGTGCCTTTGTTTGGGACACACCTTCTCAAACGCCACGCTAATCACGAGCAGTTGGCGAAGCGCCGCCAGCAACAACAGCAACAATGGCAGCCAAAGCAACAAGAGCAGCGAAAGGAGCAGCAGCAGCGCGTGGATAAATCAAAATGCAGTTGCTAGACGTGAGCTGGGCCGCCTTCTATCCACGACTCCGCTGGCAGCGGCATCATCCAGCAGTCCATGCTCCATGCTCCAAGCTCCATTTTCCATACTTCTTACTCCATACTCCTTACTCCATACTCCTTACCCCATACTCCTTACCCCATCCTCGTCCTCAATACTTCAGCCTCCTCGCGGATTGTGTCTGCATAATCCACGGCTAAAGAAAGTGGCCTACATGGGAATTACACTTGAAAAAAGTGCATCAGAAGCAATTTATATAAATGTACATATACATATATATATGTATACAGATCCTTTCCTATAGGATAAATTTATTCGTTTCCGAAACTCAATAAAGATGGCTTATGTTAAGTTAGATTTTCCAAATATTTTTGCAGTGCACGACTTAACAGATCTTTGGCTCAATGGATGCTCATCGCGGCCTGGCTAAAGCGTTGTAGCTGTACACCGGCTGATCCTCATCCTCATCCTCATCTGCAGCCTCATCCCCACATTGCCGTGGCCAAGACAAATGCAGACGATGGCTCTTTAGCCGTATCTTTCACTTTGATTGTGGCTGGGAGTCTGCGACTGCGACTGAGACTGTGGCTCGTGTGGGGCTCGTGGGGCTCTAGGATGGGTGGTGCTGTGGTGCTGTGATGCTGGTGGTGCCGGCAGTCGTTAGCCTTGTCTTATTGCCCGTGTTGGCCAAACACTTGGCTACTGGTTGTTTACATATGTACGGGAACGGGAATGGGAATGGGAATGGGAATTGGAAAGAGTACCGACTGGAGTACGGGTATAACTCAATCAGCCAGAAGAGGTGGAGCCATGGGAGTGTCGTGTGTGTGTGGGTCAGGTGACCTGCAACAAATTAGCCTGGGAGTTATGAACCTCAGCAGTGGAGAATGGAATGCATTCTCGTATCTGGTAAGCACACACACACACACAAAAGAAGATGGACTGGACTGGCCCACAACTATGGTCAAGTTCTAATGAAAACCTAATTACAAAATCAGCCAATACTCTCAAGAGCCGCACATAATTAAGGCGCACACTTGACTTGGCTTGCTTTTTCCACCACCTCCTCCTCGCCCAATTGTCACCGTCTCCAATTTCCAGCGCTTTTCCGCACTCCTCCCTCGACGATGAAAAACGCATTTAAAAGCCACATTAATGACGCGAACTCGATGCGACGACCACTTTGGTAAAATAGGAAATTGCTGCGTTCGGCTGCTCTCGAGATTCTGGTCTATCTGTTTTCCTTTTGGTTTTTGTATCTTTTTTTTTTTTGTGTTGTGTTGTGTTGTCCCCATCTGCAGATAGCGACACAAAAACGGTTTGCCTCCAAGCCAAAGTCGAGCTTGCTGCTGTGTTTGCGAGCGTTTTCAGCGCATTTTTAGTTAATTTACCAGGAAAAACATTTGAAATTCTTAAAAAAGTCGCAACAAGAAGTTGGCTGCTCGCTTGGCGGCTGCAAAAAGTCACATCACAACGTTGTCTACACAACGCCTTTCTGGATTGCTCTCACCAGAAGTTGGCTATAATAGCTGGTTTCAGATACTTGATAGTATTTTTGGAATAATCTCTGTAAGGGCCACACAAAAGATACCTACTCAAAATGTGATATATTCTCAAAGATATATAAGATATTTTTATTTAATATTTCATAATTTTATTTAGAAATGCTTTTAGTTTAGAAAAAAGGTAACAAGGTATAAGATATTTTTATTTAATATTTCATAACTTTATTTAGAATTGCTTTAAATTTAGAAAGAAGGAAACAGTAGAACACGGCACTCCCAAAAAATCTTTCCTGGGCTTAAAATCATTTATCGAATTGGAAAGGGTATCCCATAACCTCATAGCTGGCATCTTTTATGTGGTTTGTTTGGCTAGTTTGTTCTAAAGTTGCTGTTGTTCCTTTGGTTTTTCATTTTGTCGCCACCGCCGTTGCTGCATAGACTAAAAATCGCATTCGATCATTTATGGGATTTTATTTGGCGCGTCAGTGAATGTTGCTAAGCAATTTATTTATGACATTTTTTGCTGGCCAGCTTGGGTTGGTTCGGTTAGCTGGATGGGGATGTGGCTGTAGATGTGGATGTGGATGTGGATGTGGCTCCGATGGATTCGTGCAGCAATTTCTGCAACGCAACGAAATAGTTGCAAAGGCACAACACAACGCAACACAACAAAACGCAACGCAACGCAACGCGACACAACAGTCAAAGTCAAAGTCAAGTTGCAAGTTCCATATTCATCAGATGCGACACTCTTCATTCTTGGTGTTTTGCCGTCTGCCAGCTTGATTCTTTTGCCTGTCTTGGGGTTTTTCGTCTGCTACTTTTTCTATCGAAAAGCAAACTGGATTTCGTCTTAAATGCTTCGCCACCAGTCGCCGTTGCAGTTTGCAGTTGCAGTTGCTATTGCTGTTGCTGTTGATTTTGCCATTGCATTTTAATTAAGTGCATTTTAATGAGGCATCATCGCCGGGCCGCCAATGCGACTTTTGTACATCATCAATTACACAAACGCATTTTAAATGGGCTGCCAACTATGTTTGCTGGGAACTATAGTATGTGGCTGCGTTTCATACCGATTCAGTTTATTCGTTCTTCCCCATCGTTTTGTTTCGCTTTTTTATTCAGGTAATTATTAAGCTTATTTAGATTAGTCTCCGCTCTTGTGGCTTCGGGCTGTCTATTGCGGTTGCTGCCATGCTGCCTCCATGAAAATTGATGCGAAAAAAATCAACTAAAACTGTTTGTTTTAATTCGATTTGAGTCAGCCGGCGCCCAGGAAGGATGTCCTGTTTGCATCGTCCTGTTTGCTAATGCAAATGGGGAGTCCTAGTTTGTTTTACTCAGCTGACTGGGATGGGCAAATAATGTTTAGGCTCGCACTGCACATTGGCATTACTCAATATATAAAAACTGCAATGCAGTAGGACCTGACTAATAATAAATAATTTTTTAAAAATGTTACATAAAATCTCTGACAATATAAAACCTTATTTTTCATGGAAATAATATGCAAAAGTTAGGAATTATGTAGTTTTTCTTCCTTTAAAGGTGGCATAATTTTTATAAAAATTATATTAAATTTAAAATTAATTTTCTTTGTAGTGCAGAGGTAATGTCAGTCGAGCAAGCCGAACTTTTTAGATGTTCTTTGCCTATTTATTCACCTGCTGCACCTGCACAAGCTCAAACTCATCCCCAGCGTTTTAGCCTCATCCTTTTAGTCCCCTTCGACCTGTTCAAAAACTTTTTCCATTTTTTCAAATTGCGTAATTTTCATTAGTTTGCTGCATTTGCAGACAAATTAAGAGCTTCTGCTCCTGCTGTTGCTATTGCTGCTGCTGCTGATGTTCTGCCCAGGACCCTTCACATGTCCTTGCCCACCAAAGTGCGTATCTGTGAGATACGCATATGCAAATAGGTGCCTGCAGGACCACCCCGATGCGATGCGGTTTTTCAATTTCTCTCTCTCGGCTTCATTTTTTTTTTTTTTTTGTGTTTCCAGCCTTTTTGTACGCAAATAATTGTGAATTTTTTCCCTCATCCATTTTTGTTGGCCTGCTGCAGCAGCAGCAGGTTATTGTTTGGTTGCGAATCCTGTGCGTTTTTTTTATATTCTATGCCTGAGTGTACATATTTTTTATTTTTAATTAAAAGCGGAAGTAAAGCTGGGGGGCATGGTCGTGTGCGGGGGGCTTCTGGTTAGGAAGGTTTCGTTTTCTGTTCAGTTTGGTTCAGATTTGCTTGGTTTGGTTTGGCGACTTGTCAAGTGTGTGCGTGTGGGTGCGTTTGCCGGGCACTTTGGCCCGTTCATTTTGCACTGTGTAGTGTTTTGCTAACAATGCAAATTTCAGGGCATTGTTGTAGCCCCTTAAAACCCCTCCCTATTAACCAAGCTCCCCCCCCTTTAGCCAGCACTCGACACACACATAGAAAACGCATCAAATCATCAGCGGCGATTTCAGACAGTCATCCGATGAAATGTCAAATGCGTTTCCCGCTCCAAACGGCCAAGTGGGCGAATGTAAACAGATACTGGCTATGACTATGACTATGGCTATGGCTACTGGTAATGGCAACTGCCACCGCTTAGAGCGGCACAAACTAAACCAAACTCAACAACAATAAAAACATGGCTACAATTCACCAGCTGAAGAGTTTTTCAAATAACGAAAAAAAAAAGACCAGAATCCAGCTAAAAAAAGGGAGGGGAGTGGCAGCGGGAAAAGGGAAAAAGTCAGGCGAAAAAAAGAATCGAGAAAATTAAAACAAAACAAACAGCTAACGCATCCTCAGCGTCATCAAGCCATTTTGCACAGGGAAAATAGGTGATGTGTTATAAATATAGATATATTATTTATAAATCAATTAGAATGCATATTATAGACCACATTCCTTGTGAGTTTCTGTAACATTAACTAAGCAAGAAATGAAGTTAGTAAGATTTTCTGAAAATATTTTGTTTGTTTATAATTTTTGGTAACCTTGTGCTTTTAACAATCCTATTGTAATATGGATTATAATAAGTCGTACACATGAGTTCCTGCAACATAATCCTTTCAGCTTTCCAGCAGTGTAGTCCTGCATCCTGCCGCATCCTTTGGCCGTTATGCCCTGCTTTGCCTACTCTGTTCCACGCATGAAGAGATTTCGGTTTAGCTTTTGATTGACGAACTTGCCTCGTTGTTTGTCCCTCTTCCTGTCGCCCCGCCCCGCCCCTCCTCCTACTCCTCCTACATCCTGCCATACGCTGCCGCATTTCACTCAAACTCATCAACGTCAGCGACGCATTCAAATCGTTTTGATGGACTTCGTCCCCCGCCGCCAACCCGCCAACTTCCCTAACCCATATCCCGATATCAAGCTCACGCAGTGCATCCTGGCCCAAGAACAAAACAGCATCGAAAACAAAAAAAAAAAAAAAAAATGGGAAAAAAGGATGGAAAAAAATGTGTGGAATGAGTCTGGCACAATATTTGTATTTTACGCAATTTTTACTGACGACTGCCATCATGTCTGAGTGACTGAGTTGGCTCCGTTTTCTGCTGCCTGATTTGCAAACCGATTTGCTACATTGTTCATGTCAGTCAGCGCATTGTTGATTATCAGATGCCGGGTGGTTATGGGTTCGACTTCATCTGGTTTGGGTGCTTTGGGTGCTTGGGGTTGGGGATTCTGTTTGGCTGAGAACTAAGCCCCATGTTTGCCCAGCTATTCATTGTGATTTGGTTTTTTCCACTTGTTTCTATGATTTTTTGCTGATTGAAAGTTTGTGCGACAATTGTTGTGGTAATAGGAAATGGTACAGAGTCTAATTAAACAAAATGCATATAAGGCATAAATGGTGTGGAGGGAATTCTAATAACAATCAATGTAACAATCAACAAAAGATTTATTACATGTACTTATTGCCATAATATTACGTATACGACCCGTCTTACGTACCACTATATCCACTTAGGAATGGTTAACTAATCATACTCTAAAACTGACAACAATTCTGATTACTAGCTTAATTACCTTCTTAACAATCCTATCTACCCCGCAAAATAGCTCAACAATTTCCACTGCAACGCCTTTTCACACTTAATCTGCCATAAAATATGCCAGAAATAACAGCCGCCAGGACTCCTTGCAAAATTAAATTAGCCAGTTGAAAGTTGGCCAGCTTGTGGCAGTGGCAAGGATGCTGCGGGGGAATACAAATGAACCCCTTTTGCCGCTCGCCATAAACTGTTGCCAAAAAGTTTTAAGCTGCATTTGAGGCTTGTTTTCACACCCGAACAAGTTTGGCAAGCAAAGTTTCGAGTGGCGCTTGTCTTGTTTCATCATCTCATCATGGCCATAATCCGTGACGTCAACTGCGGTTAGCTGGATTCGCTAGCCATGTAAATGAGACAGACAAGCCGCAAAGTTTGGCACATTGTGCATCTGATATTTTGGCCACTTTTGATGTAAACTATTACCAAACTTGTTGCTCTGGCCAACTTGTTGCATGTGTGTTCGTGTGTGTGTGTGTGTGTGTAACGATGTGCGAAATTCCCGAGCTCGTTATTCGGCTCATGTCATTGTGGTTGTTTTTGGCCAACATCCTGCTGGTATTTCCGCATTTGAATGTGTTTTGATAATTGAAAACCCATTGGGGTCGTTTAGTCTCACTTAGATCCAATTATCTAGAGGACTATTCAGGATATTAAACGGATAAGGGAGTTTACAAGAATTAAGTGAGATGCTTTTGAGATGGCGGCTTGATATAATTTGGGAAATTTGTTTGCACTATAAATTTAGTTGTTAATAACCGAAGGAGACTTCAAAGTATTTTAAAATCCGAAACGAAGCAAATCCAATCGCTGCGTTAAAAATGTTTATGATTTATAAGAAAATATTTCAGTTTCACTTCTCTAATTGACCAGCAATAACGGTTCCATATTATATTTGCTAGTTTTGGAAGATAACCTTTCGCTATTCCTATTAGACAACAAATTTACACTTTTTTAAACAAGTTTAATCTTTATTTATTTACAAGAATAATATTCTTAGTTTGGTTGAGATAAAAAAGGTTTGCGATAGAAGGACACTCATCGTTCTTATTTTTAAAAGTGATCTTGTAAATGTTTCATTTATTTCTATTTTACAATTTCATGAAATCTTCTGCACATAATACAATTACTAATTATTTACACAATATAATAAAGGGCGAAGCTAATGAGATAAGTGGGTTTTGTCGTAATGCCATATGGCATATGAGAAAATGCATATTATCATCGGTCCTAGGATAAAATGGTTTGGCATTTCGGGTTACCATATTATACGTGCATTATCCTTACCCTGTTTATGCAGGAAGGACATTTAATGCAGAGATGTGATGAAGATGTAAAGCCTCTGTACTCAGAAGTGGACAATGTTCTTGTTGGGCTGGGTGACAGTTTGGAACGAAGTCTAGCTGAACCAGCCATGGGCAAGTTGGTGCAGTTCATGAACACCTACTGCGGAAACTGCCGGAGATTCGCACCCACTTTCAAGAAAATGGCTGTTGACCTGCAGAAGTGGAACCGTGCACTTCGGATTTATGCTGTTGACTGTGCCCTTTGGGAAAATGTGAAGTTGTGTCGTGATTTTCGCATTAGGTTTACGCCTACAATTCGCTATTTTCCCTCCAAATTTCAGAGGTCGCGTCACGAAACTGGCACCGATATTGAAACTCAAAATCCCACGGAAATCGTGGAGCAGCTCATCGAAAATCTGTCCGAAAATGACTACAGTGGAGGCAGTGGGATAAAGCTCAACTTTGACCCCATAGAGCCGGATGACGAGCTGCAGGAAGTATACGCACAGTTCGACAACAAGGTGTCATACATTCTGCTGGTCCATCCAGTTGAGATTGGCATGGAAACGATTCTCAACATGCTGCCCTATCCGGATGTGGGTGTGCGGATTATCAAGGATGCCGAAATGTTCGCCAACTTCGGACTGAAGCCGTGCAAGCAAAAGTTGGCCCTTTTGAATAGATCTGGAAGAGTCCAACCAATCAGGCCCAAAGGTGAAAGTAGCTCTGCCTACGTGAACAGCGTTGCTGCGTTTCTGGAGCGAAATGGGCACCCAAGTATGCCCACATGGCCAATAGCTCCAGCGCCCGAAAATAACCTTTCGGATGAATACGATGCCATCATTGTGGACTATGTGCTGCACTCAAGAAAGGTGCTCTTCCAGGACGACTTGGAGCAGGCCATCCAGCAGCTACTGCACGTGGAGATACCCAAGACGCCATTCATAAGTGGCTACAAGTTCAAGGCTCTGCGTCACATTATTCGCCTATTGCGCCGCTTCAATGTGCTGGGCAGGGATGGCAGGCGAATGCTGAACAGCCTGGTGAAGCATCTGTTTGAGGTCGATGAGATCACTGGTGAGGAGTTCCGTGATGTGGTGGATGATCTGCAAACACGACTGGATCCCATCTTTACGGACGAGCAGTATGTCGGCTGCTTGGGCTCTACACCACATACGCGACGGTATAGCTGCTCCTTGTGGACACTGTTCCATTACTTGACCGTCCTGGCGGCCCAGGCGAAGACCTATCCGCCCAGCTCCGTGACAATTGGACTTTACGGCCTGGCGAAGTACTTTTACGGCTGCCAGGATGGTGCCAAGCACTTCATGAAGTTGGCCAAGCGGCGGATGATCGCGCAAGTGACGTCCCACGACGAGGAGATCCTCTGGTTGTGGGAGATCCATAACGAGGTAAACGAAAAGCTAGCTGGTGACGCCTCGGAGGATCCGCGGTTTCCTAAAGTACAGTTTCCGGAGCGGAAACATTGCCCGGAGTGCTACAGTGAAGACTCGGATGAATTTGATAGAGACGAGGTGCTGAAATACATGAAACGAGTTTATGATTTGGAGTATTTAAGCATTTATGATTTGCCAGATCATCATAAAAAGGCAAAGAAATGTACACAATAAGAAATACATCGTAGAAAAGAGAAGTTATTTTTATTTATTTGCTTTTCCTGTACCAATGGTAACTTGGTATCTTTTTCCGATACACACACCTAGTATAATATATATATGAAATTCGTGAATTCTTTTGGGTGTGCCTGGATGGAATAGCGAGTCACAAATATAAGAAAACCTGTTTTGAGAGAGAGATTTGGGGCATGGTGGATAGTGGATGGTGGCTGGTGGGGGAGACTTAACAACCGGAGCAGGGCGAATCCAAATGTGGCTATAATTACCAAAGAGCCCTTGCTATTGAATCAGTTCAAGTGGCTCATTTGACTTGTGAGCACAGTGTTGAAATGATTCGGCTACTCAAAACGCTTCTATATGGCCTGCTCCTCGTCTCCCCCTCCGCCGATGTGCTGGCCCGGCTTAATGACCGCAAGTCGGCGAACGAGGCGAGTCTCTATAGCGATACAGACAATGTGATTATGCTGGACAACGAGTCGCTCAGGCCGGCTCTCAACTTGAAGAGCAGCAAGCTGGTGCAGTTCCTCAACAGCTTCTGCGGCGACTGTCATCGCTTTGCACCGATCTTCAAGACCCTTTCCCGCGACCTCTACAAGTGGCGGCGAGTTCTCCGGATCTATGCCGTGGATTGTGCCCAGGAGCGAAATGCCCAACTCTGCAGGGAGTTTAATATACGGCAGACGCCGTCATTGCGATTCTTTGGTCCCGACATGAGAAAGAACGACGATGTTCTTGGTGCGGTAATACCAGGCCAAGATCCCATGTTGATTCGCTCTACATTGGCCGAATTGGTATCCCAAAATGACTATGGACCCGACCAGCCAAACTTTCGTCCCCTAAAACCAAATGGCATGGGCAGCTTCCTCGATCCTCAAGATGATGAAAGTCCGGTGCAGTTTCTGGCTCTTGTTTTCCAGCCAGCAAACTCTAAGATCGGCAGGGACACGCTGCTGGAACTGCTGCCATTCAGAGTGCTTTCGGTGAGGATCATCGAAAACTCCCAGATATTCACCGATTTCGGACTGAGTCCATCCGATCATAAACTGGCTATAATTAATGAAAATGGAACCGCCCAATATCTGGCACCTTCGTCGGACTCCAGTGAAGCGTATGCAAGCGCTGTTGGTGATTTCCTTAGGAACCTTAATTTCCAACCAGATCCACCACTGCCCATCGCTGCAGCAGCCAACTTCACTGAGTTCCTGGATCACCAACATCAAGCGATCCTTGCCAAAGTCCTTGCACCACCACTTAAAGTCTATCGTGCCGATTTGGAGCAGGCCATCGACAAGCTGCTGCACATTGAGCTTCGTAAATGGATTCTTCTGGAGGGTAATAGCCTGAATGCTCTTAAGAATATTATAAAGATTTTCAGATACCACAATCCCTTGAATAAGGACGGAAAGCTATTGCTGACGGATCTGGACAACTCGTTGAGCACTAAGCAGAGCATAAAGGGAGCTGACTTTGGCGATTTGGTTGATTCGCTGGAGAAGGGACGAAGGGTCTTTAAAGCACGGCGTTACATTGGCTGCATTGGATCACGTCCGTTGCTGCGAAGCTTCACCTGCTCCATGTGGACACTGTTCCACCATTTGACCGTGGAGGCAGCGAAGCCACCAAATTACTTCCAGGTGGGCTCCATACTGAAAACCTTTCATGGTTTCGCCAAGTACTTCTTTGGATGCACGGATTGCTCGGAGCACTTTCAGCAGATGGCCATTCGGCGTAATCTGACCTCGGTGAAGAGCCACGACGAGGAGATCCTCTGGCTGTGGGCAGCCCACAACGAAGTCAATCAACGCATTGCTGGTGACTCCACGGAGGATCCCAAGTTCCCGAAGATTCAGTTTCCCAGCCCGCAGAATTGTCCCACCTGTCGTTCGAATGACTCGGAGTGGCGAACTGATGAAGTTCTTAAGTATTTGAAACAGTTGTACGATATCAAGAATGTTAGCTTTTATGGCCTTCCCACTCCACAGGGATACGATTAGGATTTTGATCCCTAAAATCGTAAATTTTTATAATCCTAACACTTACTGCATGAACAGATTTATACAATTGTTATTTCTTCAGCCATAAAATTATGAAATAGATATAATATATAAAATACTAACATAACAAAATGCAAGATTTTACTCAAAAGGAATCAAGTCTAAAACCTCTTATGTCCGCTTTTCCTCAAAAACTGCATAAACTCGTGGAGAAATGCGTGTTTGACCCTTGGATAGTGACATGAAAATTGCATAAATTTGCTAAATTAAGCGTTTAGATTAAATGAAGCGACAATGTGTGTGTGTGAGTGAGTGCGTGTATATTCGCCACCCACCCATTTAACATCTCCAGCCGAAGGACCATTTAGGTCCTTTAGGTCCTGGCAGGGGTCCAAGTCAACTCGTATTACGCCGATTACGCGCACATCAAACTGAACTGTACATGAATTATTTATAGAACATTTTTGCAAAATATCTACGCACTAATTTGCGTAAAGTAATCGATGTGGTGGAAAAATTTTCACGCATGCACACCTGAGGGGAGTCCGCCTGTCCGCCAGTCCACCAGTCCACCAGTTCACCTGACAAATGGACTGACTTATTTGGAGTGGGTTGAAGTGGGTGGGTTAGTCCGCGGCCGTTCAGTCATGCCCAAATAAGCAACAGCAAAACGGAAGCTAAAAATTACCAGGTAAACCCCACGGCAATACCCTAACTCCCCTATTTCCCCCAACTCGCCATGGAGCCGACGGTGGAACGCCCACAAAACTTTCTTCATTGTGCGTAAATTGGCACCCCGCAAAACAACCACCCCGCCGCATAAAAAGAGTTAACGCAGTCACTCCGCCTCAACGTAATGATGTGTATGTAAAATTTATAATATACATAAATAAATAAAATGCACGCAGTTTGGGTTTTGTGTGGGCGGCGAGTGCAGTTTATCGATATTTTTCACTCACCCATCGATGATGTTGGCGGAAAAGTGGAAAATCCTTGAGTGGGTGGCGAAAAAACCCATGTACATATAGCCGTATTTCCAGGGCGCAACTGTACTTTTGTTGGATTTTTGTGCGTGCATCCAGGAAATTGAAGGTTCCGCGAATACTCGTAGTATGTACTTCAAACGAGGCCCTTACGACGGCGTTAGGCCGTAAATTTTCGTCCATATCGCGGCACCGGAAACCGGAAACCAGCGCCCATTTGTACGAATAGCATTTGCCATTCATTCCATACATCTTTTGGTTTAGGGCCAAAAACGCTGCGTAAAGTGCGTAAAATATGTACAAAATGTATGGCATTGCTCTAATGGAAAACGGATATTGTGGCTTTTGTCTTCGTTAAGGCAATTGGCAATGCACATGCAGCTGAAGATCCTTGGGCGAAACAACTGAATCAAAAGGGAAGTGCTCTAATTGGCCCCAAAAAGATTTGCATAACGTAATTGCCAGCTGGCAGAGATCGCGACTTGGCATGACTGGGATGGGCTTACATGCAATAACCAAAAACAATAAGCCCCGTCCAGAATTATGCACAAATTATTGTTTAGGCATTTAAATTGCCTACAACAGTAGCGGCAGAAGCAACAAAAATGGAATAAAAAAAAAAAAAATTACAAAAAAGGGTTACGAGAAGCGAAAACAATAAAATGCCAGCTGAAGAAGCATCATCGGCGGAGGCAAGCTCGTTGTTATAATTATGTAAAAACAGTCTAAAGATTGACTTGACTTCTATACCCACCAAACACTCGCACACACACACACACACACACACACATCCATACACGCCCCTGCACCTGAGTGTGCATGCGAAGGCAGCATAAATTTAGTGGCAGCAGCAGCAGCGGCGGGGCAGGGGTACGTTGCAACAACAACCTGGTAATTATCAGGCCTTAGCGGCAAGCAACATTGTCTGTGTATCTTGGCGCTACCGTTCGCTACATAGCCACCACCCCCCACTCAGCACCACCCCCACCATGTAGCACCACCCCCTCCACCCACAGCAATTCGCACGCAAAAAATGTAAAGTGAAATATTTTTAAGGCACTTGTAGGACAGTGCAGGTGGGCAGAGCAGCGGTACCATCAAATGGGTGGCTCCCATTTCGCCGTTGGCTTCCATCTACATCTCGATCCCCCCATCTCCCCTCTGTTACCCGCGGCGTGTTCTATGCCGAACTTGAGCATTTTTCTATGTAGCTACATATAATTAAAAATAATATGAATAGAACAGAAGAAACAACAACAGTAGGCTAACAAACTAGGGCTTCGGGGAAGATTCTGTGAAGCTGCAGTTACTCCACAGATACTCTATAAAGGGAAGTTATAGAATACTGTATTTCAGATACCAAGTAATACTTTAAAATATTTTGGGGATTTCCTACCACTTTAGAATCAATTGCCTACTCTTAGGCCAATTATCATTTAACTATCTACACAGTTGATTGCTTTCATTGCAGTTTTTTGAAGTAATTAACTATATGGTTTCATATTTTCCAATTTAAAAATGCTCAAAATTTTCATGAGCCTATTTGCCGTAAGCCCGTCTGTTAGTAGCCCCATTTAGCCCACTTGGGGCCAAGAGAAGCTAATCTGGGCAACGAAAAAAGGGCGAACAAAAAATCGTCAAACCGAATGCAATTTGGCAACAATTTTCCCAAAGTTAGCTGATGCCTCGTACCGCAACACCTACCGCACCGCTCCCTTCTCAACGTCCAGAATGTGCCGCAAATTGCGGCAGCGCGTAATTAAAACAATTTGTGCATAATTTTTGTACAAGTGCAGCCCAAAGCCGAACCCAAGGCTCAGACCCTCCCCCTTGGTGGGCTTTTAAATAATAATTTGCTTAGTTTATGAAGTGCCTGAGTGTGTGTGTGTGTGTGTGTGTGTGTGTGCGTGAGAGTGTGTGTGTCTGAGTGGGTGAGCTTATGGGCTACATAAACAGCTATGGCAAACCCCCCAACCGCCCCAAAGCCGCACCCCCTTTCTCCCAGTTGTTGCGCACAATTTACTCACTTGGTTGCATTTTAACATATTTCGTTACGTTTTCAGGCGGGCCCAGAGTCAATTGTTGCTGTTTTTTCAGTTGGCTGGCATGTATTTTTCATTTTTCTGTTTTCTATGCCTCGTTTTTGTTGTACTCACCTTAGGTTTAATTTGTTTGAGTTTCATGCAACTGCAGCAGCAGCAGCAGAAGCAGCAGCTTCTGTTGTGAATTTCATGTGCATCTGCCGCTGCAACTGCCTTCTTTCTCCCAAGTCGAAAAATATTTGTGCACGCAAAAAATGTTAATTGCCACAGAAGAGCAGCAGAAGCAACAGCAACATCATCAGCAAAAAGCGAACCATCAATGTGGCCGGGGCATTAAAATATTTAGGTTGCTATTGCCGCTGCACTTCCCAGCACTTCCCAGCTCTTCCCAAGCCTCAAACTCCGACTCCAACTCCAGCTCCAACTACGTCTTCGAATCCGACTCAGAGTTCCAGACCCTGGCTCCAAAATGGCAGACCCTGGCTAAAACGCAGCCTCCCCTCTTGCCATTTGGGCCGTTAATGCAACTGCAACTGTAACAAATTGCAATGTCGCACATCTGTCTTCCCTGGCGTTTGTCGCTGCCTAAAAAAGTTCTGAAAAAATGAATGACAGCTTAAAAGACTGAATGTGAAATACCCTTCTTAACAGAAACAAATATACTAGTTTTATAGGATTAGAAAAGTATTTTGCAACTGCCACTGAATGATACTATTTCAAAATCTGTTGTAAATCTTTGCCTTTTATATTTTCATATATTAACCAAGCATTCGTTGCTCCCAATCGAAATTGACCTTTGGAAAGTGTATTTAAGCCATAAAATACTACCACAAAAGCCAGGGCCAGAAAGAACAAGAGCCAGAGACCTTAGACCAGCTTGAGGTCCAGAACGATGGACTCATATTTATTTTTGCTAAAAACTACAGAAAAAATTGTCGTTTTCCTTGCATTTGTTTTTGTGGCTATTGCTGTCGACTTGCTACTTTTTTTTTCGCTTGTTTTTTTTTTGTTTTTTGTTGAATGGCATTGGCAATGCCAATTACCGGCGGCCGGGAACCCTAGCAATTTGGCCATATCCGGCCCCCCTGGCAGCGATGTTTCTGCTGGGCCGAAAGGAAAAATCAGGTTTTTCCTTCACTTGTCCAACTCAATGTTGAAGCAGCTTGATTTTCGCTACTATTTTCCTTTCCCCACCTGATTTCGATGTTTTCCTGTTCGTTCTTCCTGTTGCCATTCCTTTCCGCCAGATTAGTTTAAATTTAAAGTTAATAAAATATAATAGAAAATAGATTCAATTTGGCGCAAGAAAAGGGGGCCAGTTGGGATTGGAGATTCCTAGGCTGTTCAGTTGGGCTGGCGAATCGAGGGTATTTTAGCCAAGACACCTTGGCAGTCATTAGCCACATTTAGTTGCCTGATGATCATGGCTCTTACTGTTGTTATACCTCGTTCCTCCGTGCTTTTTTTTTTTTTTTTTGCTTTTATCTTAACTAATGAATATGGAACTTGAGTCTCTTGTCATGTTGTGGCTGCGGCTATTACAAGATTTGAGTTGTCGCGCGTTTTGGACGCGTCATGCGGCCAGTTTCTTTGCTTTGTCGATTGTTTTTTGTTGTTGTGCCACACATTGCCGCACGATCCCGAGTTGGCAAATGTGGCGCGCAGCATTTAAACAGCAGTAGCAACAACTGGCGGCAACAAATACAAATACAAAAAAAAGTCATAAATAAATTGCTTAGCAACATTTGCTGACGCGCCAAATAAAATGCCATAAATGATCGAATGCAGAGGAAGATTTTAAGTTAGACACACTAGAAACGCTGATGAAGATGGAAACGGAGATGGAGTTGCAGATGGATATGAAGATGGCAATGGCGATGGCAATGGCTATGGAGACTGAGATGGCGACAGGAATCTCGAATGTTTTTCCTGTTGGGTAAATTAACTTAAAAATGCTACAAAAATTGTTGCTGATGAGTTGGCTTATAGGGTTGATGAATGCCAGGCATTCTATTGTGCCCATTAATGTTCGCTTGGCCGCATGGCCAAGAACGAGAAGATACCGCTCATGCTATCCCTAATGACTTAGGACACACCATTAGTTGCATCAGTCGCCACTACATACTTACAATTTGGATTTGGCCAGGTTAGGAACTGTTGCTTTTTCAGCTAAATGCTTCTCTCTCCCCTTTTTTTTTTCTTGCTTGTTGAATTTTCTCCTTGATTTTCTGGCTATCAAAACAATTTGCCATCTAGCACTCACCTGTGGCATGCCACAATCCCATTCAGCAACAAAGTGCCAACAACCAGGGAGTTGCAGACAGGCCAAAATCCAACGATTCGAAGAATGTCAACCCTTTACATGCCCTACCCAATATATTTTAGGTTTGAAAAGCATAAATGAATTATTCTATATTCCATTTTGATCTTTCATTACATTGAGATACTTTCTTACAAGAAATAAATACTTGAATGTCATAGCCCTAGTATATCTAAACTAACCTCTTATGATAACTAAGCGACCCACTTTCGTAGGGCAACCAAAACAGCTGCCTGCATCAGCAACACCTTTGCTAATGCCCAACATAACAACTTAATCCACCTTGCAGCTCCAACTCAACTGGCTTCGGATGCAATGGACTGCATCGCGTTGGTTTGGGCCAAGTTCGGTCTGGGCTCTACAGTTTCGACTGCAGTTTCTGTCAGACGTTCTGTCTGTGAATGGAACACACCTGGGATATGGGATATGGGCAATGGGATATGGGAGCTTGCATGCCCATGCATTTTTATGAGTCCCCCCAAATGGCGGGCAGTTTTTTCGGACAAGCTGCTCAAATCATGGCTAAAATGACGATGGAATCAAATTCGCCAGCCCATTTGTTGGCTTTCTTATGGCCTGAGACAGAATTTGCTTGGTGTGGCAGATAAATTAGAGTTCTTAATTGCTGGCTGAGCTCCTATCTGGGTTCCTAATCAGCATTTGCATAGCGCTAAAGCAACGAATTTTATGATGATTTTTTTTTGGTGGGGGCCAACCAGGAGCAGCAGCAGCAGCAGCAGCAGCAGCAGCAACCGCAGCAGACAGAGATCTAAATTTAAAATTGGTCTGTTGTAAACAAAAATGCCAAAGTATCTGCAGGAACGGCAAGGGCAAAAAGTATCTGCATCTGCATGAAATGCGATCGAAATGGGATCAAGAGCAGCGAGGCAGGGGCAGGAGTCGCGGCAATGAAAAGCGAGATCAAGTTCAACGCACATTTGTCCTTGATAATTGAAAAGAGCAGAATAGCAACGGCCAGCACAACACACAAAATGCCAAAAGGGGGAGCCCGAAAAAATTGCAGAGCAAAACAAAAAATAAACAAAAATTATGGCAGTGGATCGACAGACTTATTGCTGTCTCTGTTCCCCTTGCACCTCGCACCTCCCCCCTCCTCGCTCCTCGCTCCACATCAAAGTGCTGAGCCAAACCGGCTGGGGCTGCGCTGGCAGGAATGCACAAACATTCAACTTATATAGTACCATATCCATATAGCCCCCAAATGTGTGTGCCAAAAATACGCCGGCTATTAAGAGGCAGCCCCTCCAGACGGGCCCACACCAGCCAAAAAGGAGAGCTTCCCATGGTGGCGACTAACCGATACTCAGTAGTCGGAAAAGTAGCTGAAACTAAAGGAAAAATAAAATACTTCGGGATATTTGGACTTGACAAGCATTTATAAGTTCTATGTCACGAAGTTAGTAGTATAATAGTAAATTTTCAGTTTAACAAATTAAAAGCTATATCATCTCTAAATTGGATTAAAAGAAAAATATAGGTTTTTAATAAAATACTTTGTAGTGCTTACAAACACCCTTTGTTTTTATAATCTTAAATGCATTACTGTATTTCTAATTTCATAAGCACCTATGCATTTTAAGTTATAGAAGTTGTTAGAGGTATATCTACTTATATACTTAGTATAATAACCTCTTGAGCTCAACAGGTACTATATGCCCTTGGTATCGCCAACTGCTGGGTATGCATATTCGGTGTAATGGATTGGGATTGCGATTGGGAATGGGTAGCCCATCCGTCCGATCGTACGTGCCTCACTGGCTTCTTCAGCCACCTCCCTCCCCCCCTCTGGAATCCTCGCAGAATTTCCGAAAATTTGCAATTGACTGGTTGCAGCAGCGACTACGAAGAGCGCGTCATCGCTCCTGCCCCCCGAATCCGTGCACCAGCGAGCCAAAAACGTTGCGATCCGTTGCCACCGACTTCTTTCTGCCCAAAGAAGAAAGGGAAGAGAACAAAAATGTTTATGCATTTTTTCTGGTCACTGACCGTACTCAAGGTTTTTCGTATTCTGCGGTTCAGTTTGGTTTTTGCAGTTCCTTCGCTGCGCTGCGTAAATTGCATGCGCACAAAAATTGACGAATATGCCAGGCGACGTGTACCGATGCGGATGGCCATGGAGAGGGGGGATCGCCCCAGGGGGGGAATGAATTGCAAGGGGGGGAACGGATGGAACAAGACCCACAGAAGAAGGCAGCGACAAAATGTGAGTGCGCCCAAAAAAGAATATTGAGCAACACATGGAAAAAAGATACCAATTTGAATGGCATATTCGAAACTTTCTGATTTTACTTCCTGAATTTAAGTACTGAAAGATATATTAAAAAAGGAATTTAAGTACTGAAAGATATATTAAAAAATGAATTTAAGTACTGAAAGATATATTTAAAAAAATGAATTTAAGTACTGAAAGATATAATAAAAATTCCATTAGAAAAAGTACAAGAAAAGAGATTATTTTTTATCCATTAAGTGTGTTTAAAGCTTCAAATTTTAATCTGAATATTTTTCAAGCTTATCTAAAAGTAATCGCATCACTGGGTGTGTAATAATATATTTCCCATATTTTTGCAATAACAAATACTTAATCTCCGTTCCTTACGATCTTTTTTATTTGTCAATAAAACTCCAAGAAATCGATCATCGAAATTGTTTTCTGTGTGTGTGAGGGGGGGAGGGGGCAGGAGGCGGCATGGGCCTGTGGCAAACTTGTTGCCGCTTCAAGTCGGCTCCCCTATATCGCATTTAGCCCCCGAAAACCCCGTGATACCCCCCACTCCACCCCTCGCGTTCTGTGTGAGTGTGTGTGTGTGTGTGCAATTTGGAGACGACGATGATATAATTTAGCACGAAAGTGAAGCCTGCTTGCAGCCGGTCGCTCGCTGATTGTGCCCGTCTCTTTCTGCCATTCGATACCCGTCTCTTTCCATCACTGCTGGCTGTGTGCTTTGGGCCAACGTACCGAAATCACCAAATGAAACCGAAATTGTGCTTCCTCCGGTTCGAGTTCTTGTTCTGAAAATCCTACCCTGCAAGTTGTCGGGCATCACAGCATGATTTTTATGTTAATACTGACATGGGGAATTATTTTCGATTGTACAAGTAGATGGCAGGATGCAGTAGATATGCTCAAAATTGAGCGATCATATAATAACAGTTTTTCAAGTTTATAAAAATATTGTTACTTGCAATTAAGGAAAATTTCTACTTGCAATTACTTGAATTGAAATGTAAATGCTAAGTTTATAATGCTAAAAATATTGTTAAAATTTCACTTTAAATATATAAATATTTCTTTTAACCCCTTTTCATGCATTACAAATTATCACATCCGCAAAGTACCTACATAGAGTATTCGCAATTCGTAGTTTCTGAGTGCCTAAGAAAGTGATAAATCGTTGTTTGTGGCCTGGCCTTTGGTTTTCGGCGCAATTTCGATTTGATTGCGGTAGGACGACTGTACCGGACCTGCACGGATCGCATCTGATCTGATCTGTTCTGGTTGAGGATTCGCTGCCGTTCTGCACCTCCCCCCCTTCCCCCTGCTCACCCTACACACACATAACCCCTTCTGCCGCCCTGACCACCCGCAATTGTCGAGGTGCAAAGAGTTCTCGAATTACCACGCCAAATGGCAAGTCAGTGACCGATTATGTTACCCAAAGCACAGGAAAAAGGTTGAGCAACGAAACAGGGACAGGCGTCATTTTAAAGCGTAGCCTTTGAGTGTCGCTGGCCCCTTGGGTGAACCACCACCCTCCTCCTCCTCCTCCTGGATGCAACTCCATCCATCGGGATTTCCTATGGCACATTATTCGCTGCAGTTGTGGTTGCTGTTCTTGCAGCTCTGATGACTCTCTTCATGGCGCTCGATCAAAGGCCTTGGCCGTGACTCCGTGACTCTGTGGGTTTTTTTTTGGATTTTTTTGATAGATCACAGGAGCATTAGGGCTTGAAAGTGGGCTCCAGCGAGGTGTTTTCATTAGGAATCGCACTTGTTTAGTTTGCTACTTAGTAACTTGTAACTACCTGTGTAATTAGGTACTTGTACATTTGTCAAATTGCGCATACGTTATGTTGTACAAAAGAAGTTATGAGGAGAGTGCTTACAACATTAGAAGATTAATTGAAATGGATTTATAACATTTAATTATATAGCTTATATTAATAGAAATCGAATACCGCTCAAGCTGAAAACTCACATAGCTGAAATCCACTTTAAAGTGGTTAGAGCCCTCCCCCTTTGTCCAACTTCTGCTTTCCGGCTTTACATGCATAAATCCAACTCAATTTCTGGTAGTAAGCCCCGATACCCACTCCAGATGGCCAAAAGGCAATCCAATGAAGCCGCACAATTTCTGGTGACAAAAAAAAATAAAACAACTACACAACTACTGCAAAAATAGTAAAAAATAGCAAAAGGAAATGTCAAAAAGCCATCGTTAGTTTGGTATTAGCCCTGACAAAACTTGACGCGTCAACGTAAGCGGCTTTGGTCTAGGTCAAGTTGCAAGTAGCAGGTAGAGATGTACCTGTCTATTTGCACCAGAAAAAAAAAAGAAGGAATAACATGCACCTGCCACAGGAAATCTGTTTTGAAGACATCGGGCATTGGTGTGTGTGGAGCAACATTCAATTACAATTCGATTCGGGATAGGTTTAAATGGCTCGGAAAATGGTTTAATTGCTGACCGCTCGATATGAAGAGCTCTAATTGAGCAAAAGGCTCAAGGAGGAGCCTCTAGAAGCCAGCAACACGCACGGCTATGCGTAAATACAAAAAATACAAAATGCATCGAAAGTTATTTGGCCGATGGGTCGATGATGGCGTGGCAAAAAAAAAAATGAAATCAAAAATGCAGTAAACAATTTGTATGGCAGCACAATTTGATTGGCAGGTCGGCCGGCATTCATGGGGCTTGGGTATTGGTGTTGCCAATATATGAATTGGTATATATATACATATATAATGGAGGAGGAGTGGGCCAAAGTCCCGTAGTTTAACAACCGGAGAACGCTAGACTTGGATTGGATTCGGAATTGGGACTTGGATTGGGGTTGGGCAAAGTCTGAAGTGCTTTTGGGTAGGCCTTAATTACGTAAATGTGTGTGCCAGTTGAGTTATGACCAAAGGAGTACTCCACATTCGCATGACTGTATCCTGCGGGTGGGCTAGTGTGTGTGTGTGCGAGTGTGTGTGTGTGCGTGAGTGCTGCAAATGCGTAAAATTTTAATTTCGTTTTGAAAATTTCATTCGAAAAAAATCTCCCTCACACACACACACACACACGCTGAGCTCACAAGTTGTTTGGCTGGATTTATTCTACGCCCCCAACTTCCCATTTTTCCCTACTTCCGATTCCAGTGCTTCTGCTACTTCTTCTTCTGCGGCTTTTTTGAGGCCAATGACCAGTCGGAAAATATATGTACAGAACTTCATACATACATATTTATATATATAGGGATGTGTCCCGCTTCTTACGCACTTTTTGCATTCACTAATTTGAAAGCTTAAGGGGTTAACAACGCGGCCTCTTCCATTGGCCCTATTCTCGCAATGGGCTTATTGATCTGCCCCCTCGCATCTTCTTTGCCGTATTACATATTGTTATTAAACAACCCCATTAGGGTCAGGCCATAGACTTCCCCTTTCGCTGGTTATCTAACACACAAAACAAAATGCGGCGAACGAAAATGCGAGGGTATGGGTTATTCCAACTTGGGACCTGGACACGCATTCGGTTTGGGTTTAACTCTGGGCTGGGGTTTTGGTTTATGATTGGGTTGGGGTTTGGCTCGGGGTTTTATGGGATAGGTTAGGAATACGTTGGATGCAATTGGGTTGGGTTCTTGTTGTGCAAGTTATTTTTTATGGTGGCATTTCCGCAGGGGAGTTTCAAATTATAAAACCTCACGAATAACGGGCAGTGAAGAAAGTATTGCGAGCTTAACGCCCTAATGAAACCACAATGGGACCCAAATGCAATCATTTTGAGCTTTATCTATCCCTATCTCATACCAATTCAGTGTTTTCGTAAAAGGACCAATGCCACGCTTAGTATTTTGATATTAATACCGGAACAATTACTCAATGTTGACACCAGCGCCATTCAGTCTGCTTCAGGCCTTAGAAATTGACAGTTCGAGTTTAGAAAATTGGTATTATAACATCGCGTAGATTTTCATAATGAGCAAATAGCATAGGGTATTGTTAGAAATGGCACACAAAACACTGGCTGCGACTCGTTTGGTTGGCTCTTTATTCACATATAAACAATACTCTCATTTTGGATGAAAGTACGTTGAAAAGTATACATAAAATATAATGTATAGGTAAAATATATACAAAGGCTGACTAATGTTGAACTTAATTTCAAATGCTTCTTAACTTGACCTGTTTTGGTTATTAATAAATACATATGTACATACGAATAAATGTCATAAGATATTATGTGTTTGGGAAAGTGCATCTTCAACTTCCCCTTTGTGGACAATTAACATTTCGCTGATTTGCGGTTTTGCCCTCGCATAAATGTGTGATTATTTTTTAATAAAAATTCCCCGCTCGCAGGCATAGGCTACGCACTTTGTTTAACAACATGACACCGACACTGTGGCACCCAGAATCGTGGATTATTTGTTATATCCAGCTTTTGTGATTTGTTGCTGTTGCCGGGGTTAAAATAGGTCCACCAAGCTCCCCAGATCCTCGGATCCTCAATCCTCGGTGGATGCTGTGGATTCGCCTCGGGCTCTTGGCACGCACACTCTGTATTATACAAAAGTAATTTCGCGCACACATAATTTCACCCCCTTTCTCCGCCTTCTTTTTTTTTAAGCCGCTGACAACTGTCGGGGTTAGGTTGCATATTCACATACTCACATATTCGCATATACGATTCTATATCCCAGTCGTACAATAAAGCACAGCTCAGTGACATTTAATTTCGAAATCGTCATAATAATATTCAGCCTGAATGTGCACATCCGCCAAAAGTCATCTAGAACGCATTTGTATCTGCGAATGTATCTGTATCTGATGCTGCGTAGCTATGAGGCAGGAGGCAAGAAGCAGTAGGCAGTAGGCAGCTGCTTTAATGAGCCAGCTACAATTTAACAACAGTTTCCTGTTTTCGGTTCCTCGCCGCGTTTCAAATCAGTTTACTTCCTTGGCCAACAGCAACTGGCTGCCACTGTCGACCATCGCGAAGGCTTCTGCTGCGAATTAGATCAGAACCGTAAATTTCGCAGCATCTGAGAGCGGAAGTGTATCTGGAAGATAGACGGGGGGAGATCGGGAAAGTGCGGGATTTTATTCGCAATAGAAGCGGGAGAAGAAGTGGCTAACTACAATCAAGGGGTATAAATCAATAACTGTCCATTGGGTTGGTGTTGTTAGCTTAACTTGTGCTATTAATAAGCAAAATAACATCGACCATTGAGTAAAATGTTTATTAAATGTTATGGTAAATATTTATTTATTATTTTTTTTCTTATTTTTCAGCATGAATATGCTGATGCACTTTGATAAGCGAGGGAAAAAGCCAAGTTATTAGCAGGATGTAAAGCCCTTCTTTTTGCCGATGGTTTTGTGACATATCAAATGTCGGGGCACCAAAAATCGCCCATTCAGGCAGGCCTTGAGTTCTCCCTTTTCTGCTGCATCCAATGGAAAAATGCATTTTTAAGATGCAGCCTCCTGCTCGAATTTCGCAATCGCTGGCTTTTTTGTTTTTGCATTTACCCTTGGCGATGCATCTACTGCCTGCCCTTTTTTTTTTGTTTTTGTTTTGCTGCATTGTTGCAGCCTCTTGCCACTGCAGTTTTTGAGTTTTTTTTTGTTGATTTTTTTGTTTTGGGGATACGAAAGGGTTGGAATTGGGCCGGAATTCGGGTTTACCTTTGATCCGAAACCGGTTGCGGCGTTTGTTGCTGTTAGAAGACTGTGGTTAATCTTGTCGCCGTTGCCTTTTTTATCTTGCATAAATATGGCAATCAAATGCTTCAATGCCAAATAGGTGTCATCTGATTATAAAGGAGTTTTTCCTCACTGTGCTTGCCCCTTTTCCATTGTCGATACGCGGCGAACTTGTTTTGTTGTCGTTACGAGGCTGCTTATAAATTCATGCAGAAACTTTAAGAAAATTTACAAAAAATAAAAAAAACATACCCCCAAGGGCTTTATACTGCGTAGGGATAATTACAAAACTTGCCATGTTTTCGGTGCTTACAAGGAGGGGCAATATGAACCTATCTCGGCTGTGGTGAGTTTCTTCGTCACTTCTTGAGTGAGTTTTGCCTTGAGTGAGTCTTGCAGCCATGACTCGAATAAGGGGTAACTCTCCGTCGGATTGAGTGGTTCTTGGCTGGCAGTCGATGCTGATTGAGCTGTATGCCCTAATGGCAATTTAATTGAGTTACTCACACAGCAGTAAATCAAGCCTAGCAACATGGCTGTGATTGTGATGTACTCACTGGGTGTGTTTCAGTGTATGTGTGTGTGTGGCAAATCGGTTCATCATTCCCAGAGCGGCAACTTTAACCCCATGAAAATTTTCATAAGCCAAATTGCAATTGCTGCCCATCATCAGCATCAGCTAGCCAGGGGGAGCGAATGGGGGGTGGGGGCTGAGAAAAGGGGGAGCGACCCAACCAGTTGCATGCAAAATGACGGCAACAGGTGTGCAACACTCGGTGTTTTGCTGCTGCTGCTGCTGCCGCTGAACTTGCAACATGAAATCCCCTGCAGCAGCGAATTGCTGCCCTGCCCCAATCCAAACTTTTTCAGCGCTCGCCATGGCTCATATCTTTTCAGAATGATAATAGTTGGCCTTCTGTTTCTTGCCTCATCTCAACGTGGCAGCAGCAACCTGCGGAGTGCACTCAGTAAAACAATGTGTAACAACTGACTAGTACAAACAAAATGAAATATATTTATTCTAACCTATGTATGGTAAGAGTTGGCTTTATTAAATTGGTTTATAATTGAAAACAAAAAATTATTTCTTACTATATATTGACAGCTTTTCTCGCTGTGTATTCATCACCCTTTGCTAGCCGCCTTTCCATTCAGCTGTTCATTGACTTGGGCCTCCAGTTCGCCTTGGCTTTGGTGTTAATCATTGTCTCGGCTCTTCATCATCTGGCAAACTTCATCCATCCAATCGGATTCCCATGGCTGTGGCTTTTGTTTGTCGAATGATTTTGCTCTGATTTTCAATTAAATTTGTTTGGACCGTTGTTGGCCACTTAGTTGTTTGGTTCCTGCCAACGGTTTTGCATAAATGTCGGACAAACAAATATATGTTTGTATAAATGCATAAATATAAATGCCTATTTGTTGTCCCCAATCAGAATACTGAAAACTGTGCCCTGGCCTGGTCTTTTCCGTTCGCACTTGGCCTGTGCCTGTTAATTTGTGACAGTTATTGTTGCTGTTTTGATTGACAGATTGCCACAGTTTGCCACCGCACAGTTAGGCCTCTAAATGCAGCGACTCGGCCAGATTGATTAAATCTTTTGTCTGCTAAATGGTTCTCTAACAGTGCTCAACAAATTGCATATTGAGAAATCAAGTGTCAACAGCGGCGCACAAGCAGAGTGTTTTGATGAAAGGTGTCAGCGATGGGGTAATTTGCTAAAGATTTCCTCAGATTTTCTGACGGGAAATGAGCAGCGATCGCACTGGGAAAATTAAGTCCAGTTTTAATTACGCCTTCAGTTATTTTCTCAGTTATTAGTTGCTATTCAGGCTCATAAATGCGGGATAAGTACACTTTTGTGAGAATACAATGCAATCGAATTGAAGAAATCAAAAAATATATGTTACAAGTACCATTTAACGTTGAAGAGTCGTCTGTCTTTAACCACACTTTCCGCCCTCCATTTTTCGATTTCCTCCGATTGACTGACCACAATCGATTTTCCTCCCCCTCCACAATGCAACTCGCCAACATCTTTGGTCCTCATTGAACATTCATTCGAATCGACAACTGCCAGAGTGCTGAAAACTCCAAAGTGCGAGTATCTGCAAATCGAAGCAGAAAAAAACAATGAAAAATGAAAAAAGAAACCAAACGAAAACTTCAATTGCGGCACTTTGCTGCTCAATGTTTTGGGCCAAAACGTTGCCAATTCTTCTTAACGTTGTTGCAGTTACACGGCATTGTTGCTGTTGCCTCTCAGCGTTGTTGTTATAAATTTTGTTCAAGTACGTCAAGTTCGATTGCGTTCTTTACCTTGAAATCTTGTTTTCCATCCGTTGTTAAGTTTGCAGTTTTTTTTTTTTTTTTGTTTGTGCTCACTCGTTTTTGCCGTATTCTTGTTGTTTTTGCAGTGCAGCTGCAAAAGATTTTTGCATGCTGAGTACATATACATATACATATATATATATGTATATCCATGTACCCCATCCACCCCAACGTCCCACTGCCTAATATTTTATTTATGCATTTTCTATATTTATTGAGCTACAACAACGTCATCAATTGTGCCCGGTTTTTGTTGTTTTATTTTAAATACCCAATTTGCATTTATTTATATGCTGGGGAAGTGGGCTGCTGCGCGGGAGGGGTTGGGGGGTGTGCAATTAATTTGTGCGCTGATAAATTCAATTAAATTGTTGTACTCAGTTTGGTGTGATTTGTTGTTGGCGATTTTCTACTCTTCCTGGTGAATTTGAAAATTCCCAAATTATGTTTTATTATTTACAAATGTCACCAAAATAATTCAAGGGATTAAATCATGTGGGGAAAGGTAATATATATTAATATATTGTGTTATTGTATCTAAGATCATATATCAAGCATGCCTTTAATCTCTTTAGGGTAAAGAGCTCACCGCGTTTAAATGTTTTATTAATTACTTCACAGAAATTAGCAAAAGTAAAATGCGGAAATTGTTGACGCCCCGCACAAAAGCACACACATATTTCTGTATTTCTGAGTAAACGCAACATTACAATTTTTGTGCATGCATTTTCCATTGGCGCTTGCTGGTAACGAAAACCGTCAACCTTGACATCAAAAAAAGCCAGCGCACATTACGTATACGTAATTTTTTCGGGCGCAGTCTGGCAACGCTGACCCGCCCCCCTGGGTGGTGGCCCCTCCCCCAAAAAAAAGCCGAAAATGCAACGCTTGGCTGCATAAGCAAAATGTTGTTGCTGTTGTTGTCGGCTCTACTGCTATTTGCTATTTGCTATTGGCTTTGCTTTGTTATTTCTATTTAGGTTTTAGTTTTGGCTGCGCTTGGCCTCCATTTCGGCATGCATTCATAACGCAAGTCGAGGTTTCCATCGGTTTCCAATTTTGCCATTTGCTATTTGCCATCTGAGCCGCCGCCGCACAGTGGAATTTGATTACCAAATAATACTCTTTTATAATTGAATTTATTTATAATTTTATTTATTTATTTATTTAAATGAAAAATAGGCAAAGAACTGTAAAGCTTTGACATCTATTAGCATTACACAGTATTAATGGATTTTAAAAATTAAAAAAAAAATTTTTTTTTTTTTTTGGAACATAACTTATAAGTTGCACACTTATTCATTGTTTCGGTGTTGAAAGTCAGTCCCAAAATGTCGCATACTTACGCTTATATTTGCTTCTTAATGTGTCATTAAACCATTAATAATTTGTAATTAAATTTTCGCATACATACCACTGTGCATCGCATTGCGCCTAAATTTTATAGCACTGCGTTTTGTTTTCGGTGTTTTTTTCTTTCATTTTTTGTGCGCCAATTTTTGTATTTTTTTTTTTTGTATCTCACCGTCTCTGTTTGCTCGTCGCATCAACCTCGAACTTTAGATTTGTTTGCAATGTTTATGAGAGCATAACATTTTGTTTGCTTTTCGCTGTTTTTTATTACTGTCGAGCTACGTGTCGTTCTTTATTTATTTCGGTGTATCTGTTCGCATTTGTTTTTGGCGCGTAGGCTTGGGTGTCCAAGGTGCCATTTGGAATATGGAATATGACTATGGGATATGGCTATGGAATATGGCTGCGGATTCCCTTACATAGTTCAGAGTGATGCATGGCGAATGTGAATCAAATCAAATCCACCGGCAAGCAACATGACTAATGTCGGTCTACTTTGATTAAAAAAAACAATTGTATTGAATTACAATGTCTAGTTATTTGATTTTAAAATATATTCCTTTGTCAAGAATAACATGTAAGGTATCAAATCATGGCCCTTATCTACTTTTCTTCACAATGTTAAGAAGTATGTTTTGTCTTTAAATTTATCCCAGCTCTTTCTTCAAATCTCATTTTGATTTCCTAATATACATTTATAAATAAAGTGGCTTAGATTTGAAGATCTTCCACCTCCTCCTCAATTTTCCGGACTTGCAGCACTTCCACATCGCCTTACCCCATCTATTTGGGCCATTGGCACTTGGTTGGCTGTCACATCAGCAGCAGTGGGAGCAACAGATGCTGCCACTTGGCCCGCGGCAACCGCAACAGTAAGGAAGCCACGCGGCGTTGCAGTTACAGTAACACACATTTGCCATTTGCTGCCACAGGCCGTGATTTCCATTTCCATTTTCATTCGCAACTGCAACTGCAACGTCGTGCTAAGGTCGCTCCTAAGCGAGCCAGGGTCCAAGACAAGTTTATTTGAGTTTTACTGGTATTTTGCTGTTTATTTTCTTTTTTGTTTTTTCGGTTTTAGCCATAGTCATAGCCATAGTCATAGCACATAGCCATAGCCATTGAATTGCACTTGCCCCTGGCTTTGAGTTTGTCTGGCCCGGCTAGTTGGTTAACTTGTTTTTCGGCTTGATAAATGTCCGAATCGTTAGTGTGTTTATGTTATGGCCACTTTATTGCTCTTGACCCTAATGCCAATGCTTTGATATGGCCAAATGGCCTGGCGATCATCAGGCCTTATCAAATCGGACGTCTTTAACTGCAGCTGCGGCTGTTGTTGCTACTCGTAGTGTTGCTCCTGTTGCTCAATTTTTAGACCGGAAATGGGGTGGCCACTTCCGTTAGATTTCACACGGATGTGGGGGGGTAAGTGGGAATATGGAGGAGCAACCAGACCAGACCAGGCCAGACCAAACCAGACCAGTCGTGGCTCCTGTGGCACGGACATGTGGCAGGAAACGTGAATTTATCGCTGCTCAACTCGAGTGCCACTGGAGGGCCACTCGACTCGTACATTTTTCGTGACTCCACTTGTTGCACACACCGAAACACCGAAAGAGCACTAATTTTCGGTTCGTGTGCTCGTTGCTAGCTGTGTGGTGCTGTGCTGTGCTTAGGTTGCCAGCTACAAAATTTTCCGTTTGCATTTTAATAATTGCCACGCTGGGACCGCCAAGTATCCAGAATTGCCAAAGCTGCGGCAATTAGTTAAATGCCAAAGTGCACAACCAATCCTCATTTGCGCCTAGAGAAATCAGTTGATCTAAGTATCGCGCTAGGGTAACTATATGGTTTATATGGTATACATATATGGTATATATTATATTATATGTGGTTAGCAGGGGTCTCGCTGGGCCTCTGGGCTATTTTGCGCACTTAAAACTGGAAGTTGTCCCAATCAAAATAGCCAAATGACCGCGCAACAACAACTACAACAACAACAACAACAAACAACGGTCAACAGTTACAATAACTGGTTCTCCTATTTAGCCAGTGGTTTTGTTTTTCAGCTTTTTTATTGTCGTTATTGTTTTATATCGTTGATTGCCTGCCTGACTTCTGTCTGTCCCTCTGTCTGCCAACTTTTTTGTGTTCGCCAGCCTTGGAGTAGTAGAATTTTTCTAATTTAATAACAATATTTAAGCAGTATGCAAATGTGAGAACATAAACCGAAATAGCTTACGGTGGCTGGAACGCGAGAAGCTATTAGAGTTCAAGTAGAGTCGTGTTTATAATCATTTTACGGTGGTATTAGACGTATCTGATACACACGAGTCGTTAATTAATTGTAATTAAAACTGACTTATTTTTATTGCTGTGCCAATATTCAATTACTCGAAGGTATTTATTTATTTCGTTTGGCGAGTTCATTCAATGTTATTAGTGAGTAGCTATGATGATGACATCCTTCGGCATTGGAGTCCATTCAATTATCAGTTGCCCTGACTTTCTTAACTCAATAACAGCACGCACTGAAAATTCCCAATTTTTTGTTGCTGTTGTTATCATCCATCACATTCCCTGCGATCGGACGACGATCTCTGAAGTTCTGAAGCTCTGATATTTCAGCAGCAGCTGCTGCTGCACACCGCTTGCTGCGTGCAACTTGAGATGCATTAGGAAAGGTCAGTGCCATCGCGTCTCGGTCTGCGTTTCTGTCCCTGTCCCTGTGCCTCAAATGCATCAAAACGCGCTTTTCTTTTCTTTATTATTTGTTTTATTTTCTTTTTTTTTTTTTTTTTACTTTTTTACGCTTTTTTTGTTGGTTGACGTTGCTGCTGCTGCGGCGGCTGTCTATCATGGAAGGTTTTTCGCGGGGGGATAGAACGACGAGCTACGTTTCGCGCTTACTTGCTTTTAATTCTTGCATTGCGTTTCAAGTTGCAGGGCACTCGGGCCCACCAATACAAATAGAGGTCGATTGCTGTGTGTGTGTGTGTGTGGTTAAGTGCAGCTGCAACTGCAACTGCAACGGCGGCAGCAGCAGCAACTGCAGCAGAAGCGACAGCAGCGGCACAAAAAACGCGCAACTCATTTAAAAATGCCAACGTCCATCAACGAGGATCGCCGAAGATGGCAGAATTTGTTGTCGTTTCGCTTTTTTGTCAAATTGTTTTGCTGAATTTTCTTGAGAACTTTTGCATTGTATTGCAGCAAGATCCTCCTTCCTCTTCATTCCACTTTTTTTCCTCCTTCCTTTTTTTTTTTGTTTTTTTTTGTGTGCAGTTTGCTAGAGGGAGATGTCCGAGGAAGTGCAAGTTCCACAACTAAAGACGACAATGAACTGTTTTGTATTGTGTTTGCCGCAGTTCAACTTGGTTTTCGGTGTGGCGGACATTGCTGGTAGAGGGGGTTTTTCCTTCTCCGATTTCAGCATTGCATAATCCACAAAAATACGCATCAAATCCCAGCGACCTGGACTTATTTCATTAGCCATTTCAATTAAGAGACGACATTCCAAAGAAACGCAGCCAAACAAAATTAGCAAGACGATGGATGGGGCAGTAGGAGGAAAATACTTTTGCATTTCCTAACAGAATTTGCACTAATTGAAATGATGAAATGGTAGAAAAAAATGTAGAAATAATCTAGGAAAAAGTGCGGAAAAAACACTGTAAGCTATGTGGAAAAATATCTGGCGCAAACAAAAATGTAATTTTCATATTTCGCTTTAGTCTGTGACTAAGTAAAATTTTAATTCAATTTATGGCAATTAACAGAAACGCTTTTCGCAACTTAAGCTGCTTCCTTCTCAATCCCTGGACTCTTTGCATTAAGCGCCAGAATGCACGGAAATACCTGAATTCTGGCGCCTCGCTTCCTGACATCAAAACCAACACTTAAGGCACCTGAGGCCCCGATACGTTAACAGCCATTTTTGGCCACAAAACAATGCCCAGGCACACACCACACACCACACACACGCACACCCATTGATGTTAAGTTAAGTGTCCTCCGGGAGAAGAAGATTATTTTGCGGTCTGCAGACAAGTTGGCTCACACATGCTGCACGTGCACTGCAAGAAAACACATAGCTTTAGCCATGTAATCAAGTATTTAATGTTGGTATCATCTTTTAAATAGAAACGCTCTGAAACTATATAAATTTCTTAGTTAAAGGATTGTTAAGCCTAAATGCTAATTAAATTTGTAAAGTCTCCTGCTATGTAAACGATTTGAAATCAAACACAACATTTTCCAGTGCAGGAGTGTGCGACTGACTCTGTGGTTTCTGCGGCAACTCAAAAACTTTTTGGCAGTATTTTCGGTGCAGCCCGGGGCGGCAGTGGCTGTGGCAGGAGTCAAGTGCTGCACAGCATATGCAAACACAAAAGCTTAGGCGCCACACGGGGGCACTTCGGGAATCGGGGCATGGACAGAGGCACAGACACAGGCACCTGTTGCCCATAAGCAGACTAATTTCATTTTACAGACACCGCAGGCTGCAGCAGCAGCAGCAGCAGCAGCAGCAACAGCAACAAAGGCAGTCAAAGTGATTATGGCATCTAAATCGAAAATTGCACAGCACTTTCGGTTTCACCACCACACACAGCACTCACACAATTTGCCGGCTAACTGGTTGGACTGCCACTGCAACAACAGCAACCAGCAACAACTAGAACAACCCACCCACCTGTTGCATTGGGCCAACTGGATTAGAGAGCATCTGCTGCTGCTGCTGCTGCTGCATGCCACATGCCGCATGCTGCACTTGCATACAAATTTCAGCCGCATCATCCGTAGGCTCAGCAGCACACACACTGCACACCCACAAAACAGGGCGATTTAATTGAGTGTTTTTGCTGAATTCAGTTCAGGGTCAATTGTGTGCATTTGGCTTTTAGTCTGGCCAATTTGGCAGGTGCAAAGGGGGATGTGTGTGTGTGTTTGGGTGTTTGTGTGTGTGTGGGGGGCAAAGAGAATTTGTGTGCTGATGATTTATTCATTGCGTATACGTCGTGTGGTCGCTGGTTAGTGGCAACAAGCTAAACAGATTGTCCAAATCAAATTGTTGGCTTAAATGATTATGTGGATTTCTTGTTGTTGAAGGGTGTTTGCATGCAATTAAATGCAGTAGTTAAACTTTAAGTATTGCTATCACTAGCGATAGATACTGGCTTAACATGCAGTAAAACCGCAGATCTTTAGGATTAACTGCAAGATAATTGACATCATAGTCTCAGCATTGCTGTGCAAAAGCTGGCAGGTATTTTTCGGTTCACTTTCCCAGCGAATTAACCATCCCAAGACCCCTTCTCAAGTGCAGCAGGGTTTCCCTGGCAATTATGCGTTCATCTACCTGGTCTCATAATTTTCCCCTCACCCCCAAAAGAACTAACTATTTTTTAGGCTTCGCAACTCTTCTGCTATTCGGTGGGCTTTGTTTTTTTTCGTTTCCCCCTGGCTCTTTCTTCGCCGTGTTCCACTTCTCATTAGCAAAAGGTTTCTTCTTTTGCCACTCAGCTGAGCTTTTTTCTCTGGACTGTTTGGGCTGCTGCTGCTGTGGTTGGTACTGGCACCCCACCCGATTTGGCCTGTTCATTTAATTGCATAGCATTGCATTCCCTCTTCTCCATATAAATACATATATATATATATCTTCCTTCTCTCTCGCCCATGATAGTACGATCTCTTTCGCTCCCACATGCCACCCCATTGCGGTGCAGTTCAGTGCCAAAACAAATTGTGAGAAAAATGCCGAACAACAGAAAATGTGCGTGCTACATAAATTAAAACCTATGCTTCACTGGTCCGCCTAGAACATAAGGTCGAAATACAAAAAAAAAAAAGGAAAAATGGGGGAAGAGGGATGGCGATCGCGTCAGTTGGCTAGAAAGAGAGGAGTGCTGGGGAAAAGAAAGAGAGGGCAGCAGAAGGGCCCGTAGGACCAAACAAAGTTTTTATCGCCGACGATAACTGGCTCACTCTCTTTTTCACTCGGTGGCCGATCTCATATTTTATGTCAAAGTCAACGCTTCGCTTTTTTACCGACACTGCAAGAAATCCTGAGTCAAAAGTTGATAGTTTTCCATATCTGTTTCTTGAGCATACTATAATCATTTGACTTGATTAAGATATTTCTGCTCATTTTATGCCAAAGAAATAACTGCAAGGGTGTATTTCATTAGCTCAAAGACCCTACTAAATCGCGTCCTTTTTCTTGCAGTGTATGCCTGCTTTATCGCTTGGCTTGTTTTGCATTGAATTCGGGTTTAAAATTGTTCTTGTTTTTTGCGCTGCGGCTGCCGCTGCTGCATCGCATATTCGTCAATTTTTTGTAGCTGCTGCAGTTGCTGCTGCTGCAAGTGGCTGCCATCTTGATTATGTTGTAGCTCCCGTTGTTGCTGTTGTTATTACAGTGCAACACGATAATGATGACTGCCGCAATGACGACGATACAGATGATAATGGCGATGATGATGATGATGACGACGATGGCGTGTTTGCTGTAATTTGCGCTACGAAAAACGTTCAAAAATGCAACAACGAACTGCATCAACGGCAGCGGCCACAAAAAATGCGCTCTAAATGAAGGGAATTGAGTTCTGCGATCGTTGACGCTACTGCAGTCGCTGTTGCTGCAGTTGCTGCTGCTGCTTCTGCTGCTGCAGTTGCAGTCGAAGTCGCTGCTGCCGCTGCAGTCGCAGTCAACGCAGCAAAAATAAAGGGCAAAATACGAAAAACCTTGAGGACGGTCAGTAACCGACAACCGCCAGCCCAGTAAAATTTGTATGAGCTGCCAACGAAATATTTCTTTCGCTTTTTTCGTATTTCGTATTAACATACTCTCACCGCAAGTGGGGCATTATCTCTTGGCCAACATCGATTGCGGCCCAAGTGTGTGCCGATTTTTAAAGTTGCCTTGCTACAGTGATTGCTGGTGGCGTTCCATTCAACCAAGTTCAAAAATTTAAATCAATTTGTGTGCGTTGTAAAAATGTTTTTTCAAAGGTTCAAATTATATTCAATTTTATGGAGACAGTTTTTCAGTCAGCTCTATGATATTAAAATCAAGTAGCATAGTTCAAAATAAATTTATACAGATTATATTCATCATGAGTCAGCTATATGATATTCAAATCAAGTATCATAGTTCAGAACATATTCAAAGCAAAGGCTAACAAATAGTATTGAATATTTGTAATATTTTTTTAACGGAGCTAGCACACCTTTTATAATATATTTTTATAGCAGAATCTTTCTACTTTAATAATAGCTATGAGTTTTTTAGTAAAATTAATTTTTTGAAAATCCTTCATATATTTTAGTAGCAGAATATTCCTACTTTAATAATAGTATGAGTAATAATAGTTATGAGTTTTTTAGTAAAATTAATTTTTTGAAAATCCTTCATAAAGTTTTCATGGCCCACTTTATAGAGTATCACTGGCTTCGACCTACATCACCATATGATTTTGCCCTGCTGCAAGTTGGGATATTTATTTTTGGTTGCTCTTTCTGCTGCGTTTTCGTTGGTTTTTTGTTGTGTGTGCTGTGTTTTTTATTATTTTTGTGTTCATCTGTTAAGTTCTGGCGGTGCTGTTATTGTTGTTGTTCCTGTTGTTGTTGTTGCCGTTCTTCATTTACTTTTTATTTTCGTACAGTCAAATTGCGCATTTTTGGCTTTGGGGTGGAGCCGTTTTCCTCGCTGATGCGTCGCTGCCGCCGTCGACGTTGCAGTCGCCTTTGTTGTTGGTTTTTTGGGTGAGGTCGTGGACGTTGCCGGTTTTTAATTCTTTTTTTTTCGAACTGTTTTTTTTTTGTGTATTTTTGCGTCATCAGTGTGGAGGAATCGAGGATGAGACGCAGGGCGAGCCCTGCACTTGAAAACTCAACTGGCGTGTCTTTTTCGGGGGGACTTAAAGGGGGAGGGGGGTTCCTTCGGGGGGAATTTGGTGGATGAAGAGGGGGAGGGGGGTTTGGTCTGGGGACCGACATCAACGTCATCATTGTGGACTTTAAGTGGTTTTGGGTGTGCTTGTCTCGCTTTGCATTCGTCTGTGTGCGCCTTCCATCCATGTATCCGTATCTGCATCTGCATCTGTATCTGCATCCGTATTTGTATCTGCATCTCTCGCAAGCCACTTGCATCGGTGTGCGAATATATCTGGACCCCATGCGGTTAATTTATGCCCGCTTGCAATTTCGGCAGACACTGCCATCCTCGCTCTCCAAAAAAACAAAAAACGAAGGAATAAAATTGCAACAAAAAAGATATATACATATATATTTTTGGTCTAGTACTCCTTTCGTCTTCATCGTTTTTGCTGTTGTTGTTGTTATTTCGGTGCAACCAGTTTCATTTTTAGAACATTGACGAACCGGTTTTTTTGGGACGCGGCTTTCGGCTTTCGATTTTATTTGTTGCCTTCGCCGTTTTTTATTTTTTTTGTTTTGTTTTGCCGGCGCATTAACTGGTTGCCGCTGCATTTCTGTGGCAGTTGATAAATCTTTTTCGGCGCGGCATTGCCGTGTCATAAATTTGCATTGGGCCATGCCATTGGCCCTGACATTTCTAAGGCTTCCTTGGAGCTGCAGCAAAAGCAATTGCAGCAAGAACAACGGCAGCAAATGCAATTAATCACAGCCAAATGCACAGAACAAGCATGCGAAATGACAGACAGAAAAACTGTGATTCGGATTCGGATTTGGATTCAGATGCAGGCAGATGCTGTAGTTATAGTAATTCATACAGTGATCATTGGATAATCATCATTTAGCCTTTAAACTATCAGTGCATTCTAGTAATTTATATGGATTAATATTCTAATATTCTGCTAAGTGGCTACCAATATTTGCTAAGCTTTATAAGATTTCTTTGCTTAACAGTTGCTTTAATTGTATGTCTTCTTAAATAACTTGACATGCATATGAATCAATTAGCTTGCACCCACTGTAAATCATATTTATTTTTGTCCTCCCTTCGATTTCAGCCAACTAATCCACAATACTGACAATATTGGCATTCATTTTCGCCGCACAAACATCTGCAGACATGGGAATGTGACATGAGTCGTCGATGAGAAGGTGCCGATGCAGATCTGCGGCCAGCAATTTGATTGACTCTTTTTTTTTTTTTGCCAGGGCCATATCGAATTTAGCCCGGTCTCCAGAGCAGAGCAAGCCAACCGGAGCAGAGTCACCACTGTCGTTCTCAGGTCTCCAGATCTCAGATGCCAGGGCACCAGCCTCCACCGGCACCATCTCCTGGTCTATCATAAACTGATTATTTTTAACAGAACCATTATCGGCAAACAGGGCTATATGTCGGCAGCCCAGGCAGCGTCTCAAAACCATCTGGCCAACGTAGTTATATTTACCATACCCTCTGATTGATTGGGTATCACGCGGCTTAATTTGTGGCTAAAGCGATTCTACGATCCCCTTTTAGTTTTACAATGTACAGCATAATGAAATGGCACAAAAATACTTCAATTATAAATCAATTACAATTAGTGATAATAATTTCCATATTACCCTTTACCCAGTAGTTTACATTGAAGTAAGAGTATTTATTAGCCAGACTCAACGCATCTGCCCTTTGGAATCTTATTTTTTTTTTTGTCGCTGACTTTGCCCTCCGACTGTCTGAGTGTGTTGGTGTAATTTGATTTTCTGAAAAGTTTCCGATTTCTAGTAAATTTTTCGCACAGCTGAAGAAACGTCTAGGGCTCGTCGGGGTTTTTGTGGTTAATTTCTTTTTTAAATCGTTTTCACAGGCGGTCGGCGGCAGGCGACAGTGGGGCGCGGTATATGGATATATGGGTTTTGGGGCAGGGATTTCAGATTCGACTTGGGTACTTGGTATGGCTGAGTGGCTTATCAAAAGCCGGGCACAGCTGTTGCCAGCGGTTCGGGGCGGTTCAAAGTCCCTGGAGCGGCTGTATCTGGTATTCGGTATCTCACAGAGTTTACTTGTGTGTACGAGGCGCTCGTACTATGTATGTATGTATGCATGACTCAAAATTGAAATTCAAAACGAACTTGACAAAATTAAAAGAAAGAAGCTCCATTCATGCACGCACACTCGTTCGGGGAGCGAGTAAACAGTGCACAATGTACACACGCATGAAGTGACAGACTGTTGGTTCGTCCCTCATTTAGTCATTCAGTCAGTCAGTCAGTCCGCCATTGAGTCAGTCTGTCAGTCTGGCATTTCGTCAGTGCGTCAGTTAGCCAGCGCCCTCAATGCACGCTTTATGCAGCAGCGGCGATGACAACAACATGAACAGAAGCGGAGACAGAAGCAAACTCAGCCAAAAAGTTCATTGAACCTGGCCCAGTGCGAATTCGGTTGTCGTAGGTTAGGGACGCCACAGTACGGTACGGTGCGGTACGGTACTGTATGACCGACCCACCGACCGACCGACTGAATACACTGAATATAAGGCAACAGCAACAACACCAGAAGCAGCAGCGACGACATCGTCAACGTTGACGCTTCGCAAATACAGTGAAAAGTCGGGTTAAAAAAACCTTTCCCAAGTCAAGAAAAACAATAAATGAAAATATAAAAAAAAATTTTTAAAATAATAATATATATGAAAAGTGATAGGGTAAAGCATAAAAATATAATTAAACATCTAGAAATGATGTTTATCATTACGAACTGTTTGTTTACCTAGATTTCTTAGGTTTAATAATGGTTTGGGAGCTTTTTAATACGATATATGGTTATATGGCATCATGTTAAATATTGCTCCTTCAAAAGTTTAGAGGCTTCACTGTACTTAGCCGCTTTTGCCGCTGCCAAGTGTGACGAAAAACATACAAAACAAAGTACACAAAAAAAAAGAGGCGAAATAAGCGAGACAAGAACAACGATGCGAGCCACAAAAAGCGTATTCAAAATAATAATAAAAATCGGTTTGCTCGGTTCGTTCGGTTCACATCCATGGAGTGGAGTTCTCCCAGATGGAGAACCAGAACCAGAAAGTGGAGGTTGGAGGTGGTGGAGGTTCCAGGGGGATGGCGAAAGGGCAGGAGCGGATTTGACCGCTCTGGGTTGTCTGTTGCGTTGGTCATGGACGCCAATTCGCATTTGTGAATCATGTGTCGCGATAAAGAAATGCTCGTAATATCAAATGGGGAGCGGTAGATATACATATATATATATACAATATACCATATACGAACTGGGATGGCAAAGAATCACAAGCCACGAAAATTTCTTCTTTTTCTCCGGCATTTGGCCATCGAGTAATGAGGTTTTTGAACCCGTTGGCTGCCCTTTTTTTTATGTGGTTGAAGGAAGGGACCCAAGCCCAAACCCATAATCAGTATTTCAGTATTTACTCCCCCGTTTGTGCACTTTTGGTCAAATGCTTCGATTGACAAGGCAAAGACCAAAATGAGTTCAGCTCGGTAGCTCAGAAGTGGGCTGCATCGGTGGGTGGTGCTGGGTCGTAATTGTTGTAGTAATATTGCCGGTTTTATTGGGTTAGCCAGCCATTGAGAGCGCAGCGGTAATTGCCGGAGGAAATTGCGGGTATTTGCTCATATGCGTGGATTTTTGTCGTTTCTTTTTTGGTTTTTTTTTGACAGTGAGTAAACAATGGGGTTGCTTGCCAAAGGGGAGAGGGCATTTGAAGTGAAAAGCCAATGAAGCTTTTTCGGGGTTGCAGACCAGATAAGGATTTTTAGCACGCTCATTAAGCGTTAGAAAGTAATCCAATATTATGTATCTAATTTTATGTTCAATATATAATGGACATGGCATTCAATTTGACTTGCCTAATTCGGATAAAAATAGATTCATGTTTCTATCACATTAAATTAAAGATACGCGTTATACATATAGACGTTCATTTGGCGCTCATACTAAATATTCTTCATCCAGCGATAGATTCTATTGCAAATATGCCTATTAAATTCCCATCTCATTAATGCTCAGTACACACTAAATTGCCGCATTTCAATGCGCATCACACATGCAATTTAAGAGCACATACAAGTTCAGTGGCCACTCACACACACAAGCCACGTGGCGCACATGGCGTATGCGTAATTTGTAATTGAATTGTTTGCATATATGCCTGCTGACTGCTAGAAACACTTTCGCTTTCGACTTCATTGATATCAATGACTAAACATCTAAAATTGGCAGTCCCCCCGAAAGGCGGCGAGTTTGCCCAGCAGCAACAGCAACAATATCCACTGCAAATTCTGTGTGAACACGTGTCGGTGTATATCCCATGTTATAGTGTGTGTGTGTGTGTCTGTGTGCTTGTGTTTGTGAGTGTGTGTGTGTGCTGTGTTTGACTATGTGTTTCTGTGGTTGTTCGAGCCGCAGGCGCTTCGGCAGTTGTTGCATTCATCTGTGCGGCATTTGGCAGGAAGCCAAATAAAATGTAGAGATTTGACCTTACACACACGGCCCGTAGGTGTAGCTGTGTGTGTGGCACAACAACAACAACAACAGCTTATCGGCCCAAATGTTTGAATGGTTTCCGCGTGGATGCTGCTGCGTCCATTAGAAAGGCATTTGCAACCGATGTTGTTGCTGCTGCTGCTCCTGTTCGTTGACATTGACATTGGCCAAATGGCAATTTGTGCGTGTGTTTGCCTCCCCCTTTTCCCCTTTTCCCCCTTTCATGTGTGTGTGTGTGCAAATTGAAAATCTAATTTTAAATTTAGACCACAACATCTGTATCAGTGGGTAAAGTTCAGGGTGACAATATAAACGAGCCCATCACTGACCTACAATGTTTAGGAAATGGCTGCTGTAAATGCCAATTCCGCAATAAAGTGAACTAATTATGGCTTATTATGATTATGATTATTTAATATTCAATTATGATTATTTTATACTTTATCTTGTATAACCAGACATGAATGCAATTCTTGGTACAAGAACAATGTGTTAGCGGCAAGTAATGGTTATTTAATAAAAAACCCATAGAAAAGCTATTTATATGCAAATTTACCAAGAAAAGCGTGGGATACAAATGCTAATACAAGCCGTAGCTACTCTGTTCTGTATCTTGCAACCAGTTTATATTTGGAAATAAAACTGCTAGATTATAAGCATTCTTAATATTTTAAGTATGACACAGTTTAAATATTGGCCAGCTTAAAATGTAGAAGCTAAGACTTAAGTGCACTATTTTAAGTTGGGGGCTGGAACGGGAGGACTCTTGGCCTTATCGGGCAAAAAATAACAATTGGCTGTGGGCATTATCTTATCGTGGCACTTAATCTCGGCAAGTAGAGTACTTCACTTTCTTGACACAGCGAAATGAAAGCGAATCATGAACAGAATATGACAATAACAGCAACAACAAGCAGAGGCGGCTGGCTGAGACGCACAATGAACGTCGTCAACAAATCGAAAAGAAAAGAAAAGCAAAAGGAAAAAGCAAAAGAAACATTTAAAATATTTATATGTGTGCACTGTGCCTGACCAAGGCCAAGCAATTTTGTATTGCTCTCGAGTTCCTTGGCCTCAGCAGCAGCAGCAGCAGCAACTGCAGCAGCAACTGCAGCAACAACTGCTGCAGCAACAACAGCAGCAGCAGCAGCAATCACTGTGAGCTTTTCGATTGTTGTTGTCGCCGATTCTTGGTCATTGGCTTGCCGCTGGGCGGCTGTCAGTTTTTCCCAGTTTACTTTTGCTTATTTGCTGAATTCATTGCTTTTGGGGGTTTATTTATTTTGGTTGGCTCTTCTCATTTACTCTTACGCGGCAGTGCGAATGCCACATGAGGTCATGCCACACACACTCACACACACACACTTACAGCTGGAGGAAATCGAATTGGGAAAAGCAGATTGAACGGCCAAAAGTAATTGCGGCTTATAAAATATAATTAAAAATATATTATGCTATTATTAATGCACGGTAACACAGCTTATTTGCTTTATCAGCAGAATGTAAAAAAAAAGGCACTCGTTAATCGGCATGCAAATTAATTTATTTTTGCATTAATCTTTGCCTTGGCGGGCTCGCCTTTGTGAGCAGGGCTTTAACGACTGCTGGCTAAAATTAACAAGTGCAAATAAAAAGAGGGGGCATATTTAAATAAACAATCAGCAGGAAGGCAGCAAAGTGAATCAGCATTGTTATTTGCATTATTATTTCGAGCATTTCCTATCGCCCGATCTTGATCCCTTGGGTGCCCCCTCGAAGGCAGCCTCCTGGCATCATCATCCTCCTCCTCGCCTTGATCCTTGTGCACCTCGATCGCTGTGCCCGATTGGCTGTAACCGGATCAAGAGCACATTCTCCAAGCATTTCCACATGTCGCCTAATGTCTTTGGCACTTACTCTTAATGCCGCTTAAACATCTGGCTATTATAACTGATTTATCTTGATTTTCATCTAATTGCGAGTTTAATTTCGCCTCATTATTAATGATGGCCATGTTTTTAGTCCATCGCATCGCATTGCCCACTCAACGAAGTCGTTCCCAAGCTCATTTCATCTACTTCCGCTCCAGAGTTGGCGCTTGGCACTTGGAGCTTGGAGCTTGGCACTTGGCTCAGTTCCGCCAGTTCCGCCAGTTGAAAGTTGCCAGTTGCCAGTTGCCAATTGCCAAACGCCGCCTGTCCTGGCTTAGAACGGATGCAATTGGCTTCCTGCGCGGCACTTTGGCGCTTCTCATTTGGCCCAATCAAATAGTGGACTTGGGCGATGGCCATTTGTATGCCCTTTGAAAAGGTGCCTCAATACTCATATATATTCCCATAATAAAATAAACAAATAATGCAATACATTTTTGCGTAACACTTAACAATAAAATTAATTTTTGTGGAACACTTAATTATAAAAATAACATTCGAAACTGATTGTGTTTTTCTGAAAAGCTAAGTTCTTATCAACTTAGCCGTTTGAATGCGCAGGAATTAAACAAAATCATCAACAGTTTCTGGAACGCCTTCGGATTTCAGAGTTCTTCCTTAGTTAGGTTCATTTTAATTACAATTTTAAAGAATTTCATGAAATAAGAAAATAATTTCAATGAAAATGAATACAATTTGTACATAAATTACCTTTCCTTAAAGGCTATTTATTCTTTCAGCAAATTCTAAATGAAATAAAAACGCCATGACGAAATGCTTTAATTTAAAGAGCATAGCAGCCATCATGGTAACTTTGCGAATACCTTCCTATCTGGCAGAATATGAGGAAATGCATAATTTTGTTGGAAAAACGCACTTGAAGATTGTTCATTAATCGAGCCGAAGAGTCTGGGCGTCCGGACCCTTAAACCCTCGGGCAGTCGACCCACTCCTGCCCTTCTTCCTGTTTTACAGCCCGAGCAGAGAGTATCTTCAAGATGCACAAAAATGCATTCTTTGTACTCGAGCTGCAGTGGTGTGCGTAATGCAACTGGGAGTGTGAGTGCGTGTGTGTGTGTGAGTGTGTGTGTGTGTGTGAGTGTCTGTGTTTGCACCCCTTTGGCTGTTTGCATTGCGTCAGGCCGTTGCATTTTAATTTTAGAATATATTTTTGGGTCTGGATTGCAGTTCAACTCGGCTTGCAGCTCAGCTTTCAATGCCCGTGCATACCGTGCGTTTCATTATAGACTGCACATGTGTGTGTGAGTGTCTCTATGTGTGTGTGTGTGTGTGTGAGTATGTGTGCGTTTTGCCTGCTGCATTTTTCATTATGCAAAAATTGCATACCATTTTTTTTTGGGGAACTTTTTTCCGATTTTTGTTTGCTTTTTTCGAAATGCATTCAACACAAATTGCACGTTTTGGTTCGTGCATCTTTTGTGTACAGAATGCAATTGCATTTGGGGTGGATTTTTCAGCTTTGCAGTATCTCTTCCCCCCTCGAACACCCCCCTTTTCCAGCGCTTTTCGCTGACATTTTCGGGGGTTTTTGTCGCATTTGCTTACGTGGTTTTAATTTTAATTGCTTGGTTCGTCATTCAAGCATTTTTTTTTTCATATTTTCCATATTTCAGCTGGGACTCTGCTGCACTTTTTCCTTTCGACAAGTTCGGGTCGTGTGCATGTTGTCGCCGATTTTATCTTTTGTAAATACAGCAATTATATGTGTTCCTTGATGGCGACATTATGTTTTGAAGTTCTGCTTTTTTATTCGGCTGCTCCTTGTTTTTGGTGATTTTTTATTTTTATTTTCGGGCATACTTGTGCCGAGTGCTTGAGTGGTTGAGAGGCGGACGGCGACTTCAGTTCCACAGCGGATGTGGGCATCCAACTTCAGGGCTTCAAGCTCAAAGGATAATTATGCAAGAGCGTATTTTGGTACTTTTTCTGATTCACCGGAAGATGCAATTTAAAGCGGGCTGCAAGTCCTTGAGAGTTTTTTGTTTCTCATCAAGTGATTATCGTCGTATTTTGGCATGAAATCATATTCTATTTTTATTGCTCCTTGATAAGATCCTTCTTAAATAAAACTACAATTTTTTGTTATAGATTTTCAATGTTACATAAGCTTAGGTAACAATTTTCCCACCCCAAATGTCAGATCTGTGCAAACAGCTTCAAGGTCATTTGTGAGCGCAATTAAATGCACAAATATTTCGCTTATTAGAATAGCATTTGAAAAAATAGCAATTCTGCTATAAGCACATAAAAACCAAAACAAATTACAAAGCAACAAAACCAACTAAACAATTACTATTTTTATTATACACGAATTTTGTTTCTTTCATTTACAATCATGCAAACACAAACAGCACAACAAAAACAACAAAAAAAAAGGCGGCACAAAAATTACAACGAAATTTTCGCATTAATTGAGGGACCTTGAAACCAGTCACGACTCAAAATTCTGGCAGAGACCAGGGGCCAGGCCCAGAGTAGCACCCCCACCCCCCCATAGACTCCAAGTAGCTGCCCCTCCACCGCCCACATCTCGTTCTCCAGCGGTCCGGTCCAAAAGTTGTTCCAGTCAACGCCAACGCCAAGTCAACGCCGAAAAAACTGCACAAAAAATAAGGAAAATAATAACAATAAAACTACAAATATTTTCGTCTACAATGACATGCAATTGAGTCGCTGCAAGTCGACGCGAATTGCACTCTGTTCTCAGTCTGTCATTTGCTCAGTTGGTCAGTCAGTCACTCACTCAGTCAGCTCGTCAGTTCGTCAGTTTACCAGTCCGTCAGTTACCCAGTTGGTCAGTCGCCAAGGTGCGCAATCAGTTCCTCGTTGAGGCTTTTGGGTAATAAGAGTTACTCACTCAGTTTCTCAGTTTCAGTCAGTCAATTGGTAATTGGTAATTTTGGGCTTCTCAGGCGACTTAGTCAGGCTTTATTAAAGGCGATTATCTTAAAAATGTCTTGCCATAATTACTTAAATATAAAGTCTTGAAGTTCTTACCAATAATAACTGGTATATATATAGAATTTGACAAGTATTTGTATAATAATTTTGATAACTCCAATATATGGAAAGTCTATAAAATATATACAGCTCAACAAAGGTATTTGGGTTATAGAACTGATACGATTGTTTACTGAAAATGAGCTGTCTACTTGTACGACCCTCGAGTAGTGCGCTGCAATGTTTCCTGGAAAACTGCAGTGCTTATCTGGTAACTATTTTTAATTACCCAATTATCGATCGCTCAATCTTTGGAGGTCACCATCTAAGGATCCTTTGGCGACTTTCTCACAAGAATCGCCACTCCTCAAAGTGAAAACCCAAGTGAATAATTTGAATACCCAGTACGCGCACTCGACAATCGCACCGAAAAAAGAAAAAAAAACGCGAAAACAACAAAAGCTCGAAACCAAAATAAAAAAAAACTTAAAAAGTGCATGTGCAACGGTAGGCGACGTATTCCTCCCGCCGATTTCCGCACCCCGCAGACCCCGCACGCCGCCCGAGAAGACCCACCGATGTGGGAAGTGGATGTGGAATATATAGACGTATAGCCGGCTCGGATCGGTTCGCTTCGTCGCTGGCCGCCAGTTGCATTTCGAGCGGTGAGTGAGCGCCTCCAGTGCCGAACGCTGGCGATTCGGACGCGGACCTAAAAACTCGAAAACCCACCAAAAACTGAGGCTGAACGGCACAGCGAAAAAAAAAAACTACAAATAAATGCAAACACCACTACTGGCGGCGAGTCGTTGCAAATTTTTACAAACTCGAGAACAAAATGCTGGTTGAATAAAAAAAATGTGTGTGAAATTCTCAGAGAGCGTGCATTATGCATCTATGTATATGTGTGTGTATGTGTGACTCCATCTGTGTGTGAGTCTCTGTGTGTGTGTGTGTGCAATTAAAAATTGCACTGTACTTGCTCTTGGCCTTTCCAGCGGCGACTTGAGCGAAAAATCCAGCGCTCTCTGAGCCACCATTTTCTTTTTCTTCGCCTTTTTTTCCAACGTCTAGCTTCTAGCTTCTAGCTTCTTGCTGCTGGCTGCCTGGCCTGGCTCTCTGTTAACCAATTTCGCTTTTAGCCTTTTTTTACCGGCTGCCATGAATGAAGGCACCCATACAGTTGCACACACAAGCCGGCTAACTCGCGCTCTCTCAGCCGTACTCACTCTCTCTCTCTCTCACTCGCTGACTGAGCTCATTGAGTGAGTTGTGCGAATGCACTTTTGGGGCGAGTGGAAATGGGCGCTTGCATGTGTGCGTGAGTGCATCCGCTCGGCGAACGCGACTGCAGCGGTCTGCTCAGCTGTGGCAGGCTGGCTTTAGCTTCATTGTCCGTCAGCTCGAGCGGTTCGCTTCGGTCCCGGCCCCGCTGATTTGGATTTGGATTCGGATTCTCGGATTCTCGGTTTCTCGACTTCTCGGCTTCTCGGCTTCTCGACTTCTCGGATACTCGGCTACTCGCTTCCTCGGATTCGCGGATACTCCGATAGTGGGATATTCTCGCCAGACTCGGTTTCTCTGCGAGATTCTCCATTCTCCATTCTCCGTTCTCCATTCTCCATTCTCCTCCCTGGCCAGACAGGCGATTCTTGGGCTACGACCGATTTGGGTTCGGATCGAAAGCGGCGTTCGCTGCTGCAGCGCTGCCGGCGTCGCTGCCTGCGCTCTTGCGTATTAGTAACGTCGTTCTGCCAGTGTTGTTGTTGTTCCCGTTCTTGTTGTTGACGCTGGTCGCGGTGTGCGAATTTTTATTTATTTTCTACTCACACACAGACACGCGGAGACACGCACACTAGCACGTGCACACTACCTTTACATGCTTCCTCTTACCGAGCGAAAACCATAATAACAACAACAACTGAGAGAAAAACCTTTTACGTGCGTTTTTCTTATGACAAAAATTTTTTAGTTCACATGCCAGGCCACGAAAAACCAAACAAAAAATTTCAAAAGAAAAAAGAGCTGAAAATGCAAAAGTGCTGTGACAACCACAAATAAATGAATAGTTGGTAACAAAAAAAGTTTAATACATTAAAAACAAATACCACCAACAAAGTCAACGTTTTTACACTACTGCTATAAACAAAAAAACACCACAAATTTTTTACATATTTACATATAAATGAGCTTGTAAATATTGGAACGCTTTGCCACGAAAAGTGAGTAAGAAATCTTTTTTTATTCATTCAATTTATGTACATACATCAGAATGGGGAAAAATTCACGAGCCAGCACTTTTGGGTACTTTGTAAACAATACAAAAAATAATTAAATTATGTCTGTTTCAATTAACTTTTTTGTTATTTTATGAATTATTTAACTCCAAGTAACACAGTAGCCCTACACTTTACTGAATGTTTCGCACTGAAATGCTTGCTGATTATCTTCAGTGTAGATATTTTCTTATCAATACAGCTCAGGTATTTTCTGGGATTTCCCTGAATCAAGAAGCTCCATTTGCAATATAATCATAGCAACTAATTTTTCTGGAACTAAGTATCTATCTATTACAATTTAAACTGCATGAGTTTACACATAACATTTTCGAAATTTTCCCAACTACAATATTAAGTCAACTAGTATTATTATTAACAAAAAAATTGATATGCCGGATCATGCATTTTCCAATTATTATGGGATCGGTTCTGCTGACTAAATCGATGACTCTGAATGCCTGTGAGTAATGATTGCACCGATTTGCTCACTTGAGGCAAGTTCGTTGCTCAAAAGAAATTATAATAGATCATTATAGAGTAGGAAATAAATTGATAAGAATTGAAATGCCCCTTCCCTAAGTTGCTTATTAATACAGAAAGAGGTAATTATAGTCGTGTTACTCAAATGCAAAGCAATTCGCGAAAATCAATCGAATGTTTATGAAAAGCTGAAAAACTTTCCATCGGCTCAAGAAATCAACACAACTGCATTCGGAAGCCCAACAAGTGCCTCTCATGGGTGTAGATACCCCTCCCCCATTCCGCACCCCCCCCTGTAATATTTGCTTTTCCAAACAATATGTCACCTACAATGGACTTGAATGGGTTTTCCTTTATGAGGCACAAAAAAAAATGTAATACGCGGAAATCTTAACGGCCAATTAATGCGCAAATATAAATGTCAACTTGAAATTTATTGAATTTGAATGAAAAATAATATGTATGTATGTACATATAACAATTAAAAAATAAAATAGAGAAAGACAAGTGAAGTGGATGCGAATCAAGTGCGAGAGTATAATAATAACAAGAGAGAACGCTATAGTCGAGTTCCCCGACTATCTGATACCCGTTACTCAGCTAGTGTAAGTGCGAAGGACAGTTTTTGGCGGTTTGTGGGCGTTAGAGTGGGCGTGGCCAAAAGTTTTTTGGCAAATAGATAGAAATTTACAAGACTAATACAAAAATGAAAAAATATCAAAACATTTTTCAAAAGTGTGGGCGTGGCAGCTTTGGGCGGTTTGTGGGCGTTAGAGTGGGCGTGGCCAAAAGTTTTTTAGCAAATAGATAGAAATTTACAAGACTAATACAAATATGAAAAAATATCGAAACATTTTTTAAAAGTGTGGGCGTGGCAGCTTTGGGCGGTTTGTGGGCGTTAGAGTGGGCGTGGCAAAAAATTTTTTTGCAAATCGATAGAAATTTACAAGACCAATACAAAAATGAAAAAATATTAAAACATTTTTCAAAAATGTGGGCGTGGCAGTTTTGGGCGGTTTGTGGGCGTTAGAGTGGGCGTGGCAACCTGAATCGACAAACTTGCGCTGCGTCTATGTCCCTGGAGTCTGTATACTTAATCTCAACTTTCTAGCTTTTGTAGTTCCTGAGATCTCGACGTTCATACGGACAGACGGACAGACGGACAGACGGACAGACGGACGGACAGACGGACATGGCCAGATCGACTCGGCTATTGATCCTGATCAAGAATATATATACTTTATATGGTCGGAAACGCTTCCTTCTGCCTGTTACATACTTTTCAACGAATCTAGTATACCCTTTTACTCTACGAGTAACGGGTATAAAAATTTCTAATTAATGCGCTTCTAATTTCAAGTTGACAGACGGAAAGCGCTGCGCCTGATGTTTTCATTATTATTGTTTTTATATAGATATTTCGCCAAGTGATTCGCTTTGTGCACAATTGCATTTGATTTCGAATAATTCATTTGCGGCGATTTATGACACAGTCTGACTGCCACATAGACGGAAAAAAATAAGACAATGAATCAGTCGAGTGGTGGTGATTGGGAGGGGAGGGGGGTTCAGACTGATGTACCGCCCACGCGTGGCAGTTTTCTTTTCACTCGCCGTTGTCCTTGAGGCTTTTCCGCATTTCACGACAACGACAACGACAACGTCGACGACGACAAGTTTTCAGCTTTAATTTGCCGCCGAGGCGACAGAAGCCAAGATGGATTGAAATTTAATTTCATGTTCTCAAATTGATTTGTGCGGATACCCATTAGTCATCCCAGCCTCAAGATGCTGCCTTCGGGCCAGGATTAGCATTAGACTGGAGTGCAACAGGCGGCAACATGCAACACACAGTCTCAGTCATCTGACTACCAGTCTGCCTTCCTTGGTGTGTGTGTGTGTGTGTGTGTGTGCTGCACGTAAGAAACGAGTTATTGGAACAGGTTCATGACCTTGACCATCAACACAAGGCAGCAGCAGCAACAGCAACAACACCAGCAACAACACCAGCAACACGGACAACATCAGCGGCACAACGGCAATTGCAACACGGCCTCCTCAACTCGCCTCCTCGGGCAGACAAAAGGAAGTGGTTGCATCTGCATTTGCATTCGCCATTGTTCGCCTTGGATTGGATTAGATGTTGCAACAACAGCAAAAGCAACAAGTTGCTGCCACACCGGGAAGTCGGGCAGTAGTCGCCATGCATTTATCGCTCACTGAGTGACTCACACTCCAAAAGCCAAGGGTCTAGTGGTTCTGCATCTATACATTTATACATCTACGCCCAGGGAAATGCGTGATTCATTTTTATGGAAACTAAAAAGCTTGCACTTCTCTATGTATAAAAATGAGCATTTCAAGCTAAGCTTTTATAACTGAATAATACTTTGGTTAAATTAAGATGTAACACTGAAAGTCTTTTTATATGAGTCGAAGTTAATGCTATTTGAATTTAATTATATTTTTATATTACTAAATTAAATAAATAAAGGAATGACAGAAAGACTACATCATAGCCCTACTGAATTGTAAATTAACTTTAAAGTTTTGTATAGCTGAGTACTTAACATTCAATCTCTACCCTCAAAAATTGGTTTAATTCTGGAATCACCTAAAAATTGTACGCAAATTGCTTACAACGAAATCCGAGAGAGCTTAGTGGGATTTCAGTATTACCCCAATGCTCGTGTGGCTGGGAAAATGCTGCGAAAAAGAAACTGTTGCTCTGCTCGCAAGGACGAAGGATGAGAGTGGTGAAGTTGGGTTAGGGGGAGATGGGGGGATGGGGGGATGGCTCCTGCAATTGGGAGGCTTTGGATTTTTTTGTGCTTATTTTTCGTATTTCGCTTCTTTCTCGCAGTTTTTTCTGCATCCTCCGCATGCCGCCCCACTATATAGTTTATATAGTTCGGTTGGGTGGTGGGGCCACTGGAAGTGCACTGGAAGTATATAGGTGGTGCAACAGGCAGTTGTTGTTTCTAGCTGGCCGAGGAGATTGGGCTATGCTCCACATAGAAGGCGTGTCCCAAACGAGGATTCGGATTGGGAAAAATGAGCAGCACAGCAGGGGGAGCGGGGGAGCAGGACTGGTGCGGGGGAGGCGAAAATAAATGTTTTTAATTTAACTTTGGCCATGTCAAATGCCGTACGAAAAGAAAAGCTGCAAAGACATGGGGCAACAGGTGGGGGAAAACAATGGGAGTTGGTCAATTATGATGATTATGATGGCTTCCTCATTTCTCAGAAGCGACTGCAAAGTTTAAACAGCGCAGCGACCTTAATAGAGCCAATTGTGTGACGGCCACAATGCGTTTGGCATTCCCCCCGCATTGTTGTCCAAAAACAAAATCGATATTTTCCATATGCATAAACACAATTGAACAAACAATTTTTAGGCGAGTGCAGCAACAGCGCACCGGCAATGCCAAACTGCCATATTGTCCTTGAGCTTATCACCTTTTGCACAGCAACGAAAAAAAATTCCAAACAAAAAACTAGTCGGCAGCAACAAATAAAAAAAAAAAAACTGGCCAACAACGTTCGCAAATATCAATTCAACTGTTCTCGCAAAAAAAGAGAAAAACAGAAATACAACAAATTTGCGAAAAATAGAAAATGAAAATACAAAAACGCGGGACAAATATTTTCGCATTTTTTTTTTATTTATACTTGCATACCAGTTTTTTCATATTTTCCAGCGTTTTTTTCGCAAATTATTTGTGGCATCATTTACTGAAAACAAACACGTTTGCCTCTATTTTTTAGATATATAGAAAACGGAGCCATTTTATGATATTTCACTTTTCAATATGGTTTGCATTGATTGTGTTTTTATAATTTTATAATTTTTTTTTTTTTTAACTTGTTATCTTAATTAATATTTTAAGTGGCAATAGGTTGGATTGAAGAAATAAAATGGAAGGGATTTACAAATAAACTATAAAAAAGGAATTCAAAGCATGGCTTTTGGTTTAAACTTGAATGACTGCAATAATTTTTTTTAATTGTCATTATTTAAATAAATTAAATTAAATTTATTTTTTTTTATTTATTATGCTTTTATAACTAAGTGATATATACACTATTTTCAACAGCAAATGTTTCGATCACTTAAGTTTTACATATGTACCATTTTACTAACTTAATCCTAAATTCTAACCTTTGTTATAAAACTTCTGAATTGCACGAATATTGTCTTACATAAAATTCTTTTTTAGTACTTGCTTATTTTTTCGGCTTGCTTGTTTTTATTTTGCCGCTGACGACGTAACAATTAAATTCATAGAACTCGCTCAACTCTGCCTCTTTCCCTCCGGCTTACAAATAGTTTCAATTGCGGCTGAATTTTGACGATACTCACACGGACACGAAATACACATACCCAAACAATTAGACAAGGACGGCTGGCGGGGGCAGAAAGAGAGGGCAACACGCACGACCACTTGTATTGACGTTTGGTTGGCGACAATTGATTTTTGTTACGTTTTCGTTTATTTTCATTCCGCCATCGCTGTTTTTTTTTCTATTTTTTTGTTGCATTTTTTCAGCAATTTAGTTCGTTTGCTTTCTGGCTTCGTTATTTAGACAACTGCTGAAAAAAAAAATATTTTCCTATTCCTCCGGTCCGCAATCGCGCCCTCTCTTTCCCTCCAACAGCGAGGCCACACACGCGCTGCACTTTGCTGCACTGTTCATAATTCCACGTTTTTTTTTCGTTGCTCGTTTTTTGTCACATTTTTGTGGCATTTGTTTTTTTTTATTTTCGCGAATTGCTTGGAAAACTTCTGGTCGCTTTGTCGGCCTGCGACTCAATTTCGTCTTATCTAATTTTTGTTTTTGTTTCTATTTCGCTTCTTTAGTTTACAACGCCTCTCTCGTTCTTCTTTCTTTTTTTCAGTCTTGCAGTTTTCCATTTGGTTTTTGTTTTTTGTTTGTTTGTTTTTGTGTCGAAATCAGGGCAAATTCATCATCATCAACAACATCGTCGCCTTGTTGTTTTCCTTTCTTTTTTTTTTGTTTTTTGTGTAACAAAGATAAGGTTTTTTGCTGGCAAACGAGCGAGTGTAGTGCTGCTGCTGCTGCCGCTTTTTATTCTTTATACAATTTCGAGACGAGGGCTTTTCCGAGGGGTCGGACATTTTCGTGTTTGTCGAGTTAATCATTTCGGGCGAAATTTGATAATTTTGAAGGTGACCTCAATTCGTAAGCGGCGCTGCGAATCGCGAATTGCGAATCGGGGAACCCAAAGTCTTTTTATTTTCGCAAATTGATAAGGCGGCCGCAGAAGAGACGGCAGCGATGCAACGGCGAGAAAAGCAATAATCACACCGAAAAAAAATGAAGGAAGTCATAAATCCATAAAAACTGTTGTTTAAGTAGCAGCTAAAGCAGCGGAAGTGAAAAGCGATAGTAATCAGCACTAGCAAATATTACATCACTTAAAGAAGAGCACAATATAAAACTCAAAAGAAAACGTAAAATGAAGTTAGTTGTGTAGATTGTCAAATAAAAATTAAAATAACATTTATGCATAACCGGAAGAACTCCTTTATTATTATAAAATGCAATAGCGATAACGCATATGGCGACATCAAAAAGCGGTACTAAGGCGACCAACTTTAATATATATAAAAACGCAAATGTGATGCATTTGGCCTGCTCACATATTTATGAAAAAAGTGCATTTGCATCGCCGGTTAGCCAGGTGGCAATGCAAAGGTCGAAGGTGAGCGGGAAGGCAGCCAAAGAAGTCATCGCATATATCTTCAGGCAGTTTTAATAAAACCCGAAACTGACATCATAAAACAAGCAGCAGCACATATGACACTCGACGTGGCACAGGTCGTATACGTAACCAGCATACGGGGCGTATGGGTGTTTTTGCTTCGGTTTGGCTTGGTTTTGTGTTCTATGTGAGAGGGTGTTTAGTTGCTGCTGCTGGTGTTGGTAAACAAGCAGCCACACCCATGCTACACACAGACAAAGCAACAAGTCGTTGTACCCAAATATATAGTGCAAAATAAAAAAAAAGTTTAGAGTCGGTATGGGAAATGTGAAGGCAATGGGATGAAATGGGGTTTGGGTGGTGGAAGGTGGAGGTGGAGGTGGTGAAAACTAAATAAAATGAAAACGAAGACAGACTTCCAGAGAGCTGGGTGTTTAGGTGAGAGGAGGAGCAGCCACCCGAACCCACACCCAACCATCCAATGGCAGCAGCCAAAAAACAAGCAAAGTCAGAGCAAAAAACAAAGTCCTCATGGGTTTGGGGTGGCTTTTTTGTGGGTGCTGCTGCTGTATTGGTAACTGCCATTGCTGCTGCTTCTGCTGTAGATGTTCCTGCTGCTGCTGTTGCTGCTGTTGCTGCTACTGCTGCTGCTGCTGCCTCCTGTTGCGCATATTGCAACGAAAAAGTTTCGTAACGTTATTTTCACATTTCCTGCAGATTGTAACGGGCAACGAGGAGCAGCCAGATAGTGTCGCTGCTGCTTTTCTGCTATTTCTGCTGCCAAAATGCTCAACAAAACATGTCGAAAATGTGCCACATGCCAGTAGCAGGAGCAGCAGGAGCTGTAGGAGCTGTTGTGGCAGCTGGGGAAGTTGGGGCAGCTGGGGCAGGGACAATGCTCCTGTTGCTCATCGGCATGCAACAGTTATGTACAGACACACACAGAGACAAACATACGGGTATACAACGAAGTAGATAGGGACAATAAGCACCGACACACACAATGCCGGCAGCCAAATAGTTCCATACAAATGCACAGACAACACATTTCGACATGGCACATTTAGCATCCTTGAGCGGCATTTAACTTCATTTCACCCACAGAGACACGGATGCCAGGCCACTTTGTTGTTTTGCACTAGTAGCAGCAGCAGTAGCAGTAGCAGCAGCAGTAGCAGCATCACCAACAATTCTCCTCTTGTTTCATTATTTGATTTAAAAACATCTCCGGAGGGCGTACTCAACCCGTTTATGCAATCAGTGTCAACGGCAAACTTTGCCAAGTTCTGTGCCAAGTTTTGTGCCTTTTTGTGCGTTCTGTTGGCAGGAAATTAAGTTTTTGGCACTTTCGGCTACGGCTTGAATACCTCAACAGCAACAGCAGCACTTCATTGGGGTCAAGTGCAATCTACTGCCCATATGCACAATAAATCAGCCAATGGCCACAACGCCACACCAAGTCAAGCCAAGAGCAAGTCCAATGGCAAGACTTGGTGAGCCGCCTCGAAACTTGTCTTTCCTCAGTTGTTGCCGGGTTTTTATTTTTTCCACTTTTTTTTTTCTCTTGGCCGTTTTTGTAGGTGAGCTGGGCCATGAACGAGGGGCAGGCTCGACCTTACTAACCAGGCTCAATGGAGTGGTTGTTGGGTGTGGAGTGGAGTGGTGTGGTGTGGTGTGGTGTGGTGTGGTGTGGAGTCGTGGGGCTCTGACTCTGTGCCGCAGATCGCAGATCAACGTTAGAAATGGAAATGCGCTTGACTGCATACAATGACTGCAGCGAGGCAACAGCGAATGTGTGTTACTATAACTGAGCCAGCAGCCAGTTAGCCAGTTAGTTGGCCAGTTAACTAACCAACAACTTGACTTTGGTTTCGTTTTCGATCTTCCTGTCATTGTGTTGCCGTTGTGGCGCGTGCTCATCTCGCCTTAGTTAGTCGATGTTGCACACGCTGCCTGCACTTGTTGCACACGCCCGCAGCAACCTGCAAACTTGCAACAGGTGAGAGTTGTCATCGCTGCTAGTCGGCAGATATCAACTCCAGGGTCAGCGGATATTTTGAGGCTAGATAAGTAAGATTTATGGCCACTGCCGGCTAATATTACTCATACTACCGGGCATACAAACAAATTAGTTTTAGTTCTGCCAGTTTTTGCTCACATTTAATAGATACAAATACAGGGAAATGTAACCAGGGAAAACCGGAAAACAAGAAAGAATTAAATTCCCCTTTTGCTCCCTAAACACGTTAAGCCCCCTTAAATATTTCGCTTAAGACAGGCCCAGCTACCTCATGTTTTTTGCACGCTGATTAACATATTATTCCCATTCAAATTAAGCGAAATTAACATATTTGCACAATTTAAAGCACTTAATTAATACATTTTACTATGCGAAGGTCGATCACAACATCACAATAAACAGATCATGCAATCAAACCGCCATGCAATCCGCAAAACAATTTTGCTAGAAAGTAAATCTAAAAACAAACAGCACATAATTAATAAAATTATGAGAACACTTTGGGGGCGATAATAAAAAATATAGTAAATTGTAAGCGATTATTTCCGCCTTTTTCCGCGCAACCACAAAAACGATAAATTAGTAATAAATTCATCGATTGGATATGAATATGAATGGCGAAAAGAGTGTAAAAAATTGCTATGCAAATTGAGTATTTAGAATAACAAAAAGCGAAGGCTTTCAGGCATGCAAAGCATCTCCAGCAATTGGAACAATAGAAAAAAAAAAATATATAGTGGCAAAACGATTTCAAGGCCATAACATTGGCTGAAAATTTGGCCCAAGTCTTGGGGCCAATTGAACACCTCAATTGCAACTTTGAGCTAATGAGAATCGATTGCAGTCGGTCCAAACTGGTTAGCCAAAATGCACTTTGTGCCCAGATCACATCCAATCCCATTCCAGCCGAACCGAGCTGAACCAAAACCAATCCAATTGATATTAACTCGTTTTGTTCTAGTCAACATTTTGTGATCGGTCGTGTCTTAGAACTGAACAGAACAGTACTGAATAGTACTGAATAGTACTGAATAGAGCAGAACCTTTGGCCAGCCAATCAATTGCTGCCATTTTTTAGTGTTTTTGTGATTTCGTATTCCATATATTCCAAAGCAGTGCAATACATATTATATGGCTATGGCTACGAGTTTCTAGCTTCTAGCAGGGCGGCCTTGATATTTTGTTTTATTTATGAAATCAAATGCAGGCGAGCGAGATACGAATACCGACAGCCACCAGATACTTGTGGCATTTATTATAAAAAGCTTTCGACTGAATGAATTCCCCTTAGCTTTTGTATCTGTAACACGTATATATGCATCTCACATATATATATATGTATATATATAGATAGATAGTTATAGCCAGCCCATTCCGACGACTGTCTTGGGCCTGTCTCCGATTCTCAGCTAGATGCGAAAGGCAGGAAGCCGCAGAGCTCAAAATAAGCATTGACTTTGCATATTTGTGTGTGACAGGCCCAGCTGTATCAACGGATATGCCAGGGAATGTTTGGCATTTCCTTTGAGGGAAACTCGATTTAGTTTTAATTAGAAAATTACTTAAAATAATACCAAAAAGAAGGCGTTGGGCTGGCCCTAAGAATCGCTCAATCTACCATCTCGCTTGCTCGTTTCGTGCACCAGAAGAAAAGAATGCATTTCATTAGCATGGAAAATGCATGGGTTTCCCTTTCTTTCTGCTTAATAATGGCTACATTAAATAGCAAGCTTATTAGTTTTATATAAATAAAGGTATAATTATGTAATGATATAAATAAATTTAAAAACTAGTTTTAAATATTCCGCAGTGTATTAATATATATTCAAGGATTGTAGGAAATTCAATGCAGCTTGTTGATTTTTCATGAGCAGTTGGTATAGTTTAGATGTAGGTTTTAACACTTCACCATTTATTTTTTGTTGATGATATTTTCTCGCTGTGCTGCTCCACCCTGGCAAATTGCTCGCAGGCTCTACTGCCGGTTTTCGAAGCTTCTGTTCATCTTCTTCGACTGCTTGGGCTGGTGGCTCCTGTGGTTGTTCTTCTTGGTAGGCCGGCAACGTCCATCATAATCAACGTCCATCATCAGTTGGCTGCTGTTCGGCCGCGTGCTCCGTTGACACGCCCACAAAGCTACTGCTCGGCACGCCAACCTGCTGTTGCATGGGTTCTGGTATTGGTTGCACTGTTGGGTTTTACTGGGTTTTGTTGGGTTTTCTGGGTGTGCTGGGTTTGTTGGGCTGATGGGCCTAACTTTGGCATTGCCCGCCTTTGGCCATGGCAGCTGGAGTAATTTTTCATCAGCGTAAACATCTTGAAAACGCTCTTTGGGCTACCAGTTTTACTACTGCGCCTCGCAGATTGCAGCGCAAATGGCAGCTGCTTTCGGCCCGGTCATGTAAGCCAACATCAGCATATCTGCTATCTGCTATCTGATATTAGAATCTCAATTACATTTTCCAGCTCTGCCAGCCAGCCACTGCCTAGCTCTGCTATTGTAATTTCCAACCGAAAGGGGGCTGGAAAAACTAAGCCGGTTTTTTCGGTTTTCGGGTAGGCAAATATCCGTCGAGGTAAACATGAAAATTTAGTGGCTGTCATAGAGATAGCACAGGCCAAAAGGAGAACAGGAAAAACCTAAAGAAAAGAAAATGCGGCGGGCAGTACCTCAAATTGCATCCTATCAGATTTAATCATTTATCAGCCAACAGGCAATTACAGGTTGGGGAATTTTCATTCATAGGCCTTCAAAACAGAAGCGGAAAATGGCAAAACCAAAAAAAACCCCTTTGAGTTGCCTGAAAATTACCCGAATTGGGAATGCAGTCCATAAAAGTTCCGATGCATCTCATTAGAGATTTGCTGTCCAAGTGGGACTCATTGAGTTAGCCAAACTCATAGCGAAATCCCAAACACGTTTCGCAATTTACGACTTTTTAATAATGAAACAAAACTAATTTAATGCAAAGCGACAATAACGACAACGGCATTTGAATAAATTAATGTAATAGACAGCTTAAACAGCAAGAAATATTGCCGTCTATTTGTTCAATTGTGCAGTGAGTTTTAGAACACAAATGCGAATCAAAATGAAAAATGCTCACGAAACTATATTCAAATGCTTACGGTTAAAACAATATTTTAAATAATAAAATTTAAAAAATAAATTAAATATATAAAATTTAGCACATCATCAAATTGGTATTTTATTTTCAAAATTAAGAGACCTATTTTCCAGCGTAAAAACCAATATAAATCGATTAAGAACTTAACTTTGGAACATATAAATTATATTTTTTTATAATATTTTTCTTATAACCTCTATGGTATCTTTGACCAGAGCACACTGTACTTGTAACTAGGAAATATCAAAAACTGGTAGCTGCCCGAATAGTAAAAGCCCCACCAATACTATGAGCAAAAAAACCACAAAATACAACAACATCGGCAACTAGAACTGCAACAACAACTACCATAGACCGGTGGCTTAGCAAGAATTCAACAACAAAATCAAGAAAAATAAATAAATTTTCAGCATATGAAATAATATGACGAAAACAACAACAACAACAAAAAATCTAAAGTGCAACAGGTTTTGTGTGTTTTCGCGATAACCTTGAAACAAAACTCGTTTAATCATTTCGTAGCGTTCGAAAATGCGGCAACAACAACAACAGTAAATGAAATTTTATATGGCGCATTATAGATTTAATAAATTAACACTCATTTCCATTGGGGAAATTTTTCGTATTCATTTTTTTTTTCGACGTATTTTTGTGTTTGCCGTTTCCAGCTAATTGTGTTGACTTTTCGCTTTTGTTTATTGCAGGTACAGTTGCGATTTAACAATATCGCCAATATATCCCCAAAAATAGGAAACTATGGCCGATTGTTCATTTGTGAGATGTCTGCAAGAGCGTCGGCTCATCAAAAGGGAGCTTCTGAAATGGTCCAAGGATATGTTGCACATTGTGGGTGAGTTTTGGCAGTGCCTTCTTCAGAAAACATGAAAAATATATATATTTTTTTAATAGTTTAAAAATCCAATTCTGCTTATTTAGCATAATGTGTATTTCAGCATAAAACAGGGAAAAGTTTTTATATTTTTGGAAAATTGTATACCTCCTAAATCTTAATCGGTAATCAAAATACTGATACTTATAGTCGCAAAAACCAGAAAAACGATTTTCGGCCAATATCCAAAATTATCATCAAAAATTACAAAAAATGTGAAAAAAAAATTCATTTTTTTTTGAAAACACAGTTCGATTGGAAATTTAATTACGAACTCAACGAGGTATGATATTCCATATTTGGACCAATATTTCGAATGTTTGATAAAAATACTGATACTTATAGTCGCAAAAAACAGGAAAACGGTACGTTTTCCATTATCCTTTTGCTATTATCCTTTTAATACTTTCTCACCTGTATTGAACCCTATCCACCTGCAAGTGCAATCCAATTAAAATCCGTTGAAAGCCAAAGGCGCTGATGAAAAGCACCCAAGCCAATAAGCAGAATAATTTTTGTGCTAGGTGGCTTAAGCATCGCACCACCGGATATTATACTATCTATATTGTATACTGGGGGGCTTTCAAACTGCAGATTTTACTTTTTCGTTGCGATTTTCCAAACCCCTCGACGGCCCCATCGTTCATATTAAGGCCACAAATGGGATTTGGCCCGTGGAAACGGCAAATGAAGTGCCTGCAAGCCTGCAAAGTCGCTTTTGGCCTGAAATTGACTTTAGCCAGACCTAATCAACATTGACTGGGCTCAAGCCCTTGCCATATGTTCGCGTTAAGAAAAAACACCTAGGAGTCTGGCCAAACACACAGAGGGAAAATTAACATAAATTGCAGAGCCTTTTTTTTTTGGTTTCTTTTTATTTTTTCTTTGGCCTGGTGTCACCCTTGGATATATATGTTCCTTTGGCTCCTGGCGGCCTTATCCTTTTGCCTGAAAACACTCATTTCGGTTTTTGAGCACGTTTAGCACGTTGCCAGCGATCCAAGCTAAAACCCAAAGCCCAAACCCCATTAAAATGTTAAATGCCCTTTGTTGTTGCTGGGCGAGTGGGCGGCTTTACATGTATATATATATATATATGTACAAATGCCGCTCTCCATGTACAAAACACACACATATATATATGTATATATATGTAGGTATAGGTGTAAGTGTATTTTTTTTCCTCGCCAGCCAGCACACAAACACATCGTCCTTGCCTTGCGTCCCTGTCTCGTGCACTCAATTACTTCCTCAATGCGCTCCATAATGCTTATCGTCCTTGTTTCTAGTTGACATTCCCGCACAAACACAGAGACAGCAGCACCACTTCCAGTGGTTTTCATCACCCCCTCCCCACCATTCACATTTCCGACCCACTAGGAAAACCCTTAGCACATTTTTCCAGCGACAATTTTTGCTCGGCTCTCCGGCGACGGCGACGGCGACGACGACTTCGTTGTCCTCGCTGCACGAAGCTGCAGCAAAATGTGAAAGAAGCCAGGACGAAAATGGGAGAAATAAAAAAAAAAAAGAAATATAACGGATATATATTTATGTATGTGTGCACGGGTGTCTGGCGTTTTGGGGGTCTGGGTTTCGGGTTAGTTCTAGCCAACATGGGTTAAGAGGGGCCCCCAAAACGAAGTGCTCTGCTGGAGATAACGAAGCGCACTTAAGCACACGCACACTCGCACACTCACACACACTCTCACATCCACACGCACACACACAAACATGCGCAGGATGGTGGGTGGTTGGGGGAAGGCGTTATCCCTACGAAATATATTGCACAATATAAAAATTGCAGACGATGAGTGCCGAATGCGTTTGCCGAAAAGGCAGCTTTGTGGGTGGTAGGGAAAACTACAACTACAACTGCAACTAGCACAAAAACAGCAGGAAAATCTACTACAACAATTGGGAAAACGAACGAAGCCGAACCGAAGGACGAGCCAACGAGCAGCGAGCGTTTTGCCTCGACTGTTTTTGTGGCCGATTTTCGTCGCCAACGAATTTTCCTGCATTTCTTTTTCTGACTTTTTTTCCTAGATTTTTTTTCAACACCACCACCCAACCACCCACCCAACTAAACCGAACCACCCATGCCACCCGGAAAAACGATGCTGATCGAAGCTGAAGAGGAAGACAAAGACGTCGTTGGTTGGCATAGGTTTTGGTTGGGTGGGTGCAGTTTTCTGGTGGGTCAGTGGGTGGTTCGGTTGGTTTGGGTGGCTTGGTTGGTTTGGGTGGCCTGGTGTTGATGGGAAATCTCGCCTGTTGCATTTCCCATTTCCCATTTGCCCACCCAACTGTTGTTGGCAATGGCTCAATCAGTGAATCAGTGGTGGAGTTTCATTTGATTGTAATGGGAGCCCATCCACTTGTGGATTCAGGTGTGTGTCCGTGCCCGCTTGGCCAGCCATCTGTATGCGAAGCCAAGCGCCGGCATAAAGGAGATTACACTAACCAAATTATATAAGCTGCATAAAGGTAATTTTCGATGGCAACGGTTATGGGCGGAAATGTGTCTGGGGATCAGGGGGCTTAAAGTGAGTTTTTATTAGGTATCTCTGCAAAAGTAAATGACGTGGTCGTTTTCCCAACATAAATTTGGTAATATAAGGTACTTAATTTGGGGATTTTAAAGCTATAAGGAGTGTGTTTATAATTGAAAATAGCTTTTTATAACTAGACACTTGAAAAATAGAAATATTTTCAATATACCTGAACCAAGTTGAATGTTTCCTTTGCGCCTAAACCCCACCTCGATTGCTGCCGTGCAAGATTTCCGTGGGATAATGCAATCTATCTGAATACAGCAATAAAGAGCTCAGGCAAATATTTTGCTAAGCTTATATTTTCTTGCGAAAAAGTTATCCAGCAGAAAACAAACCCCAACAGGGATTTAACTTGTTGCACAGTCGCTGCCTTCGCTCCTTCCGCAATTCTCACCCGAATCCTTTCCTTTCCATGCAGTTTGTTTGCCTGGAAAACTACCCCTCCCTCCTCCCTCCGCCATCCGATGGGGTGTAAACATATTAAAAAGCCAAACTTTTCCTTTGCCTTTATTTACAAAAAAAAAAAAAACTAAAATAAATAGAGGAAAAAATCTCGAATATATAGAAGAGAAAGAGATGCATTATAATGATGGGGTGTGAGGGTTAGTGGTGGCCGAAAGCAACAAGCTTCTCATACATACATATATATATATATATACATATATAATTTTTTTTCAGCTGAAAGAGAGCGCAGAAAGTTTCCGGGTGTGTGTGTGTGTGTGTTGGTGTATTAAGAAGCAGCAGGTGTTGGGCAATATTGTGGGCCATTCCCACACCTCCGCGCACCGTGTCTCTATGTAGTGGTCGGGTTTTGGCCCAAACCATTTGCCACCCACCGCCGCCCACGTTGCCAAACGCATCTTTCGATTACGCCAACAACAAGCAACAATAAAGAGCAGGAGAATAGCGTTGCAGGCGCCGCTGTCGGCGTTGGCTTTTCCTACCATTTTCCCACCCGCCTCCACCATTTCCTCCACTCCATTCGGATTTTCCACCCACCGTCTTTGGCTGTAAGAAGGCATTTTTATGCCAGAAGGATGCAACAAGCGACGAGGACAACGTCGCGTCTGCCTGTGTGTGAGTGTGTTTGTGTGTGTGTGCGTGGAGGGGGGTGGCTGTGGGTGGGCAATCCAATCCTGGCCAGCTTTTCATGGACTACGCAATAAGCACTCCACCTACTTTCCAATGTCGGGCGAACTATTTTGCTCCTACTCCTCCTCCTCCTTTTATTTTCTGCGCTTTGCCTTTGCCTTGTTGAATTTTTTCCGGCGGTTTTTAGGTTACATTTTTACGAGTTTTCTCCACTTCCACTGCCACATCCACAGCCACATCCACATCCACATCCTCATCCACTTGTTGTTGTATTTTGCGAGGATGACGCTGCAAGCGCCGAAGGAGTCGCCGGGCGACGCCATCGTCCTTCGTCCTTGGTCCTTCGTGTGAGGCAGCCAAAATCGTATTGGTGTGTGTGTGTGCGAGTGCTTGTGTGTGAGGAAGCGCCACAAGTGGGTGAAACACGGCGCAAGCGAGAGGGCAATATGGCCAGAAAGAGACGGAGCGGAGGTAGAAAGGGAGGCAGATAGCCCGACCATAGTTCGGTGCATTTGAGCCACCCATCGCATCCATTCCCACAATTTTCCCGATTTTAGCCACCCAACATCGGTTTTCTGGGTGCACAGAAATTGGAAAATAGATTTTTTGGTTGGTTGCCTTTGGCCGGTTTTCTTCTTTGCTTCGCCCGTTTTTTTCATTCAATTGGGGGTTTCTTTTTTTTCCTCGAAAGTGGGATGGTAAGTGCACAGAGAAAATATTTTATAAAATAATAGATATCAATTATACTTACAAGAATCTGAATATAGTCGAAAATTTTAAGTAACACTTTTAATAGGTAATAATTCAAGATCGCATAATTGATGATCATATTACGATCAAGAAAACATAATAATTTTGTTATTATTATGATTTCAATTTTAATTTTGTTTTATAGTTGAAATTTTGTTAAGAAACTAAATGGTCTTGTTCTCAGTGTGCTGAATTATGTAGGTCGAATTAAAGTTGAAAGCGTCTACAAATGTTACAAATGAATGAAGTAGTTACTTATGGCCCATATAAAAGTATAATTTTAAAATGCATAGGATTTTCTCGCCGTGCAGATGGGTGCTGATGCTGGTCAACCGGCCGGTTCTCGCCAGGAAGTCAGTAAGCTTGAGGTGGACTTTGGATGCTTTTGTGGGATGGGGATTGATTGAGAATTTGCCTTGGGTTCAAGGTATGGCCAGGACTCGCAGGACCAACCCCCTCCCACTTCCCCTTCCCCATCCCCCCATTTTGCGGACAAGACGCAGGCCAACATTTTTTCCCGCTGCATTTTTCCGAGCTTGGGCTTCCTTCGTCTTTTTTTTCGCCAGAGAGGAAAAAATGAAGCGGAAGCACGAAAAAGCACAAAGTTAATGCGAAATGGGTGGGTTTCCAGGAGGGGTGGGGGGTTTTTGGGGAGCTAGGAGGAGCTAGAGCGCGCCAATATGGCGCTAAGGACATTGGGCAAAATGCACTGCAGAAAAAAATTGCACATTATATGTAGGCAAGAGTGTGTGTGTGTGTGTGTCTGTGTGAGTTAGGGGGTGGGGGAAGAGTAGCGAAGGCAAAACAGCAAAACACACAAAAACAAAATGGCACAAAAAAGAGAGAACAAAAAAAATGTAGTCAACTGAGCTGGCTGACTGCCGAGGAGGTGGCTGTTGGGTGGTTGGAGAAGGGGGTGGAGGGGGGGCGGTGTTTTTTAGGTGGCGGGAAAGTGGGAAATTGGGTGAGCTTTGAGTCTGAGTTTCGGCGTCGACTGCGCTGCTGCCTCGTTATTTTGCTGCTGCATTTGATTTTCGTGCTGAAAAAGTTTCGTGTGCTCGAAAAAAGTTTCGTCGCTTCGTTGACGTCGTCGCCATTCAGCCAGCCAGGCAGCCCACCACCCACTGCACCACCCCCTTTTACGTACTATCTATGTCTGTGTGAGTGTTAGTATCGGTGTGTGTGTGTGTGTGGATGTGGGTGTGCAGTGTAGTTTGAATGGCATTTGGGGGGCGGCGGTGGTGGCGGTGGGGACAACTTGGGTTTGGGTCCTTGCAGCAACATTTGGCTGCACTCGGTTGGCTGGTCTGGCTCCGTCTCGTAGTTTGGTGGGTGTATCGGGCATTTTTGTCGAATTTGTTGCTGCGAAAAGGAAAACTGGGAAGGCAATGGCTGCGCAGCCAGCGCCAGCAGCGACTGCACAACTATTTTCCCGTGCATTTGGCGTCGGCATTCGGTTGGCATTGTGCAACAAGTGAGTTTGGCAGCAGCCACCAGCAGGACGACAACTTTGAATTCGGCAGCAAGGGCCTCCGAAAAATCCAATCTTACTCAGGTGCCCAAATCGCACATCCGAATGAAACGGAAGTCTGGCAGAGTTTCAACTTGATTTCCACTGATTGAAGCAACAATTGGCGCCAACTGTTGCTGGTTGCCTTCTCGCGATTTTCTTGATTGACTCAACTTACCACCACTTGTACCGCTTTGAAAAGTGTTGTGCGCTTTTGTGGGTCGCGAATTGTGAAGGTTCGTGTATTTGTGTGCGAGTGTGTGTGTTTGTGGAAATTTAATTAAAGACTCTGTCGTCGAGTGCAACGAGATAATTTATGTGTAGGCATTTAATTAAAGCGATCACACAGCCATTTTGCATACACCGAGTCGAAGGCACAGACAGAGACGACACGAGGCCGTTCGACAGAGACGGAGCGAATGATAAGTGTGGCATATGTGTGTTAACGCTTAATTGAATTGACTGAATGAAGCAGCCAAGTTATTACCCTTTTTTTGGTGCTAATTGCATGTTCGAGATGTCGAGCAATGAGCAGGTGAGTTGGTAAACTTATTCCATAGAGCTCCATTCATTCGCCACTCAAAAGAGTTGTGTTTGAATGGACTCGGTGTTTACAGTTTGAAACCTAATCTAATGAAGCTTAAATATATGGAAAATAATACCCTGAAAATCTAAACAAACTCAGTGTCTAGCTCTTTGTTAAACTAAATGTTGTGTAAACCTTTTATTTATATTCACACTGGAAACTAAACAATAGAACATAATAAAAGCAAAGTCTAAAAATATTATTTATTATCGATGGTACTTTTAAATGGATCTAAATAGACTTGTCAAAAAAAAAACAAATATTTTTTAATGTTTTCTTAATTAATAAAAAATTAATGCAATACTTGTATACCATTATTAATATTCCTGAATGGATTTTGATAATAACTAGTTACATTTCTTCAATGAATAGTAGTGATTTATCCAAGTAAAAATATTTTAAAAGCCTCTGCAAACTTTACTCAACCAATTTTCCATAATTCAATTATCACACTCATATAAACAATTTAGTCACAGCTAACGTGCTGCAACAACAATTTACCCAAAAACTATACCAGAGGGTATAGTTTACCTTTCAAAACGTCTCAACACATATGCAAATCTATTAATTCTCTCCAAACTTTCGTTGCAAACTTGCAAACCATAAAAGCCATTTAGGTGGCAATTTACACAACAAACGACACATTGAAAAGGGCAACGAAAAATCCTCGTACCCAAAAAGGAAAACCTTCAAGAGGAAAACTTACACAACTCGACTCGTCGACAGATTGTGTAAAAACACTTGGCAGAACACTCTTAAAATATGCACACAATACCCAAAAACTTCAAGACAAGGTGTATACGGCATTCTTGTATGCTTGTACGAGAAGTTTTTTATGGTTTTGGAAAAGAAACCCCAAATTCCCAAACCACCTTCAAGGAGAGAAAATCCACCGAAAAACACAGACAAACACATGTTCGAGGCAAAAGTCAAGGGAGCGAGCGAAACAAAACCAAAACATGCTGCTACGACACTGATGACGACGTGGCAGACGTTTGTGTGTTGACTTTGTAACATCGTTATACAACAACAAACTAGCGCACTTGTTGCATAAGTCGCAGTACACACTCACACACACACACGGGGGCACAACAAGTGGCAGGAGCGAAAGGAGCAGCAGCATCGCCAACACAAATGCCGGCAACACAACGCACAAAAGTATGCAAAGAAAGCACTTCACACGTTCTAACAACGCAGTCGCCGCCGGGTTTTTTCGGTTTCGTTTTCGGTTCACGTAAATATGTATGTATTTTTCCAGGGGGGTAAAGAGATATGGGGGTAGGGAGTTTTCCGGCTGCTGCGCCAGTCGCGGCACTTTCGGCGATTTGCAATGTGTTTGCAATCCAACCACCCGCGATTTTTGCCAAACACGCGAAGCAACAGTTGTCATCTGTCGACAACTTGTTGTTAGGAAGAAAGGCTTTCCCCTCTCCCAGTTCAACCATTTAATCTTGGGATATGTGCATATTGCAAAGCTCCTGAAATCATAGACAAGCAATTTAATTTGCGTGGCACAGATTTTGTCCCCAGGCATAAACCGCCCCAAAAAAATAAACCTACATGAAAAAGAACTTAGGCTCCTTGCACCAAAAACTCATCCTTTGGTTTCTTCTATGCCCGAAAAAAGGCGAAATGACGTCTGCACTTTTTTGTATATACATTCTGAGCTCAGCAGGAGTGAAAAATAGAAAACTGCTTGGATTTTTCCTTGTGGCACTTGTGGCGTTTTTAGCTCCTTGGCAATTGCTTTTGTGCGGACACTACAAACTGTACTTCCGTTTTATCCTCTGCGTCTTTGTCTGCAGCAGACACAAGGGATGACTAGCAAAGGGGGGAGGGGATAGGGTGCGGGGGTGCTGATGATGAGGGGTTACTGGGCAGAGACGACATCTAATCGATAAATATTCAGCACACTGCTTGTAAAAATACATTGAAAATGCATTAGACTTTGGCTCAATGGCATGAATTTTAATACGTTTGCGTATTATTTCCCCATACTTTCGCACTCTATTTTATTCCCACATTTTTTCCTCTATTTTTTGTTATTTTTGTTTTTTTGTTAGTTTAATTAATCTGAACTCTGTGTTCTGGCAGCTGTAATGTGCAAATCGTGTGCCATAAATTTGCAGTTGAAATGCGAATTCGATTGACAAGCCAGCCAAGTGCACAATTTCTAACTCCGCTCACCCAAGGTTGACAATACGAAAAATCGACTTGATATAATAGTAGAAAAATCCAGTTAACTATTTGCAAAACGCAATGGAAACGCTGCTGCTGCTGCTGCTGCAAGTCAACTGCCATTTGCCGGCCACTAATCAAACGTAACGAAATTGCCAGCATAATAAACACGCTTAAAGAATGAATGAGGCTGGAGAGTCGAGACAAGTTCGCCTTGAGGTCTTACCAAAATGGCGTTGAAACGGTAAAAGGCGTCCGCCGGCGGTAAGGGGTTAAGAGGCTAGCGGGTAGTTGTGGGTTAAGCGGCTGAACGTCTATATGGCGACAACGGCAACAACTTGTTGTGCGACATTTTATGCGGAAGCAAAAAGTGCCAAGAATACAGCGAATTCAAGTTGAGAGTGCAATTGCCAATTGCCAACTGCCAACTGGCACCACAATGCGTATACGTGATATGTCGCATTCGTTACGCGATCTGCTGTCGAATTTGGCGGCGTAAAAAATACTTTCTAAAGCTTTTCAAGCGGCTTTAAGTATTAGCAATGAGTGAATTGATCAAGAAATTTTAAAATAAATCATAGATTTAACCTTTAAATTGAAACTTTCGCAAGAAATATCATTTCACTTTTAGTAACTGATATAAATGCAGAAAATATAAATCTAAACTTTTGTAGCACACCATTTGATAAGGAGTATTTCATAAATGTAATTACTGTTTTCCAAAGTATCCCGAGTTGGGCATTTAAATTTACTGGAAAGTAAGCCGCTGTCTTTATCTGAGAACTTTCGTAAGAATTCTTGGTTTTGATTGAAGGCAATTCGAATAAATCCCGCTTGCCACATAATGCCCAACAACAAAGAACACGCCCCGGCTGAATCATTTGCTCCAATTGCAGTCACTTGCGGCAATGCAATAAGCGAACTGATAACCGATTATCGTTGCAACAAATTACAATAGCAAAATCTAAGAAATTTCCAATATACTTCGATACTTTTAACGAGTGTATTGAATTTATGTATATAATGCGATTGCCCGCCCATAAATAAGCGAAAACAAAAACGAGTGTAATTGATTAAGGAGCATTATCAACAAGCTGGCAGTATTGCAAAAAAAAAGTGTATAATATACGCTTGATAATTTATATATAGAAGCTGATTTGATTGAAGATGTTGTAAAAGCAGAATCAAATCGCATGTCCCAATAACTTTGGTGTGGCAACGAAAAACGAGTTGGGCCTGCCGTTGCTCAAATGTAAACAAAAGCCACACGATAAGCGAAAAAAGTGTTCATCTACTATCTGTATGTACATAATATATATGTGTATATATATTATATGAACAAAGGAATTTCTACGTACCAACAGTAGAAAGTCGCCAATTTAAACAGGTCAAGTATTTTTTATTTTCAAAATAAATTAGCCATTAAATTCATATATATTTACTTTAAAAGTTCTTAAAGGTGTTTTAGTTTCACAATCATATAAAAAGTCAGACACTTTAGGCAAAATCCATTGGGAAAGATCTATTAAATCCATATGATATCTATATGTAGACACTTATTATTTTGTATTTTTTTCATAACTGATACATCGGCGATCGAAAGATGCGTTTCGGGGGCGGGGAAAGACGAGGGAAGTCAATGTGCCTTCGCTTGCAGCATTCGCCACATGACTTTGCAACTGTTGCGCTCTCATTGTTGTCACTGAATTCAATGTTGTTGTTTTTGTTGTTGTTGTTCTGTGCGTTGTGTCAGTTGGATCCGCTGTTGGTGTTGGTGAGCAAGGGCTCTTATGGCATGCGCTCATACCGTGTGTGCATGCGTGTGTGTGTGTGTGCGTGGATATGCCTTCTCGCTCGCACCCGCGCTTGCCATATGAGATAATACCTTGAACGTGCGTCAGTCAGGTCGTTGGCGTTTTACAACTGAACTACAATTGCCATATTCATCGTTGTTCGTGTCGTAGTTGTACTAGTACTACTAGACACTAACTGGAAGTGAAATGAAAAGTGTGTGCAAAGATTTTGACACCATCCAAAAATCCAAAATAAATGATAGTAAAGTAAAGTGCGCAGTTGGGGAATCGTTCTATATCTCTATCTGCCATTTGGCATTAGTCATCTCAAAAAACTCAAAACAAATAACACGTTCCACCATTTTGGACAATCTAACTGCGCACTTCCGAAGAGACACCCGAAAAACGCAGTCAAAGAGTGTGACTTATCATCACTTAAAACTACATTTTTTGACGCAAACAAAGCCAACTCAAAGTTCACACTGTCCAAAAGTACAATACATGCAATTTAACAAAAACCAAAAAATAAACATAAAATAGGGGAAACAAAAGTAAGAAAGCATTTAGGCTCATTAGCATGCAACTCACTGAGTGACAGAGAAAGAGCAACGTTCTTGAGTGGCGCGCTTGAGTTGAGTTGCCGAAGGAGAAACTCACCACAGGAGAGCCACTTTCAATGAGCAGGAAATGCAGTTTCTCAAGCCGAATATATTGGCGAGCTAATGCGTTTGAGTGAGTTTTGTATCAGGCCAGTCTTGGGAATTAACCTTTTAAATTGAAATTAATCCAAATAGGAAATTATACATCAGGAAAACAACATTTTTAACTCATCAATATTCGATCTTTACTTACATATATTTAAACTGAAAGTGTACCTTTAACTGGATTCCCTTAATACTCAAAATATATTTATTTTGTAGTTTAGTATTTAATATATCCTTTATCTCTTCTTGCCATTCCCCACCATAACCCCTATACCCCACCCCCCGTTAATTCGCCCAAAAAAAAAGCCAGCTAATTGCTGTGACGCCGGCAGCGCAGCGGCAGAAGTGCATTCCTTTTGCTTGTGTGCGTGCGTTAAAAAAGCGACACAAAAAAATGTGGTGAATTAATGGGCGTATGTGCATTAGTGTGCATTGTTCTAGGCGTGCAGTTGAGTTTGCCTGTGTGTGTGTGTGTGTGAGTGCTCGATTCTGAGTGACTTTTCAGCGAGAGCACTTTTCAGTAGTGAGCTGCACTTCTTGGGAGGACTCAAATTTTGGCAGCTCGTTGCGCAGCTTGGCAATTTTTTTATCAACGCGCGCTGCACTCGAAGTGCAGTGCAATTATTGCAGTGCACTCGCATTCTCTCCTTCTCTCTTCTTCTCCTCCTCCTCCTGTCTCTCTCTCTCTCTCTCTCGCCGTGTGTCTTGTTAACCAAGTGGGCTTGTGTGTGAGTGCGGCTTACCCCGTTACTCCTAAAGTTCTCGCGACTGCGCTCTGTGGAAATAACTCAATGAGCGGAGAGGACTTTGCTCTCTCTCGCATAAAAGCATTCTAGTTTTGCAGTATGCAGTTTTGCTATGTGTGTGTGTGTGTTTTCCGTGGTGTTTTTCTTGTTTTTGCACAGTAAAAAAAAAGCGGCGACGTCGACGTCAGCTCGGCACTGTGCTGGTGTCTTCGTGTTGTTGTGATATAATTTTGCAGTCGGCTTCGGCAGTCGCAGAAATACAACGCATCCGATATGCAACGGAACGCATTTTCGGACGCGGCCCGAGTCGTTCCGAGGTGTAGCGTCCGATTCCGATTCAGATTCAGATTCCGACGATCGCGTATATCAATCGTAAAGCATTAAGCGCATTGCCCATTTACACGCAGTCCATAGGCGAAAATCGTTTGCCATTGATAAACACAAACACGACAATTGCCGAAAATCAAAATATATATCCAAATAAATGGCCAAGCAACATAAACAAAGTGAATAAATTAGCTTACAGCGATATTGAATAGAACCTTGCCGCATAAAATGCCGACAACACGAATTCTTCATAAAGTGCATCAGCTACATGACAACAACAATTGAATTTATCAATACGCATTGTTACAATAGTTACAAGAAATGAAACAAAAACAGTGAGCTTCACAAATAATGCATTTGCAAAACATCAACAAACTTCAAAAATAATTGAGTTGCATCTGCAAACAAAACTAAATTACATGCTAAAAATACAAATTGTGAATAGGAACAAAACGTGAACTAAATTTTTCAAAAACTTATAGAATTTTATAAAATACATAACTTCATAGAAAATTCAGAATTACCAGTCTTAAAAACAGTGACACTTGTATGCCCAAAAGGAACTGTTAATCCCGAACAACGCAATAGAATCAATTTTACCCATATTAAGTATACGCCGTGTGTCCTTTTTTTGTGCTTCTCACGCACATTCATCGGCGGCATCAATCGCCCGCGTTTTGTTTGATTTTTTCGGCATTAATATAAATTGCAATCGCCGCTTGTCTCTTGTTTGCTCTGCGTTAACGTGCGAGTGTGAGTGAGTGTGTGTGTGCGAAAACGCCGACGTTGCCGCCGACGCAGACGTCGCTGCCGCGGTTAACGTCGCCGTCGACGTCGCTGTCGCCGCTGTCATGCAAAATGCGGAAAAGTTTTTTTCGCGCACTCGCAAATTTTTATAGAATGCATTTTTATTTCGGTCTTTTGGTTGAATAGTTGCATTGCCCAGCTCAAGTGCGTGTCTCCGGTTGATTGACTATGTGCGCCTGTGTGTGTGCCTGCGAGCGTGTGTGTGTGTGTGAGCCTAACTTAATAAGGCGGCCCATTGTTGAATAACAATTTCGCGTTTTTAATAATATTTACCCGGGAAAAACCTTAGTGAAATGTGACACAAGCTCCATAAATACAATTTTTCAAATAATTGAATGTGGAAGGAAACTCATTTAAGCATCAATCATCGCATTTCACAACTCGATTTTTCATATATCAAATGCCATCTGAAAAGGACACAAATAATTTTAAATTGGCAAGAACTCTAAAAAATTCGGAAAATACGCAACCTTCAAGAACATTTTAAATGGACAAAATGACATTATAATTCGCTTAAAAAATCATTTACGCCCTGCATTTCATATTTAAATGCCGTCTTCGATTCTCGTTCACTGCACCCAAAAACCTGCTAGAATCTTGAACAAAAAAATTCTGAAAAATAGATTGAAAGGTCCAAAAAAAAAGTGGGCAAAAAGATGAGAGAAAAAAACCACAAAGGCAGCAGCATACAAAATGAACTGTAGCCAAACTTCTGAAGCAGCAGCAGCAGCAGTAAAACAAAACAAACAAAGAAGCCGAAAAACAAAAAAAAATGGATGAGAATTGGAGGAGCAGCAAAGAAGTAGCTGCAAGTACACAGTAATAAAGTGTGTATTTTTTCGGGTAGTTCGTCGTCGCCAACTTTTCTGTGCAGGCAAATGTAACAAATTTTTGTCAGTTTCAATTTTCGTCAGGCGCTTGAGGACCACCCCCCGCCCAATTTCCAGCATTTCCACCATTTCCACCGCCCATGACAATGGCCAGGTCGGTCGCCAGTCTCCAGTTGCTGGCATTTACTTTGCCGTCGGGCTTGGCGCACAGCATAATGAACAAAAACTAAGAGCGAACAGAAAACAAAAAAAAAAAAATTCAAAAAACCCAAAAAAAATTAAAGTAGAAAAAACGAGGTGGGGGTGAGCTGAGAAAAATCAACTCCCAGATATGCTAGAAAAAAAAAAAGAATGGCAAATTAAATAGCCGAAAAAAATGTAGCTGCAGCTGCGCAACATCAATTGGTACACCACCGCCCCTGCCCCTCACCGAGAGCTTAACCCTCACCTTGCCCATCCAGTTGACCATTGGATTTTCCTTACCTTCCGTTCGGTTTTCCTTTTTTTATTTTCCGCCCAGCTTCTACTTTATTATTTTATTTTACGTTTTTCGGCAACATCCTCCGCCCGATACCCCTTCATACTCACGAAACTTAAATTACTATTTACAATGGTATTCTTTCTTTTTTTTTGGCTGCATTTTGTTCCTTTTTTTTTTTTTGTTCCGAACTTGCCAGGCGAATTTTTCTATATATATATATGTATACATTTTTTATTCGCATTTCTCGCTGGCATAAAGTTTTTATATTTTGGAAGGGGGTTACCAAGTTGATGCTCTGCTCCGCCAGCTAATTTCATTTTGGGCGAGTTCAGTTCATTTTTTTATGCAGCTGCTTTCGGTGGATTCCGCTTGAAATCAAATCATCTTCAGGCGGCTATCGAAATATAAAATCGCCATGTTAATCAGATTCCCCATAGCATACTTTAAATAGCAACCATGTTTGTCAGCGATTTTTATCAAAAGCCAGAAAAGTGCAGTGAATGAGATCATTTGGGCCACACGTCTCGCTTTTCGCTTCTGTTATCAATGATTTCCATATTTTACATTTTTTAGATATTAAACAAAAACAACAACTGCAACAACAACGGCTACACTTTTGTTAGTAAATTTCTGTTGAATTAAAATACGAAACAAAACACATGAAAAAGTGCAATCAAAAAAAACCAATATTAACGTTAAACGAACTAAAAAAGGAAAAATAATTAAAAAAGTAGCCATTACTTTTGAATTGTTTTCAAATGCAAAAGGAAAAAGGTTCGTAAGCAACAACAACAAAAAAAAGTTAAATGCTAAAGCATTTTGATAATACAACATATCAAAGAGCCAGAATTTAAACACAGAAAAAATAAATAAAATAATTAATACACAAACTCGCGGGGCAACTGTCAAAAAATCTACAACAACACAAAGTGCAACTTTCAACAACAACAAAATAAGTGCAGCAGTACAACAACAACAACAAAACGCATTACACAATTGAACATACAACAAACGACAAAAAAAAATAGTAATTCAACCAAATATAAAAAAAAACCCGAAAGAAAAATTCGCGTTTCATTTTCACGCGCTGCATATAATTTACTCTGTGCTCCACATATATAAATATATATATATATAATAAATAAAAACCAACAAATAGCCCAAACAAAAAAAGAAATGAAAAGTCCGCATCAACAATAAAAATCTGCCTGCATTTTTGCCTTTTGTGTGAGCTGCCCACCAAAACGAGAGAAGCACTTTTATCGTATATAAAAATTATATACATCGCCGGGAGGAGCTGCAGCAACCCACTCCAAGCCAGGGTTGCCACGTCCTGAGCTGCTGCAAGCCCTCCGCAGCAGCAGCAGCAGTTGCAGCAACAGCAGCAGCAGCGCAGCAGCCGCCGCAGCATTAATTTGGCTTTTGGGCAGAGATAATTTAAGACAAATATATGTGATGCTATGCACATCAGCAGCTATGAAATATGTACGTATGCCAAATTGGTTCTCAAATAATCGCCAATAAACTGCAAATATATTTAGTGATTAATTGTAATTAATGAGTCATAAATAATTAACGAGTTCGTGATTAGCTTAGTCATGGATAGATATGCCCAAAGAGCGATCCTCAGTTCCGAGGCGCATGAATCAATTAGTAAATAAAACAAATTTAATCGTTTTCCTAATTTAGGTGTTAGGTTTTTGATAAAGGAACTTATAAACTCATTATAGACACAAATCTTGTACTGTTACTAGAAATATGTAGATTGCATTTTAGAGAACAAGTATCTGTATACTTTCAGTATTAATAATCATTACATATTGACGGATCTCTAAGCCCTTTCTCCTTCGAGCGTTGTTCAGGTTCTACGATCGCTTATCGTTCGGCAAACCCCGAAAATGACATGAATGTACACTGAAATAAGTTCATAATAATATGTGCAATGCCTCATTGACATTGTCCTTCAGCGACAGTGCGATGTACGAAAGCGAAATGTGTAAACAAAGATACACAATGGGTGGTGGTGAAGGGGGGGTGTGGTTTTTGAGGGGGGACTGGGTGGGGCTATCAGAGGCGTCACAATGCGATCGCCGCAAGTACAATTACATTGAGCAATACTTAAGGACAGAAGTTCAAGCAACTGTCGAGTGTAGACGCATAGATACACAGCTACAGATACTTTGTATATTCGTGGCATGTGACTAGATATCCGTGCTGTATCTGCACAAGTATAACATCCATTCAGAAATTCAGAGACAAATATCTTAACTGTTGGTATCTACAATAACCGGAAGCCGTGCAAACCAAACGTTTCTCTTAAGTTCTCAACGTTTCGTTGGGTTTTTAGCCAAGATTGTCAATTTGATTCACAACTATGTGCCAGCCAGTATCTCTGCCCAATAATCTGAGCAATCTGAATCTGCGGAGCGGCAGTTCTTATCAGTGGGGCACTGACGCAGCCGTTTCTGACCCAAATTACGACAGCTTTGGCTCGCCCCATCGAGCCTGATACGTGGCGAAATCTGGAAAAATGCAACAACAACAATACGCGTTTAAATTTAAGCAAGAAATTATTGAACAAAAAATATATATATATGTATGTATGTACTCGTACTTTCTTATAAGTTGTCATGCAATCGCGCAAACAAAAAAAAGAGAGCAACAAAAACAAAAAGCGGAAACATTTTGCGCTTTCTTATCAAGGCATACGAAATTGATTTTATTTTTTTTTGCTGAAAATTTGCGCCACGAACGAAAATTTGTACTGACTGCCAAGTGTGGAAATATGTATTCCACAGAGACGGCCATATATTCTTTACAACAATATATGTAGCTAGACATAATATATTCTTGAATATATATTGATAGTTGTAGTGCACGATTCGAGTCGAGTCAACGCATGGTTCAAATTATCGCAATTTCAGTTTGTTTTATTATATATTTCATTTATTTCCACAAAATAGTTGCAGTTGATAAGGGGACTGCACTCCATATATAGGGTTGTTAAAAATATAACATGATTTTCCATGAACTAATGGCGGTTAGAAAAGAAATCATGCAGCGAACTTTGCAACAGACGATATTCAACCAAATGAAATCATGCCTGTTTATTTTCATATGATTAATATCTACTTACGTTATTTTTTCGGTAACTTATTTGTATATATTTAACACAGATTTTTCGCATAAAGTTCAGTTGGGTATCGAAGTCGAAGCTTAGGTAATTTTATTGGCGCACCAATAATTTTCAAGGCTGATCAAGTTTCTTTGCCCAACGGACTGCAGCTGTTTTGGGCCATTTTAGTTTTTTTTTGTTTTTGTTTTATTAGATAATGGACACTCAAAAAGTGTTTACCATCTGGCCGAAAGATAACACACATTGCCATAACGACAATAAAAATAATAAAAGAGGTGTTGTAAATACAAATGCAATGCTGCGTAAACAGAAACGAAAACAACAACGTGACTAAAGTGTGAACATTAAATACGTTTATTAACAAAAAAAAAGAAGAAGAAAGAGTGTGAAAAAAACCTAAAATAAACTAAATAAGGCAAAAAACCCGCTGACTTGACTAGAACTTGCTGGTGGAAAAGCGGTGAGGAAAATGTTTAGTCTATCACCTGGCGCTGACCACATACGTGGATCGCTTTTTTCACTTCAGCTATGTCACAGTCTTAATGTACGAATTTCACTCGTTATTGTAATTTACACCATGTAAGAAAACAGCCCAATACTTGTACATTAAAACTTGACTGTAAAGAATATATATATAGAAACATTTAATTGAACCATTGCCCTTAGAAAAATGCCTTAAATTAGCTAGTTTCAAATAGTTAATCGGTAACTGGTAGTTAGGAGTAGCATTGCAAATTGGCTGGACTTTTATTTTCTAGTTCGAATTCCCCTTTCACTTAGGGTGCTGCCATTTTTATTTCCCATTTAATCGAATCGAAGCGAAACGCATTGCCTGTGCATGTGTGTATGCATGTACATATATATCTAGACCATAATTAGCTGACGTGCATAAGCCGGGAACAAGACACATTTAATGCCACAACAAATTCAGAACCATCAATGTCGGCGGTGGCAATCTCTTGCCAACCCGGCAAACATTTAACAAACGGAAACAGCTGTCTCGTTCTCGTTCTCGATCTTATTCTTATACTCATTCTCATTCATTTTACCCGGCCCATGGGCCTTTTGGGCCCTGGCAGGAGGCATCTGCATATGCCAAAAGGAAGCTGCTACCAAACACTCTTCGCCGTGGCAGCAATGCAGCTGGTCAGTGGTACCTGCAGCGGAGGCTAAAGTGGAGCCTGGCCACATGCAACGGCGACGGCGGCGGCGGCTGTGTGGTTGTGCCACAGTTCTCTAGCCTAGCCAACAAATAGTGGCAACTGCCTGCATAAAACTTGGCTAACGACTTTTTTCCGCTGCCGCTCTTGACTTTTGCATTGAAAATCGTGCAATTCACCTGCTGCTGCAAGCTGCCGCGACTGCTGCTGCTTCTGCTGCTGCTGCTGCAGTAACTGCAACAACAATGACGTTGAATGCATCTGCATCTAGGCAGCAGCAACAACAACAACATCAACAACATCGTCTGGTTGCATGTTAATGTTACAGCTGCACTTGCACTTGCAACTCGTCGTCGTCGTCGTCGTCGTCATGAATGAGTCGCAACTTGGGCTCAAAACCCGGCTCTTTGGCTCATTCCTAGCTGCAGCAACCCTTCTTCTTCTTCATCATCTTCCGCGCCCCCGTGCAACTTCCACATGCAATTATTTTTCTAGGCTGCAAATTGCACGCTCCCTCTCTGTATCTCTGCATCTTTGTATCTACGTATCTTGCGCTCGCCGTGTATCTAACCATCTCTATCTTCGCGTCTGCTGTTGTTGCTGCTGCTGTTGCACTGCTGCAGTTGCTCCTTGGGTCTTGACTGCCTTTTTGTTGATTTTACAAGGTGTGGAATGACTTTGGTAGCGCCTCATCATCAGACTTTAGTCACAGTTGTGGTTGCCACAATAGATCGAACATTTTCGGATGTTTATTTTAAATTAATTATATATTCCTTATTATGCATTTTTTATGTTTTTATTCACTTTGTATGCTTTAATCTGACTTAATATGGCCGAAAAACAAATTGTTGATTTAATATTGAAAGCCAAATTTCTTTTTTAGATAAGTTTGTGTATCTTGTGTGTTTAATGATACTAGGTTCCTGCCGAAATATAGCGTTAAAATGCGTTATTCTCGTCTCTTCCAGCAAGCATAAATATATAGTATATAACTATTCTGCTGACCATCACTGTAAGCGTTTTCCTGTGGCTTTGGCTTTGGCATTGGATTCGCTTTTGGCCACGGCTTGGTTTAAGCCTGCTCCGAGACTTGGCCGCACGTTTATGGTCGCGTTTTAATGTAATTGTTGTTGTATTACAGCAAATTTGTAGCCATTGGATTGTTGTTGTCGGTGAGGCCTTTGCAGTTGGTGTTGTAATTTGCCATTCATGTTGTCGGCCAAAGTGGCGATTTGTTGATTGTCGTTAGAAATTCAAGCGGGCCAACACCTTCGGCTGATTTGCCCGTCGTTTTGTCGTGTGCCAACGATAGTTGGCTTAATCGTTTGGGCCACTTTTTTTCACCGATTAGCTTGATCTAATGATTGAAATTAGACGAGTTCGGTATTGGGAGTTAATCTCTGGCAGAAAACCGGTAGCCAGGTGCCAATTCTCTTAACGCACTATTATCAAACTTTGGCCGCAATGGCCGTTAATTTAGGGTTTAATACCGCTGAAAGGCTACCTCGCCCACCGCGAATTTATTATGACACTGATGGAAGGGATGTGCAGCAGGGCACTCCAGTGGCCCAATGAGTGATTGACTCGAGTGAATGACTGCCCGAATGAGTGACTGGCTAACTGACTAACTGACTGACTGAGTGAGCGAGTAACTCGGAGGGCCAACGAGCCACAGCCGTGTTATTAGTTAAATGGCGCATAATGGATGAATAACTTGACAAAATAGCAAGCGAAACAAAAGGTATAGTCGATGAAGAGCGTTAACAAGAGTAAAATGAAAGTTAACAACTGCTCAAATACACTCAGAATATGCTACACTAAAATATGTTGTAGTCTAACTCTCAAACTAATAGTTTGTCACCGATTCTAATCTATGATAGTTGAATAAATAAATATCTTGGTAAATAATACGTAGAACATCCAAAAACTTAACAACATCTACGATATCTACGGGTACAAAGACAATAAACAAAACCGAAGTCAAAGACAAAGAGTGTGCTATTGTGTGTGTTTGATAGTCCGGCAACGACGACTACTGCAAACGAACCACACCTTAATAATTACTTAAAAGGAAAATAATTTACGAAATTGCATTCATAGTTCAACATTGCAGCGTTTTGCAACAAAAGCCAGCCATAACAAACAATGAATGCCATGCACAAAAAAAAATAATACAAAATGAAAACAAAAACACCCGCAAAAGAAAAACAAAAAATTGTGCGAAAAACGAGGAAAAGCATTGAAAAAGCAGCGTGTGGTCATATTGAGTTTCCTACGGCGGCAAACATTTCTACGGCAATTCCCTTGACCCCTGACCCCCCCTCCCCCTCGACGGACAATTGTGGAATTTTTCCGGGGCTAAGTCAAAGATAAACCCCGCGCGAGGCATCTCAATTTAACCTAATTGCTGTCCCTTATCCCTAAGACCCTTAACATGGCATTTCAATTGTCCGGCATAAAGAAAATTCCTCTGCCAAACGGGGCGTATGAGTAATGGCTGAAAATATTTGTCACACTGCTGCGGTCAAGCAAATAGCTAAAAAAAAAAAAAAAAACCACCTGTTCGGCACACACACACACTCCAAATTTGACACATTTGCTCAGTTGCAGGCCCGAAAAGCTTCAAAAACTACCTGAAAATGCATTCGCGCATGGAAAATGGAAAAATGGCAAATGTGCTAAGCAAACGCAAATGAATTTTGCAAATTCGAAATTCAAACGTGAAGCGACAACATCGCAGAATGCATAAATTGAAAACTCATGTGGAAACGTATCGAAGAAAAGCGAGTGCAACAAATGAAAAAAAATGATCGAAAGAATTCTCTTTTGGAGAACTGTCATCAAGAATTTGCTTTTGGTATGCAAAACAAGTTCTGACTTTTAGATTCGCTCGAAACCTTGGTTTGCACAGAATATGCGCTTAAAATTTACTGAAATATATAACGCGCAGTTAGCCTTTATCAGAAAATAACAAAAATACAGCTGCGCGTCAATTAACATTACAAATTTGGGATATAGTTTCAGAGAAATCAAATGAAACGCAGAAAATAAATACCAAAAATTAAGAATAATTAACTATATTAAATAGTATAAGTACATAAACTAGTTTTCCTTGCATTTTTCTGCCATTTTGCTTAATGATGCTGTATAAAATGACAAACAGCCAAGGCGAGGCTCCAACCTCCAACGCTTTTCCGCTTTTCCGCAGTTCCCGGCCAAAAGATGGAAAGCCTGGCCAGACGCAAACAGTTTACTCAGACGGATCAGGCGGACAGACAGACACTGTGTAACCTTCGACCCGCTTGGCAACAAGAAGCCACTGGACAGGCAGTGGGCGAGAAATATGTATACAAAAGTAAATATGGGAAATTGTTTCCATTTTTTTTTTGTTACTGTATTCCTTTCATTGTTTGCCAAAGTCTGGCAGGTCGGTCACTCAATACCAATTGAAAAGTGCTGCAAAAAAGTGCAAGAAATAATGTCTCAATCTCATTTATATTGATTTTATTTACATCCTGGCCATCAATTTAGGCAAGTATTAGTTGTGGAACTTTTGAAACCTATTGCAAAATAATTAAATGATAAAATATATATTACTTAATTTTACAAAGCAATAGAACAACATGTGTGTGGAAATTGGAAATCTCAAAATAGCAAATGTAATATTATATAAAATGCAGCTATCCCAGAGATCTTGAAATGCGGGAGTGGCAAGAAGCACGACAGCACTCACGTGTATCTGTATCTAAGCGCCAACGAAGGCAGCGATCAGATACGATCCATTGTTGCCACCGCTCACACACTCGAAAACCGTGAACTGGAAAACCTTGAAAAACTCAACTGCAATTTATTTTCAATGCAATGGGTTCTGTGTGTGTCTTATTTTTTATTCATTTTTTTCAAATTGTTGTACCATCTGATTTTCTTGCTGCGCTCGATTTGTTTCTGCGCGATTTCCTAATGAATTCGATTTGCGTGGAAAACCTGACAAACCTAGGCCCTAATGGCCCCACTGAATTTCATTAGCCATCCATCCATCCATCCATCCAATCAACGCAATCTGTTTATGCGTGGCTCTTCAGTTCGTTTTGGTCTGCGCGTGTGTTCTTTGGGCTTTTCTTTTCCTTATTATTTTTCATTTCGCATTTTCTTTTTTCCTATTTTTTTTTCGTATTATACTCCTTTGCCACTGTGCACTCAGTTGTAATTGTGTTAGAGCAGAGGCCTATGCCACTGCCACGCATGCCGCAAATGCATTATTATTATAATTTCCAGCTCATACCTCATTGTATACCTCATTTTTTTTTTCTGGTTCTTTGACACTGGCTTGGGGTTGTGTTATTGTTTTATAGAGAATTCGATTTGGTTAAGTGCGCTTCCAGGTTTCCATAATTACGCCAGTGGCATTGGCAGCAGTCCCCAGCTCATTTCTATTTCTATTTCGTTATTTTTAAACTAAATTATTATTAACCAAGTAGGCTGGGCTGGCTTTGAGCGGCTTTCGCGCTTGACAATTGGCTACAAGTGGGTGCATTGTGCTGAAAGCTTTTATTAATTAGTCCTAATTTGCCTTTGACTATGCCAGCGGAATATTACATTTTTCTTTGTATTTTTGCATTTTTGCTCACTACCAATGCTGGCAATCAATTAGCCAACACAACTGGCAGCCAGTCAAGGCTAAAAGCCCCATTCAGGCGGCCTACCAAAATGTCAGGCTTGGTGGACAAGCCCCAAATTGGCTAGAACAACAATAAAAACAACAACCATGTGGGTGTCGCTTTGGCGGCTCCAAATTTGGCTAGGCAAAATTTACAAAACAAATTGCATTCATAAATAAAATCAAATCCAAATGCAGCAAACCAAATTTGAATAAACTAAGCAAATTATGTTGAGTTACGCCGAAGTTGGTGGCACTTTATAGATTGCTGTGGCAAATTATTACATTCTAACTCATTATAATTAGAAAATCAAAGGACATTTTATTTTAATCCTTACCACGTAGATTTTATTTTATTCTGATTGATAGACTTTATAATTGGCTAAAACCTTATAAGCAAGTAATATTCCATTTGTGCTAATCTATTTAACATTCATACTAAAACCGATTTAAACCAATGCCAATCTAATATTTAATATGTTCTAATCTATTAAACATTCCTCGTAAATTCAGATCTAAAACCAATACCAAAGTCCCAAATTGGCGGACAAAGCTTTGCACAGTTTTTCACCCAACAGAATGCACATTTTTGTGTAAGCCGTTTGTTCGGTTTCTCTGGCAAAGTGCAACACAATTAACACCCCGCCGAAATGCATACACAAAAAAAATGGGAAAAACAACGCGGATTTTTTAACAGTAAAATTTGTTTGTTTAGCGATTCGGTCTGGCATAGAGAGAACCCACTGTTGGACGAAACATATTCGATAGTGCGGCGTTAATGAAAATGAGCAACAAAGCCAAGCGGTTGCACTCACACAGCCAATGTCAGAAACTTAGAACCAAAACCACATGCAAAATAGATAGAAAACAAAAAGTACAAGAAAAAAAATTCAAACAAGTTTTTTTTTTGTGTGGAATTTTTTTTTTTGCAGCATGTACGAAAATGCGCAAAATACACTAAATAAGTGGAAACGTCAATAAGCAGCGAAGGAGAATAAATGAGCACACCAAACGAAACCAAATTCACATGGCAAAGTCGACTGAGATAGATAGTTAGACATGTATGTAGATATAAGTAGGAGCTATGAGAAATAGCAAAAGTAGAAAAATAGCAAAAATAGAAGGCAGAGCTTAGTGAAAAGCTGACCAAATAGGCGCATGTGGTGTAATCAAATATGCGATATGTATAGGAAAATTATGTAGATGCAAATGATATGGAAACGCGCAGATGAATGGCAGAAAAAATGGGGAGGAAAATGGGGAAAAACACGGCAAAGGGAGATGGAACGGAGAAAACGATTCTATCTGAGCAAAGTGCAAAGAAAACGAGCAAAAATTAATTTCTGTAATGCAATCAGCAAGTTTAATTATGCATAATTGGGAGAACGAAAGGAGGCGGCAGAAGAAACCATAAAATTTTAACAACCAAAGTTTGCACGGGTGGGCGAAACTACGATCATGGATCTTTTGAATCATAAACAAATAAAATACTGTACCAACACTGAATAATTAAAAATTAAATAACCATATACCAAAATGGGTTTGCGACCAGCTTAAAAGTTTTACCGAATTATCTAGCCTAGATAAAAAGTTTATTTATTTGTTTTCCTTTATAAAGAAATGGCCTTATGTTTCATAATGTGTTCTTTACAAACCATTGCATTTCCATATTTATGGGCTTGTAGGCCATAAAAAATATGTGAAAGTATCAGGAAGCAAGCTTGTGCTTTTATTAGATGTTTTTTTTATGGCCTTTCCAAAACGTAGAATCCAAATGATCTGAATCCATTCTGTTTGGTTTTCGGTCTGCCGTAAAATCTCAAGATCGCTCTCAACTAGAAATCGTGGCACTTTTTTATGACAAACAAAATGCATTTCGATTCGAGAACTAGCGGCTCAACACACCCAATTGACTTTAGAGGCACAGCCACATCGAAGTACATAGTATATACATATATATACATATATAAATCTGTGAGGTTGCAACCGTAATTTCATATTTCACAGGCCGCTCTTTGCTGCCACATTCGTTAATTCCATCTTGATATGCAATTTTTATTCCATTTTTTATTGCTCGGCTAAGTTCAAGATCAGCGGAATGTCGAATTAACAAAATGGTAGCTGCTTGGATATCAGATGCATTTACTAGATTTTGTGATACCTGTTTAAACTTACAGTCAGTGAAGTGTCAGCTCTTTCAATATCATTTCTATTATTTTTTATGGTTTTATGGCGCTTTAGAAACTTATTAAAAATGTAGAAAATAACTTTTTGCACTTCCGCAAACACAATTACGATCGCGCAAGGCTTTGACTCATCATTAGCCCAGTGAATGAGTTGTAAAATTGGCAACAAAAAGGCAACCATTTAAACGTAGTTTTCCGCAAATCAATTAGACATAAATTAATTGCCATTAATTAATAAACAGCAGTTGTAATGGCTAAAACTCAACCAACTCAACCGCTGGCGACTCAAGGGATTGCAATTTGAATAAAAGCAGTCGCAAAACGGCAAATTCATCTGTAATTGCCAATTGTGAGTCGCTGCAAAGCCGAAAAGTAAATAAATTAAATATTTAGCTAGAAATTTATAAGGCGAATGCGAGACACGCTGCCAAGCCCCAATCCAATCCACACCCACAAACCCCCAATCCCCAACCCCCCACCCCCCGTCTCCAGTGGGGGAAAGGGGAGCCGATCTGGTGCGGTCTACGTATGCGGAATTAAGCGTTCAAATTGTAACCGAATATGGCGCAGCAAGTTCAATTCTAATTTATTTCGGCGAACACAGAACGCGCTCTGTTTTTCTACTTTTTTCTTGCTCGCTTTTTGCGTTCTGGATCAATTGATTCAAGGTTTTCTATTGCTGCTTTTGATTTAAGCTCTCTTTCTAGTTCTACATATATATATGAATATATATATATATATACCTAGACGATCGTATGTTTGTGTGTGTAAAGGCAAATCGTGCGCTTTCATTGGAAGTGACAACAAATGCATTCTTAAGTGATTGAAATTTAACACGACACACAACAAACGAAAATTGAAAACGAATGACGGGCCACATAAAGTTGACTTTGATTGAACACCAAAGAAAACTATTCAAACAAATCTATCGAGTTGTTATGCTGGCTGACTATATAATACCATTGAATATTTAGATTTGGTTAATGTCATTAAGAGGTATTAATATATAGGACTTTATTCAGTTATAAATTCAACCCAAATTTAAGGAAAAATCCCTCTTCGTAAGCTGCCACTTTATTGCCATTCATGCTGCCTCGTTCAGTTTATGGTCTTCAAATGCGATTTATTCGAGCTGCGAGCTGCCTAAATATAGAGACATCAATCGGCGAATCTCTGTTTCCTGTCCAACTCGTTTTCCCTGAAGCCTTTTGGCTGCAGTGCCCGCCACAAATCACTGGCAATCACAGGCAGCCAGCGGCTTTTGGCCATGGCCAACAAGCGCGAAAAAAAACATTGGCATTTTCGCGCAAAAAAATGCGCAGCTTACACACTCTGCTCCCTGTATGTCCTGTATCCTGCATCCTGCAACGCGCATCGTGCATCCTTTTGCTGCGCCCACACCCATGCAAAGTGAGGTGTTGCTGTTGAGGCCGCGGAGCAAAAAATGCGAAAAGAATTGACAGAAGCCCCGTTTGACTATGGAATTTTCGGTTCGCTGTTTCGTCCTCGGTTTTTCCACAGCGAACGGCGGCCAATGCAATCAAGTGGATGAGTTGGGTGGCAGTTGGTTTGGTTGGTGTGGAGTTGGTTGTGGCTGGTGTCGGTTCGTTGTGTTTGCTCTGGGCAGGGTGCAACTGGTGCAACACCCATGAATGTGCCGGAGCACAGGTCTAAAAGGATTAAGGCGATCTGTGTGCAATCCGCGCAATTATCCTTTCAGCTCCCCAACCGACTCCGCAATTAGTTGCATCACTCAACACTTCCCTCGCGTTTTTCCCTTTTTTTTTCGCTGCTCCTCTTTTTTGTGGCTCTTCTCCTTTTTTCGGGTTGACTTTTAGCTACATATGGTGAAGTGGCAAGAAGCATCCTGCCACGTCCTGCCACTTCACATACTCGTTATCGTTTTCGCTGTTTTTTGTGTGCGCCCGCTTTGTTCCACGCGGCGTATACGTATCACGCCATCATTGCGCTTACCAAGCGAAAATCTGCAGCACTGCACTTTTTCGGTGGCCATTCCCAAAACGTGAAGGACACTTAAGTGGCCCCCCCAAATTGGTTTCACACTCGCACCATCAAGTGGAGAGCATCCCCTTTGGCGCTTTTGCCATTTTGATGCCGCCCGGCTGCTGCGGCTGCGGAAATTGTCTATTTAGAGCCTCGACTTCGGTTGGCACCAGCTACTCGACTTCAACTTGGCTGTCAAAAACAAAGTTCCTGTTAACAACTGACTAACTGACGGCGGCCAGTGAAGATGAGTTAAGTTGAGTCTGCTTTCGACCAAGAACGGAGCTACTCCTGCTGCTCATTCATGGCCACTGGTGTTGGCAACACAACTGTTGAGTGCCACAACACCTTGCGCAGCACTGAGAAAAAGTACTGAGCCCTAGTTTGATTTTAAACTAACAAAAACCTATTTAGAAGGTATATATTTACATTAGCTTTATATCTAAACATTACAGAATGCTTAATATTTAAACAACATTTTTAAATGGCTTTTTTCTACTCCATTTTTCTCCCAGTGATCATTTAAGCGAGCGCTTTCCTTCTTTCACTTGACTACCATAGTTTGGCTGCCACTTGTTGGCATTTGTTGTTGCTGAAGAGCATTTAAATTGAAATGCCAATGCCGCTGTTTCTGTTGTCGTTTTGTCGTAGTTGCTGTTGTTGTTCTATCAACTGCTGCTGCTGTGTGTTCTATGTCATCATTTGCTCTTTTTCATGGCTGTCTGAAAGTCTGGATGTCTGGATGTCGGAGTGTCTGGATGTCTGGATGTCCACGAGTCTAACTAAGCCGAAAACCCATTCATTGCAAATTCAACTAAATCCATGAATAAAATGTGCCACCCACTCTGGGCCACGTTTTATTGCACATCGTTGTGTAGTTAACAATTGTGGCTCCTCGCCGCCTCTTTCTCTCTCTCTCTCTCTCTCTCTCGCACATCCATGCGCTGGCTCTTTCTAACCAAATTGAATTTCCGAATTCAATGAATGAATGAGCGCCTGAATTGGTTTAGTTTTAGTTGTTTAGCCGGTTTTGTTTTGTTTGCCATGGCTGTGACTGTGTGCGTTGCATACTTTTTGGCTGCCGCCTGTTGCACGCCAGTCTGCTCCACTTAATGTACACGGATATATATCCGTTATATACGTTGCTTTCCGCACACAATATCCTCACATATATCCGCCTGCATTTGTTTGTTTGTGCCCCATTTGTATTATGCCATCAGTTTAATGGTTCGGTCCACGGCCGTCGCCTGTTGCTGCAGTTGCTGTTGCTGTTGCTGTTGCTGTTGCGATGTTGCATGCAGCACTTGCAGCGCATCTATTCTTTTTGCCACAGTTGCTGCCGCTTTGGTTGCTGCTGGAACTTTAATGTCCTCTATCCGCGCCCTTGCCATTCTCATATTACTTGCTGCTTTTTTTATTTCGGTTCCCCTTCTTTTTTTTAATATTTGTATAGCTATTCCCTTTTTTTTTGTTGTGGCTCTCGGTAATTGTGTAGGTTGTTCTTGTTGCTGCTGCTGTTGTGCTGCTGCAGTTACTTGTGCGGAAATTGCATTTCTCGGCATTTTACATTTCAATAAATTTCGCCTGATGCCTTTGCCTTTGGTTTTTTATGTCGCTATTTGGCCCGAACTTTATTTATATTAAAAACATTTTTTCGTGGCCTTCTTCTGAACTTAGAATATTTATTTTACTGCTTTGTTCGTTGGGTTTATGGAGACGCAATCGCTGAAAATATAAAGAATAACATTTATAAACAAATGCAATTTGTCAGTATTAAAGGGCTTAAGCCAGTTTTGAATAATGCTTTACGTGCATATACCACCTAATAGATTATAAGTCTAAATAATATTAATATCTTTATAATTTATTACTGCACTTATTCAACAATAAACTTTCTTCAAAATAACAAGATTTGGAAAAAGGAAAAAGTTTTCAAGGATTCAATAACAAGATAAGAAACATAATCAATTTAACAGCATTATGAATTACTTTAAAAATATTTCTACACTGAGGGCATTATTATTAAGAGTACTTTTAAAGCCAGATATCTTCTTTGTTTGGTTTCTTGAACTGTAGCTGCTTATAAAAATAAAATGTATCGAATTATAAATAGGTAAAAGCTAAAACGAAGGCAATGCAAATGATTGATACATAATCGATAATTCCCAGTACGCGGACACTTCAATAACTCCCCACACTTTCGCTTAATAATATATTGGTTTGGGCCACACTCAAACGAATGGATATGAGAACAGCAATCAAGCCGAAAAATTATACCCTCCATTTTGCACCTAAAGCCACTTGAAATAACCCTTCAATCGGCGATACGACACCTGCAATTAGCAATTTGCACATCAATTATGGCAACTTTTCTTTTCGGCCAGCCCAATTTCCTTTTCGGCCTTCTCGGCCAATTGCAGTCGAATAGCAGCAAACTGCAGCCTAAACAAACATGCAATCAAATGCAATCGAAACGAACAAAATTTCGTGTTTCCCGAGTTTTCCGAGTTTTTAGGTTTTATTCTTTTTTCACGTACCGCTTTTTTTGTGTGTTTGCCTGTTGGCCGAAAAATGTTGCGGCCAATCAAATTGCATGCAGGCCGAAAAGTGCATACGAAAGCGCATTAGAGCGAGACAACGCTAGCACGAACATGTGGGGGTTAAGGGGTTAAGGGGTGTGCGGGTGTGGATGCACCCACGCCGAAAAAGCCATACAACAACAAGATGAGCCGAATCGAGACGAGCCAAGCCGAATGAGGCAATCGAATTTATTTTGCTTCTGCCTCTCTAATTTTCGCCCACTTTGCCCCACAACGAAGCTGAAAAACCGACGACAGCGACTAAATTTCTATGCCAAAGTGACACACAAAAAGCCTAAAGTACACACAGATGCACACACGCACACACACACACACCCAAAACACACATCACCATGTGCATATGTGTATTGATGTTGTCAGTATGTAAATTGCCATATGCGACAAGTTTGCCGAGTTTCTTTTCATTTTTTGGGGTAGGTTGCGTTTTTAGTTTGTGCAAGGGTTGCTAATGGCTCAAATGGTTGGGAAGGGTGGGTATGGTGAGGGGAAGGGAGGTGCAGGGAGGGGCAGGGAGGAGCAGGAAGAGGAGGTCCTGTCAACGCTGCCTGCTTAGAATTGTCCTACTCATCTAAAACCGTGTATTCGTGTGTGTGTGCTGCGTATGTCCTTGCATTTAGTGCAATTCATTTACATTTCAGCGCTGCCACTGCCCCTTTCTTAACCCCTTTTTAGCCATACAAGTTGGCCACAATTTTGGGCCCCAGGCACGCAGGACGTCGCATGTCCTTTCCACCGGAGAGCCTCAAAAAACGGAACCTAAAAATATGCACGTTGGAAAAAACCCATTTATAAACTAACTTATTTATATATCAAGAAACTAAATTAATTGAATATTCTTAAAAATCAAAATAACTAGAAGATCGTAAACAAATTGGATATAAAATTAAAATAAATTAATTTAATTAAAAAACTTATTTTCTCAGTGCCAGCCACGCTTTTTCCCCTTATTTTTCCACGCATTGCCGCTGCCACTTTTTTGTGATTTAGCCAAACTCATTTCTTAGCTGCACTTTTGGCTTTTCCCTTTTGTCCTTGCCGCTCCGCTTCAACCAATTTGTTGTTGCGGCAGGACATGTGACGCCGGCCGGCTGCCAACCTGGCAAGCTGGCTTTTCTTTTCCTCCCCCGCCTTTTGGCCTTTTGGCCGAGGAAAACCAGTTGGTCCCACCCCCGAACATAGATGGGAGTACGTTGACATTAGACATTACTCAAAATGTTATGCAAAATACGATGGCGTGTCGCGGCGGCAAGAATAACCACAATATGTTGAATTTCTAATTAAAGAATTTTTGGTGCACCTCGCGTTAAAATCATTTTTGGGTGTGTGCTTAATAGGTTTGCATGTAATGCAGTTGGAGTTTTAAACTCATTTTTAAGTATTTTTATAACATGATATGCTATGTATGCTATTTTTATTGAAATGCAATATGATTGAAGGCATGAAAGAAATGAGCTCATAAATAAAAAGATTTTCTAGTGTCTACTTTGCTTACAACTTCTTGCGACTTTAGCTAAATATAATTATAGACTTTTCAATAGAAATAATAACGCCAAGGATTTTATTATATAGGCCAATCAAACTTTATCCACGTGCGGTTAGAATCTAATTATCTGTGAACTGCGCCATGTGCCCAACACCTTTCTGCGGCACAACTAATGCAGAATTTATGGGGCGAATATTACACTGCGTATACGTAATATTACGTATGCGCCCCCAAGGCTGGCGGTAACTTTTGACATTTGATTACGGCACGCATTACGCCAAAAAGCTGAAAGCTGAAAAACTGAAAAACTGAAACGAGGCGAACTGCAGGAAAATGTCAAATTGCCGTTGTTACTGTCTTCTGTGTGTGCAATGTTCTTGGCAGGGGTAATGCAGCACATGGCTCGAAAAAAAGAGCTACATATAAATCTATGGATACATATTCATATACATCTTTTAATGCAAATGACAACTCCAACAATGAGACATTACATTATGTACTGTCATTACTGTAATTTGCTTATGTAAACGACTTGACAGCACACCGAAAATAAAATTTAAGGATGAGAATTGAATAAAACTCAATGAGCCAGTCCGTCGAGGCTGAAATACAAAAAAAAAAAAAAAAAAAAACACACACACATTTTTTTAATGACTTCTGGCCGAGCATACCTATGGATGCCTGTACATAAGTACCATGTGTACATAAGGGCTTATCTACTTGCAGGCCTCAGCGTACATACTAGTGTACATGTGTACATGGGCCATATAATGTGGTACATTAATCGATAATTGCATTTTTTCGTTTCTTTTTTTTTTTTGTCGTTGTTGCAGTTGTTGTTGCAGCGGTTGCTGTTGTTGTTGCTGTTGCTGTTGCCGTTTTGCCCATTTCTTTTGCCACTTTTCATGCGTTGTCTCTCTCATGGCGCATGCCATTTGCATTTCGTTAAGCGTATGTGTGTGTGTAAATGAGTTTCCGTGTTTAATTGCTTCAATTTTTTCGGTTAGTGTGAGGTAGTTTAAGTTACCAACCGACCCCCAAGCAACAACGACAACAGGGCCAAAAAAAAAAAAAAGAGCCAACAAAAAAATGCCACACAAAATGCAAATAAATCATACGCCCCGCTGCGGCGATTCACAATTAGTTTAGCCATTTGGCTTTAATAGCTAACTTTGATTAAACGCACTTTCGTTTTTGTTTGCCAGTCGGTTGCCAGTTGTTGTTGTTGTTGTTGTAGCTTTTAGGCCACCGCACCGCAGCGACGACCCCAGAGCAAACAAACAGACAGACAGGACGACAGCCCAACTGACAGGATGGGCAGACGGCTCCAAAGCCCGATCCTTCGATCCCCCCAATTCCCATACACCTCGCCACCTGGCGTGTCACGTTGCGTTGCCTTGAATGGCAAACTCTCTCGCACACACACTCACACACACACACACACACTCTAAACACCTATGCAAACACTCACACATGCACACACCCAGTCATAGGTCATACCACCCATCCATCGACAGCGTCTAAACCAACGACATAAACCCATTTTTATTCCATTTTCTATGTACAGTGATCGCTGGCATAACGCAGACTCATAGAGCTTAGCAATTAGGAGCTGAATTGGCAGCTTAGATTGCAGTTTATTACACAAGACTGTAGGTGGCTAATGGTATGCAGATGATAGATAGTTAGGGACCTCTTCTCGAGGTGCCACTGTAAGTTGGCGCCTGGTGAAGAATTCTATTTAGCATACATTCGGGCGCCGCTTGCTTGGCATAATGTGAACGCGGGCAGACAGCAATGATGGCGCTGGCACCACCAGAACCAGAAGCAGAACCCAGAACTCAGCAGAAACCCCTGTTCATGACCAGGAGCACTAGCAAAAGCAGAAGCATAGCCAGAAACTGAAACATAACCCAAACCCAAACCGAAAACAGCATTGAAATCCCGCCTTGCGGCCGTCGACGTCGTCGTCATCTTCATACGCAATGTGTGTCGCACCGACCACATGCACAAAACAAACGCACACTCGTGCAGCCAGAGACAAAACACGCCAGACACTGACACTGTGTGCGTGAGTGCATTGCGTGCATTCCCCATGTATGCATGTGTGTGTGTGTGTGAGGGTGCATCTGTAGAGGGAGGAGAGGGGAGAAGCAAGCACCAGCTGAGGAATTGAGGAACCCCTGGCATTTTGCCTGTGCGTAGGCTTTCCTTCGCTAAAAAGCACACGCACCCTGCGTCCGCAGCTGGCCGACTGCAATTTGTAGCTCGGTTTGTAATGAATGGGAATTACAGAAATTGAACGAGGTGGGAGTGGATAAGTCCCAACTAATTGGTACAAATCTATTGATTGGTGGGACGTGGTTTTATGCATAAGATACTGGAATTAGCGGGGAAAACCAAAAGGTTATTGTAAATATCGTTCATACTATGATTTAAATATCTTCTACCAAATAATAACTAATAATAATTTAACAACCAACAACTTAACTACGAAATGTTAAATAATAAATCAGTATTAAAACGTATTACTTACAAAGCTTTCACAATCAACCTAAACTCCATTGGGCTCTCTTCCAGCTGAAGAGCATTTACGTATCGTGCAGATCCCTTTTCGTGCACTCTGCATTTTTTAACGACAAAATGCAGGCGTGTGTCTGTGGACTGGTTGCATTTTAAAGTTTGAGTTTTGTACGTTCCGTGCGTGCATTCACCTCGTTTTTTTCGCCTTTTTTTCGGTGCGTGCGGCAGGTGGAAAGTCGGCAGTTGGAGTGTCGGGGTTAGGGGAAAGAACGTGGCGGGTAGGCGGTGGCGCAACGTTGACGTCGCAACCCCCGAAGCGCTAAAACAACGACGACGATGGCGACGACGACCCTGTTTATTTGAGCGCTTAAAAAACTGCAGTTGCCGCTGCAGCTGGGAAAGCAATGCAATTTTTACACTGCGAAAAGTTTGAACATGCCGCTCCACTTTTGCGCCGGAATGAGCAGCAGCAGGAGCAGCGGCAGTTGGGTATGGTTTCCCCCAATCCCCATGCCCAATCCTGCTACTGCTGCTGCTGCTCCACTTCAGCCCCAAGTTGCCATTCCCCAAACGCACGCACCGAACACACGCACTTGTGCGCAACCAGGACGATGGGGACAGCGACAAGGACATGGGGGTGCTACAATTTCTGCACGCACCTTCCTCGCAACTTCCGGTTCAAAGTCTAACCTGGGCTATTTAACTATACTTTTTTTTTTGGCAGTAAAAACGCTACAAAATGCCAGTGATATCCAATGTCTACCATACATATATGTATGTATATTTCATATTTTTTGGTCTGCTATATATATAAATAATTTTTTCTTGGGCCGGCCCTCCTTTAATTCGCATTTCGTGTGAGTTGACGCGTAGCCTTATGCCATAAGCGCAAAAGTTTTGCTTTTGAGCCACGCATGCCTGCCCCTTCAAGTGGTGGGGTTAGGCTCCAAAACCACATATTCTTGCACTCCGTGGCCAAATGCATTTTGCATTAAATTGCATAACTTTTGTGCGGCAATTAGAGCTGCACTCTGGCTGGCCAAGAAGGCTGGAAGGTCCGGGAAATGCAGCCACAATGCAAACATACAAATCTATCAATTTTCCACTCGCACACATTTCGTATTCAATAATTACGCATACGCAGCGTGTGCCCCCCTTTAAGTATAGTGCAACCATCACAATATGCCATTTCTTTTTCGTTGCAGTATTTTTTCTTCATGCATTTGTTCTCCTATACTTAGTGGCATTGCATTTCAATTAAGTAATTTCTGTCTGCTAAAATTCCCAGGAGCTGCACAGAAATAGGGTTTGGGTCAACTGAAGAAGAAATAAAAAGAGTGGTTTATTAATTGCCACCACTAGGCAAATTATAGTTTATTAAGCCATGCAACTGGCGTAGCATTCTCGAACTGCTCAGGAACTTTTTTTGAATAATAAATGTACTGGAACTTAGCCTTAAGAAAAAAAACAAATATATTTCATTTCTGCGTTGATTCAGTTAATTTTGTATATTAACAATTTATCTTCTTTACATTTTCAGCCCTAGAACGCGTTGCTGAAGAATTTATGGGTCGCAGGCAATGGAAACAATATCAAGAGCAACTGACGAGCAGCCACTTGAATTTAGAGGAGCAACAGCCCATAGCAATAGACGGTTCCGAGGACGAGCCACCGCAATACAACCACAGCAGCAAGGCGATCAGCCAGAGCAATCCCAACCACTGTAAGACAGAGAACCACCGTCTGGAGCAGCACCACAACGGCAGCCAGCTACTGGAAGAAGATTCTGGTGAGTAAACGGCATTATGAAATGCCCCAAAAGATTACTAATCCTATGCGAAATGCAGAGAACAACCAAACATCACACGATTCATCACGTACACCAACACCGGGTGCCACCAGTACACCATCACCACCGCCAGAACCCATCGATTGGAGACCGTCGGCCAAGTGCAACTTCTGTGTTAACGGTCGCCTGCTAACGGTTAACGCCCAGGGCGAGTTGGTGGCCGAGTCAGCAGCAACTGCCACTAGTAGTAGCACTAGTAATAGCCACATTCATCAGGTGGGTCAACTATCCCTCAAACTGCACGTAACGCGAAGAAGAAATACAGCCCTTTGCTATCAAAAAAATGTTGATTTTATTATATATTTTTATTTTTTAATGAATTACGAACTTTTAAAATTAAGAAATAATATATATGTATGTTAAATGAATATATTTCATTAAATACTTCTGTGCTTAATTAAATAATTCATAATTAATATGCAAATCCAGAGCTTAAAGTAGCATTTAAAATAAGTCCTCGACTATTTATTTTGAATATATCATTTTGGCTGACATTTTCTGCAAGTGCCTTGAACTTTTATTAACCCTCGACTTTGTCCACGCAGCACGACAGTGACAGCAACTCGAGCGCATCACTGCCCCACCACAGCAGCAGTTGCAGCAGCAACAACAAAAGCAGTGGCAACAGGGCACGCCACATTGCTGCTGCAAGTGCAAGAGCAACAACAGCAGCGGCAGCGGCAACACCCGCCAACTCCCTCGAACTCTACAAGCTGCTGACCCAGCGGGCAGCCAAAATGACATCGATGGACTCGATGGCCGCCCAGCTGGCGCAATTCTCACTGCTGGCCGACTTCAATCTGATCAACTCGCTGGCCAGCCAACAGCAACAGCAGCAGCAGCAACAGCAACAGATCGCTAGTGCGGTAACGCCAACTACCTCAGAAGTATCTGCCGCCGCAATCAGTCCCGCACTCAAAGATACACCGAGTCCCAGTGTGGATGCACCGCTCGATCTTAGCAGCAAACCATCGCCGAACTCATCGATTAGCGGCGATGTGAAGTCCGTCAGGTGAGTGCCGAATTGGGGTTACCCCTTCCGCTTTTGACGGGCGGGCGGGGGTGTTGCAGCACATAAATACCTATGTATAAGCATGTATTCAATATAAATCTGGCAATCTGCGCAAACGCCAAAAAAAAAATTAAAAAACCCCCGGAAAAGTACATACAAAAAAAGGAATTTCATGTAATACCCAAAAGAGAAAAAAAGGTGGAAATTATACAATTTGTTCGGCGCTAAACGAATGTGCAATACTCTTTTATAAATGGTTTATTTTTACCATTTTCATTTTTTTTTTTGGGTAAGAAAAACAAATTTTTAAAGATTACCTTTTATTTATTCTTTTTTCACTAAGCAAAAATATTTGCTCAAAATTAATAAAAATATTGAATTACCTTAGATTCATCGAAGGGTATATGTTCACCGAAAAGAACCGGAAAGAACACCGAATCGTGTGCCAGACAATACATGAGATAATTGCACTTTGGGCGCTGCCCTGCCGCCTCTGACACTGCACTTACTGTAGCATACTTAACGGGGCAACCCCACTCACACACCCGCACACCCGCACACCCACACACCCATACACACACATAGTGATGCTGTGGCAGCTGAAGCTTTATTGTTGTGAGCCTATGTAAAAAAATTGTGCAATTATACCACTGCCCATGCGTGTGAGTGAGTGTGGTTTATGAAACGATGCCGAAAATTACACATACGCCCCGTTGCAGCCACGCTTAATTACCAGCGTAAGGCAGGTGGGCTGCATAAATTTGCATGAAATCTCCAAAAATAAAAAAAGAAACAAGAGTAAGATTATATACGTTAGCAGAAAGAAGAATGCTGGATTTATGTATTCCGTTTTGTGTGGCTGCATCTTAACTCCTTCAGCGGCTCCGCAATCTTTTTTTTCAATTCGCTTTTTCGTTTTTTTTTTTTTGTTGTTACCTGCTATATTTTTAATTACTCTAAAATGTTGAGCAGCACCTTTTATTATTACTTTCGGCTTAGGTGTATAGGTGTAGGTGTGTAGCTGTGTAGGTGTAGCTGTGTAGGTGTAGCTGTGTAGGTGTAGCTGTGTAGGTGTGCACTTCAGACGACAGAGCGTGTGCATAATTTCGCAGCACTTCCCAGCAATTTTTGTCATTACTTTTTTCGGTGGCATTTTTCGTTGTTTGCGGTTCTGGCTCTGGTTATGCTTATGGTTATGGTTATGGTTTGGGCTGGTTTGGTTCATTCTCCTCGCTGCTCCTGCTGATGCACCGGCGACTGTGGCAACGATGGCGGCTGCCACTTGAGCCGCAAAGCACGAGTCCTCGTCTATTGTCTAAAGCATGGCCAAGTGTTTGTTAGCAGCCGCCATCGTCGCCATGCACCATCTCGTACACCTATTTTAATTGTCACACAAAAAAACACAAAAAACGCAAGAAGGATGTGTCAAAAAAATGTACAAAAACCCATGAATACACAAGGGGGTTAGAGGATGTGTAAAACAGGAGCGATGGGAACATGGCAAGTCAGATATAACCAAGGAAAAGCAAACGAGGAAAAGTCAGGAAACTTTGGACTTTTACGAGATTTTTTTAACAAGTTATTAGATGAGTTAATAATTTTGAGTTTCATTTTCTAGAATTAATCGAAAAGAAAACATATTTTAGTGACTTTATTTACCTTTTGAGAACTTTATTGATTCCCCCAGTTTGCTTTATAGTTTTGCCCGCCCTTCTCGTCCTGTGATGAGGCCATTAGAAAGCGATCGAACCAAGTGTTCATCAATGGGGGCCAAGCAGATGACCGAGACCCATGCCCCCACATCCTGCACCCCCCTACCCCCCAGCAGCCCAGAAAGCAGCCACTCGCCCCCAGCCAGCCGCCTACTCAGACCATCAAACCACTTGAAGCACAAAAGCCACTGACGCTGCAATTTTTGGAGTTTTTCCTTTTTTCGTCAAGCGTTTATTATTACAGATTTTTTTCCGGCTGCCGATGCCGAGGATGATGAGACGGCGTCGCTCCTCGAAGCAGCAGAAACAGCAGAAGCTGCAGCTGAGGCAGCGACGCCGACGTCGCCCAGCGCAGCAGACAAAAATGAGTGCATCATATCGATCGCTTTTTTTTTGCAAGCTGCGTTTTACTTTCTCTATGTGTGTGTGTTTTAATGTGTGTGTGTGTGTGTCAGCACTGAAAAAATACATAGTCTCGAAAATAATTACTCAATTAAGAAGGTTTCATTAATCAAATTGTGGCTTGAGTTACATTTCAAATCCATTTAATCTCGAAATATCTCAACACGGAACATTGTAGATTTATGAGCAAAATACTTATATTTTTTTAATTATTTTAAAACGCATGATAACAATTATTTCTAGACTAGCACAGATTTTAGTAAAAAATAGCACAAAAAGAGGTTTATAAATTAAAATAAAATATATAGTGTATAACTCAAAGAAACCAAACATTTGAAGCCTAGTTACCTACACAGTCTAGTTTTTTCTCTGTGTATGAGTGCCAGTGTTTTTCGTACTTTTGGTCCTTCTTCTTTGCTACTTTTTTCTATGCACTTTCGGCGGTTTATAGATGGGGGCATGGGGCGCAGGAGGGGGTGGGGCGGTTAGCTGGGATTGTCGCTGGGTATATATTCATTATTTTTCGTTTACGAAAAATTCTCCCCACGCACACACCGAAACACCGAAAAAAAAACGTACCCGAGAGAGATTGCGAACGTAATAACTGGCAAAGAGTGACGACGATGACGCTGACGTTGACGCCGACGTCGGCAGCGCAGTTGGCTGCATTTGGCCCCAAAAAATACACACAGCAATAAAAAGTGCAAAAAATGAGCGAAATATATAAGGTACAACAACAACAAAAAACAACAACCAAAACAGCAACAAAAGGTTAATGCGTGCACTGGCCATTGCGATTGTTATTGTTGCAGGGCAGCAATTTTTTAACGCTTTCATGGATCCCGCTCGGTTTCGTTATTTTATTTTCCCTGCTCTTTTCCATCACCACTCTCATTTACCCATTTTTTGCCATATTTTTGTCATTTCAATAAGTGTTGGGTGGTGCTGCGACTGGGCAATGCTCGATTGTTCTGCACCCATTACTTATATTGACACAGTTGACCTTACAAGCCATTAGAACAACCCATTAAAATAGGATAATATGGTAGTAATATATTTTCGAAACAAGGAAAGTAAGATAGCAAACATTGCTTTTATTTCTAAAAAACAAACTTAAGTAGAAATCAAATACAAACCTAAGCAAGTGTTGTAGTTGCAGGGTATTCTGTGTCCCTATCATCTTATGAGCAAGTATGCAACTACCTATTTAATCAGCTGATGAATAGTTACGTATTTGTTTTGGCTAAACAGGGTATAAAAAGGTCCTTAAAACCTCTTTTTTTAACCCGCCTGATTGCCGTTATATGCGTGAGTGAGCGGGATAGAAACAAAAACGAAGTAAGTGCATACAAAAATGCAGCTGCTGCTGCAGCGACGTCGACGTCGACATCAGCGTCGCAAAAAAAATGAGTGCATATCTTCCGAAAAAATGCAACTGCAATGAATGTGTATTTGCGTGCGTGTGTGTGTTTGGGACTGGGCTCTTGTATGGGTTGATGTATGCACAAGTGTGTGTGTGTGTGTGTGTGCGGGAGTAAGAGGGATGGGTGGTGTAGGATTGCAAAGGAGGGGGTGGTGGGTTCGCTGCGCACGCATCAAGTGTAGGCGCTGTGGGGCGGACTGCATTGGCAACAAAAACAAACATGCAATTGCATTCATACCCACACACACACATACACACTCACACACACATGCACTTAATGCATTTTTAACAAAATTGCATTCGACGTTGTCAACACACATACACATACACGTTTCGTGCACAAAAAAATGCCAGCTTGGAACGGGGGACAGTTGACGGCATTGTGCGCCCGTCGGAGCCAGCGGCAGCGGCTTCCTGCTCCCCCCTCCCGACACTACCACCCTCCCCCACTCTCTCCCTCTAACCATTAACCCCACATTCCATTGCTACCCCTTTTCACCTACGTCCCTGGCACATTTTTGGCGGCCACCAAGCACGCAACCAAATCGAGAGACTCAAAGCATTAAAAACGGCTGAAAAATGCCAAAAATTCAATCTGTAGTATACTTAAAAGTAGCAAAATAATCTATAGGTTAATAGGATTATAGATTCCTATGGAAAACACTTATAATTGGTATCGATTTAGTAACCACAAATAGGTTTAAAAGAAATTCAGGCTTTAATAAAAAGTGTGGCATAGTTTTTGGCGCAACAAATTTAAGTGGAATATTTATTTACTTATAAATAATTAAAGCTAAACGAAATTTATTCATATACTTTTTCAACTACTTGATAAAGTTGAAACTCACATAAAAATTTAAGAAATAATACAAGAGTATCGTTATAGCGTGGATTTAACTGATTAAAAATTTCACCTTTCAGTTGATATAATTTATGAAAGAAACCAACATCGGCGTGTTATTTTCCGCCTCAATTTCACGTGACAATGGGCGTGACCTGTGCCTCGGAATCACACCGCAATTAACGTGTTTTCACAATTACCAAGCCAAATATAATTGTTGTTAAGGCCGGCACACAAAAAAAAAAAGAACTCTCTTTGCCGAATAAACCAAAAGTTATAACCAACATTTGTTGTAGGGGTTGTGCTAAGTGGGCGGGTGCTTTGTATGTTTACTTATGTACGTATGACCGAAAACCAACAAAAGGTGTGGGATGAACCGACAAAAATGCAATATGCGCATAACAACAACGGCGAAAGAAATGCATTTCAGTTGCGTCAAAATTGCAACAACAAAAAAATGCGCAAAAAAAAGAGCGGCACACACGCACACACACTGGCAAAAAACGAAAAAAAATAAAATTCAACCCTTTGGCTGGCGCTGCCACAAATTAAAACAAAATGTCAGAAAAATTGCAACGCCAACGGAAAAGAGGCAACAAAAAAGTGCATGGCAAAAAGGGTTTGGGGATCCCCCTTTTTTTTCTGCTGTATTTTTTCGGGTGCAAATGAATGCTCTCCACATGCGTGTGCAGCACGGCAAGAACAACAAAGGCGGCAACAAATGCATGCATGTTGTACAACAAATGCAGCTGCAACTGCAGCAGCAGCAGCAGCGACGTCGACTGCAACTGCGACTGCGACGTCGACTGCGGCAGCGGCAGCGACAGCGATGGCTGTTGCAATGGCAAATTGCAATTGAAGTGCAGCCAAAAGGTAAACGACACCAACGAAAAAATGCAAACGACATTGAAATGACATTTTTCATTTATTTTTCGCGCGCGCCATCCTTTTTGCCTTTTTGTGGGGGAATCCCGACGCCCAAACCCCTCACCCCCATTTTTTTTTGGTTCTGCGCAATTATGCAAATTTTTTTCGCTTTTCCTCTTCGACTTTTTTTTTTTGGTAAATTATTTTGTATATGTAAAATGAGCAAAAATGCGAAAAACTGTCGCCATTAATGATGATGCCACCGCCCACAGCCCAATCCACTTACGGTCAGCCGCCCCCTTTTAACCCGCCCCTGACCCGCCCACGCTCCACCATTCCCCCTCCATTCCCTCTCACCAAAAATTAAAAAAAAAAAACCATCAGCTATCATACAGTTTAACATTCACTGCCACCTGCTGCCGCTTTTCTTGTTCTTCCTCTAGCCTGCATTTTTCTTCTTCTCTGGTTTTTTTTTGCATTTTTTTTGTGTGTTGTCTGCACAATTTTCAGACATTTTCCAGACGCGCAAGGACTCCGAAACAAATGGGCGTAGGGCGTAGGGCGGAGGGCAAGGGGGTGGCTTTTGGGAAAAAAAAGTGAAAAAAGTTCCTATGACTTTGCCATCAACTTTTGCCAGGGACGCCTCCTGTTGTGCCACAGCCCTCAGCGAAGGGCGCCAAAGAAGCTGTGCGTTCTGCCACCGCCCTCCTCCACACCCCTTTTTGGCCACCCCCTGCCACGCCCCCCGCCCTGCCGGTGCAATGTCCCCAGCCGCCCACGAAAAAAAAATGAAGGCAAGAAAGGGTCTCGAGCTCGTCTCGTTTCTGGTTGCGCATAAAGAAAAGAAATATTTCGTGCAGCTTCGCCACTCGCAGAAAATTACAGCTTCCCAAGGGATTTCAGAAAAGCCAAAATATACACTTTAAATTCTTTTAATTTGATAAATATTAAAAATTTTATAACAACTTATGTTCATAGTGCACAGCATGTGGAAACCCTTAATGAAATGAAATACATATACAAGATGTAATTATATTTTTATATTCTTTAAAATTAATCCAAGTTATTCAAGTCGAATTTTCCATATCATATGGATCAAAACAAGAACAACCAATTTTAATTTTTTTTTTTTATTAAAATATACTTTTCAATCCTTCATAATCCTCCTAAACAAAATTATAATTATTAAACATCATATACTGAAACTATTTGTAAATATAAAGTTATTGCTACCTTTCATCTCTAGAGCTCGTACACAAATAGTTTTAATAGTTTAAACGTATTTAATAATCAAATATAAAGGTAAAGCCCCATAACTTTTGCGCAGTGCACCCTTGTTGTTGCTGTCGGAAAACAAAAGTTGCCGCTTCCTGATGAGTTAGTGGGAGCAGAAGGAAATGCGCTTGGACTCACGCTCGCGCTGGTATTAAGTGAAAAATGTTTATGCTTTTTTTCCTTTTCTGGAGAATGTCTCCTTTCGGGTGATTTTTTCGTTTTTTTTTTGTGTTTTTTGGTATTCGTCTAATGAACTTCAAAAACATATTTGGTCCCAAACTCCAGGCCCCACCGACTTGTCATCTTTTGTCTTTTCCCGAAAAAAAATGAATGGCCACCAAAATGGGGGAATACAAAAAAGAAAAAAAGAAAGCAAAAAAGATTGTATAGCATCCTTGGCTTTGCCTTTGACACCAGTGTCGTCTTTTCCTCCTCGCCTGCTGCAGACATTTAAGAAGCACTCATTGTCAGTCCTCTCGAGTGCCCGTGCCTCTGTGTTAGTAAGGTTGTGTGTCTGTGTGTGTGCGAGTGTGTGTGTGTGTGAGTGCCGAAAAAAAGGAGTGCTTTCTACTAAGCCAAAATGGGAAGTGGCTGTCAAGTTCTTTGATGGTGCTGCCAAAAAATATTACCCTCGAAGCCTGAAGCCACTGACAAAAATTGCCGGGAGATAAAAAGTTGATTGACTTGCTGACTTTTTGGCGGGCGAGTGTGGGTGATTGTGTGTCGAAGGTGCTTTCGTCGTATATTTTAGGGGAAATCCGAAATGAATTGACAGAAACATACAATCTTATCGCAACACCTGAGTGGTCGTAAAGCAGAATATGACTTTTATAAACTTGCAATAAACCAATCATCCTGAGCTTGCGTATACTTGATTTTTGTCAGATATTACGAAATACCACAAGTTGATAGATAAGCATTAATAAAAGATAATAGTATATATTTAATATATATTATTAAATTATATATTTAAAACTTAATTTGTTTCCGCTATTCCTTGCAGAGCCTGTGCCACGCCCACGTCGTCGGGAAGGAGGGCGTACAGTGAAGAGGATCTGAGCCGGGCCCTGCAGGATGTGGTGGCCAACAAGCTGGATCACCGGAAGGGAGCTAGCCAACACCATGAGCCGCGCTCCATTCTGGACAACCGGCTGTACAAGATGAAACACCAGGACCAGGAGCAGGATCACGATGGCGACGAGCTCGAGGACTCCAACGATGATGCAGAGGCGGAAGTGGACAGCAATGCGTCGACACCGGCGTATCCGGCGGAGTTTGCAAGGGCACAACTGCGCAAACTGAGCCACCTGTCCGAGCACAATGGCAGCGATCTGGGCGAGGATCTGGAACGTGGATCGCCGAAAATGGGTCGACATCCGGCCGGTGGCAATGCCAGTGGCAATCAGGGCGCTCTGCCCTCCATACCGCTGGATGCCAATGTCCTGCTGCGCACTCTGATGCTGGCTGCAGGCATTGGAGCAATGCCCAAGCTGGATGAAACGCAAACGGTGGGCGACTTGATCAAGGGTCTGCTGGTGGCCAATAGTGGCGGCATGATGAACGAGGGACTGCTGAGTCTGCTGTCCGCCGGTCAGGAGAACAGCATTGGCAATGCCTCGCTGTTGCTGCAACAACAGCAGCAGCATCAGCAACACCATCAGCAGCAACAGCATCAGCACCAGCAGCAACATGTCGCCGCCTATCGTCATCGCCTGCCCAAATCGGAGACTCCGGAAACGAACTCCTCGCTGGATCCGAACGATGCCAGCGAAGATCCCATACTGAAGATTCCGTCCTTCAAGGTCAGCGGTCCGGCCAGCAGCAGCAGCCTGTCGCCGGGCGGTCTGGGTGGTGGTCACCACCATTCGCTGAACAACAACAACAGCCTCAGCATCAGCAACAACAGCAATCACAGCAGCAACAGCCACCGGAACGGCAGCAATCGCAGCCCACATTCCGCATCGCCCATGCTGGCCGCCGCCGTCGCCCAAGGTGGTTACTCCGCCGGCAACAGTTTGCTGCCCTCGTCGTCGTCCAGCATACAGAAGATGATGGCCAGCAACATACAGCGGCAGATCAACGAGCAGAGTGGCCAGGAGAGTCTCAGGAACGGGAATGCCAGCGATTGCAGCAGCAACAATGGCGGCTCCACCTCGCTGGGCTACAAGAAGCCGAGCATTTCGGTGGCCAAGATCATTGGCGGCACGGACACCTCCCGGTTTGGTGCCTCGCCCAACCTGCTGTCCCAGCAGCATCATCCGGCTCACCACCTGACCCACCAGCAGCAGCAGCAGCAGCAGCTGAGCGCCCAGGATGCGTTGGGCAAGGGAACGCGACCAAAGAGGGGCAAGTATCGCAACTACGACCGCGACAGTTTGGTGGAGGCGGTCAAGGCGGTGCAAAGAGGTGAGATGTCGGTTCATCGGGCGGGCAGCTACTACGGCGTACCACATTCCACGCTGGAGTACAAGGTGAAGGAGCGTCATCTGATGCGACCCCGCAAGCGGGAGCCCAAGCCGCAGCCGGATCTCGTCGGCCTGACCGGACCAGCCAACAAGCTGCAGCTGGACAAGCTGAAGGCGGGACCGCATGGTGGCTCCAAGCTGAGCAATGCACTCAAGAACCAAAACAACCAGGCGGCTGCAGCGGCGGCGGCGGCAGCAGCAGCAGCGGCCGCTGCCACGCCCAACGGCCTGAAACTGCCCCTTTTCGAGGCCGGTCCGCAGCAATTGTCCTTTCAACCGAACATGTTCTGGGCCCAGACGAATGCCACCAATGCCTACGGCCTGGACTTCAATCGCATCACGGAGGCGATGCGAAATCCCCAGGCCAGCAATCATCACGGCCTGATGAAGAGTGCCCAGGACATGGTGGAGAATGTGTACGATGGCATCATTAGAAAGACGCTGCAGGCGAGCGAGGGCAATGGCAGTGCGGCGGGCAATGGCAGCAACGGTAGCAATGGCAATGGCAATGGCAATGGACATAGCCACGGGCATGGACATGGTCATGGACACGCCCTGCTCGATCAGCTGCTGGTGAAGAAGACGCCGTTCACGAATCATCGGAACAATGACTACGCCGCCACCTGTTCGAGTGCCAGCGGAGAGAGTGTGAAGCGTTCGGGCAGTCCCATGGGCAACTATGCGGACATCAAGCGGGAGCGACTGAGCGCCGACAGTGGCGGCAGCAGCGATGAGGAGCACTCGGCCAGTCACATCAACAACAACAACAGCGATCTGGCGCACAACAAGAACAAGAGCGGTGGCGGTGGCGGTGGCAATGGTCAGACCAATGGGAATGGCAGAAGCAGCCGGATGACATCGCGGGATGACTCGGAAACGGATGCCAGCAGCCTGAAGAGCGGCGAAAGTGGCGGCCAGCAAAACCACAAAATGATGGATCTCAATGGCAGCAGCAGCAGTCACATCAAGTGCGAATCGGAGGCGGCCACTGGACACCACAGTCCGGGACACCATGCCACATCCATACTGCACGAGAAGCTGGCCCAGATCAAGGCCGAGCAGGTGGACCACACGGAGCAGGTGGAGCAGTTATAGGAGCAGCCGATGGCCGCGAATCCAGCGTTCGCCTGGCCACCGCTGGCCGCCCACTACTACAGCTTCTAGGCGGAGGGGAGGGAGAAAGGGAACACCAAATTAAGCCACGTTTTTTGATAGTACCATACAAATCACTATATAGAATTATATATATATATATATATATGTATAAATATATATATACATATATAATAATTTATGCCAGCCAGCTGACCGATGTGTGTGTGGTAAATGTGCGCTAGCTCTTAGTTAAATGTGTAATCAACTGCATAGGGGATAAAACAAAACAAACAGAAGATCATAAACAACAAAAGAAAAAACAAAAATAACATAATGAAAAACCGCAAGCAAAGAAACATACATTTGTGCCCCGGAGTGTACGATGTATATTTTTGTTTCGTTTTGACAATCGACAAATAGGCATTCTCTTGTACAAACTTTCTTAAAAGCTAACAAAAAACAAATCTAAAACCTTAAGACCAAAAAAACACAAACAAAACAAAACAAAACAAATACTGAGCAAAAACCAAGAACCATTTTCATTTTGCATTTCGTTTCGAACCGCATTTTTATGTTGAGCATATTTTTTACTGAACAGAAACAGCAGTCCAATGGAAAAATATATACATATATATGTATATAGCAGAATTATATATATAGCCAACAGGAAATCAGTAAAGCACTTACAAGCCAACAACTTAATCGACTTCTGTTTCGGCCAGGTTTTTGGCCCTCGAGCTGCGATTTTCGCACATTCCATAAGATACTCTTATGTTCCACATAGTTTTCGTACGCAAATTTCTAGATTTCTAGAGCAGTCAGAAGCGCAGCTCAAACAGGGCCAAAACCCCAGGCAGTTGTCCTCGACATAGACAGAATGAGTATAGCCAACAACAGCAACTACAACAACAATAACTACAGCAAAGACCATAACAACTACAACTACAACAAGCAACAACAACAGCAATATCCGATCAATAACAACAACCAACAACAAAAAAAGCAATAATAATACAAGACTCTACAATACAAAGAATGAAACAATGAAATAGCAAAATTCAAAAATGGAAAAAACAAATACAAACCGAAAAACATCAATCAAAAACCAAAACAAAATTAACCACAAAAATTCAACATTTTTTATGATTTCAAAAGATGAAAATACAAAACGGAAATCAATAAACAAAGCTGCCTTCACATTTACAAATTAAATAAATTAGTAAGCAAAGCGAGACAAAGCACACAAAATAATAATTGAAATGAAACGCAAACGCAGAGTAAAACGCAAAAAAAAGCAAACAATTTCAGAAATATAAATCCCGAAATTACATTTTTAATTTGACAAATTCAAAAACTTAAATAATACAAAATATTATACCCCAAAACATTCAAAATCATTTTTATTCGAACAAATTCCACACATATTTAAATAACGTAATCAAAATTAAAGTGTTTCGGTGTTAAAAAAAAATCAAACAAAAAACAACAAAAATATATCTATCTGTGTTTAGGCTTTAACAAGAGAAATTTGAAAACAAAATTTCAAGATTTTGGCTTAAAAGTAAAATGATACGGAAAAAAAACAAATTTTGAGAACACACATTTCATGTACAGTCGCCTAACCACCAAAAGTAAAAAGCATAAATATATAAAGACTTTATATTACTATATACCATATACCATATGATATATATTTGTATATTTATGTATGTGTGTGTCTTCATCACTACGCGTATACCTCAAACCAAACACATGATCATTTTGAGCAACTAAATATATTTAAATGTACTTATACACTCTACACACTCTTTTACAGGAGAGCAAAACATATTTACACAGTTAAGCCCCCCTAATCCAAATCTTTGGCCCTCCTTTCGACGTATCTACATTTCGTTTGACTTTGAAATTCTATCTATGGGTAAACAACTAACTAAATGTCTGCGTAAATGAAAATAGATGAAAAATTATATAAATGTACCTAAAAACATATTTTGTGTGCTAGCTAGTAAGTGTCAAAAGAAAAAGAAAAAGAAAAAACCATACAAAAACGATATACAATATATTTAAATGAAGATGAGATGGGGAAAATTGTCGGAAATATTTGAAAATATTTAGCGAATTATAATACAAGAAACAGTCAAAGGTATGGCATGAAAAATTGTGGAAAATAGCAAGCGAAATGCGTTTAATAATTCTATTGAAATCATTTAAGGGCATTTAATATATTTATCATTTCCACGATGCGATGGATAAAAAAGGATTTATTGGCTAATCTCCCAAATTACATTTGATGTGCATAAATGTTGTGGTTTAGAATCAAAATCAAAGGAAACAAAATTAAAAGTTAAGGCTTAAAAATGTAAACAAAAAATTTAATACAATTATAAATTTTGGTATAATAGCGAAGAGTTCTGCGAACCTAAAGGAATTAAAAATGTTTATTATATGAAAAATTGAAAAAATGAAAATATGGAAATATGGAAGGGAAAAATAGGCGAGAGTAGATAAAGAATGGATGGAAATAAATCAAAAAGTATTTATTGCTAATTTAATTATATTTGAAGTATACATACATATTTATTATATACATACATATATATTAGACACACTATCTGTGATTAATAATCCAAAATTTTGAAGAGCATTTTCTGAAATAACGTTGGCTAAGCATATGCGAAAAGACAAAACCAATGGATAAAGCAACACACACCCATGTAAAGAAATTGTAGACAGATCGGATAAAACGAAACTAAACCAAGCACAAGCTAATGGCCAAATGCAGTTGGCCCCGGAAATCGGGAGCTGCTTTTGGCCAAGAGAATTTCTTAAGCTACGGCACACATCACTGAAAAAAAAAACTGAAAAGAAAAACTAAAAACAAAAACTAAAAACAAAAACTGAATACTGAGCATAGGTAACAGTAAGCAGAAGACAAGCCCGATGGTACTGTTCAGAACATATATAGTTGTATATATTTTGGAATAATGTTCAAGTTCAAGTCAAAATTAAATGAAAACAAAAACGCAATCTTTTATAATGCAAAATTATACAAAGGAAAATTATAAATACAATTTCGCAACGCTAAAAACAAAAAGGAAAAACGAAAATATTGATGTAAAAAGAATGAAAATCAAACTTAAAATAATAAACAAGATAAAGTGCAATTATACGGTTTAAATAAGCAAATTTAAGAAACAAACGTTATAAAAACAAAAACACAAACATGTTAAAACAATGAAAATATTTCGAAGCAAGTTTAGCTACAAATTCCAAGGCAACTGATAATGATAAGAACCATTTACAAGAAAAAAACCAAGACAACAAAATACAGTGCGTTTCATAACCAACCAAATGGGCAATAGAATATTTAAATTCTATTATTGCCCTTTGGAGTACTGAAACGCACTATGGCCCTACTTCATATTGATGGGCTAATCGGATCCAAAATCTGAAAACCAAATTTAGGATCCGCGATGAAACCGAAACGAAAGATCATAACTGCAGAAAAGAAGTCGAAAGTCGAAATGTCAACCTAGTGGTAGTTCGAAACACAAACAAAAAAAAACAAAACAAACCAATCGAGTGTAATTGAGTAACAGCTTGAGAATGTTGAATTGTATAGAATTTTTGCTTGTTCACCTGGTCGAGGGTGGCGTGGTTGCGCCCCCTTTTAGTTTCTAGGTGGACAGGCGAAAACGCTCAGGTACGTGTTTTATTTTTCGGAGAGAAACAAGATTGATTACCCATACATTACTTATTCTTTGTTTTACTACAACATAATAGTTAATATTTGTATAAAAAAAAAAAAAGCGGACGATGGCGAGAAAAGGAAAACCAGCTAAAAAAATTGATATATTCATAATATAGAATTGTTTTATATGGTTTGAGAGCGTAAAATATTGAGGGTTTCTAGCGTGCTTCATGAAATTGCTCATATTTGTGTATAAAATCTAATTTGTTCAATGCGAATCAAAATTTGCTGAATATAAGTGCATATATATATAATTAGAGTTTATGTTTCGGTTTAGTTAAGCGCATAAAATGATTACGATTATAAATAATTATTATTAGTTATGACCTAATAGTAGGCAAATCAAAATTTCTTCACATAAAACAATCAACTTCTACTTTCAAACATTTTATAGACGTAACTATAATTATTATTCTATTATTATACGGACTAAAAACTATTTAGCGCGTTGTTAGACTCGATTTATGGTTTGTACATATTAGAAAACATTTTAATGGTATTCTCCTCTTTTTTTATTATTACTAGAATTATTACTCCCTATTTTAATTGACTTCTTAAATGGGCAACATCATTTGAACTATAGTGCAATTGTTTCAAACAAAACCAAGCAACCAACAACAAATATATTAACATTAACAAGATTAATATAATTTACAAGCTTTCTTTGCCGATGCCAAGAAGGATGAATAATGCATATGTCTACCGTATGGATCGAAAATCAAAAATCATTTTAAGTGCACATAACTCTTTAAAATAGCAGTTAGACTACGCCTAGGTTTTTTCATCATTATTATGCGCACGCTTCAGTCCAAAAATTGAAATTCTACACACATTCTCATTGCTCAGTTCGAGACATCACAATCACAAGCCAGAAAAAGAAAACTCAAAACTTTTCACCTAAGTTCAACTTGAGCGACCGCAAACAACTCAAGATCAGCAAAGATCACAAGCGAAAATTGCTAAGAAACAATAGCCCAGACGTGATAACAACCACAAAATAGCCCAGCACAGACAACCAATCACCAACAATAGCCCAAAAATAATTGAAACAAAAATTGATTAAAAGCCAACAGAAAAAAAAGATGAAAATAATTAATTACATGAAACTAATTAATATACAACGTGGACACTAGATGTGTCCAAAGCTCAGATAAAAAATCCAAAACAGCCTAAAGTCGATTGTACTTTTCTTTTTTCTATCCACAAATACAACCAACAAACAACAGCAACAGCAACAACAACAACAGCAGAAACCACAATTTTATTAAACAATAGTACTACTCTTACTACAGAACTTAAATAGCCACAAGTAAATAGAAATAGCCACAGCAATTAACTTTAAACAAGATGCCCAGACACAGATACACACAGAAACGTTTCTTCAAAACAGATTTGTATTCTTAGCCACATAACCGATACAATAGCCACTTAATTAGGATCGATCATAGCCAAGCAATAGAATCAGATACAAACTCAGAACCGGAAACAGGAAATCGTCAATCGTGAATCGTGAATTGCGAATCGCGAATCGGAAAAAAGAAGCAGCACCAAATCGAACTGCAAAAGGCAAAAACCATTATATCAATAATAGGATGAAAAACATAATGAACTAAAGAACAAAACCAATTTTTATTTCAATTATTAACTTATAAACACAACAACAACCACAGCTCCACACAGTTACAGTTACAACAACAACAATAGCCCTAGAAAATAATATTCATAATTAATCAATCAATCAATCCGTAAAACCAACAACTTCAATAGTTATAAGCAATTGGCGTAAAACAAAAAGAAAAGCGAGAAAGTACCACAGAAAACCAAAATCTTAGCCAGGCAAAAGTTTTGAGCATATTTTTCATTATTTTTACAACAAACAAACAAACTGATGTAAGTACAATTCATAAATTTAGACTTTTGGTAAACTACAATACAGAAAATAGAGCAGAAAAACCATTTTTTTTTTTTGCATTAGATAATTGCTACAAAATTAAAGAAATGGACGATTTTTTAGTGGAAAACAAAAGCCAATAAGCAAATAACAAGAATTCGCATTATAATTAGCAATAGCCCATAAGTACAGCAAAGTGTATTAGCAATAAAGCTAAAAACACTAAAAAAAAAAGCAGAGATTTTTAAAAAGGAAACGGAAAAGTGAAGAAAAAACATAAAACTGCAAGAAAAATGTGAAACTAATTTGTTCTGCGTTAAAAAAAGAAATCCAAAATAAATATGTTTTATTTGATAAGTAATTTATAAACATATTACAATTTCGCTTAATTTGATTTACACAAGAGTAAATGTAATGCATACATTGTAAACCTTAAATTAATATTTACAACAGCAAAGGCAAAATTTCTGTTTAGTAAGGCGTGCATAATTGTTATTATATTACACAGACACACATAACTAAGTTTAAGTTTATAATTTTCGTTATCTTTATTATTTACTTATTATGTTTTAAACGCAAAAAAAAAATAAAAAACAAACCAGATATATACAATATATTTACGAATTAAACGTTTATTAATAAAATGAAAAATATTTTAGTTAAACCATTCGTTTATCGTTTGCATTCATTTAACACCACAGGAGGCTTTCCGTTCACACATTGCAGAATATAAGAAACTCGAATATGAATATTCAATTAAATTAAGCACCGTCTAACAATTGCAACAAGATACTTAATACCATTATACGCAATAGTTATAATTGACAGATGACACGAATATGAATATAAACTGAACAATAGCCCAAAGTAAATATTGGCCATGGTAGCAGTCGGAGAAACTATCCAACCTTCTAACGTGGCCAATATTTGCTCCATTTTCACATGCAAGAGATGAGCAACAACAATTGGCACTCAACAGATGCAATTCCCAACAACAAGAAGAACAACAACAACAACAACAAGAAAAACAATAACAATTATAAAAGGCAATTGAAACATTAATTTCGGTTAATTGAATTTGGTTTTTAGTTCAGTTCTTAAGTCGAATCTCACCACTTTCGAGAATTGTTTCGGCTCCAAACCCACTCACCCAAATTTTGGAATATTCCGAACCAGAATCAAAAATGGCACTAACTACACAGACGAGCCAAAGGAATCGTACATCTAAACTCAACACAGCTTCAGGGACCAACTAAAGGAGAAATGATTTAAACTTAAATTAAAGAACATATTCAAGAAAAAAAACTGGTAAATCAATACTAAAATGTAACACACAGAAGCACCGAACGTGTGACTTGAAAAACTAAAGCTAAATCAAATTTTGAGGCATATCTTAAAGACGAGACATAAATCGAGGTAAAAATTGCGAAATTAAAAAAAAAATTGTGAAACTATGCTAAATTATGCAGACCCGGAAAATCGTATGTGTGTACATAAATGAAGGAGCAACCCTTTTGGTAATCTATATACATATATATTATATACATTTAGCGTGTCAAAAATAAATCTAAACTTTAGATTCTAAAAGAAACAAAAAACATATATCTCTAAATGCAGTGAAACTTCAGGCCATGCTAACTTTGGATGAATTCTGATTAAAATTATATTTGTAAGAGAAAAAAATGTATACGATATGCGAGGAAATTAAAACTAAAACTGGATTAAGTGTAAAAAGAACATACATATTTCGATGGCAAACAAACCAAAAAAGAAAAATGGATTGAAAATGGAGAAACCCCTAATTTACATACAACTAATTATTCTTTCGCTTTGGCGGTGACCTTCTGTGTAAATAAAAAAAAAACAAATCAAATGAAGAGTAAAAAATGAAAAAACCAACCAAAATAAGGTAAATTCAAATTAGCAAAATTTTTGTCAACAAAAAAATGACCTAGTAAATGCTAAATTCAAATTTATAGTACATATTTGTGTATGTATGAGTGTATTGCATAAGTTCGATGTGGGTATATAACAATTATTATTAACATTATGCTTATCCCTTTCATTTCCAAGTTATATACATTTTGTTCGCAAGACAAACGAATAAGTCGAATACTAAATTTGAAGGCAATAATAATGAACAAATGAAGAACATGTGCTGAACTGCTGAACTCCAATTGAATTGCAACAAGAGTAGGGAGACATTAACCGAAGTGAAACATTTCGAACCAACTCAAGTGTATGGCAAAAACATTGTAAAAAAGCATAAAAAACAGACCCGTTGAGAAAGTCAAGGACGCAGGCGAAAAAATTGCTTAAGAAAATAATGAGATTTGTGTATATGTGAACAGAATGAGAAAAAATAGAAGGTTTACTGAATTAACTGTCGGAAAGCAAAACTAAAAGGAAAAATTAACAACTTGCAGGTGGGACAGTCGGAATACAAACCCCAAAGAAAACTATTAACTTGTAATGATGTGAACTTGGAGCATACTCTCAGTATTTTTATGAATACTGTCAATAAAACATTAATTAAAGATTAACAACTTGTTTTCATTGCAATCGGGACAAGTGCATAATTATGGCATTGGTAAGTATTTAAAAATCTTGGCTTTTGGCGAAAAATGTGTATTTCATTTGCTGTCAAATCCCAAATTTACGTACAGAGTTGACCCAACAAATTCTCCAGATGAAGTATACTTTCGACTTGTTCAGATAATCGTATAGGTTTTTATAAAAAAAAAAAAAGCGAATAAAAAAGTTAGCATCAATTGGTTTCAAGTAGAGCCGCAAAATTCGGAAATCCCCAGAATGACCATACAAGGACTGAAGTGTGACCTCAGCCCGACGGTGACCACCTGTCTGCAGCTGAAGGACTGCGTCCGTCCCGACTGCTGTCCCATCCGGGACCCCATTCCCTACGATGCCGAATGCTTTGTGCGGGACATTGGCCAGGAGCTGGACCAACTGACGCGTCGCCACGAGCGCATGTTCGTCAAGCGTCGCCGCTTAATGGAAATGGCCATACCCATACGCCGCACCTGCCGCTTTGTGCCCAAGTGCGCCTGCTCCTTTCCCAAGTCCATCGAAATGGTGCGTCCTTGCGACGCCCAGAATCACACCCGCACCGAGCAACTGGCTCTGCCCACCGTCCGTCGTTTGCTCCACAGGCGGCGCACGGCCATCCTGGCGGGCGACTCAATTGGCGAGTCCATACTGAACAGGTGGCTTCGCTACAGCTACCTATCGCTCTACAGTCGTCTCTCAAATGCACAGCCGTTGGTCAAACCGTAAGCCTACCAAGAGCAATGCCTATTTAAAAGATTACTAATTATCCTCTATACGAATTAATGTCCTTGCAGGAAGAAAAAGAAGAAGAAAACGGAGAAGCAGCTGGCTCGGCACGAGAAGTACATTGAAAAGTTGGCGAAACCAAAGAAAGCGCCCAAGATCCCAAAGCCGGTAAGTGAAAAACTGGCAGAGGAACTATGCAAATGTTATATTATTTATATTATATTATAGGATCGGGGGGCGGGGGAGTTCGACCCCGTGCGTCTCAAGCAGCTGGCCAGTCCGAAGGCCTATTTGGAGGAGATCAAGCCCAAGTGGGAGCTGACCTCACAAATGAAGGACTACAAGGCGACCAAGCGAATCAAGCAAATATCACAGCCCGTTGTGCGGGATAATGTCCACATCAACGAGAATCCGGAGAAGGTCTCGCCCAATGCCCTTCGCTACAAACGTAAGTACACACACACACACACACAACAACTTTATTTGACCATATATTGATGACCATTTAGCGAGTGCCCGCATCAAGGAGATGTCCGAGCCACTGACCACGCGCGATGCCAACCAGGGATTGGCGGACGTCAAGGAGAATCCATTCGGGATCGCGCCAAACGCACTCAAATACAAGGCGAGCACACGGATCAAGGAGCTGGCGGAGCCCAAGGAGTTCGAGAACACGCACATCCGCGAGAATCCGTTTGCCATATCGCCGGCGGCACTGAAAGCCAAAGCCTCGCCACGCCTCATCGAGCTGGCCAAGCCCAAGGGCGGATAATGGGAACCGGACGGGGAGGGATCGTCTCCATAATTATTGCCGTCATTATTGGTGTTCTAAGTTTTTCATTTCGGCTACATTTGGTATCGAGTTTTCTATTAAATTTGTCTTTGGTTTGCTAAAAACATCGTGATGTTTTACAATTATTTCGAGTACTGATAAAATCCCCAATTTTAAACTGGTTTTTTTATCTCCTACGGCTTTTCATTCCATTCAAACAAAGTGGGTCAAATATGTTTGGGTTTTTTCGTTTGTTTGTATTACTTAAAATTTAGACAGCTCAAACTGACAATGGCTTTTAAATAATAATTAATTTAGATTTGAGTTTATTGTTATCTTTCTCACAGCTCCAGTGGAGTGGGTCCACTCAAAGCCGTCCGCTATCAGTTAATTGGTTTAGCAATATCATTTGTTTTCGGTGTTTTGCTTTTTAACGGGGTAAACATAAAATATAATTCGACCATAAATTAGGATCATTGCGAAATCAAAATGGGGGAAAATAATACGTAAATAATTACAACATAATCAAGGATCAATGTATTACTGCCAATTGGTAAAACTAAAGAATTCGCGAATTTTGGATTCGGGGCGGGTCTGCAGGCGTTTCAATTGGACTAAACTTAAATATTCGCCGGAAATAATACTCAAATGAATGCACTGAAGACATTGGGACAAATAAAAAATTGGACGTAAAGGAAAATTAAGAACTTTCAAGGTGTTTCTTTCAACAATTCAAATTTTGGCTGTGGCAACAACAGAAACTGTCTAGTGTCGATTATATAAGCGCCAACGTTGTTGCCCATGATGTTATAGATTTGCTGATCGCGCCGGCGATGACAGTGGTGCCCATCTAGGACATGTTCAGGATAATGGCGCGGGTAAAGTCCTGCGTGGTCGATTGTCCGCCCAGATCCTTGGTACGCACCTTGCCATCGTTCAGCACCTTGTTGATGGCATTCTGGATGATCTCGCCGTAGGTGGGCAGGTTGATGTGGCGCAACAGCTTCACGCCGCAGAGCAGCATGGCAGTGGGATTAGCCACATTCTTGCCCACGGCCTCGGCGAAGGTGTGACGTGCACCCTGCAATCAGAAATCGGAATTAGAGATAAGAGTTTGAAGTCGATTCGCACGGCCAGGGTCGAGGACCATGTAAATCAGAGTTTAAGCTTTATCTTTAGGTTAAGATTATCTTTATGGGCAATCTTACCGGCTCAAAGACCACGGATTCCGAGGAGTAGGAGGCGCCAGCAACAACACCAGCACCGCCCACAAGACCACTTGCCAGATTGTCCACAATAGCACCATATAGATTGGGAGTGACCATCACGTCGAATTGATTGGGGTTGGAAACCATCTGCATGGTCGTGTTGTCCACAATCATCTTCTCAAACTGGATGCGTGGATAGAGACGGGAAACCTCTTCGCAGGAGCGTAGGAAAAGGCCGTCGCCCAGCTTCATGATGTTCGCCTTGTGCACGGCGGTGACCTTCTTGCGCTGGTTCTTCGTGGCATAGTCAAAGGCGAACTTGGCGATGCGCATGGACTTTTTGGCGGTAATAATCTTCAGACACTCCACAATTCCGGGCACCGACTCGTGCTCCAGCGCCGAGTACTCGCCCTCGGTCTGCTCGCGAATAATCACCGTGTCGATGTTGGTGTGGCGCGTCTTGACACCGGGCAAACTGCGGACATGCACCACATTCGCATAGAGGTCCAGGTCGTTGCGGAGCTTCATGTTTAGGGTCTGCAGGTCACCCACATTGCTGTAGTCGGGTGTGGCCAAAACGCCCTGCAAGAGCACATTGTTTAGTATTTACCACACTATTCTAATTTGTTGCAAACGTACCTTAATGCACACTTTGTTTTTCTGAATGGAGGCCACCACATCCTCCAGTTTGGCACTAAGCACTGGGTTGATTTCGGAAAGGAAGTAGCACTCGAAGTCCACGGGAACGCTGGCTGCCTGTGCGATAAGATAAGACAATTATGCATATGGACTTGGCTTGAGAAGCTATAGAATTTACATAGCCCTTTATTTTTTTAGATTAGAAAATTCGAATTTTTTAAGTCGCTGAACACATGTGTTTTAAGTATTGGTTAAGCTTAATTTTAACAGTGTCTTTTACTTATTAAAAATTCCAAAGATCCAAAAATATAGTTAAACGGGAAAATCTCAAAAACTCTACTAACTTTTTCAAGTAGCCACTTATCACATATCTTTACGATACAGATAAGTTTAATGTTTTGATTTATATAATTTTAAAACTCGTGATCGGGAAAATGGAAGTGTTATCAAATATAGTGCGATCTGTAAATATTGTGTGCGCATTTTTAAAAATCTTAAAGCTAACTTCTAGAGCCGTATGCTTTCTGAATCTAATAGATTCTAGAAATATATGCAATGAACTAAACGTAGAATTACCAGGTTTAAAAAATATACATCTTAAACATAAGAAACCAAGCTGACAGTGTTCCTCAGCTTAAATACCCTTTTTTATAAGCCAGCATCACACTCGACAGCAGAAAAGGTCGCATTGGAACACTGTATATGAATGATGGACTCTTGGATGGATAGCTACCTTGAAGACCTCCTGGAGGGAGTAGACCAGCTCGGGACCCACACCGTCGCCGGGAATCAGTGTGCATGTGGTCCTGTTGGCGCCATAGTTATCCTGAAAGACCAATTAGTTTCCCGGTTACATTTGGTGCCGCTGAATTAGCGCATATAACTCACCGCAGCCCGGACCGTCGACGTGGTGTGCAGACTACGTGCTGCCGCAGCCTAAAACGAGGAGAATGGAATGGAATGGATAAGGCTGGCTAGGATTATAACCTCAAAAAAAAAATATAAGAACTGGGCCCCAGCGCAGAAATATTCGCACAGCGCGTCGCGAGCAAGTGTTTATGTAAGAGCTGCGGTTTGGATGGCCGTTTACCTGCATGAAGGTGCGTCCAACGGTTCTCGCCAGCATCGACATTTTGGTATTCGGTTAGCTAGATCTTCCGGCTGTTGCTCCAAAATCAAATGTGTGTCCTTTGGGCACGGGAAATTTGATTGCAATGTGATTTTTGCTCCGGTGCCAAACCGAAAATTTCAATAGGACCAAATCGACCACGCAAACCAGCTGATTGCCTCTGACTACCAGGGCTGGCAACAGCCGCCCACGAAACTGGCGCGTCCAGTGCTGGTCAACGATCAACTATTGCGATTTTGGCGGGCGAAAATTAGTAACGAACATATACGAATATTGAATATCTCAATTTTGGGGCAACCACATAGTAACCAGTTTTTGAATACATTTGCCTTGCCTACCATCTTTCTGCTTCAGAATAGAGAAATTACATTTTTCAATGATATAGAAAAGAAAAAAATTTCATTGCAATTTTGACATTTAGCAAATATTTTAATCAATTTATTTATTTTAGTTTTTTTTTTTGCTAAATTATTTTTATTTATGAACTAATCACAATGTTCTTCAAAAACACAAAATTTTCCAATTCCAGCCAGCCTCAGTAATATTTCATATTGCATTTATCGCGTAGTTTCCACAGCGCCCAACGCTCAGGGGTTCGACTTCTTAAGGATCTCCCCAAAGTATTTGTGGTGTGGATTTAATAATGATGGTTTCTATGTATAATTTGTATAATTGAAGCTAAACAAAATGATACAAATATATATATATAAGTGCTTTTTCGTTTAAACTGTGATCTCTAATTGGACAAATTACATATTGCTGGTAATCTTTCACGTTTAGTGGCTTTCGTACCATCTTCTCCTGGACTAATAACAAATAGTAAGTGTATCTTCTTGTTTCTGGAGGAAGGGGACACGGGACGTAGTCTACAAATACAAGAGTCCGCTGGCAGCGGCGTGGGCCATTAAGGTGTTGGCCGCCTGTTGGGTCTCCAGCATGAGGCGAGCCTCCTTCATCCAATCGCCGGCAATCTTGCGGGATGCACCCTGCAGCAGATTCATGTACTTGAGCGCCTGCAGGAAATCGCTGCGATCCACATGGTACCTGCGAAACATAAAGGATTACTTTCAATATTTGTACGCTACTCGTGGTATATCGCCAGACCTGGCCCTGTTTAGGATATCGTAGGTGTCCAGTTTGCTATAGTCGAAGGGTTTGTTCTCGAGTTCGTCCTTGGATATGGGATTGTCGGGTCGCAAGATGAACAGCGATTGCAGATAGGACAGGAAGTAGATTGGCAGACCGGCTCCATCCTCGGGCACCAAAGCCAATCGTCGCGCCACGCGCTCCACATTCAGGAAACGCTCGCGCAACGCATCTTCAGGATATACACCGCGTTCCTGTGCCTCCATCGGGACACTCTGCAGCACGGCTGCCACCAGGTCGTCACCCTCTGTAAGCACATGGATTTAACCACTGTAATCGAAATGAAGTAAACCTTTCAACTTACTAGCCACCTTGGCAATGGCATTGATTTCGTTCTTTAACGGGCGCAACTTCTCCTTGTAGTGCACGCCAGGAGTGGCGGCGCGCACGGAGGCCCACAGAGCTTGGCAGGCGGCCCAAAGGGCCTGCGCCTGATTGGCAGTACGCTCCGCATCCGCACGCTCTGCAAAATGTTGAAAATAATGTTATTAGCACACGATATCAATGAATAAAGTCAAGAACCAGTAGGGTAGGTAGGGTGGTTATATGACAATGTATTTCATGTTTCCTCTGTGAATATACCTTGAAACACATCCTCTATCTCTAAAGTAGCAGCATGTTTTGGAAAGGTTTGAAAACCATTATATATCTAGCCAGGCTCTACACGCTAGCTACATTCAACGGATAACTTATGAAACGTTTAACTTACCTGCTAGAGCGGCGTCCATTCCGCGCAGTTTGCCGAGCATCGCGGCCAATTGTAGCTTATAGTTAGCCTTTTCGGTCGCCAGCTTGTCCTCAAGCTCGCGCTTAAAGCTTCGCGTCAGATCGGTCTCCCGCTGCGCCACGATGTCCTTTATGTGATCGGCATGGGCCTCTGCTTGTTTTTTAAGCTGCAGGCGCAACAACTTATCAGACTCGGCGTGGATGTGGAAGATTTTTTTCTGGTTTTCCACGGCCAACTTGCGCCGCTCGGCCTCCAAGTGGTATTCCAGTTGGGCGCGCAAAGCCTCCGAATCGTTGTCGCCGCGAACCGAGTCAATGGCTCTCTTCAGGCGCAGCTCACCATCGGTTTGCAAGCGCTGCAGCTCTTTCTGGTAGGCCAGGACATGGGTGTAGGCGTGCAGGATGAACAAGTCTAGGTCCTCCTTTGACAGATTTAGTTTCTTATCCGCCAAACTGAGGCCGGGGAAGATAGACTCGATCTCGTCAATGAAGTAGTTTCGCGCCTTCTCCACATTGCGCCAGTACTTGTCTGACACACTGGCCGTGTCCTTGTGCCGGTAGAGCTCGTCCTTGACGTTGCCAATGTGGTCCACCAGCTTCTTGATCTTGTCGCGCACCGCCTCCACCTTTTTGGCGTTTTGTGCCGTTGCCGCAGCACTCAGGGCGATCTCGCAGGCGACTGCAATTGATAGTAGGGAAATGTAACTCATATTTGGATGCTATTTAGCAAACGATAGACTTACCAATCTTCTCCTGAGCCTCACGGGCTGCTCGCTCTGCCGTACCCACTGCCGTATCACGGGCACTCGCGCGATTTTTCAGCGTGGTCCAGAGAGAGTTCTCTCCATTCTCTACGGCCTTGTCAACGACCTTACGGACATCGTCGTTAAAGCTGAACGATATTTAAATTTAAAATTATGCCAATTCTGTACGGGAATTGCTAACCTCTTCAAAACGCCTATAGCGGCGTTGTACTCCTTGACGGCCAGTTGAGCAGCCAGCTCGATGGCCTTCTCCAACTCAATAACGTCGCGGGGCAGCGGAATATCCTTAGGCTTGGCGGCGGGCGCAGGCGGTGCTGCTGGCTTCTCGGATTTCACCACTGGCTTTGCTTCAGTCTTGCTGACTTCGCTAGGTTTTGAGGCCTTCTTTTCCTCAGCAGGAGGAGCCTTCGCCGACTCCACTTTAGACTTCTTGGACTTATCATCGCCGCTGCCGCCGCCAAACAGACCCGTCACCTTAGAGGTAACAGAGTCCACGGTGGAGGTCACTGTCTCGATGCCAGACTTGACCTTATCGATCTGATCGTTGACGTTCTTGGTGATGTCCTTGAATGGCGGCTCCTCCTGCAGAGCCACCTTAATGACGGAACCTGCGCCGGGCACATTCTTCTCCACCAATTTGCGGAAGTCGTTGTCGTATCTGGAAAATGATTTCTACATTATTCATTTATTTATGCTATTCTGGTGCAACACAAAAATCTTTCGGCTGCCGTTTATTGGCAGCAGTATTGCAAAGGACCTTCCCGGCCCAATCTTAAACCTATATTGTGGCTCTATTTACTTTGCGTAGGTGATGACTCCGCCGACAGCTGCCAATGGTGAGACGAAAAGGACCACTTTGCCGAAGCCAGCTTCGCGCATATGCGGTGGCGGCGGCAGGCTCTGGTATCCTTGATGTCCTTGATCGCCTTGCTGTTCCTGTTGCCGCCTGCCATGCTCCCGGCTTCCACTTCCGCTGGTGCTTCCCCCAAACTGCCTGTTGTTTGCGGTCGTCTGCTGCAGCGTACGCTGTGTCAATGAAAGGCTAACATTTAGGACCATCACATTTAAGGTAAATGGCCAGCCCGTTGACACCCCCCGCGCCCGTGAACAACTGGAATTTTGGAGCTTTTCGCCCAATTCCTGGGCTTGGGAGATGACATAACCAGCGCCTCTTGTTGTATTTTCGCCAACCGCTTGTTTGTGGGCGCGCGGGTGTGTGGGGCAACGTGACGATCGATTTTCACGTTATCAAACAGCTAGAAATGAATGGGTCAAAGACTCACCTGCAGGGCGCACTTGCACTGATCTCGCACCGCTAGCCGATACATGGTGTTGATTTTGCTGTGATCCTGATCTGCTCGTGCTCCTGCTCCTTCGGCTACCGTAAATTTCAAGTCCCGGCGGCGTGAATTAAATTTTGCCCAATTCGTTCGAAGCTGGCTCGACTGCGTCAGCGCTGGTGGGTGAATGGCTGGCCAGTGCTGCTGCTTCCTCTTCCATCCCCCACACTCACACGCACACGCACACGTGTCCTGCGTGCTGCTCGTCGTCCTTTTCGCTTCGCTTGCTCCTTTGCCCGCGCCACTCGAATTCGATCACTCAATTTTGGTTTGTGTTTTGATGGGAAAAGTGTCGGCAACATATACGCATTTACTCGATAGGCCAGTCAGAATACATTTGATTTAGAGATGGACGCGTTAGTTTTAGATACGTTACGATATCTACAATTTTTATAACAAGTCTTAAATTGTCAGAATTGTCAGTGTTCTACAAATGGATTACATGGTTTAACGATGTTCATAGCTTAATAGTTATCAACAAAAAATCAATCATAAACAAATTCGTGGGGGAATCCCAATACATTTGCGATACTTCTTATGAAGGCCAGTTCCCATCTCCAATAGCAAGCTATTTGCTATCGTTCGCTGTGAATGGCAAACAGCTGACTGTTACGCGATTCGAAAAGAAGAAGAGCAGCTACTTTTTGTATGGATTTATAGGTTTATCTTTGTCGTTTTAAGAAAGTAAAATGCTAAGAACTTTTGTGACAAGCGGTAAGTTGAAATCAGCTATTAGAGTTTACAAGTTTACGGGTTTTAAATGACCATTACTTCCAGCGCTGAGAAGCGTTTGCCGCCAGTCGCCGGCGGCATCTTCGTTGATTCCTTTGGTCCAGCGGACACAACGTGCCACTTTGATGACTCTATCCCGTCCTAGCCTGTTGCCCACGCCATCACTGGCATCTCCTGCTCATCACCAGCTTCTTCAGCTTCAGCTTCCGGGTGTGCTAACAGCCACTGGATCACCATCAAACACACGAAACGTGACCAAGTTCTCGCTGGTGAAGGGTAAACGAAAGACCGTCAAGGCTGTACTGAAACGGTTTAAGCGCCTGGACTGGGGCGCCTGGATACGCACCCATTCCGGTCGTCAGAAGAAGCTCTTCAAGAAATCCTCGGCTTTGCGACGCCGCCTCAAGCAGCACGTCTTCACCAATGCCACGCAGAGCTGGCTGCTGGACAAGATGGTCACCAACTATTGGCGGCGCCCAAAATATTTCATCAACGATCCCTACAAGCCCTATCACAGCCGCAACGAGTACTATGCCACACAGTCAAAGACCTTTAAGGTGTGACTTGGCCGATCAAAGATAACACATACTTTAATTAAACAAAAAAAAATGCCTGATTATAGTTTATCCACTGAAAACAGCAAAATCATTTATTAAATGCCATTGTTTTACAAACAACATAAACTACATATACAAACACAACAAGCCAAATGGAATGACAAACTTAGGGGGCCACAATCTTGTTGCACAGCTTGCCCAATCCAACAATCTCCGACTGTACGACATCACCGGGCTGGAGGAATTCCGGCGGAGTGCGATGCATGCCCACGCCCTTGGGCGTTCCGGTGACTATAATGTCGCCGGGCAGCAATGTAATTGTCTGCGACAGACGATTGATCACATCGTCCAGCTTGAAGATCAGGTTGCCGGTATTGCCGTTCTGCTTCTCCACGCCGTTGACCCAAGTTTTCAGATTCAAGTTGTAAACATCCGGCACCAGACTCTTGTGCACCACAGCCGGTCCCAGTGGCAGAAAAGTGTCCATCGACTTGCCAATAAGGAACTGACCACCGTTGCGCTCCTTCTGCCAGTCGCGGGCGGAGATATCCTGGGCCACCGAGTACCCGAAGACATAGTCCATGGCCTGGGATTTGGGCACCTGTCGGGCGACCTTGCCAATGACACAGACCAGCTCAACCTCCCAATCGATTTTCTGTGGAATTTTTTTTTTCGGTTGGTTATCTCCACGAAGCTATCTCTTGTTATCTGTGGGTCCACTTACGCTGCTTGCCGAATGAGCGATGACATTATCTTGAGGACCCACCAGGGCATTGTTGAACTTGCTAAAGAACATGGGTTCCTTGGGGGCCGGCTTGTTTTGCTCATCGCAGTGATCCTGGTAGTTCAGACCTGCCAGCAGATGGTATCGAAATCGAGAATATGTCATTCTGGAGGTCAGGGTCCACCTACATACATATTTACACGTATTTATGCCTTCTCTTACCAATGCAAATGATCTTGCCGGGATCGGTGAGTGGTGGCAGCAATGTGACATCATCGTTCACCACGAGTCGCGGCTGCTTTTCCGCCTTCCGCGCCAGTTCCTCCAGATTGGGATTCTGGGCAATCAGGGACTTCAGATCGTTGGGCACGCCATCCAAGCCGGCGAATTCCACCAGCGACTTTTGATCCTCGGACAGTAGACCAAGTCGCTTGGCCAAGTCACCTTTTCGCAGGTATTGAACGAACCTCATTCTGGCAGCTTGCATTTATGACTGATTCACTTCGTCCGAATCTATCGCGGCTATCCAATTAACGCTCTAGTGGCCAACAACGATTCTCACGTAATCACCAACAATCAGTTAAAGAAAGCACACGCGTTTTTCAACACTGCCAGACATTAACCCCCTGAAGCCCGCAGGTGTTGGAAAAGCACCAATACATACATTTCATACAATTGTAGGTATAAAGTTTTGGGTGCAAATCAAGTTTTTTCAGAAAAGTTATATTTAAAAACGTCTTAGGTTACATTACAACCTTTAGACACTTAAATAAATCTTTTTTCATAATTCATATAAACTAAAGATTATACCCTTTTTGACAGCAATTACCACGAAATTTGTTCCTTGAATTTTTGATAGGTTCAATTCTTATTATTACCTTAATAATGTTGTCACAAATGGTGATATTAAAGATATATATGTTATTACATACCCTTCTTCCTGTTCAGATTGTCAACTCAGCATATAACAGCTTTCTTATCTCCCTATCTCGCGATTACAGGATAAGAACACCAATATACCATGTCAAGAAACGGAATCGCCCACAGTTCAGTTTACTGTGAGCAAGTGGCCGCGATGGATGAGTTTTTATTGGATCTGGTGGAGGTTCTCGAGGAAAACGAGAAGGACCTTAAGCGACTCCTCCTCGGTATTTCCAAACTGCTGCAGGATAATGGAAATGAAAGCACATTATTTGGCGCCCAACTGATAATGATTTTATCTTCATCGAACTCCGACAGCGCTGAAAAAATTCGACCACAAAGTCGCTTGGTGGATGGAAAAATGCTGGTGAATCATCTATTGGTCATAGCCAACGATATTCTTTACGGAGAGAGGGAGAAATGTCTTGAGAAATTGTTCGACGGCACACAGAAGCTTTTGGAGTCCAATGAGCCTCAGAGAATGAGAGTCGCCTATTTTCTGATAGCCAAGATGCAGTTGTTGTGCGAGACCAGTGGAGGAATAGGCCAATCCCTACTGAACGTTTTACAGTGCAACGGTGAGCAGTTGTCAGCTTTTGTGAAAATCGCTGCAAGCGTGGAGGAGCAGGAGGCCGAGCTGGTTGTCAGTTCTCTTAGGACCCATCTACCACTGTTGGGCTTATCCAGCGATATTGGCGGCCATTGGTTGTGCTTTCTACGCATTTTGTGTCTTAGACTCCTGAAGGAGAAACGAATCCCGGTGCTGCGCCACACAATCCTCTACTTTTATGAGCGTCTTAGCGTTACTCAAGTGTGTCATCTAGATCTGCTGCAGGATTTCTTATTAGCTTTCAACAATAACCAGTTGTTTGATTACGAATGTGAAGACGTCCTAGAAATGGGGAAGTCCAATTTTTTTATTGGTGCTAATGGGAAAAGTCTACTGGAGGCAATATTGACCGTTCCTTGGAAGGACCTTCCCTTACTGATGTGTCTAAATCGTTTATCGTGGTTCGTATTTCCGATTGCTCCTCTGGGGTTGATCCAAAAGTTAGGCTCTAGAGTTCAAGTCATCAATAATTATGATATTCGACAACTGGCGATCTCCAAGTTTTTTTTTTTATTCAGAGTAAGTCAACACTAGTTTACAAATGTACATATGTATATAATTTGGTTGCCACTGGTAACTTTTTATAAACAACTTTCAGATCACAATTGAAAGCTTATCTGTGTCGGATTATATAAATTTAATAGCAGCCACGATGAATAAATACGATGAATTTCCAGGTTTTTCGCAACTAAAAGAAAAAATTGAAGCCTCTTCAAATTTTGAAGATCATATTGACAGCTTCAACAAGCATTCTTATGAACTTCTTGTAAATAATTATTATGAAAAATCTGAACTCTTTCCTATTTTTATAAAAAAACTGGAGAAGATTCCTAAGCACAAACATGGCTGGTGGCGATTAATTCTTTTCCAAAAAGAAGTGAACGATGAAGTCATGGACTTCTATCGCACCGTTTACAACGTGGACACATCGATGCTCCTTACCGATAAGAGTCTAGATAAGATTCAACAGCACCTAATTGATCGGCTTGGCTGCCAAACAAGCGAGGAAAAGGCATTTTTAAGGTCCAGATGCATGGATCTTTTCGTCCTAATAAACCTTAAGTCCTGGAGCCAGTTTAACGATTTGAATTTAAAACCCCTAGATGTTTTAAATCAGAATGTATTAAATCGAAATACTTTTGGTCATTTAGTAAATATTTTGGGTGATCACAGCGAAAAATTAGTAGATGAAAGCATACTGCGCGATCTGGTTTCCCATGTAAGGACGTCTTTCGAAATGTATGCAATTGACATAAAGAAGAAATCCAAAAACATAAAATCAATTAATGGAATATCCTTGATTTCAGTAATGAAATCTTTAAGTATGCGGAATCTCATTTGACTTTGGAGGAACGTGAAAAATTCGTAACGGACGTATTGCATGATGATGTTGCTCTTCGTTATTCCCATTATTTCTGGAATACATTAACACTTTCGATTTCCTTCCTTAAAAAAATGATTCTACATGGCGAACCCTTAACGGGAGATGCACGGTGAGTTGTTGAAACCTAAGTACATTTTTTTCAAAATAGCAATCTAAAAAGGATATTTTCCTTTTCCTCAGCATTGAAGCCGCCTATGTAACCAGAACTTGTTCGTCATCGTATGTACGAAATTCTTTTTTTATTGAATGCGCCTTATACCGTAAAGAAGAAGATGATATTAGTAAGCTGTGTGATGATCTGCTAAGCATTAACAATGAGCTGTCCATTGAAAATCCGGACTATTTGGAAAATTCCAATGTGCACAGACGAAAAATACGTATTCTTATTGCTTTGTGGAAATTGCATGATGAATGGAAACAATGGAAATGGTCAGATAAGTTATGGGAAGCGCTACTGTGTTCCAACGATTTATTGGGAATCAACATCGTGTACGAGTATCTGGTAGCCCGAATGCTACCAAGCATTCATCCCCTACTGCATAAACTGAAGGTGCTATTAACTCTAGAGGCAACCCAACAGGAATCGCTCCTCTCCGTGGTACACTTGTACACCTTAAAGAACTGGGAGGATCTTGAGAAAAATATTGTAATTTTGGAACAAGTTTTCACCTTGGTACTACCGTTGATAATGGTATCAAATTCGCAAACACGTCGACTAGCACAACTAGTTCTGCATAAATTGGCATGCAAGTCCCAAGAAAAAAGGTAAAGGAGTATAACACCATCGATCAAAAGTTTTATCTATTTCATTTTCACAGAACTGAGCTTCCACTAGCTAATACCCTTAAAACCTCTTTAGAAGCTACTTTAGGGAAGGAACTTCGGAATCATAACTGGGATCCGCGATTTGCATATAGGCCTTCGCTTTTATTTGAGACACGGGTTGATGACTTAATTGCTATGACAGGTGCACCATTTGATGAATGTTTTTCACGATATTGTGATGAACGAGCTGCTAAAAAGTACAGAAAAGGAGCAGTTATATCTTCAGCCGTGTTATTTAGATCTAAGAATCACAAAAGCAAGTGCACCTAAAAGGAAAAGAGCTGAGTACTGCATAACAATAAATCCAATTATGTATATCTATTAAATAGCTTTAAGCAATACATTCCATTGAATTATGTAAAGGGATTTAAATAAAGTTATATCGAAAACAAGGTGCAACATTCAAAGCCAAACCTTTGGGTGTTCAGAAGTCAAGATTTAACGTTTATTTAAAGAGAGGGCTCAACTTCGTTTCGCTTTGCAGCGACCCAAACGCATTTAACCAAACTCCCCTTCATCCATCCGATAACTTAAGCCGATTTTGTACACAAAGCGATCATCTAAATATGCATTCCACCTAGTCGCTACCAGCGGTTACCTTGCCGCCATCCGGGCTGCCAAACTTCTCGGACAGCTCGTACTTCCAGCGCATATAAGCTACGCGCATTCTGTCCCAAACGTTGTCCACGGAGTCCATGGCGGGACGTACGTCCAGCAGGGCAAAGCGGTAATCTTTGTCGACTAGTCCACCGTCGTAGTAGTCGATGACGTAGCGCACATCCTTGCCGCAGCGATCGACTATCCAGTCGTGCCTATCGAAGGGCAGCTCGTATCTGTAAGGCAGTTTGAACATTAATTCAGGTGGGATCTTCCGTTTGGAGTATGATCCTTCCAAAGAGTATAGACTACTCACCCCAGCCAGCTGCGGAATCGAGCGCGCGGACTGAAGTCCTTGGCCTTGCCACCGAAGCTCTTAAGGCGCGGATTGCCGCATTCCTTCGCGTGGAGCGCCTCCCACTTAAGAACCTCCTGCCAGGCCTGCTCATTGTTGGCATTGTGGATGCGTATGATGTCGCCCATGTCCTTTTGCGATACGTCCTCGGTCTTCCAGCGCCAGCCCTTGCGTAGCATGGCGTTCCAAAACATCTGTTGGCTGGGATACTGCCAGAATTGAACACTGCCATCCTCGGTGACCTTGGGAATGGTCGATGTCTGGCGGTCGGTGGGCAGTGGGAAAGGTTGATCTGCTGCCGGCTGTTGGTTTGCCGGTGGCATCATGTTCAGCGGATTAACGTCGCTGTTGTCGTGCTGCACCGGACATTCGGAAGCGGTCTGCATCTTGGGATGTGGAGGCACGGCGGAGGCGGATCTCGCATCTCCATGCTTCTGGTGCATGGGGCATTCTGGTGGCGGGGAACCACCACCGCTCATGTACTTGGCGTGGTCTACCGGCACACTCTTCGTGGCCTCCATTTGCACTCGGGTGATGGCTGTATTGCCCATTTCTTCTCAGGATTGCTTAATAACAAAATCTGTGTCACGAGGAAAATCCCATTAGTTCTTAGTTGCGTAACTGCAAGGAGTGGAATATAGTTCTAATGCTGGGCTTCATCGCCCCAACTTACTCGGTCTTAATGGTCACAACTCTCTATATTTGTTTATCTTCTCCTGAAGCCAGTCGCTTTCAATTTTGATTGATATTTTCGTTAGTTCATCGTTAAAACGTTGGAGCCGAAAATGCAGTGAGGTTGTAGTCAGGGTTGCCAGACCGCTGGAAAGTGAACAAGTTGTTTCTGCACCGTGAAAATATGTTAAATAAAAAATTGATAAAATAAACTTGCACTGCCCGGCAATGTGATATTATACTGTGTGTCTAAAAATGAAAAGCATTGTTGAATTTACTTCAAGTAACTTAAGTTGTAGTCAAAGGTGCCAGTTCAGCTGTGCAGTGTTGTTTAGTCGCTGTGCGATATTTCCAATAAGAAGTAAGTGTTATTTCCAGAGTTTTAAAACCAGCGGTAAGCTTCATTTCATATGGAACTGCTTCTGCTTCTGGGAAAATAAGAAGTCGCAGTCAAAGCATATGCAAAAATCAAGGAGCGAAGAAAATAAAGATTCAACATATACAAACTTCGCGTACCAATCCAAAATGCAATATGAAAGCTATTTAGTAATTATTTGCTTTTTGCTGGTAATTCTGTAATTAGATACATAATTCAAATATTAGCGTACACTCAAAGCAAATAAATCAATGCATTTATTTTTTGAAGCAAACGAAAAAAATGTTTGATTTTTGAACGAATGCCTTAACAACCCTATTCGGGGCGTTTTCCAACACCAACCAGAGCCCGAAATTTGTTTTTGGGTAGACTTCCAATATTTAGCTTGAAAAGTGAGTAAATACGACCGGATAGAGCATTAAACCCAACGATTCTGGTAAATCAATGGAGCGCCCAAAGGGTGACCAGCAGGATAGGACGATAACATCCACATATCTGCAGTTTTAGAGCAGAGATTACCGCACTACCTGGGTAGCTCCTGTGATGTAACCACACGACAAATTGCCACTGGACCAAATATAATTGTTATTATTGTGGTTTTTTGTTTTTTGTACTGACCCTTGGTTTCCCCTCAGAATGACCGCCGTGTTCCGCGTAGGCCTGGTGCGGCTCGTCAACCGCGCCACCCAGTCGCCCAATCTTCTCCAGGCGCAGACGAATGCCCTGCCTGCTGCCTTTCAGCAGCGATGCAGCATCTCTGGCAAGACGATGCGAGGTGGACCCCGGGTGCCCAAGGCCGCCCCCTATCCATACAAGACGAAGAAGTACAGCGTGTTCAATGCTTTTTTCGATAAGACCTCCAAGCGTTTTGACGAGAACTCCAAGGTGATCTGTGTGGAGGGACCCTTCGCGGCCGGCAAGTCAAAGTTCGCCAAGGAACTGGCTGAGGAGCTGGACATGCAGTACTACCCGGCGGTGGATCTAGACCTAATTTACATTAATTCGTACGGTTATGACATGAGAAAGTTGGATCCCCAGTTGCCGCCCAGCTGCCGCAGCTACGATGTGCGCAACTTCTGCCTGGATCCCAGCCACGATCTGGCTGCCCAGTTCCAGATCCGTATGTACATGCTGCGTTACTCGCAGTACATTGATGCCCTGCAGCACATCTTGAGCACCGGCCAGGGTGTTGTCCTCGAGCGCAGTCCCTACTCGGACTTTGTCTTCATGGAGGCCATGTTTCGGCAGGGTTATCTGTCGCGCGGTGCCCGTTCCGTGTACAATGAGCTCCGACAGAACACCATCGGGGAGCTGCTGAAGCCGCATTTGGTTATTTACTTAGATCTGCCGGTCGATGCCGTGAAGAAACAAATCAAGGCACGCAATGTGGACTACGAGGTGCAATCAAAGGTGTTTAGCGATGCCTACTTGTCCGATGTGGAGCAGCTGTACAAGCAACAATACCTCAAGGACATCTCCACCCATGCCGAGCTGCTCATCTACGACTGGACAGCCGGTGGTGAAACTGAGGTTGTGGTGGAGGATATTGAACGTATCGACTTCGACCAGTTTGAGGCGGATTCCCACAACAAGAAGATGCTCGACTGGCGCTTCCCGCTGGAGGCCGAGTGGTGCGAAGCCCGCATCAAGTACTGCCACTATAGGTCCGACCTGATGAACTACTTCAATGTGCCGCGCTTCGATGTCCCGGAGCTGTTGCGCAGCGCCGACGACAGCAAGGTCTGGCGTGATGTCTGGTACAATGTGAGTGTTTCCATTGCCCTGTTCAATTAATTTTTATATTTATTTTGCCCTTTCGTACACAGGCTCCCGGCATGAAGTATCGTCCAGGCTACAATGCAGAAATGGGCGACGGTGGTCTCCTCACCAAGACGAAATTGGGCATCAACCAGGCCATCTAGAGGGTTTCTGATATGCTTTCGAGTTGAAATCATCTGGCGAAATGTGTTAATTATCTAATAAACAATCTAGTAAAATAGTGAGAACACAATTACTTGGATGGCGAATACGGTAACTTCATTGTAAATACCTAATTTTAATACAAAAAACTCAAAATATTGGGTTAATTTATAATTTCCTTAACCTTAACTTTTAGGTTAGATTAATCATGGAAAACTAAACATATTTCGGTACCTTTCAGTTTCATTGATAAACCAGAGATTAATTTGTGAAATTTCTTTAATTTATGCATTATATTAGAGAATATTTTGTACACATTTAGCACTATAACTCCGGTTGCGCTATGGAACATTTGGGAAGTCGTTCTCACACCGATACCTCATCGCCGATCAATCGCTGTCATAATCGTTCTTTCCAGCACCGCCGCCCACAGAGGTTAGCGGACGACGGGACTCCTCGTCGGATCCGTAGACGACATCCTCGTCAGAATCGTCGATCATGGAAATAGCCGGATTATCCTTAGTAACAGCCAGCTCTGCCTGGGCGAATCGTCCATCTGGCGAGTACACATACGCCATGGTGTACAGGTAAAAATTAAGCAGTCCATAGAAGCACATAAACTGCGCCGAACTGCGATAGGTGGTGTTAAGTGAGGCGACAAAGTTGTCCTCGAGGATGCCGAAGCCAAAGCGACACGTCGTCACTGTTATGGATATGGACAGGACGAACAGCATGAGCAGCGTGAGAAACTTCAAGCGCATATCTAACCAAATGAATTAAGCATTATCAAAGATCAGGCTTGGATCACAGCAATATCTCTCACCAAAATACGGCATGGAGCGCAGCTCGGTGTACGCACGCAGTAGCAACAGCACCAGATAGAGTACATACATGCAGCAGGCGATGTAGAAGAACATCTTGAAGCCCTGAGAATGAGTTTTTTTTTTCTTTTCAATTTTCATTGCTCTATAATGTTTTCAGCCATGTATACCCACATTGTAGTTTTTTGTATCCACAAAGTGACTGTAAGTGGGATCCCTCAGCTCGTTGCACTTTTCCCATGTGGCCAGGACGATGGCGCACAGCCAAATGGGCAGGACGACGATCACCTTGACCAGGTAAAACCGCACAAAGCTGCGCTCGTTTTGTCGCAGTCCATGGTAGATGCACAGCCAAAACATAAGCAGAGCACAAAGGAACGTCGCTTGCAGAATGGCGTCCAGCATTCCAGGCAGCCAGGAGTTCATCAGGAATATCAGCGGAAAGAAGGGATCTGTGTGTTTAAGATCATTAGTCAATAAACTCGAACTAATCAGACTCACAAACACTTACTGTCGTACAAAAGGAGCAGGGGCAGGAGTACCGACAACCATCGCTGCTCAATGGACCAATCGTAGATCGGATACTTGCGCAAGGTGTGGGCATACCAGCACTGCAAGCAGAAAGATAGTGTTATTCAATATTTTTAAAGCCAATAACAATATCTATGTTTATTTTATGCAAATATGTCACTTACTATGACAATAAAGGTGAACAGCAGAAAGATGCACCTAAACCAGATTTCAATCTGCGTGAATTCCGGACTGTAAGTCTTGAACTGAATTGGAAAGTTAGTGACCATCATAATGGGAATGACACAATGCCACTCACGTAAAATGTTATGCTGCGTATATTATACTTCTGATGGAATGACTCCAAGCCGTAGAAGCGCACTGTGATTATATAGTGGGCATAGTCAAGGAATCCCAGATGCATCACCGTGAACTCCTCGCAGTCGTTGCGTACGCAGACCAAGTGCCGTGTCCGATTGTGAGCCACTCCAGATCCGAGGACACTTTGTGGCTTGTGCTGCTCGTTTATGCCATCTATTGAGACACTCACCTGAAAACTCTTGTCGTACCTCTCGTCTAAATTATTGCCATATGTAAATGTAAGAAAAGTAAAACATTCGTTGTCACACGTTATGCCCACAAGACCCACCATCGTTGTTGTCCGTCACCAGCTTGGCTATCAGCCACATTTGCTGGGAATAGGTTGTCGTTAGCGGTGACTTCATGGCGAATGGTCCCTTCCCCAGGACCGTTGGGCTGTGCGCCAGCGAGGTATTTGCCAGGATCTGTTGGGCAGTCAGCGATGATGTGCTAGTTATGGGCGGTCCCGTCAGCCCGATGACGATGCCCAGACCAAAGCAGGTGAAGAATCCCAGGAAGACCATGACAAACTCGCGCTTGTGCATCGAGTAGAGCCGCATGTGGACGGATCGCTCGCAGCGATCGTGGTGATAGGCGGGCGAGATGTACCTGCTGAAGTCGCTGAACAAATCGCTGAACTGCGAGAGCGACGATTTGAGGCGCAGCAGTAGCCCGCCGGACGGCAGCTGGTAGGCGTAGCCCAGGCCAGAGGCATCCGCATCCGAGTGGGGCTTGGCCATGGCCGCTGGCAGGAATTTCGGGTGTCTAGCTGATGCTTGGGTTCCTCCTTGCCGTTGGCCCTCACTGCATCTCATCAATGCCGTAGAATACTTTTGATTTATCCTTTTTTTTTCAGATAACTCACAAGTCTTCCACTATCCGCGCGACGTTTATGCGCCTTTTGTGGAAAATATCGATTTTGGCCAGCACTACTCGCATATGTTTTGGCTTGACTGTGGGGGTGGCTGGGCCAAATGGGTGGTGGGCGGACCATCCGTCGATTTGTTTGCCACTTCACATGCACTGCGCATGCGGACTCTTATCACAACTGAAGGTAAATAAAAGCCACAGCTCGCAAAAGGGGGCTTGTCAAGGGAATGTTAGAGAACCGAACGAATGAACAACATACAAAATGCAATTAGACTTGATACGTAGCTATTCCCCATGAATTAAATAAGCTCAATTCGAACATAATGGGTATGCAATATAATCAATCAATTTACACATCAGTTTGGCTTACATCTATCTAGATTATTTTGTGCGAACCTTTAGTCCCAGTATTTTATCTGGCCATCCCAACCAGCGGTGACCACTTTGCTGGCCTCGTGCGGATGCCAGAGTGCACTGATGCAGACGCCGTCGTGCGCCTGCCACTTCTTGTACATCTTCGTCGTCTTCCAGTCCCAAATATAACATTTACCATCGCCATCGCCCGACACCAGGTAGCTCATGTCCGGTGAAAAGTCCAGCTGGCAGGCATAGCCAGAGACCATGTGACCGGTGAAGGTCTTTTTGCGATTCATCTTAAAGCGATTGAGGGCGGAGAAGATAACGATCTTATTGTCCAACGACTGGCAGGCCATCCATTTGCCATTCGGCGCTAATGTGACCGCCGGCATGGAATGCATAGTGGGATCGGCAATGTACTTCATGTCCACAGGAATGTCCCACTCCCATATGCGCATTGATTTGTCGTCCGAGGTGGTTACAAACCGTCGGTTGTCGTCCACAAAGGTGATGGTGCTCACTGATCCCAAGTGCCGGTCGTATTCCTGTACAATATCACCGCTGCGTGTGTCCCACTGCGATTTAATAAGAAAACAATTGTAATATGAGCACCTACTTTTGTCAATTTCACTTACGCAAATGATCTTCTTGTCGGAGGTACCGGCAACGAACAAATGTTGCTTGCTATTATCCGGATGGAATTTCACACAGAAAGGCATCTTACGGGTGGTGAATCGGGACACTACATCGCCCGTTTCGGCATCCCACAACTTTATGTAGCGATCATATGAAGCAGACAGGAAGTTGGTACCCTTGTTGTTCCACGCAATATCCTTGATGGCCTGCCGATGACCGGAAAAGGTCCGTATGCAGCGTCGTTCGCCATAAACCTCCCACAGTTTGACCCGGCAGTCCATCGAGCCGGAGAGCAAGAGATGAGCGGTCTTGGGGAACCAGCGAATGGAGGAAATGCCCTTATTGTGGCCCGACCAGGTGTGTATGTGCGCCTTGGGCAGGAAGCATTTTGGCGGCGGTGCATTCGATCTTAGATTCACGCCCAGATCATGAGGAGCATGCAAATAAGAGCGGCCCTGGTAGTCGTAAGCATCCTTGACTGTGGACGAAAGAGAAAAAGATCATTAACGATATATATTCGTTGGCAATTTGATTAAACTCACTGTGCAGTGTCGACTTCTCTTCGAGCGGCTTGTCCTCGGGAATGCGTCCGCGCTTATGCCGCTTAGACAGCAGCTCGTCCAGTTCGGCGCGCTCCTGTTCATTTGGCTTTGCCACCGACACCTCGTTCTCGAACTTGCCCCAGGGCCCCAGAAAGCCTTCAATGTCCTCAGGATTATCATTTTTCTCCTGCTTGCGCAGCTTCTTTGCCTTGGGCGCCTCGAACACCGTCTTGCCATTGTCATCGTACGCGGACTGCAGGTCACCCACAAAAGACTGCCCGTCCGCCTGCTCGTCCACGCTGGGGTCCAATGCGTAGCCGTAGGTGTGAAAGGTGCGTCGCTGGTTCTCAAACTCGAACGCATTTATGTGGGCCTTCTCCACGTAGCCGGCCAGGGTGTTTCGCGGAGCGCGCTGTTGCATGGTGAGGTCTGGATGTTCCGGACCCTTTACCGGAGCATACATCTCCTCGTAGCGCGGATTGTAGGTTACCTCCTTGAGCGTGGGATCCAGAGTTCGGGGCACGGCCGATGCTCCAAGGGGAACCACCGTTGGTGCCGCACAAACAGCAATGGAGTTGGAAAGCGAGTGTGTCTTGTCCACGGGCAGCAGGTGATCCGGAATGGGAGCGGAGGACTCAGATTTGGTACCGGCCGTGGCGGTGGCGCCGGCGTCCTCATGGTCAGATTCTCCCTCCGAGGAACTGGCGTATGTCTGAAGGCCCAACATTTAGAGGCTGCGGACGAACTCTGTGTACTTGTTCACGAAGTGCTGAAGGTAGATCACGACCAGAGTGTAGAGGAGGAATACAAAAACGTTTATGGATATTTCCATTCGTCTAAACGATTGCGTTTATCATTAGTAGCTTTAGTAAAAGTAACAAAAACATAATTATATATCTATCGAAAATAGGGATGGTGCTATCGGTTATCAAAGTTATCGAATGGCTATTTTACGGTCTTACTAATAGATCACGAAAGTGTGTTGTAAATTGTATAGCGGTGCAAGTTTTAAGCTTATTTACAATTTATTAAGTTGTTAAGAATTAAGAGTTTAATATTAACAAAAAAAATATTAAATAAGTAATTTATGTGATGTCACAGCGCATTTCGCCCCAGCCTCCATTCAATGCTGATCGATAACAGGTAAGGAAATGTTTGATCATACGGTCATACTAATCAATGAGTGATACATTTTAACAACTTTGGATCGCTGGAAATACCGTCTCCTTCAGTCTAAGACTCGGTAAATTAGTCAGGATGACGGCAGGTAAGCACTGGAGCTACGACATCCTTAAACAGATCGCCATCGATGGATGTACCGAGGACGTCGAGGAGTTGAAACTAATGTTTGCCGATGAGATTGGTTCGCGACGCAGATTGGATTGCATACGCTCCATTCAGGATCTAATTGACTGCCTGGAACGGGCGGACGAACTGGCCGAGGACAAAGTAGAGCCACTGCGCCGGATGTCGATCAATATGCCGCAGCTTATCGAGGCACTCAATGGCTACACACCGCCGGAAAACTCTCGCACACATCCGGTGAATCTCTACCAGGAACTCCGATTGGCCGAGGAACTGCGCCAGCAACTCCGGATTGGTCCAGCATCCCAGGATGCTCCACCATCAGTTGCGGCTGTAGCTGCTGCAGTGCCCACACCAGCAGTTCAAAACTATGCCACCCCAGCTGCTTTTACGGATCGCAAACGCACGGCGGTCTTTAAGAAAATATCCGAGGAACTGGGACGCTACTGGCGACGACTGGGCCGATCGGCGGGCATTGGCGAGGGTCACATGGACACCATCGAGGAGCGCTACCCGCACGATCTGAAGTCCCAGATTCTGCGACTGCTGCAGCTCATCGAAGAAGACGATTGCCACGATCCAAAGCACTTTCTGGTTCGTCTGTGTCGCGCCTTGGGCGATTGCGGTCGCAATGATCTGCGTAAGAACGTAGAGCAGATAATGTCACACTAGAACGCATTCCTGTGTGGCTTAAACTAAGTTTTAAGTACACAAGAGCTTGCAATTTATATGCATTTTGTTATGATACTAGTTATTAATGCGCTGGAAGGCAACAAAGCGATGCCTTCATTGTAATTGTTCATATTCTATTTCTTAAGTAATAATGCTTAGCAGTATCATAAAAAAAATCAAATGTGTAATATAATAAAAGCTTAAAACAAATCAATTATAATTCAAAATGTAGTTAAACTTGTTACCCAAATTAACAGAATGCCTACTTTCCAAAGATGATTCCCAATAAACAAACATACGTTTATCTTGTGATAAGAAGTTGTGATTCCCCTTTGAATTATAAATGGCGAGCAAAATAAATAAATGCTGATTAAAACATTCTTATGTAAACGCAAGTCGCAAAGCTAACTAATTGAATCATTTATTGAATTATTACTTATTACAAACAAATTAAATAAGTTTTGCAAACGCTTTAGCTTTAGTTATCAACAAACAACTGTTTTTAAATTGAAAATTTGTTTACAAGCAGGGTCACACCTTTTTTGCGTAAAACTATCGAATCCGCATATATCGATAAGCGCGGCTGGCAGCCTATCGTTTGCTTCGGGGTGAATGAATAGCAACACGTGCGCGCAATATTTTATTTGGGAAATCTGTTTTTAACCATTAAAGTGTATTAGAAAGCCAACTTAAGTAGCACCATGTCTATCCGAGAGAAGCTGCTGATGAAGAAGATCGTAAAGCGGGAGAAAATGAAGAAGGAGCTTTCGCAGAAGAAGGGAAATAACAAGGCCCAAAAGCAGGAGCCACCCAAACAAAATGGCAATAAACCCAGTAAAAAACCGAAGAAACTCAGTAACAAACATGTGGCCGATGATCAGGGTACGACAGAAAACATGTGTGCATTATAAACATATTTAAGGTTTATTTTTCATTCCGCAGATGACGACTTAGAGGAGGATTTCCAAGAGGCGCCGCTGCCCAAGAAGAAGCAACAAAAACAGCCTCCAAAAAAGCAACAAATTCAGGTGGCCAACTCGGATTCGGAGTCCGATGAAGATGATGATGAGCGGGAGGATGAGGATGACGAGAATAGCGATTTGGACGAAGAAGCCGAAGATGATGAGGAGGAAGTAGCCAGCGGTAGTGAAGATGATGACCAGCAGGAAGGTCAGTAAAAGAGTCGATATTGAGAGAATTCTTTTTACTACCAATAACAATGATGATTTTTAAAGGCGAATTTGAGCAGCCCTGAAGCAACGAGTTAATGTTGCCCAGAGCAGGCATGAAATCCAGTTAAAAACCAACTGAATTACATCAAACGTTTAATTACTGTAGCCTTAATTATAGCCTTTTTTAACCAATATTATCTATTCCAGATGAAGATGACGAACCTGTGCCAGCTAAGAAAACAAAGTTGCTTCCAAACAAGTCCAAGGCACAGAATGGCAAACCAGTCAAAGATGACGAGCCGTTTACCGTGGAATCCTCTCTGGCTGCTCTGGACTATCGGGATTCGGATGATCGCAGCTTTGCCTCACTAAAGGGAGCCGTGTCCGAGGCCACGTTGCGAGCCGTTAAGGAGATGGGCTTTACCGAGATGACTGAAATCCAGGCGAAATCACTGACACCCCTACTAAAGGGACGCGATCTGGTGGGTGCTGCACAGACGGGTTCCGGCAAAACGCTGGCCTTCCTGATACCCGCCGTCGAGCTGATAAACAAGCTGAGGTTTATGCCACGCAATGGCACCGGAGTGATCATAATCTCACCTACGCGAGAGCTGTCCATGCAAACTTTCGGTGTGCTCAAGGAACTAATGGCACACCACCATCACACTTATGGCTTGGTAATGGGCGGCTCCAACCGCCAGGTGGAGAGCGAGAAACTGGGCAAGGGCATCAACATTCTGGTGGCCACACCGGGTCGTCTGCTGGATCATCTACAGAACTCACCCGACTTCTTGTACAAGAACCTGCAGTGCCTGATTATCGATGAAGTGGATCGGATTCTGGAGATCGGTTTTGAGGAGGAACTGAAGCAAATCATCAATCTGCTGCCAAGTATGTTGCGGATGTCTATAAAGGGTTCCTAGTGTATTTTTAACTTACTTACTTAACCTTAACCTTTTAGAACGCCGCCAGACGATGCTCTTCTCGGCCACTCAGACAGCTCGCATCGAAGCGCTTTCAAAGCTGGCCCTTAAGTCGGAACCAATTTATGTGGGTGTTCACGATAACCAGGACACAGCGACCGTAGATGGACTCGAGCAGGGCTACATTGTATGCCCCTCGGAGAAGCGACTGCTCGTGCTCTTCACGTTCCTCAAAAAGAATCGCAAGAAGAAGGTGATGGTGTTCTTCTCGTCCTGCATGTCCGTCAAGTACCACCACGAGCTCTTTAACTACATTGATCTGCCAGTGACCTCTATTCACGGTAAACAGAAGCAAACGAAACGAACGACAACCTTCTTCCAGTTCTGCAATGCGGAATCTGGCATTCTCTTATGTACGGATGTGGCTGCTCGTGGATTGGACATTCCGCAAGTCGATTGGATTGTGCAGTACGATCCCCCAGATGATCCACGCGAGTATATTCACAGGGTGGGACGAACGGCTAGAGGATCGGGCACCTCGGGTCACGCCCTGCTTTTGATGCGACCCGAAGAGCTGGGCTTCCTGCGCTACCTTAAGGCCGCCAAGGTGCCTCTCAACGAGTTCGAGTTCTCTTGGCAGAAGATAGCCGATATTCAACTGCAGGTGGGTGCTTTTTTTAAGTTAGGTTGCTTTTTTTAGGAGATACAGAAAGATTAATATTGTAAGCAATGGATTATGTTGATCTAAACTTTATGTTTCCTTTCCGTTGCAGCTGGAGAAACTGATCGCCAAGAACTACTTCCTGAACCAGTCGGCCAAGGAAGCGTTTAAGTCGTATGTGCGCGCGTACGACTCCCATCAGTTGAAGCAAATCTTCAATGTGAATACGCTGGACCTGCAGGCGGTTGCGAAAAGCTTTGGATTCCTAGTTCCACCCGTAGTTGATCTGAAGGTGGGCGCGGCCAAGCGGGAGCGACCGGAAAAGCGAGTGGGCGGCGGCGGTTTTGGTTTCTACAAGAAAATGAACGAGGGATCGGCCTCCAAGCAGCGACACTTCAAGCAGGTCAACCGCGACCAGGCCAAGAAGTTTATGCGTTAGTTTTTGTTAGATTTAGGCAGAGATACTGTTGCATATTGTAAATCTGCTGCTTTACAAATAGGCAAAAGATATAAAACTAAATGTTTCCAATTCACGAACTCACGTAACCATTTGGCCGGTCATCATCATCCGCTGGCATCCCACTCGATCTCTCGTTGCGGATGTGACTTCTCCTTATATGCCGCTTGTTGTTTCAAATGTTTATTGTTGTCGCCGTCGAGTCGAGCCTGAGTCGCCTCCCCAAATTTGGCCGATTGCGCTTTTTTATTTCATCTGTTGCTCGCTAAATTGTGCCACTTTATGGCCCACGCTCGCCCAGTCCCAGTCCCTGCAAAACTGAGGCGACACTCTTGTTGGCCCAACTAATCGATAATCGGGCGTCTAATCAATTGCTGGCTTACGGGCGCCCACTGCACACTGCATTGGCCAATTGAAACCGCATTCGGCAGCGATCAATTTTCCAATAAAACTTGTTTAGGCCGCCTTGTTAAAGAGATTCCATCACCCACATTACCAAAATATAATTGCGGGCCACCTTGGCTTGAATCTATAGCAATGACTCAATAACTAAAATACATAATAATGGGATTTGAAGGTAAGAACTAATGTTTAATTTTAGGTATTTTAGTTTTTATATTTATTTATATTAGTTGGTTTACTTAAAAACAAAGGAAAGCTCTTAGGCATTGATTAATGGTACATTAACTACACACTATCTTTTAATCTGTAAATAATTAAGAAAACATTTTTGCACGGGTTTTGCCATTTAAAAAGTAGATTTTTAAGACATATTATTTTATGATGTATAAAGAAAAATAGTAGTTCACTTAACAGTTAATAGTTTTAAATTTACAGAACTAAGAACTTTGAATTATTTTCAAGTTTTCGTGTTTCTGTAAGTGCGCAACACTCGGCGGCCATCGAAATGTATCAGCAAATTGGATGTTGTTGGGGGCGTGGGCGTGACGAATGTTGAAGACCACAACGCCGTACGCCCACAACCACCCACTAGCCACTAGCACTTGTTTCTAAAAGCCAAGCTAACGACGTTTGTGTGAATGAAAAAGCCAACGCGCTCGAGTTCACTCATTCATGCGCACTTTGCGGATCGTGGTTAGATTAGTTTTGCCCAGACTGCATCTTGTTGGATCCAATCAGCTGGTTGGGCACAATATGCAAAGTGGAAACTTTATGAATGGATTTGAAAAACGGAGAGGGACGCGGAACGCGCGAAGGGGTCCACCTGTGGGTCGCGGCGTGTGACACAGAAAATGCATTCGCACAGGTGACAAAAATGAGAATAGTATAGATACTACATTTAGGTAACCAACAAATGAATCTCTCATGATAAACATAAACCTGATGGCATAAATTCACATAAAAATCTTCAATATATAGTATTGTCTATTATAAGCAAAATTGTATTCATTTGTGAAGCGAAACCTTATGAACATGGCCAAAGTCAAAGCACTTTGGCCACTTTGGTTGCCTGAGCGGGTTGCGCATGTGGTCGAGTGTATCTGACAGATACTTACTATATGTGTGGGTGCTGCAGTTCGGTTTCTTTGTGGTCCCCCCTAAACTGACAAACTCAAATGTTGGAAAACCGGAGGCGCCCACATGGCCGCGTCTCATGCGTAATGGAAACAACTGGGAACTGGTTAATGGCCGACTGCCGCCTGGCTTTTGGCCAACATATTGCTAATTACACACTCTCACACCGGTGGTTGGTTGATTTCTGTGTCGGCGGTAAATTAAGAAAAAGAATGCTTAATTTGTCGTTTAAGTCACCAAACCGCTAAATGTCTTGGCCAAATTTGCATTCGACACAAGCGTGCAGTGGACAAAAAAGGATTCCCCCGACCAGCAAAGAGTGTTAGCGCCGCCTGATAGGCTGTCCATCGCTGGAACCACTTCCTTATAAGCAGACGAATTGGTCAAACAATCGAATTGCATTTGGGATGCAATATCTCTCTGTTAATAGCCAAATAAAGTGTAATAACTCACTCATCTTGAAGGCGGCAAAAGAATTGTGGGGTAATCCCAAGTTTAGATTTCCATTTAGGTCTTTGTATTAATGGTGCATCAACAGTTGCCATCGAAATATATTAACAATACATTTTATTTCGGTTTGAATTTACACTTCAGTTCAAGCAATTCAAGCATTTTTCTCGCCTCACTTTACAGCTGCTGGAAAACTTTTGTATTGCGGCCATTTCGGTTTTCCCAAAAACTGAAAGTGCTGCCCAAAACGACCTACTCACAGTGGAAAACACCACATTCAAAAGGGCAAATTCCAAAGCCCTAAAGAGATTAACGGCCCACGGAAAACTTGGCACTTTGGATCTGCCAGATGTCCAATGGGCAATACTTCGCAACGTGGGTGTGCGGATTGGAAAGGGCTTTGGTCGGTGCCCCAAAGATTTAAATCGGATATCCATAAGCATACAATGTCTCAATCGCCACGCACATTGACACATTTTTCAATGGCCGTAAAACTGTATAATGGGGTCGTACAACACATTTAATGTCGGCCCACACACAGGCCCATGCGATCGGTTTGAGCCAAGTGCACACAAATTTGGTGCGACTTGTGGCCGGGCTGTGAAACTTGGCCAGGTGAGGTCCGGTGGTGGGAGTCTGCTTTCCAATGGAACGGCCAATCCGGTGTCCATCCACATCTTTGGCCACTTTAAACTTTCACGTCTCATTTTGGTGCATGCGGGTTAAACAAAAAATCGGATCTTGCCCCTTGCCAGCAAGTGGCAACTTTGGGTTCCGGTGAGGGATTCTCTTTTTTAACAGAATGTTGTTGAGGACACAGGAGAGACACAATAAGTTCGCCTGCCCCACTGCCATCTATTATCCTATCTGTATGACAATCTCTATTTGATCAATAAAATAAAAAATGTACGTATTTAAAATTTTAGAATAAAGAAAGTTTTGAGGTTTTTAAGGTGGGGTTTATTTGGAAAAAAGACCGAAATTTATTTGTTTTAAGTTTTTTAAAACAATGTATGTATGTATGTTGCATGTTTGTGAAATTCGCCAACCACACGGAAGCCAGCGAAAAGTGTCTTTTGCGATGGAAAGTAAAAGTTGTCGCCGGCCTAGGGTCGCTTATATGGTGCGTCCATCGAAACGCTCGCGAATGCCAATTTTCCCACATACATTTCGCGTTTCTGCGGCAAAGTTAACCAAGTTAACACCAACATTTGGCCAGTACGGGTTCGGTGGCTCATTTGCATGGCGTTTTGGGCTTGGGGCCCAGATGCTAGCCCCCGCATATGTCCGGCGAAACAAAATGCCGCTTGGTTCTAATCTGCCAGCAATTTCCGTGCGCAATTAATGCCTCCACAGCGCAGTGTCTTAATTAATTCAAAACCAACGCCAACGCGCCAAATGGTGGCCCACCTAGCGACTAGGTGGCAACGCTGAATGTTGTTAGTCAATTAATGTACTAACTAGACACTATTTGGCCAAAAATTAATGGGCCACCGTGGTATTTAGTTGTTTTTGTCTTGTTTGGCCATTTATTAACTTTAATATTCACATTTTTAGGCAAAATATGTGTAATAAGTTAACCAGCTGCGCAACTCTGTTTGCGCGGAGTGGCAACGCTAGTGGGTGATCTCGCATGCGGGCAGTAGGGTGCGAGAGAGCCCAGTCGGAGAGAGCCTGACGTCACAATATTTATTTTTGGAGTATTTTCTATGGAAATGGTTATAAAAACGTTTAATATATTTGATCAGATTGTAGATTTTTTTCCTAAATTTATTCTTCAAAGCCCATACGAAATTTTTCAATTTAGTTTTATAAGCTATTAATGTTATATGTAATGAAATTGTCTGCAGTCCCAATAAATTTGTGATAGCTTAAGCTATAAATACAACAAAGAGTGTTCAAAAGAAAAGCGTGTTTAAATAAAGGTGTATAAAAGATGAAAGTAAACCAAATATATAGATAAATATTTTGGATTTTAAATATTTATTAAAAGCATTCGCACTTTGTGACGTCACAGGGCGTGAGAGCGGAGAGGCGTGTGCGCACTGAAACCACCACCCTGCGATCGCACTGTCATGATCTCACACTTTCAACGTTTTGTGCTCTTCGCTTCGCATTCAGTTTCTTTTTCTCTTTCTTTGCGCACGGTTCAGTGGTAGGAAAACTAGGAGGAATCGTTCAGTAAAGTCCCGAGATCCGTTCGCTATTCCCCGACTCGAATAAAATCCATATACACATATATATCAAATAAACAAAGGAAAGGAGTCCTCAGAAAGAGAAGTGTGTTTCAAAAACAAAATACTTTCGAAACAAAACGAAATGAATAAGCCCAAAGCCATCCAGCAGCAACAACAAATACATAATCAGCAACTGTGCATATTTCAGCGAATTTTGCAGCGTTTCGAGATCGTTTAAGTGGCCTTCCCCACTCGGTACATATCCAGGCAAAGGAATTTATACCTTTCTATCTTCAAAACGTTGAAATTTGCGTATAAAATTTATTTAAATACATTTTTGTTGTATTTGCTGTTGCAGCAGCCAAATGAGCGGGGGAGAGAGAGAGAGGCAGCTATTTTGACATTCTGCTTTCATTCATCTCCGTCGCATATACAGTTTTACTGTATATTGTCCATGTATGAGTGAGAGATCGTCGAGGAATTTTCTGCCTTCGCTTTCGACTTGCTGAGCTCTCTCGCTCTCTCAGTGTCTCTCGCGCTGCACTGTTGTTGTTGGCGATCGTAAAAAATACTTTTGGGCGGAGTTGTTTTCATTTCGTTTTCCGTTTTCAATATCGCTCGCGTACGAAACTTAATGAATTTCCCAACTCCCACAGTAACGTGTTAAAAGTAGCAAAAACCAATTAAAAAAAAGAAGTGTGCAATAAGTAAAGAAAGCAGAGACCCAAGGAAAGTTGAAAGTTCAAAACCAGAATCTCGTCGAGAACAAAACAAAAAGTCCCCAAAAACACAAACACACACACACACACGCACGCAACAAAATGAGTGTCTGTGAGAGCAAAGCCGTTGTGCAACAGCAACTGCAGCAGCACTTGCAGCAACAGGCAGCCGCAGCAGTTGTTGCGGTCGCGCAACAGCAGCAGGCTCAGGCCCAAGCTCAAGCCCAAGCCCAAGCCCAGGCGCAGCAGCAAGCGCAGCAGCAGCAGGCGCCGCAGGTGGTGGTCCCCATGACCCCGCAGCACTTGACCCCGCAGCAGCAGCAGCAGAGCACACAGAGCATCGCCGACTATCTGGCCCAGTTGCTCAAGGACCGCAAGCAGCTGGCCGCCTTCCCCAACGTCTTCACCCACGTCGAACGCCTGCTGGACGAAGGTAAGTCTCCCAAAGTCAAAAGCATGTGCAATCCCTTCAAGTCATCCTGTAAAAGTTACAGTTACTAGGACAGCATCATCCTAATCGAAAATCCAAGATTCAGAGAAAAGGATACAAAATTACTAGTTACGATTTGAAAAAATGTCTTTTTCTTTTCATCAACCACAAAAACAGTCTTATTGAAGTGCATAAATTGTTTACGCAACTTCCCATTCCTTTTGCCGTATTATCCTTTTATTTATCAAGCACCTGAGCTAATTCTCATTTTATGCCAGTTCTTAAATACACAACGCACAAAGGCAATTTAGATATCCTATTTGTAATGGTTAGTTTCTGAACTCTGGAATGTATTACAACTTTGTGTAAATATACAACAAAAAATTCCGATAATCTGGTTTCTTTCGGAGATTAAAATTCATGAAAGGAACTTTAAACTATTTTTCCAGTTTGGTTTATATCTTTTTTGATTGTTCAAAAAACAATTGCAAAGCATTTTAACTCCAGGAATCTGCCGGGATTTATTGTAAATATGTATTGCAGAGATGGAACACATTTACTTTGGTTAAATGGGAAAGATAAAATGAGTATACATATATGTTATTTTAAAGTGGTGACTTCATGTTCATTCGTAAGTTCCAGGCATGTTACAGACTAGGGTGTCTTTAACCAAGTGATCACTGTAGTTCAATCAGTTTTGGGGCATGGATCTCTGGGTGTCTGGTTTGTCTCCTCGGCGTCTCCTTTTCGGCATCTTCGCCATCGCAGGTTCCGAGTTCATTCCACCTTACAAAACCCAAACGAGATGTTTGTTATTTTTAGTTACTTCCTTTTTGTGCGCCTCTTCGCGAGCGCACACTACTTACACTCTCTCCGCGCTCTCTCCTTTTGTGTTCTTGGCCCCACACTTGACTGCCAGTGCAGCCTTTGTTGTTCTTATTATGAATTCTTTGTTGACTCGGCCATTCGTAAACCAAAAAGGAGGGCGGCGGATATTTGGAGAGAGACGCAGAAGGAGATACGAAACCGCAGGGGGGAACCCCCAGCACAGAAGGAAACACGGAATGTGGTGTGATATGATTTGATAAGATCAATTAATACACAGCTTTAACTCTAATATCATCATGTTTTTATATGCTATATATCAAAAATGTTAGAGTCTGGAACATTATTGGATCCATTTAACAACGATGTGATTTGCTCTGTGCACTAAAAGTGTAGCAAACTTATCTGAAGAATGCCAAAATTACCACAAATGCCCACGCTTTGCCTCGAACACCAAAAAAAAAGGAAAATATGAATAAATATAAGACAACGGAGCAAACACTCTAAAAGGCAAACCGACAAAAGTCAACTTTCGGGGCGGGATAGGGGCGAGGGCGTGGCACTACCTGGTCGCATCTTGTATCTTGTTTCTCGCATATCGGAGCTCTCGTTTCTGTATTTGCCCAACATCTGTTGCCCATATGCAGGCCGGCCAAGAGGGTGTGTGTCGCCTCGTAATGACAAAATTATGTTGCACAGATACACAGATTCAGATACTCGTGGTGCGGTATTTGCGGATTGCTAGGTACCGCTAGATTGCCAGGGTACACTTACTATACAGTATATGCTTGGGATACTTTAATTTAAGTACTTTCCCATATCTCTTGATCAATTTGCTTATAATTATATTGAATTTAAAATAAGTTTAATTACTGCAATTAATCTGAAAATGCGATAGCCAATCGTCTGTATAATAAGATGCAAGATCTTGATTTCTTTCTTCATTAAGAAAATATCCAAGAAGTCGCTGGTGGTCTTATCTAGACCAATCAGATTATTGATTACCAGGTACCAGGTATCGCACAGTCGGAAAACTCGCCCTAAAGCTTATATTCTTGTTTTGGTTTTGTCTCGGCATAGCTGCAAACTAGTTTGCCTGTCTACAAATTGTATTTGCTAAAAGCAAAGCGTTGACAATTTGTAAAACTCGTTCCACCAGACTACAAAATCCAAAGAAGTGAAAAAAATACGCAAAACAAAATACAGATTTCAAACCCACCTCGTTGGCTTATCAGCTTAGTGGGAGGGTGTCGGACTGGATTTGGGATTTGAGATCTGGGACCTGGGAACCCGAAGTGCCGTCCACTATATACGAATACTGACCGTATTCGAATGCTACTTGGCCCGACCGCTAACGGCTTTCAACTTTTCAACTTGCTAGAAGTTTTTGTGTTTTTTCTCATTTTGCAACTTTCTCTTTTCAATTGCTGTCGTCGCTGGGCTGTGTTTTTGTTTTCGTTTGCCTGACATGCGGGCCAAATCCAAACCCAACATTCACATGCGGTCTTTCGGGCAACTCAAAAATTGTTTATGTTTTACCCTTTTCCCAGAGGGTACCAAATTTATTATCCGAATTGCCTCGACTGGAATTTTATATGTCATTTCCTTGACTCTTTCAACCCATTTCCCTTGGGTTTCTTAAGTTTTTTTTTAATGAAAGCCCACCAATTTGAACCAATTAAGATCTGCTTTAATATGCACTTAACGTTATTTTATTTAATTATTTTATGTAATTTGTTAATCAAACAAAAGCAGTCCCCTACCAAATTTTCATTTTATTATAATTTTACTTAAATCATTTCGAAAACGCACATACAATTGGGTGACTTTAGATGTGTTTGTTACTATCAGAAAAAAAATGTTAAGTAGCTTAAAATATATTTGAAATTTACCTGCATACAATTTGTGTCTGTCAGAGATATTGCGAGAGATCTAATTAGGTTCCTGCCTTACCTCAAGCAACACTAACATCAGCAATCGCCGCTTTTTGAGGTTGCGGTTGCTGCTCTTTTTATTTTGTTGTGTTTTTTTGATTATTTTATTTTGTTTTTATTATTGCGGGTGTGCAGCTAAGTTTGCTTCAGGTTTTGGACGTGGGGCTCTGCTCGCAATCATCAGTTGGCTACCTGTTGGGCGCTCGCCCGTTCACTTGAAATGCACAGCCTGCGATTGCATTTGAATGGTTGTCTGTGTGGAAATATCTGCGTATTTACTGTGCGTTTCACAGCTATAAGGTACTGCAGATGGTGTACCAGAATATAAAATATTTGAAACTCAACTTCTTAAGTTCTCTTTTTTTTTTGATAAATAAACTAAATGTTCGAAATATTTTAGGACATTCCGGTTTAATATCGCATATACATTTGTGAACTGGATTTGGTTAAGTGATTATGTTTGGCTGTCAAAATTGTTTTAATAAATTACTTGTCTGCTCTTTGAACTAGAATCAATTGATATTTCTCTACTACTGAAACGCACTGTAAATTTTTAAGTATTTGAGCATACTATGCCTTCTGTTTATTTGCCGCCTTTTTTATCGTCTTCATTCGTTCAACGCTTTTGGCACTGCTGACATAAATTTTTGTTGTTATTTTGACGAGTGTGTTGTTTGCTTTTTGGATCTCTGACTCACGCCCCAAACGAAACAAAAAGAAGAATAACTTTTGGCCGCCAGCAGGAGCAGGCACTCGCATTGTATCTGTTAGATATGTATGTAGCTCTAGCTCTATGACACACGCCGCTGGAGCACGTTTCTTCGCCCGAATCTGTATCTGTATCTCAGCGGTATCTGTATCTGTATCTGTTGCTTTCGGCTCTCCGCTATTCATAGTCGTCGCATTTTGCACAGTTGAAGTGTGCCTAGACTGTGTGAATAAAAAAATGACGACCAGACGTCAAGAGGCCCGAGCAAAAGCTCTACGATCTCGGATCTCGGATTACCGGCGACCAAGCATAACTGCACGTACTATATCGCACTCGGAGATATCATTTTTGTCTCGCAGATATCACATCTTCCGCATGACGTTTGTTTACCTGGCCAGAGGACAGCAAACAGTCATCTGAAGCCCCTAGATATGATAAATTCCTAGTTTTTGTTTTCGAATTCGGTGGGGCCCACACCTGGGCGTTATAATTATAGAAATTGTGCTCGCTGTTACTGCAACCCAAGGTGTATATCCACATACATCTGTCAGATACGCATCCAAGTTTGTATAATGTGCAGCGAACAACCTGAGAGATAAAAGCCAGAAAAGAGCAGACCAAAATCAAATTACGTACACCCGCAACGTGAATGTTTATATGACCGATCTATGTATCTATATATATACATATATAAATATATATATATAGGCACAGAAACGTGTATATATAGTTTGCCGAATGTGTTCCTCGGCATTTCTCGTATACAGAAATTTTTCTCTTTCACTCCGTCCGACATTTTTCATGAAAATTTGAAATGTGTTTCATTTCATCTAAATTTAGATTATTGGAAAATGGGTTTTCGCCTGCCACCATAGCCGTTGGAATTCTGTTTCGTCGGATTTTCACCGTTTAGGGCGTTGGTTTTCTTCTGACCAAAAAACATTTGAATTTGAAGGCCTGGCCCGCCGATTGGTAGAGTCATTAAAATCGGGAACTGAAGTATCTTGTTGACATTAATGCGGCTGCTGGTCTTCGGATCCGAGTTGAATGCAAACACAGTGGAGCTGAAAGGCAAACAAATGAATGGTAATGATTGGCCCATCCTCGCTTGAAAAAGATACATTTGAGCCATTCCATTGAACATCCAGCGTTACGATCGTTTCGTTTGGTTTATTTCGCAAAGAACTAAGCTCCACTTATAAAAACGTTAGATTGATAAATTTTTTGTAATTTTTGATAATGATGTTTGAATATTGGTCGAAAATCGTTTTTCTGGTTTTTCAGTCTATAAATATCAGTATTTTAATCAGAACATTCGAAGTATTGGTGGAATTTATAGATAGATTTATAGATACATGTCCAGACTTATTTTTACGAATATTACAAGTTTTACATATGTATGTGTTTTCGTACTTACAATTTCTAATAAAAGTATTCAGATATTTTTTTCGGTGCATCAGAAACAGCAGCATGAGCATTTTAATTTAGTATTTTCATAGGCACGGCTTTCGAGTTTGGGTATGAGGTTCCCTAACTGACGTGCTCATAAATTTGTTGACAATTGTTATGCGGAACGCGTAACCCTCCACGTTTTTCCCTGTACGCTCCTTACCGCCCGCACAATAGCAAATCGACCCCAAATGATTCCATGCGATTCCCTACGATCCAATCCAATCCAATCGGATTCGATTCAATTCGTTTCAAGCCCCTGCCCATACACGTCTCATTGCGTTTTCAAATTCAATTAAAATCTTTTGTCATGACCATCGATCGCTGGTTTGCTTTGTTTTGATTTCTGATTGGCTGTTGGTCGAAAATGCACCGATGCGTTTGCACGGAAGTTGACCATGGCTTTAAAAAAAACAAATGAAGCCATCGACATCGAGCAAAACGGTTAGTAGATTGCATCAAAAGGGCATTGATCGTTGGCGAAAGTTTCTGGGGGGTTTCTGGGAGGGTTTTCGATGCGGCTCATCGCATTTAATATGGAAAGTGCCTGGGAGTGGACAGCCGCAATCCCATTATCTAATACTGGTAGTACACGATTTTTTTTAAATTCCAGGCTTGAAATAAATATTCTGGTAATTTTTTAATGGCTCAATTTATTGGCCACTTGGTGTGGTGGCTTAAATTGAAATCATATCAATTTCTTGATGTAATACTCATGTGTTTTCGCCTGGCAGCTGCACAACTTGCCAGGCGGTAGCAAAATACACACTCAGCTCTCAATTAGCGTTTTCCCTGGAAACCCCATGTTTCTTTGTATGTTTAAACGTTCATATGTATATCTATTCTTTTAAGCGAGCTCTCGCCCACACACTCAAACCCGGAGATTACGTCATTTGTCGAGTTATTTGATAGCCAGGCTGCATCAAATGTTCGTTGTTGGTATTGTGGCAGAACGAATTATTTTTGACAAAAATAGCCAACTCACAAAAAAAAAAGCTAAAAAATATAATGTGGAAACAAAGAAACGCGTAATTAAAATATTTTTCACATGCTCGGGTTTCTTCCCCACACGCAGCAAAAAACACATGGAACTTTCAGCATGGCGCCCCATTCCTTACTCCCCATTCGTTTGCACTGGAAAAAATACAATGAACATGATTTTTATAATGAAACTGTAATGTGAAAACGGTGTTATGAAAATCAAATTTATAAAAAATATTCGATGTGTGGCTTTACAGAATTGTTGATGAGAAGAGTTCAATGAAATATAATTATAAATTCGAGGCTTACCACTAATTTCCCTGTGTGCACCACCCCCTGCTTGCCCCGCAATGAGGCACGCGACTACCAGCAGGAGCAGCCATGTGGCATTAGACAATTGCTTTAATATGCCACCAGGCAGGCCGACGAGCTGTACAAATTGAACAATTTGATAACAAACGCGCAGGCAGGGAAAAACAAAGGAGGGAGCCCAAAAGGGGGAGGCACACTTGAGCCAGAGATACAAAGAGGCAACATTGTGGATATGATGCCTTTGAAGTTGCCTTTTGACTCTCGGTGCCATATGGTCGGTCGTATCTGTATCTGGGATTCTCAACCCGAACTTGCAACTCCTCGACGTATGTATGTACTATACATACTTATATGGGCATTCGATGGATGCCACTTGAAGCGGCCGCAAGTGAATCATTTTTATTGTACCGATGTGCATTTGCCATTCGATTTATATCGGTAATCAATTTAATTTTTCAATTGCTTTTGAAACTCCCCCAGACATCAACTCCGTTTGGCGTGTGAAATGCGGGCAGCGAGCAACTTTCCACCCCGAATCCTGAAACAGCATTTTCCTGAAAAAACATTTTCCGGGATGCTAGATAGCTTTAGTTTTGGCAATCTTGTATAGGGTCTGACATAAAAAAAAAATAACTAACGGTCGAAAAACGTTCCATTCCCTTTAATTACGACAGTTAATACTGATTTCATAAACGAAAAATAGTTCCACACCCATGAAGACAGCCACAACGACCTCTCAATCTTAATATAGTGCAAATAAAACCTCTGAAGTGGGGAATTAAGATAATGAGGCATTCACTTGACAACCAACCATACAAGAAAAAATTAAAACAAAAGTCAAATTGTCAACAGACTGGTCGACAAACGCCTTTTCCGACTTTTTGGGTATTTTGGGGCGTGTGCTCTGCTATACAAAACTATGACAAAACATTAAAAAGAAATCATACCAGCACACATTTGAACACGAACAACGACCCAAAAATGCGTCATATGTGAGAAAACAAAACAAACTTTGAGCCAAAAACAACGGCAACGTGTGAGCATAGACAAAAAAAAAAAAAAACACAAAAGCTGCTACGGATACAGATTGAGATGGAGATACTCTGGCCGAGTAGTTGTAGTTTGTTTCTTATCTCTCGACTTATTCACAGCCATGAGCAGCATCATTGATTCGAGACAATTAACAGCAGCGTAATGCTAAAAAATAAAGAAGCAACATAAAAATGGAGGAAGAGAGAACTGTAAGCATTAGATCAAGATACAAATACCGTGGAAGCATGCAGATATATTTCCCAAGTACCTATGTATCTTATCCGTCAGTTACTCAAATAGATTCTTACCTTTTTTGGTCAATTCGTAACTCGGCTTTGAAATGGTGAGTTTTTAAAGGTTCAACTTCTTCCCCGACATATAAAATAAAGCAATACTGCAAATATAAAGAGTATTTATCAGTCAATGCAGCCTATGTTATTTGGTTTTTCCAACATTTTTTGCTACTTAAAAGTAGCTGTAGCACTCGTAGCTCAAGTGTCCTCAATCTATGTATCTTTGTATCTCAATTTCGTTACTCCTTTAACGCGCTGAGTGCAATTGGGAAATGCTAGAAGAAACGCGTGTTTGCTTTTTGCAGCATGAATGAATCTTGTGAGCCAAAGTCCGTCGTTGTCACGTCCTTTGTTGTGTTTACCTGTCGGCTGTATATGTATATATCTGTAGCTGCTTGTATCTGTATATGTGCTTTTGTATCTGATGGCATTTTGGGGTATTTTTTCTTTTAGGGGAATTTAACAGCCGTTTCAGTTTTGCGTTGTTTGTCCGAATTTCACTAGACCAAATCCTTGTAAATTTGTCCCATCGAAATGTTTCGAGTGAAAGGATTGTGAATATAACAAAGGAAAATCAAAAAATGGGTTCAGTAGGGCCCTTCTTCATGCAAATGCCATCAGCTGTTCAAATCAACCTGCGGGGGAGGGAATGTCGTTGCATTTGCTTTCAATATTCTGTTTTTCTCTCTTGTCTTTGTCTTTTTGTGACTTTGCGCGTCTTACCTCTGGCTCAATGATTTTCATTTTTTGGCAGTTACTTTGGCTTTGGTTTTTGATATGCCATAAATGTTTAATGTCGTGCTGAGTTAGCCAGCCACGTTTTGTTTGTATCTGCGTATTTGGGTTAAAAGCCATTTTATATGGACGCCCAAGCGTTGCTCATGTCAATCATGTGGCTGCTGTAGGCGTATGAATTAATTGCCCAGCAGCTCCTCAATGAAGTCACATTTTATGTTTGTTGTTTTTCAAGGAACTCTGTTTCTGCTGCGATTGCGGAGAAACGCAGTGGCTGAACTCAAATTAATTGTATGCAAGCGATTCAAATTAAAGGGTGGATTTCAGGCGGTTATGTAAATTGTCAAGTTTCCTTATTGGGCGGACGATTTAAAATGCTTAAATGCGGGCTATGAATTATAAGTGAAATGTGTGCTTTTGTGTATAATAAAATGCGATCAACTGTTGATGCCAATAATTAATTAATTAAATTTATATGCCTGCTATATTTCATTTTTTATTTTGATTTATATTTTGTTTTCGTCGTGCCTTTATTGGATGGTTGAATCTTACTTACTAAGGCCCACTATGGTGGGTTGATCATTAGTTTATTTATGACACTTTCTAGAAGCACATGTGGCCCTGAAATCTGAGCCCAGCTTCACTTTCAACTGCCCACACTGACAACTTCCACTCAATCCTCCTCTTATTTTTTTCCTAACTGACCAAGGACGACTCGTAGCTTATCAACGGCTAGAAAACAGCTGAATGTCATTGGCATATGGACCATGTCTAAATACTTCAGGAGAACGTCGAGTGCACTTGCATTTTCATAGCTTTACGTAGGCTTTTCCGGTTTTTCCACGCACATTTCGAAGCCCACAGATAAATATTTTGTCACACAAAGCGACACTTGAGGCGGAGACAGGCGGTCCAATGAAAATAAATATAAATTTAAAGAAAAGAAATGAAATGAAAAGGGAAGGGAAGGGACGCCAGACTAAAAATAAACAGAAACGTGGGCGGAAAAAGCCAGAAAGAACAAGGAAAGGAGAAGCAAAGGTGTTAAGAACAAGTTGCACACTCAGCCAAATTCCGAATCCAAGTGGCTAAGACTACCCACCTACATGTGTGTGTGTGTACTTAAAGACATTTATTATTATAATAAATCCCATTCAAGGCAAGACGACGACGGGCTGGCAAAAAGAAAAGGCGGCAACTTTGGCTTTTGTTTCAAAACGAGTTGTTGGTTGTTGGCCACACTTCAATGTTGGTCAAGCACATTACGCTATGTACACACACAATTACGTGTTGGTGGCTATTGAGTACATAATATATCATTTCTATTTCGTTTTCGGGTAGGTGGTGATCAAGTGCTGTTGGCAGAGAAAGAGGTTTTTACCTTGATGTGCCTGTGTTACACACGGCGTATGGGCGATATATTGATTATGGGACGCGACTTACGCATCTCTTTCATTCGATCTATTAAATTCAGGCCGCACCAAATGCCTTTCAGCTAATTATGGATGAGGGGAAAATATTATAAGCATGACATAAGCACCCATAAGTTGCCAGATCCAAATACGGCACATAACTGCAACTTTCTCCAAATGCCATAGGCTACAAATAATTTTCCAATAGCCAAAGTCCATGGACCAACTGAAAACATTTCACAGTTGCTGTTTGAAAAAAAAAAAAAATTATTTTCAATTTCCGCCAGAACGCAAGCTGTGAGTTTTCAAAACAAAAAAGAATAGATATATACATTTATAAATGTACATTGCGCTCGCATAATTTCATACATATACATTTTGTAATAAAAACACGCCAAGGGATAACGAGAATTTGATGGAACGCAGCCGTTTTTATATTTCTTTGGAGAAATTCGGTGTGTTTACACAGGCTTCCGAAACTGACCGTACGAATTTATTGTGTATTTTGTATAACGAAAATTAATCAAGCAGAGTCCCCAATGCAATCTCTAAACTCAAACAAGACGATGGCAATTTGTTGTAAATTTATAATACAAGAGGTCGTGAACTCTGTGGTCGTCGCCGGCCTCCGGAATCATCATCATCTTCTTGTTTGTGCTCACCACACGTAGTCCGGAAAAGTCATTCGGCTACTCCAGAAATAAACAAGCCAGAAGCGATGGCAGCTCCCAATGAAAAGCAACATTTTCGGAGTGTGGGGCATCCTATAAATATGCTTAGAAATAGAATAATGGCCACGAATCAAGAAAATAACAAAACTAGATTCTCTGACTGTAAGAGTTTTTTCCGCTGATTGAGGCGTTCGAGTTTACTGAATCCAGCAGTTGAAATGCCTTCTTCATCTCGCGATGATTCAGTTTGCCTTTGAATCGATGAAATATTTACAGATTTTCAAGGTAATAGGGATGTTTTCTGCTGGAGATTTCGTTTTAAAGAGAAGATATAATCCAAGAATAAGGTACAAGGCTGCGAGCTAGAAGTAAACATCTTTAATTAATAGAGATAGGAAAAATGCCGCAAGCAGGATCATAAATCCATCTTTCATCTTTTGTTTGTACTAGATCTAATATACGATCTGTCCCCATCACCGCCATCGCAATGTATTAATCTTATCTAATCTGAGCTATATGCTTTTCGTTTACTTGCAGGTGAGTCTCCTTATCTCCGCCGTACAGTAGCACCTACGACAAGAACCAAATGCCGTCGGCGGTGTTGGTGAGCGGGTGAAGCCACTAACCTGATTGGTTGAGTACACATATCGCCTATTAGCTATACTAGATATTGTTAGCTTTTAATTGGCTTAAGCAGCCATTGCAATCGGGCGACGAGCGCAGAGCAAAGGGTGCCCTGGCCACAGCCATCCCATCATCATATCATTGTTGGTTGGATTGAGTGGAGCTGAGTTTTTATGAGCCCCGGGGCCATAAAATCAGCAACAGTTAATTGCTTTATAAAAATGGGCGCGTGTGTCGTCGACGACTACCGTTTCATTAGCTCGTATTTTTTTTTTCCTTAGGTGACTAACCAAGCAAATGAGTAAATTGTCATTCATCTCTCGCTGCCCCAACTGAGCTATGAAATTTATGCACTAAAGGCTTCAATTTTATTCAGCAATTTTTTTCTATTTCTTTCATTTTTTTTTTGTTTTGCATCATTTTGTGCCTGTCAGCGGTCTGCGTTATTGAACACAACTCAACCCTAAAAACCCATCCGTAGGAAGCCGCTCTTAATTAATTATTTGGGTGTATTTTTCTTTGGGAACAGGGTCAGGGTGTGGCTTCCTGCTTTGGTTCAAATGCTTTGAGCGCCCTCGTCGTCTTCATTCATAATTTGGTCAGATTTTGTTTCCCCTTAAAAGACGAAAAAGAATTTGTTTGGCGAAGAGGAAAAAAAGTGTTTTTAGAAGAGAAGTCTTAAAATTCTGCCATTAAATTAACAAGCTGCAAAAACCGCCTGCAAGTTACAGAATATCTTATGCAGACAGAGTGGAAATAATTGGCTTTACAAATGTTTGAAACCAGGTTTTGTAGCATCCGTTTGGGGACCTCATTTCTACTTTTCCTTTGGCATTTATTTTGTGGCAATTTACGCATTGATTGCATATTTATTTGGTTCGTTTTTGGGGGGCTTTTCACTGGGCCACGTCTACGTGGGGGCATTTTGCTGGAAATTGTGCTCATGGGAACTGATTGATTAGCGGCTAGTTGCTTCGCTCGACTCAATGCCTTCCAGTGACAACTGCTGCACCACCAGCTCGGCCAATACTGCAATGTAGCCATGGCAAAACAAGCGCTGCCAAACATTTGCAATGTTTTTTGGCAACAACAAGTTGCAGTTTGCAGTTTGATTTAACTCGGCTTTTGTTCGCTCTTTTTTTTTTGTCTTATTTTTCGCCAGCTATGTATTTTCTTTTGGCCAGCAATTTTCCAAACTTGTTTGTTTTCTTTGCAAGTGCTGTTGCGGTTGCCCTCGGCTCTCACGAACTAAAGTTGGTCCAGTGCGGCTTGGTTATTACGGCGGACACACGTCTAATGAGCCGGACAGCTGTGAAACTGTTTGTTTCTCCCCGTGACTCAATGCACCCGTCATTTTCAGTTGCAGTTTTCCGTGGGACGAACTGAACGGACCAAGTGAATCATTTCTAATCATTGCTGGCATTCTGGGGAATAACTTTAATACGAGTATTTACGAGTATTAGAACTTGTTAAAACATCAATCGATTATCTAAATAGACAGGTTATTAAACCATATATATTTTTAAAACGTGATGACAATAGGCGATAGATAACACAATTATGAGGGATTCCCCACAATGTAATTGTGATTGAATATTAAATCCTGTTTACATAAAATTACTCTGAATCATTGCAAGAGATATATAAAGAATGCTTCGAAACGATAAAAGTAACTGCCAATACGAAACATAAATACCTACCTAAGGGTCTGAAACCTAATGTTTCTCGTTAATTATTTGATTGCTGCCGATTGTTTTGACACGTATTTAATGTCGTTGAAGTGTCTGCCATTGGTGATTGACTGTTTGGGCCGGGTCAAGCCCCATTCGCCCATTTGATGCTCTTAACTGATTGTGGCAGCTCTGCAAGCTTAATGTCAGGCTGCAAGGCTGCTTCGCAGTCGGTCGCACAGGTATTTTCTTTCATTGTTGCCCCGGCGGTGGTGAACATGTGAAAAATCGCTGTAATCTGCTGATGATGATGACTTTGTGCCACCCACATGAATGCCGTTCGAGTTTGTGCCCCTAATGCTGTTGACTTGAAGTGGTGCGTGTGTGTGTGTCTGTGTGTGTGTGTCTGTGTGTGTTTGCTTAAGCCAACAACTTTCCATTTTGGCCCATTGTCTCTGAAAAACTGAAAGTTCAAATTGAGCATTTCACTTCCTTTCGATTCAAGCAACCGCTCATTCTCGACTCATCTTCAAGTTTAAGACTCATGAGTAAATTCATGAGGCATTCTGCCGTGACTCTCGCAGCAAGTTCATCAAAAAACCAAAAAAACAAAAAAATGTGAAACAAAGTAGGTCTGTGTGTCTGCGACATGTGAAAAGCCATTTGGCATTGTTATCCCGCCGCATTTTCTTGGATTTTACTCTGACACATTTTCTTTTTGCCACTTGGTGGTTGTCACATGCTGCTGCTCCTCAAAATCGTTGACTCTCTAGAGATTTACGGTGTGGGTGGGGCATTAGTTTTAATACCCTTAGCATGATGACTATGAGCAAGCGACACATTTAGTGTCCATTAAAGTTCGAACGCCTTCTCGTCAGTTACCTAATTAAATGGCAATGGCTACTAAAGTCAGGCAATAAAAAAATATCCAAAAATATTTGGGCTTATTAACAAAAAATTAGTCACAATCTGACGGCATTGTGTGCGATTAACTTAATAAATACCTTGAGATTGTAATCGCTGCGATTTATTAGCAGAACGACTGGCTGACTGGTTCCAGGTGTCGCCTAACATGAGCTGGTAACAGCGTTTTAATTTCGTTTTATTATAATTTCAATTGAATTACCACTGATTTGTGTTTAATACGATAACGACGATCATCTGGCCGAGTGGAATGTTCACACATTTAATCTTCGGCTTCATTGTTATTTGGTTAGCAAACAACTAACTTTTGCGTACCGTCAATCTTCATTTCTCTCGATGGGGTGACTAATAGAAGTTATCGAACCATCTAATAATAGAAAGTACGTTACTTTGCAAATATTCTCCACCCGTCAAATTGAGCCAGCTGTCATATTATTACCATAATATTTATTTGCTTGTTGTTAATAAAGCAAATTACTATATTTATAACCTTACATACGCTTATACATGTATAAACTAAAACCAGAACAGATAATTGTTAACCGCAAAAAGAGCTTTATCGGCGACAAGCCCCAAATTGTATGTTTATTTAAGAGCCAAAAAAGGAAGGCAAACAAAAAAAAAACACTATTAAGAAAATGCGCTGCCGAGCTAAAAATGTGGTTTATTTAACTAACAATTTGTATATTATGCGCTGTTATTGTTGGTTTAATGTGCGTTTTATCATTTCTGTATTTGTTCAAGTGTTTACCCATTTGCTGGGACGGATTTCGTTGGCCATTTCCCTGAACATCGCAATGCCAGGTGAAGATTTATTCTTGCCGTGATTTTTTTGCCTATTGTGTTTTTCGCGTCGAAAAACCATTGGAAATATTTCACGGTGCATAAATAAACAATTTGCAATGCAAACCATTTGCGGGCGGAATTCAAAGGAAAACATTGGGCGAAAATGTGAACGTGTTAAATTCGATAATACGTGCATTTAAACATGTTGTCGAGAGAGTCCTTTATAGAATGAAAATGAAAATGCAAATGCATGGGCACTTCACATGGGTTTTCTATTAATTTTTAAGCCAATTACAATTGTGCAAGCAAAAGGTAGAGAGCAGGGAAAATTTGTACATTTCGCTTAAGGTCACACAATAATTTACTTTAACATGTTTGCACAGTGTTCGCTTGTCTGCATTTCTTTCACTTGTTCCCTTTGTGATCAGGAACATTTGTATTTCGATGATTATACGCTCTAAGGAGCACTTGGTCTTTGGCTCCTGGTTTCATCCGATGGTATTTTCATTTCCTCCTCTCAGTTTGTTTTGCTCGCAATTCGTTGACCTATTTTTTACGGGAGCATTTCCATTTTTTTTATGTTTGTTTGATGTTTTTCTGTTATGTTTTCCGCCAGCATTAATTGTGTTTTTCTTTGTTTTATTTCGCTTTTAATGGTTGCTGCTGTTGGTGAGTCAACGGAATCGTTTTTATTTATGTATGTTTTTCTTTCCTTCGCGACAACTTTCAACAACTCTTGTTTTCTGCTCAGCGAATGTGGGTTAAAGTCTGTCAGATACAAAATATGGCGCTTGCATATGCAATTTAAATTTATAAAATCATGTTAACACAACTTTATGGGTCTCTGGGGGGGGAAAAATAAAATCTGATGAACCAATTGATATATTAATGTCGTGCCAGAAGTGATACTATAATGGTGGAGACCATGGGACTTTGAGCGTGTGAACCAAGTGGTCACTGACAGCTTTATGATGGTAGAAATTTATTAATAAAAATGCATAAAAAACTGTCATTGCTGTCGCTGGCCTGTATATAGTCATTAATTAAAATGCTGAAAATATATTAAAACACAAAACAAGTAGCAAGACTAACAAATGTTTATTTTTGCCTCGATGCGAAACGATTGGCGTACAGTGCGCGCTATAACATTAAGGTTTATGGATCGATATTGCCAACGAATGGGTCCATTTATGGATTATTTGCATTAATCAACTATGTAATTATTAATTTATCATATCATTTTAAAATTTGATTTTAAAAAGCAATAACTTCTATTGGTTAATATTTGATTCCCTTCTTTATATTTGAAACCCACTGTTGTTTTAGAAGCCAATGCCTCGAGCAAACCGAGCAACCACAAACCGAAAAGATATGCACAAAATATGCAAATGAATAAATGAAATTACTTGAACGCACAATAAACATTATTTTCGGTTTTGCTTAAATGCGAGTATGTACAATGCGAATTTGCGAATGCGCCCAAGGCCAATGGAGTTCATGACGAACAGCAAATAAAAACCATAAAATCAAATACATTTTGGCGCTTGCCAAATATGCGGGACCTGGCTTAATTGCAGCCACAGAAGGCACAACAATCGGCCTGAACTGAACCTTAAATGTTTTCGAGCGTTCCGGCCATTTCTGGTGACAATTTGTTAAGACTCCCAGCCCACACACACCACACACACCCATTGCAAAGCGATGGAGGCCGAGACAAAACCCAAACGATCGCAGTTGACATTGTTTTCTTGGCTGAAAAAAGAAAAAACACCCACACGCTCATCAGCTGGCAGTCATCTAATTCGTGTGGTATGAATGATTTTGCATTCATAAATTAGCCGCCACACACTCAGATATGTGTCGCGCTCAGCCAGTGTACTTATATATACTATATATATAGAGTATATAGAAAAACCCCTCCTGTGCTATCGATTCTCACCTGAAGTCGTGATCCAATGCAAATTGTTCTCGCAGCTTAAAACAATCAATCAGCACCGCTAAGCTGCTGAGCTGAGTGCGGTTTTAATTTGGTTTAGAGGTGTCCGCGCCATCTGTCTGGCATATCTTATTAGATTGACAAGTTTAGGATTCGATAAGTTATATCCTCTTAGTGTGTATTCGCTGCAAACGAGGTTTTCGCTAATGGATAGCTGATCACGGTGTCGAGATATGCTAAGTTTACTCTGGGAAAGAATTGTATTGGTTTTCAGTAATTTGCTACTCACTTCACATTTATTCTACCAGATTGTCATTGGAACTGCACTAAATTGATTACTAGAAACCGTTTGACAAACGAGAATCCAAATCAATGTCGAAATATTTGGTAATAATATGTAAAATATTTTTATTCCGATTCCACATTAATATTCGCCGGTAGTATGTACACATTTTATGCCCTACTTGCTGGCGGACATAAAGAACCCTTGCCAAAAAATCGTGGTGCATAAAATTTGACAATTTATTGACGCTCGACTGGCTGTCGTTCGCATTCGTGTTTCGTATTTCGTGTTTCTTGTTTCTTGTTTCTTGTTCATCATCAAGTGCAGGAGGCTAAATTTAAAATTCAAATGTTGCAAAATTCGGCAACGAAGCAAAAAGTCGGGAAATCTTATGTTTGGTACGCCCACCTTCAGAAAGGGCGAAATCACCGAGGAATAGGAATCTCTAGATTTCTATACGATTCAATGATGATGTCATGCTGAAATTGAACAGGTCCATCCTTTTTAACCATGCCCCAACCAACCTTCAGTTTTACCCATTTTTATTCTTAGTTGCTTGACTAATAACACTCCATAGTTAGGTTCGCCATAAGTGCTTTTGTGGGGGCTGGCTATAAAAAGAGCGGGGAAAAAATTATACAAAATGATAATAATACTTGAGCACACACGCAAAGCAGTTTGGCTATTTTTTTGTATTTTTCGCCAACCTCTCTAGTTGGGGTGCCAAATTTGGTAGCTCCGTCCCTAGCCATATATAGAGGTCCAGCAGCGAGTTGGCCAAGAGATATGGAGTCATAAGCGCGCGGTGTATGTAAATTATGAGTCGCGTTGCGAACAAGATGCGGAGATTGCCTTAAAAGCACAAACGACTCGACTTGTTAATGAATAAAAAGATCTTTCATTGATAATTATTAGATTGGCACTGCCTGCTCTCGTTCTCCCCGCCCACTCTACTCTACATATGTATGTACATACATAGATACATATATATGTATAACGCAGTTCTGCCCAGTTATGCCCTAAAATGGCAACAGTTGGCAACAGGTGATTTTGAGACAGGGCTTTAATTATAGAGTCACAGACTCCATGCCAAGCGGCTGACTAAGCTGCTATTAATTAAGCCGCCTGCGCATATGGCAGGGTCTTGATTATTGTAATTTATCTAAATGCCGCTATCAATCCATTCATCTGACTGACTTGTGGCCCCAGAAGTGAATCAGTGACTCCGTCATCGGTTCGATTCGGTTCTGTTCGGATCGTATGCGATCGTATGCAAATGCAATTTTACACCAATTTGGCACGGCTTATTCATCTAATCTGGCTGCACAATCTTCGTGCCACTGCCACACATCGGTCACGTTGCAGATTGAATAGATGTGGATGCCGATTGACACTCGCTCGATTAAAATTGACAGCTGTCATGATTGCGTTTATGCCAATCGGTTTATATAGCTTAGAATCACCGAAATGATTCTGCTGATGCTGATGATGATGATGTTGCTGCTGCTGATGATGATGATTGTGTGATGATGATGATGCCACCGATGGAATGCTCTACTTGCGTGTCGCAATAAATTACACGCATATAGCCAAGCAAATGAAAAGCCCTTCTCCAGCTGCTCTTAATTGGTGGTCGTGGGGAAAATCTCTTCGCCATCTTCATCAATAATCGAGTCAAGTGTTTGGAGCGACTTTTGTCGGTTTGGCTTGGTTTCTCCGATTCATACATTCTCCATTTTGGCTCTTTTGGCATTTTCTTTATGGGTTCTTTGGCCCGCAATGAACTCTGGAATTGGCCAGCGTTTCTTTTTCGCACCGCGCGGAAAAAAGTAAATTTAAATTTTGTGCAATTTCTTGTCGTCTTCTTTGTCTGCTCAGAGTGCTCAGATTTTTTTTTATTTGAAATTTTATTTATGTGGCACACGGTGAAAGCTTCGGGGAAATAAATAAGAAAATAAGCCGGTAGGTGGCTAGAAAAAAATATCAAACATAATTAATTTTAATGCCAAAATGAGTTGTTATTCTGTGTGCTGCGTATTTAACAGGTCAAGAAACTTGTACAAGGATTTTCAATATAGAAACACTCTTGATTATAATGTAGGAAAACTGTAGGAATATCTAAATCTAAATAGCTCTTCATTTTAGGTGTTAAAATGTTTTGTTTAGCCAAGAAATGTTTATTCTTAAGATTTCTGATGTCAACAATCTCATACAGTGTCAAAGAAATCAGATAAGTGTGTGTCAAAATGTTGGCATTTAGTGAGCGAAGTCAGGCATTTAATTTGATGTCATTTAGTGGCAAATTCTTAAATCATTTCTGTGACATACGATGCAGTCACCTTTCCCCCTTCGCACCCGCTAAAGGCCAACACACCCAGCACAATTACCCACTTTTAGTGACAAATTGTCAAAGCACATGCCAAAAGACAAACAATGCAATTGAGCTTATGCAAAACTAAACAACACCAGCAGCAACAGCAGCAAAATGTTGATCATATCAATTCGAGAGCCCCTGTCAACTGACACAGTTGGGGGTTGAAACGCCTCACCAGCCAGGGAAAATCAGTTAAAGTGTGAAATGCAGGGGGGCTATAACTAGGAGGCAGGGGGCGTGGCATGTGTGCATGAGCTCAGTTCGAAGGGTTGGGGGGGATCGGTCATCAGTTTGCGATGCTAGGCATATGCATATTGTGGCATAATTTGTTTAAATATAAACCAAGTGATTTCATGGATTAACCTAATAAATAAGCTGGAACATCAGTCGATGGCTGAGTGAACACATTCACACGCCGTATTATTGATGCTAATTTAGTAGCTTTTCCACCCAGAGGGGCAAATTAAATGTTGTTTAATACAAGCACTTAGCTGAAATGACAAATTGAGCCCGCACTCAGTCGCTTGAAGTGGAGGCAAAGAGCCTGCAATTAAAATTATCAACGCTGTTTGTTTGCCTTTCATCTGTGTATTCTTGCGCTCGGAAATTAATAAACTGTGCTGTAAGAGTTGATTTCATAATGATTAGTAATAATACGTTAAGTATTCGATGGATGGGCAGTTGTCATTAAATTTTTCTTGTGTGGTAGTATTTTAATATAAAAATAATCCTGGTTTATTTGGCAGTCTAACAATCTCTGAATACTCAAATGCATACTTTGTATATGAGCTGAACAACTGTAGACTTGCACACTGTCTGCCCAAATTGCTCCTATTTATATACGCAAAAAAACATGTATTAATACGGCATTATCTCTGATTAATCTTTCCAGAAATTGCACGCGTGCGCGCCTCACTGTTCCAGATCAATGGGGTCAAGAAGGAGCCCCTCACCCTGCCCGAACCCGAGGGCTCTGTGGTGACGATGAACGAGAAGGTTTATGTGCCAGTGCGCGAGCATCCAGATGTAAGTGGTCCTAGCATGATAATGATGACGTTAATGATAGCGATAACGATAACGATGATCTAATTTATGGATTCGGGGAGAGCACACGACTTCCGCCAATTAGAATTGACAACGCGTTCGCTGAGCAACTGGGCTACACCGGAAATGGCTTAAAGGTGTGCCAGCTATGTGCAAAGGTGTATCTGTAGCCGTAGCTCTGTATCTGTATCTGTATCTGTATCTTCTCCGCCGCCAGTAGAGTCAGTCATCTGTTAAGTTGTCTTGGCGGCAGAGACAGGCCCACAAAATGCCAAAGAAAAACGCCCCAGCAAAGATGGCAAATGCAAAGCTCTGATGCACCCTTCTCCATTAAGTACATTTTCGCTATTAAGCCTGAGCTCCGATACAGATACAGATCGAGCTGCAGATATAGAAGTATACGCGTTTTAAAATGGGTTAGACAAAATCATTAAAGCGTTTTAGGAAGTCGTTTGACGGCGTTCACTCGTTTCATTTGTCGTTTGTAGTTTGTGTAGTTCATTGTAGGCGTCGAAGCAAGTCGTTCAGGCCAAGCCCTGCCACATTAGAATTTGATTTAATTTTATGCAATTTAAAATGTTACCTTCCCCGCCAGCCCCCGCTCCCTGCCATCGGACATGTATATTTCTTTTGTTTTTCTTCAGTTTTGTTAATTTGGAAATTGTTTGGGCGTAGTTTCGTTTCGTTTCGTTTCTTTTTTCTATTTTTTTTTCTTTTTTTTATTTATTTATGGCCTGACAGCAGTCGCAGTGGCGGAACTGAGGAAATTTATTTAACTGCATGACACACTTTGCTCTTGATGCTTATGTTTTTAGCTTCGTTTCGTTTTTATCTTTTTTTTTTTCTTCCTTTTCGCTTGTGATCCAGATAAATGCATAAATTTAAATAGCATTAATTAGACTCGAAAGCATTTCAGATCGCACTTCATTCCGTTCAATGGTGTGTCCCTACTCATGTGGCTTCTGTTCGACAGCTGTGCAAATAATTTTCTTTGCCAAATGGCGCCAGTTCGGGGAGTTTGGGTGGGGCGATGACCCAAACCAAGTGATGTGGAATTAAACGATTTTAAAATCGATTTTGGCACTCCTGAAACTTAACACAAAAACGTTCATTTCGTTGAATTTTAATTGGAACAGTTGTGTCTGTTAGAGTAGTCTTTAAAATAGTATTCAACTGAATGTTAGACATTTCATAAAAATAATCCCCCTTTCAACGACCATAATTGTGTAATCGTCATTCCCAAGTCTAAACCTTTTTCCGAAATGATTAATCAACATCTAGAGTTGGCTGGTCAAGAAAAGCGATATTTTGCCAAGTCACCACCACTTACAAAAGTTATGGAACCGTTTGCCTCTCCTGACCATCGTAAAAGTTAATTAGACCAAAGTTAAATATATCTTACATGTGCCTGTTAATTAATTACCGGCCGGCCGTTGCATAAAGCAAATATTCTAAATCACAAAAGCGTAAAGCCAAGCGAAAAGAAAATAGACAGTCGAACATTAACATAAAATTGGACTTTATTAGGGCTAGACCCAAATGATATGAATATGAATGAGTTGAGTTCGTAAATTAAAAAGAACATGCATAAATTTGTGAAATGAGCAGTGTGCCGACTGAAAAACAAAACTTGTGATGATGATGTTTTCAATATTTTCCAAACGAAAATCTGGCACAAATCTCTGGTTTAAATTTACGACCAGAGGGCCTTAGATTTTTCCGCTTGAATTTCCAATAATTCAGGTGTTTCGATTTGTCTAATTTGAAGGTCCGACGAATGTCGTGTATTTTGTGCGGGCGTTTCGTGTTCTTTTTTCTCATTAATCATCCCATTTAATTGCAATCATTTCGCGCAGACAAAAATCTGCAATAACTAAAAATTCGCATAAGAAAATTCCGACATTTTCCTACGTCCGCCAGTCGAATTTCGAAAATGTGTGTTTAAGCAAGACAAATGGCGTTTCGAATAACATGGAAGTGCAACAAGTTCTGGGCAAAATGTTTATTGGTTTGCTAGTTTTTTGGTTTGTTTCTACGCGCCCCGTCATGGGGCATAAATTTCAAGGCATTAGCTCGCAGACACTGCCAGTCGCAAATAATAGCAGTTAATAATTTATAACGCATTCAACAATGTAAATAGAGATTTGTCAACTGGCCAGGCGACAGGCCGACCACAATAATATGCCATGTAAATGGTCAACAATTTGTCAACACGTTTCCAAATGCAGAGGATATGGCAGCGAAGATATATGCTGAATCTTGTTTCTTTGGACGTGTCCAAAACACACAAATGCAACTTAATTAAAGTCGCCAGCAGTCGCGGCATTAAAACAGTTTACAATTAATTACAGCAAACTATTAACGCTCCAAGTTTTCTACAGGGGCGAGCATCGGTCCGCCTCTTTCCATCTCCATTCATCTCCAACCATCTCTCGTTCTGCTCGTTGTTCGCTGTCAGCGCTCATTGCTCATACGCCCCGTGGTGCGCCAACCGACATGCGACATGCGACATGTTGACCCACTGAGCCTGGCCAGCTTCTGATTGATTTCGCTTCGTATAGAACTGAAATTATGTTTGACATTTTTTATATTTTCGCAATTTTATTTTCCGATGCTTAAGCTTAAACACATGGAAGAGGGGCAATTAGATGCCATTGGGGGTAAATATTTTCATGGTGAGACAACAAACTGTAGAAGCAAATGTTTAGAGCACAGCATATACGAATTTTAGAATCTATTACTCTAAATTGTTCAATTAAATCTTTAAAAAAAAAACACTTTCAAGTGCTGGTAATTATGCTCCAAATTGCCTGTAGCCACGAACATCGCAGCGATATGTTTAGACTTTAATCAATCAATTGTTAATCGATCGCATTGAATTGAGTGAATTATCTTTCCGCTGATTAATGTTGCGGTCACACCCCCACACAGACTACATACAGACATTCCACATCTGTATACCATTTGACATTCGATTCGCGTTAAGGTCACTCCGCAATTATACATATCGAACAAGTGGGAAATCGCGGCCATATTTAAGCCAAATTATAAGCCAAGAGCAGCCCATCTCGACATTGTGTTGATGTCTGGCCAAATCACCTTACGCTGCTTTATGTTTCGCTTGTGTGCTTGTTTATTGTCTAAGCCGTTAACACAAAAGCCAATTAATCTACAAACTGCAGCAAATTAGTCATAAACATTGAAATGCTAATTACGTGCAATTTTTATGTACATTTTCGGTTGTTCGGTAATTTAATAGGTACAACCCCAAAAGCATAAAAAAAAGAAAAACAAAAAACAACTAACGACCAACGACAACGAAGTGTAGCAAGCATTATATTCAAGTTAAATTTGCTGCCGTTGTTTGTCATGTCAAAGTTTGATTTATTTTTCCGTGTAATAGACGAGCTTTTTGTGCAGCGTAATTATGTGTGCTAAAGTGTCGCTCTCTGTAGATGCATATATTATATATATATATATAGCTAAAGGCCTTATATGTGTACCTACTATATGCATAGTAGTAGCCAAGTCGACTAATCTATTTGATCTATGCCGACCCCTGCCTCGCCTGCTTATGCATTTCTGTTTCCAATTTACTGGCGAGCGAGCGGCTCAAATGAAAAGATTCGTAAAACTCACTGAGTCACACGGGCAACGCGATTAAAATCTGAACACTATTAAGTAGAATGTTCTTTTCCACTCAGCTCCTGCTAATGAAATATTACAAATATTTCCTTTGTGTGGGTTTTGTTGGTTTTGTTTGGTTTTCGTATCGTATGAAAAGTTTTACGCACAATTGACTGGCCTGTTGTCATGGTCACCATTTGGGAGGGCCATTTCTTATCACAGCCTCTCGTGTATCTGTGTGTTTGTACTTTCCTTTTCAGCAATTTTCGTTGCCCTATCTGCTGTGTGTGCGTCGCAATTCGCTTATCAATTGTTTGTACCTTTTGCCGTATTGAAAATTGTTGTACGTATTGTATAAATATAAAATTGTTTCCCTTTGCCCTATCTGAGCCCACAATCTGTAAAATACAGCAGCATCCCCATTCCCTTCCCCCATATAGGTACGTACATGTGTATACACTATACAACATTTATTTGTACGCTTCACTTGACTACACTCCACTTGACTCGCTTTGCAGCTCCCGTTGTCATCTGTCTTTTGTCTGTTTACTGTGGCACTTTGGATTGAAGTACGCGCGGGCAAAAGGTCCATACACAATTACACGGCCGAAGCGCAAAGAGCATACTTAAAAATATAGAAACCAATCTCTGAACCTAAGAAAAAAGGGTATTTCTTTAGGTGTACCTTACGCGTGACTTCTTCAAAAAGCACGCGTGTCTTTTGAACTGTCTAACAATAGAGCAAAAGGATACCATTATGGTACCGTGAAATTCTAAAAATGCTCATGGGCAATAAGCTTACTCCAATTTATTCAAACTCACCGAGCTTGTTTCATACAAATTCTACCTAATTAGTATCGCCGTGTGATTTAACATATATTTAGAATGTCATAAAAAGCATGCATTTTAATTAAGACACAAGATAATGTTTATTTTTTTGTCTCCATTACGTTCAAGTGCTACATTCTTAATCTTTATTGCCGCTCTTACGAGTTTTCTTTTTATGGAAAACTGCCACTCTGTTTAAGCACCCCCACAAACTCTAAAAAAAAAAAAACAAAAGGGGGAAAGGGGAAAGCCTTGAAGCGCAATCATTTATAATTTATTTGGCCACTCGTATTTGTTTGGCATTTCTCAATATTTGTAGAGCGCAAGTGGCAGTGCAACGCGGCGTATGTGGAATCTTTTGAGCGCGCTGCATGTGGGGTGGAAAATGGTTTTTAATTTCCGTTTAATGGCAAATGGAAGAGGAGATCACTTGTGCAAACATGGAGCTGAGCCAGGGATTTTTAATTAAGCAACTGATACGGCGGCGATAAGTAATGCAAATGTTTTCTTGGCCAGCGTTAATTCATTTTGTGCGCACATATGAATCTCTGTATGTTATGTGGTGGCATTGCAGCAACATTTCTTTTTATTTGGTTTTAGCAACTTTCTCGCCATAGTTTGGCCACATTTTGTTTGGACTGCGATGGAGGTTAAATGGTTTTTCGCAAAATTTAATTAAAATTGCCGGAGCCATTAGGCATTAACTGCATTCTTTGCGGCAATTTTCAATTGATTCGATCGCAGCAGTGGCAGTTGCGATTGCCGCTGATGTTGCTGCTGCTGCAGTTGCAGTTTCAGTTGCAGATGCAGTCTCTCAGATACAGATACAGATACATTCGTACTGACAGACAACAGCTGCTGCTGCTTCTACTGCTGCTGCTGTTGTTTTCGAGCCACTCCGGCGTTGGTTAACTGTTGCCGACGGCTGTCTGCTGTCGATGATCGCACCGCTGTGCACTTAACATCCCCATATCTCACATCCCATCACATCATCGCATTCGCAATGGGTATCCAGATGAATGTGGGTGGGTGGGTTACGTTCGTGGCCCAGGGGCGAGACCAGAACTAGTTTAGCCAGCAATTTACAATAACTCAAATGGAAATGCTTTTGATCTGGCCAATAAATCTAATTTATCGGCTAGCCTGCGGTCCGGCTTGGTTGTTGCAATCTAACCAAAGTATATGATAATTGGGCGCCACGGCGGCAGCTTACGGTTGGGGTCACCACATCGATGTGATTTGGGATTGGGCATGGAAAACGTTGTTGGCCAACATGCCAGGCACGTCCATCATCATCGACAAGCGCGTCAAACAATTTTTGCACGCTCCGCTAATAGTTTAAGCAAAATTCTTTTGAATGTCGCCGCCTGTGCTACACAGAAAACAATTTGTTAACATTAAATTCAATTTCAAATTTCTCATACCATATGATTTTGGATATTCAACCTAACCTAAGGAGTAATCTTCAGTAATATTCCTTAAATTCCGGTTAATTTCCAAACTCTTGACCCCAATTATGGACAAGATACATTTTTTGAGTTGCTAACTGACTGACTGCACTTGGCTATATGCACAAAGAGCTTTTGAGTCTATCGGGCTGATTGGTGATTGGTTTATCGTGCCAAATTCAGGCGTGTCGCCGCGGGTCATATTACGTTCGTTTGCCCATTTTGCCCATTGTTGTGTCCAAATGCCGTGGATTGTGGGTGACTCCAGCCTTCAACGAACCGAATCTGACCAGCGTCATACGCTTTAATAACTTTGACTTTGAGCGGATCTGGCCGCCTGGCATTTATGCATCCTGAGTCACGAGCCGATCTAATGCGTTTTAAATTTGCCAAAAAAAATAAAAAAAAAAAAGAAATAGAAACCAGCAGAAACGTTGAACTTTAGACCCAAGTTAGTCAGTTAATTAGATCGTCGTATGTTGATTCGCTAATGATTTCCTCTAATTTCGCCCGTCTAATTTATATCTCCTCTCCACAATTTCATTTTCATTTCAGTTCAACTTTGTCGGTCGCATTTTGGGACCCCGTGGCATGACCGCCAAGCAATTGGAGCAGGAGACCGGCTGCAAGATCATGGTCCGAGGCAAGGGCTCCATGCGCGACAAGAAGAAGGTGAGTGAGTGCATCGCTCTATCGAATGGATTCCGAATTCCAAATGATTTGGCAGGAAACGGGGCATTACTGCAGACACACACATTTCAGTGCACATTCCAAAGACGAGCACTTCAATTTCATTTTTAATTATCATAAATAGTGCTCGCGAATATGTAAGTTCAGTTGACAGTCGCTGCTTTCCGTGCCAAATAGGAATTAGTCGTCATTATGAGGCGAAAAATATGCCCCTGTTTTGTGTGTTTGAGTTGTTAATTCTGGCTATGATTATCACATGGTTGATTTCCGTAAAGTAATTAGCAAAAAACATTTAATTAGGCGAGCTTTCAACAGTATATGCATATGATTAATTTGTATTTTCTTTAACTAAGCTAGCATAAAAACAAGAGAGAACGCTATAGTCGAGTTCCCCGACTATCTGATACCCGTTACTCAGCTAGTGTAAGTGCGAAGGACAGTTTTTGGCGGTTTGTGGGCGTTAGAGTGGGCGTGGCAAAAAGTTTTTTGGCGAATAGATAGAAATTTACAAGACTAATACAAAAATGAAAAAATATCAAAACATTTTTCAAAAGTGTGGGCGTGGCAGCTTTGGGCGGTTTGTGGGCGTAAGAGTGGGCGTGGCAAAAAGATTTTTTGCAAGTCGATAGAAATTTTCAAGACCAATACAAAAATAAAAAAATATTTAAACATTTTTCAAAAGTGTGGGCGTGGCAGTTTTGGGCGGTTTGTGGGCGTTAGAGTGGGCGTGGCAAAAAGTTTTTTTGCAAATCGATAGAAATTTACCATACCAATACAAAAATGAAAAAATATTAAAACATTTTTCAAAAGTGTGGGCGTCGCAGTTTTGGCCGGTTTGTGGGCGTTAGAGTGGGCGTGGCAACATGAATCGACAAACTTGCGCTGCGTCTATGTCTCTGGAGTCTGTGTGCTTAGTCTCAACTTTCTAGCTTTTGTAGTTCCTGAGATCTCGACGTTCATACGGACAGACGGACAGACGGACAGACGGACAGACGGACGGACAGACGGACATGGCCAAATCGACTCGGCTATTGATCCTGATCAAGAATATATATACTTTATATGGTCGGAAACGCTTCCTTCTGCCTGTTACATACTTTTCAACGAATCTAGTATACCCTTTTACTCTACGAGTAACGGGTATAATTATTAAGATTAACTTGAAAACCAAACGTAAGATAGCAAATTGTCGAAATTATTTTCCTATATACCTATACTTATTTGGGTGTCTTGTCACTCAAAATGCGCTGATGATTTAATTTCCCCAGACGAAAAAAAAACAAGTGAAATGCGGAGGAGAGAAGGAAAAATGAATCAAGTGTCTTGAGACGATTAAATGTATTTTTGTAATTCATAAATGTGGCGGACCCAAATGAGCGGCACGCAGACAGGGGAGTTTTTCAAATTCACAATTTTCATGCAATATTTTGATAATTTAGCAGAAATGAATGAGAGGACACCCACACAAAATGTCTGACTCATCGCGAACCGAAAGATGTTCGCCTGCGACACAAGTGAAAGCCGAAAGAATAGAAATGTTCTGTTTACTTGCAGTTTGCAGATAGAAATAGACCTGACAGCCAGAAAAAAAAATTAGTCACAGTGCATGGTTTTTGTGAGGTGAGAACGAGCCCTCTTTATATTTGCTCAGGTTGTGCTGTGTTTTTCTTCTGCTTGGCCACTCATCCGAAGTGGCCAACGAATAAAGGTCGTTCTTCTCGATTCCTGATGATGATGACAAAACTTTGTCCGGCACTCGTACAGTGGCCAACTTGACAGTTGTTAATTTGACGTGGAATTAGCACTGGACGACTTCAAAAGAATTTCTATCCAATTTGATCCTAATTGATTATAAATTGTGGCTCACAAGCTGAGTTGCAGGAGGAGAGGCAAAAGTATTTAATATACTCGTAGTTCAAGCACGTTCGCCACAACTCTTCTGGCCACAAGTAATAACATCGCTGAAATGAAAAATGGCAATAATGTTTTAAGTGTGTCGGAATTCGCCCACTATTAATTGTTCCGCGCCCATTAGCACAGTTTCGAATAAATTCGCATTTTGTTGTTTGCAGTTTTGAATATTTTACATATTGAAAAGAGCAGGAAGAAGGTGAAGCGATTGAATCACTGAGCAAACCAAAGAATAATTTTCAATTTCAAAATTTTGCAGCTGTATTCTTTGCATGCTATAATCAGAAAACACAATGTGAAAAATTAAGATACTTTTCTTTTAAGAAGGCCACTCGCTGCGCCTAGGTATTTAGGTAGACATTCATATACAAAGTATTTCACAAATGTGCGTACATCCTAAAGCTTTGCATTCCCCATTTCCAGGAGGACGCCAACCGTGGCAAGCCCAACTGGGAGCATCTGTCCGATGACCTGCATGTCCTGATAACCGTCGAGGACACCGAGAACCGTGCCACAGTAAAGTTGGCCCAGGCCGTAGCCGAAGTACAGAAGTTGCTCGTGCCGGTAAGTGTTTGTCGAGAGGTCTTAACGAGCCCCAAAAAGCAAAAAGAGAGCCCCTCAGAAAAGCCTAAAAGTAAACTGATATTGCCTAATTTAAAGTTCAAATGCGCCCGCGATAGAGCTTAAAGTAAAAAGTGAGAATAAACAAGAAACAATTAAATCGAATGCGTGTTGCCTATCCCTTGCCAACTCCTTTTTCTATGTTAAATCAATAATAAATTAAATGATTTCTCAGCTAAACTGAATTGAATGTTAACCAATATAATTAATAATGAATTTTCTTGTATTATTTTTCATTCTCTCTACCAACAACACCTAATCTGCTTTAATGTATTCCGTTTAATACATTAAACCCCCCAAAACAAAACCAAAACCAAAAACACAAACATACACTCGTACTAACAGCAAGCCGAAGGCGAAGATGAGCTAAAGAAACGTCAACTCATGGAATTGGCGATTATTAATGGCACTTATAGGGACACAACAGCGAAATCTGTCGCAGGTATGTCAACCAAAAGCCTCTCTCTCTCTACATTTATAAAGTATCCATCTAAAACCAACCATATAACCTAACCCAATCTCCACTCAGACACAGAGCTAAAAAGTAAAAAAGAATCAAAGCAAATCAAACACTAAAGATATAACCAACGTTAACTAGCAGCTAAAATCGAATGAGCGAGGATCCTAACCATTAACGATTTTGCAAAACTGAACCGTTAACGAAACCAAACTGATTCAAATTCGATTTTACATTTTTCTGTTTATTTTGTATTTGATTTATGTGTTCGACGACCAGCTTTCTCATGCGTTGGCTCTGCTTCTTATCTGTATCCCGCAGTGTGCGATGAGGAGTGGCGCCGCCTGGTGGCCGCCTCCGATAGCCGCCTGCTGACGTCCACCGGCCTGCCCGGCCTTGCCGCCCAGATCCGTGCACCCGCCGCCGCCCCGCTGGGCGCCCCATTGATACTGAATCCCCGGATGACCGTCCCCACAACGGCGGCCAGCATATTGTCCGCCCAGGCAGCTCCGACAGCCGCCTTCGACCAGACCGGCCATGGAATGATCTTCGCACCGTACGATTATGCGAACTACGCCGCCCTAGCCGGCAATCCTCTGCTCACGGAATATGCTGATCATAGCGGTGGGTTGTTTGCCAGATAATCACATACATATCTCTCACATATCTGAATCACTCTGTTCCATTGCTATCTCTATATCGATTTATGATTTATGCTCATACTACATACTCGTACACACAACCAACCATCCAACACAAAAGTCCCAAGATAAAAACACTAAGCGAATCATTCATCAAACTAGGCAGAAGTTAGTCGTCTAAGAAGATATGTAGCCACATGAATCGAGGGTTTTAGATGCGAGTTAAATTGCGAGCAATAATAATAGCAGCTAATCGCCAGAAAAGCACACACACACACACACACACACCATTTAACACACACTAGAAATACAATGTACACGTTGCGCATACGCCCGGTAGGTTTGTTTTCCCACTTAACACATTAACCAAGTGCAATCGATTGAGTTTGCTATGACAGCCCAGCACGGACGTCAGGCTCCAGCATATAGAATAATTTAAATAAATATAGTTTTTTTTTAACTATTGTTTTGTCTTGCTTAATTGTCATGTAAAAGATTTAGATTCGGCATTTAATTATTAGGAGCTTGCATTTATTTTTAGTTGTCACCTAGCAGGCTACAGCTTGGACTTGCTGCTGAGTTTGAAGTTGTTTATGTTCTTCATCATACAATTTACAAACAGAATTCCAATTTAATTGGCCTTGCAGGTTGTTGATAAAGATAAAGAATATTTACAGATGGTATAAACAAAGCAGCATGTTCAGTCTTTCTGTATTCTACATGAATATCTAACACAATTCTTATTTTCGTTCAGTGCCATAAAGTATGCAATGAGATTTTTTCACGCTTCTTAACCTTGCTTTCCTTTAAGAAATCACAATAATATTGATATGCTAACCAAAGCTAACAGAATTAAACAATACCTTCATTATTATTTATCCAAAGTCTATTTTATCTTATATATTTGTTATAAACATAAATATTTGCAGTTGGTCGATATATGCATGCCGGCTCCGTCTTTTGAACTTCTTTTTCTCACTCTCTATTATTTTTCCCTTGAACAAAAGCAACAAAAACAGAGAACGATTTGTAGAGGAAAACCCCACATAAAATGTTTAGCTTAAAGTTATGAAGTTACAGTCACACACAAACTGAAACAGAATTATACACACGCACATAAATGTATAGACTGTATATATTTTAAAAATTATATATTTACCTAGAGACAAAAACCATAAGAGTAAAACGGCACATCAAACAGGAAAACAGAAATACTCAAGAAAATACAAGCAAAGAATTAAACTACAACAAAAATTATTGCTCGACAATGAATTTGCTTTTTTATGTTGTTTATTAGATTTTAGGCCGCAATGCAACACACATTTCTGCAATATGCAATATTGGCAAAAATAAGTGATTTTTAGGCCCTTAAATTGTAGTTGCTTTAATCTTAACTATAAAACTATAACCTACATATATGATTTTCCACCCGAAACATTTTTATATGAGTATATTCTAGTTGAGAACAACAACAACAGCGGCATCCAAAGCAAGTTGTTGATTTTCGTTTTTTGGAACCCATGAGTATTCAAATTAAAGAGGGCTAAACTTTATCATTTTCTCTTCTGATTAATAACCCTATTTTAGTTTTTTTTTTTTAATTGTGGTATGAGGGTCGAGTCGTAAGTGCAATCTAGTTAAGTGTCTGTTTTTTATGTAGTTTATGTAGTGAGTGTTGCGATGGGGGGACAGTATTTATGCACAAATGTACCTAACGAAGAGCGAAAAGGAAACCGTTTCAATTTTTCCAGCCAGTGCCATTTCTCGTCAAAACCGTATACTTTGAACAGAATTGCAGAAAAGCTTTTTTTTTATATATATACACATATATTTAAATATATAACTCTTAGTGGAAAGGAGCCTTGAATCAAGTTGGTGCTTAAATAATAATAACTTCAGTTAGTTCTAAGTTTAGTCGAGGCTCAAAGGCAGCCGTCCAAGAACATAAACCAGAAACCAGAAACCATTATCCAGAATCAATTGAATGCACGACTAGTCAGCAAGCTGGAGGAACAAAATGCAATATATGATTCGGGAGAATAATCATTTCTAGAACATTTAGCAATAAACTCGAGACGAATTACCTAGGCTTAGCGGCTTGAAAATCACTTATTTTGCAGCCAAATCAAATCAAATCAAAAAAAAAAAAAAAGAAAATACAAAAAAAATTTAAATCAGAACAGATCAAATATCGAATACACAAGCGCATATATAAACGACTCATTCCAAAGAAGCAGAGAATTTAAATGTTACAAAGTTAAAAAAGAATACAGATTACGAAAAACAGGTCGATAATTCCCCCTCAGTTGGCAATTGGCTTCCAGCAAAGGCAGCACAGCTTCAGTTTTGAGCAAGCAAATGGTAGATGTAAGGACGATGTATGCAATATGCAATATCTATTAGACCTAAGTTGTACCCTGTAGCGATGATGTTCACATCTATATTTATACATATGCAATCTATATGCAAACCTATATGCAAACCCATATCTACATGTATCGTATCGTATATTTTAGTAGGCGCCATTAAGCAGCAGCGTCGTTTGGCGACTAACCGCGAGCATCCCTATCAGCGAGCAACGGTCGGAGTGCCAGCCAAGCCGGCGGGTTTCATCGAGATACAGTAAATACTAAATACAATGCAGAGTGAATCTCGAGATAAGCGTAGCTTTGCACTATAACTCAGAATGTAACACTTTAAAATCACAACATCATATCGGCGAAAGCAACTTTAGAAACTTTTAATCAATAATGTACGAAAAAGAACAGAAACCCTTTTATGAACAACGGAAATCGAACGATTGTGTTTGCCTGACCCCACATTTGATTGCGTTCATCAGGCGACCGAGCGATCACTTTAGTTCAATTATTTTAAAATTTTTTGCTATTTATTTTGATACAAATGCTGCTCATAACTGAACATCCGCACCTCCCCCGCAAATCCACACTGTATATCCGATGAAACCTGGCCGGAAACGTTGGCCTGGCCTGGCCGCTCTGCCCTGATAATGGGTTCTGAAAAAGAATTTTCAAGCGCACCGCCTCCACAGGTTAGTTGTGTTTCTACTCCTTTATTTATTTTATCAAACTATTATTTTCTTTATGTGTTATCTTATACTCGGAATAAAATGCAAATGAGCGCCAGAACGCTTTGCATTTTATTTCGATTGCGAGTTTTGAAACAACAAACAAAACAAAATTTTGATAAAAAACAAAAGTACAGACACATGCAAAATCTATCAGTACATTTTTAAGCTGAAGATAAAGAGTTTATTATCATTTGATATGAGTATAATTATACACAAATTTGTATATTAGTTTTCCTTTGTTTTCACGTTGACTTGTGCCTTTGATGTTTTACATACAAACAAGAGATAAAAGAAAAAGTTAGAAAAAAAAACAAACAAAAAAATGAACAGTTTAGTAGATTTTATTTGTATTACTGTTGGATAAGCCATATACCCTATTTTAAAAACGCTCTTTACGAGATATGAATTTTACATGTGTATCTTAGGCCTAAGTCCCCTGTTTAGTCGTTTAAGAATATATGATTATTTTGTATTACGCGTTCGAATGTAAATGTTGCAATTGAACCGAAAGTGTACCACAAAGAAATAAAGATCAATGATTTTTGTTGAAGTAAAAACAGAAACCTTCAAAAAAAAAAAAAAAAATGAACACAACAAAAACAAAGAAAACAAAATCCGTACCAAGTCTTATGATTCTTTATTGTTCCACAAACTTGACTTCTTTCAGAATTCTCCTCTAAAAGAAATTGAAACCAATATCTAACGCTTTCCAAACTTAACACCCAACGAATAAATAATGATATCTATTTCTCGTATTCAGTCGTCACACATAACTCATTGATCAGATATATTAATAAACACTTCACTTTGTTTGTTTGCAACTCTAGTGACTAAGACAACTTAACTTTAGAAACCAGACACAACCACATTTATACATAAAACCCTCACCCACACACACGTCCATCGGGCATAACTCTATGCTTACCACCCACCCACTCCTCGATTGATCATTAATCCCACCAACGCAACCGACAACCAGACCAACCAATCAACCAAAATACCAACTACTACCAAGATACCACCACAAGTGCTATGGCATATGCAATATAACTTATGTATCCTATGAAGCGTGTATCTGCATATCTGATACGCGTATCTATGTGTACTTACCACACTTAATCTTTAAGCTTATGGGTTGCGGATTTTTCTGTCTATGAATAATTGATCTCTAGACTAGTTAGTTATCTACATAACTTGTATAACTCCAAACCTCATGAAATTGCATTGGCATCTGCTTTATAATACAAAAAAAAAACAAAATAATATAATAAAAGGAATTCAATTCTTTTAGTACCCGTTACATTATCCACAATAATCAGTAAGTTCGCTTTTATAAAAAGAGTCAATTACTTTTAAATTTACTTACAAAAAAAAAAACTATATTTTTCAAAAGGAGAAACTGACAGCATTTTTGTAAAATTAAATATGTAAATAACGCTTACTTATAACTATTTTATTTGTGCCTTTGTGAAAGCAATATACTCAAAAAGGAACCCAATCTGACTTGAAAGCTTATGCGCCTGCAATTTTGTGTAATCTTTTTGTTTACTTTAGTTTTCCCCTAAATATTATGTGGTAAATATAAAACTAGCATATTAAAACCATTAAACGGTACAAACATTTATTTATTAGCAAACAATACCCAAAAATTGTGATGTAATACTATTGCTAATTAAAACTAACCAAAGGCCAAGTTAACCAAAAACAAACAAATGAAATCTAGCAAAAGATTAATCGAAAATGGAAAAAAAAAACGATCGTGTTCTTGTAAATTTAAAACAAAGAACAAATTTAATAACCACAAAATGTTGCATCAAATAACGTCTGAAAACATAAAAACATTTGCACTATCTAAAATTTCTATAAAATAATTTAATATCCTGTCAATGAAACTCTAATGATAATAATGTATGTGTTTGTCTTTATTAAAGTCAAAAAATGTTGACCGCATCTTATGAATTGCGGATGGCATTCAGCAAAAAGTTACTAAACATTGAATCAACACCTTATGTAATAAGCATGTTTTTTGTGTGAGACCCACTGATTGTGTAAATCTTAAAATAGATGTGTGGTAACTTTTTGCGATCGTAACTCGCTTAACCTAGGATTATTACATAAAAAAAACTAACTGCTAACCATAAAATATTAATCGAAACTCTATTTCCACTTCTATGAATCTCTCTCTTTTCATGCTAACTAAACCAATCCAAACAACAATAACTGACATATACTCACATTTCCAAAAGATATATAAATATTGCAATAAAAAATCCAACGGAAACTAAACAAATATCCTAAACACACTACCAATCCGCTCCTACATCCGCCATGAACCATGAATCCATCGCCTGCCCTAGATGAGCACGGAATCAGAGCAGCAGCAGCATCTCAGCCATCCCAGCCATACCAGCAATCCCAGCCAGGCCGAAAGCAGAGCCAAGTGTGTGTTGTGAATGTGCTTACTTGAAGCTAACAAAATACAAAAAAAAAAAAAAACAAAACAAAAAACCGTAACCAAAAGCCAGAAATCTGAGCCAACACATGTCACTTACACAACTACTAAAACACTGAACCCCGAACTCTGAACTCTGAACTTATTTGCCACATGAGCAGCAGATGCACCAGATGCAGCACATTCAACACCTGCAGCAGCACAACAGCAAAAGCATCAGCAAAAGCAACAGCAACAGCAAAAGAACAGCAGCAACATCAGTATGTATTGAATCTTGTGGCCATTAAACTGTTACGTTTTGCCCGAAACAAAACAAGGCAATTAAGCAAACAATTGATAAGAGAATCAAACATAGAGCTTAGTTTAATTATCATAATCTAAAGGAAAATACAAGTTAGTTCTTAGTGTAAAAGTTCAACGAACAAAAACATACTTAATGCAAACATATACATATATTTTATATATTTAAATATATATAAATCCAAATGCATATACAAGTCTGTATATAATAACCCCCAAAAAACAACCCCTAACAACAAAAAACTAAGGAAAATCATGTTAACGGAATCTCATCCAAGAAACTCTACTCAACCAACCAAAATGTTTTAATTTTTTTTAAAGATCCGCCCTTTTAACTCAAATTGCAAAGATGAATCTTTAACCACTTTCATTGTTTCATCCTTTAATGGATTGTTCAAGAAGTCTATTCAAATCCTTATTGTGTCGGATATAGATCTTCACCCCTCGATTAAGCATAATCTATTTTTGTTAAACTGACGCTAATTCTTGTTAATGAAGTATTTTTTGATTATGTTATTGCATATCTATATTTGATGTATAGATTTCGTGCCCCACTTCAAATTGATTGTGTGAAAAGTAAGTGGGGGCGAAACGGAAACAACATATTAAACCCATTTAACAGCCATATTTAGTTAATGAAACAAACATATATTATGATAATAGCATCAAGCATTCATAATGTACAACTAAACGCTAAACTTAAATTATTTTTAATATTTTAAAGCTAATGTATTATATGCAGAAATAAACATAAACTTACTTTTTTAAACGACTAATTGTTCTTTGAAAGCGATGGCCACAACAAAAAAAGAATTCTTTAATTTAAAATAAATATTACGCCGCCAGTCATGGCAAAAATGTAACTATTCTGTAATAGTTAATGAAATAAAAGAAATGCAGAAAAATTAGCACAGAACAAAACTAGAAAGCGAAAGTAAATTGCATTTAATTTATGGTACAAAGCAAGCAACGCAAAGTTGTTGCAAACTTTATTTTAAATTAAAGAATTTGCATTAAATTTTTGTTGAGAAAAGGCAATCTTATCAATATGTGCCTTAAACAAGTTGTATAATTGGCACATAATCAAAATAAAAATTAAATTTAAAACAAATGAAAAGTATACAGAAACTCTGTTGAAATTATTCTGCGAAATGTGAGACTTATACTCAGCAACAAAACGATGTTCAACCGCGTGGGAGTTGACTAATCTTTTAATGTTAATAAATCATAATCATAATGTATAACTTTTATTGATAATGACGGCAATCGTGCAATCGTAGCAAACCTTGCTTATGATGAGTTCGGAATTAATTTTAACACGATGAAAATATAATTCTATCGATAATTGAATAACAAAAGGTAGACGAATCGTCTAGTTTTATTCGCATTACATTAATCGTATGCTGTGCCCCCAACATCGCATTAAAAACATCATTCATCTCCATTGCCAGCATTGTATAATTTTAACTTCATAATTTGAGAAGGAAATCATTGATTTTTTATGAAGTAATCCATATGTTCAAAACCTAATAATATATATATATAAAAAAGTGCACATGTAATTAAATGCATATGTACGAGTGTATGCACATATGTACGATTATGTATAACTTTTTGCATAAATAAATGTTTATAAAAAAAATTATTGATGTTTTTGTTGATATAACATTTTACAGCGTGTTCTTGATAAAGTGAGTGTGGCGGAAAATTCAAATTGTTTTCATTTCGACGTGCTCAAACAAAATAATGTCCTTTTAATGCCGAATACAGACAGCTTTTCGCATTCACAACATGATTTTTATCGGGAACCATCAAACAATATGATTCGATTCGCATTAATTACATTATTTTCGAAAGTTTTGCATGCTGAATAATTAAAGTCCAGTGCTTTTTGGCTGCCTGTTGCTCGTTGGCCCAGAAACTTATTGACATTGACTGATTTAAGTGTGTGAAAGCTAGCGGCATATGAATAAAATATTGCGGCAGATGTAAATGAATGCTTTATATTGGCATTAACTTAAAGCGACTTGTCAAAGGTTCTTGAATAAAAAGTAGCACTTCATAAGGACTCCAGTTCAGCTGTTGGCTTATATCATAAGAAGTTCAAGGCAATGAATTTAAATTTCAATGAAAACAAACATCAAAGGAAGCGTGTCATAAGTCCAAAGCTCTAATTATACATCCTACTGTGTGGATGTGGGACTAAGAGAAGCCGTGTTGGATTTCTTTATTGGACTTGCCGAATTCAAAACAATACGAAACCCGGCCTTGGCATTCCATTTCTGTATATTCCAATTGTGAAATACTACACCCGAAGGAGAACTTAATTAACTTAAATCCAGTGTGCATTGTGTGGCCGGGTATGCCAACGCATCCAGCAGCGATTCGGGACAATCAATCACTTAAACTCATCCTGAAGGGAGCACTGCCACTTCCATCCACACCTGGCATCGCTGAAGCGGACGCTAATTTATGCCGAGCTCCATCTCTTCTGTGGCGTTGGGTCCGTCTACCTGTTAAAAAGTCGCCTGTCTTTGTATGGTAAACAAAGGACGATGCACGTGCTGGCAACGACACGGCGCATGCGTTGCACTTAACATTGGATTAACAGCGACTTAACAGAGGTCCTGATTTGGATATCCCTTTTATAGGATTTCCTTGCGGTTGGTCGCTTCAGTGCGGTGTTAACTTTCGTGCGGTTCGTTTGCCCAGCATAACGGAGAATCGACACACTCAGTATCCCATCAGACGATTTGTGGCAACAAGTGTCCTGCGAGGATGTGCGTGAGAAGCTCACAGGGCAGTGTGATTTTAATTTACTTTGTCGTCCTGCTCCACTTGGTCACCGTGGTCCTGGCCCAAAACGAGGGGAATATGTCGGAGACGACGGTGGCCACGGGCGAGGAGTGCGGCAGCACGCAGAAAATGGTGGACGAGTGCTTCAAGGATCTGCCGCCGCATCTGATGGACTTCCTGCAGAACACGAAAATCGTCATCAGTAAAAAGGAGATCACCGCCAAGTGCAAGTAGGCAGCGATTTGCAATAACGAGTGCGAACAAAAAAGGAAATATTCGTTATTGATTGTGCCCCATTCAGGGAATTTATTCATATTCCTATGTTGCCACAGGGCGCACAAGTTCTACAGGGAATTCCATTAAGACAAGCCTTTTTTGTCTGCCCCTCCAAGGAGATGATTAATTATGCCGGCTCCAAGTGCCAAAAATAAATTACAGACTTTTGGAATTAATAGGCCTTTGCCTTCCATGGGCAAAGTTAGGTGCTTGTATATAATTTCTCGAGTGACAGCAGATTTGCGTAGAAGTCACTACAGGATATTACTAAATGCTATAAGTTTCTTTAAAAGCATTTCATAATAGCAATCGCAAGGTAACACTTAAAACCGCGACTTGGCTAAGAACATTGAAAACCGCGACGATAATTAATTATTCCTACTGCAAATGGCGAATTAATAAGCTGCATTTGTCATTAGTGGGTCATAAGTTCACTAATTGGAATTCCTAGTGACCTTCGACTATAATCAAAGCACCGGTATTTAAATTTTGGTAGTTTCTCTTTACCATTAGTGTATTCTATTAGTTTTGCACTCAAAGTGAATGGTTAATTGAATTTTGTGCATTGCAAAGCGCGTAAATTGAATTCAAATGCAGTGTCATTTGATTATTCGCCTTGGGCAGAAAACTTGACTAGAATACTACAGACTAGAGTTATAGTTTAGTTCAATAAATATATATATTTATTACAAGAATAGCAGGTATATTGTAGTAAATAATAATTAAAAACAGTTCCGTAATGAGCGGTATATCTTATGAATTTAATCAGGTCATCGGAAAGCAATATGAAACTTCTGATAAACAATAGATGAAATGTATTGCAGTTTTGTGAAACATAGACTTCATTATTTAGATAATTAAATTTAGGGTCATTTCATAAAACTAAAGTATGTACGTGGGAGACATTTCATTCATATATATAGTATGTACATAAATTAGCTGTGGCACCGCCAGCGGCACCGGCAACATGAGTGGCACTCAATTAGACCTCACTCGATTGTCCCTGTCTGAAATCGAATTACATATTGCAGCATATTCAACCGTGGCATGAGGTGCTTCGATACTTACTCCAAGCGTTGCCTGGACGATCGAAAGCTGGGCACGTTTAAGAATAATGTGGAGGGTGCACGGCGATTTTTCTACAAGTTCTGCGGCGACGCCGACTTTCAGCGGGGTAAGTTTATGGCGAAATTTAAGAGGTTTTCGCTTTCAAAACGCTCGAAAATCAATTTGCCAAGCTGGCACACATGCAAACAAACGAAAAACAAAGGATACCCACAGGCGTTTGGGTGTCGGCAACACACGCAGTATCTCACAGTACACAAAATCCCGCAGATTAGGGACAAAGGCCCCCCGCAAAGGCCACCAAAACAATGGACCCAAAAAAAAAATACAAAATAACAAACTTGACAAGCATTAAAGTGCACAAGCAAAAGAAGCGTTATTTATACACATTTGAAGCACACTTTCCCGCCTGTTTGCAGACTATCTGAGGCACAAGGACTGCTTTGCGTACATCCAACTGGACTGGGTCACCTGCACGTCCGAGTTCGAGAACATCCTTAGCGAGGAGGTGCACGATGAGAGGCGCAACGCCAGCGAAAAGTTCCTTGAGTTCTGCTGGTATGCTTGACTTAATATCATCAGACATGCCACCATTCTTTGTTTCTGTTTTCCAAACAAAATGCTTTTAAATATGTCAATACTTAAAAAAAAGAAACAACTCTTTTAGTCAAGCATCATTTTAAAAATTATTATTATTTTGATCACGTTTAAGAAGGTCTTTAAAATGTAGACGGAGAAAGCTGAAGATGTAACAACTTTTGAAGATTCAAGTGCTATGCAGCATCCCGAATTCTTTGCTACATTTCATTTAATATTTCTAGTGAATATTGTAGAGCAATTTCCTTTGTGGCTAGGCCATATAAATTGGCTAATGGTTAATGGCCAGCAATCTTGAGTTAACAATAGAACATCTCTTGCTTTGCTCTGTGCTATTAACAGACTTTTAACGGCCTTTGGTATTGCACAGTTTTCCTTTGAACCAACTGAGCCCTTTTTTCGATTACCAACCAATTGGGCTGCGGCCAGGGCAACTGAATGACATGTTGTTCCCGAGAATCGATATCAATCAAGTTTCAAGTTTCTGGTACATCAACATTTCACAGTGCCCGCTACGCGTACGAGAACTGCATCTACAACAGTGCCCGCTACAAGTGCTACAAGAACTCGGCGGAGTTTGCCCGCGAGACGGCCAAAATGCTGTCCGATGAGAAGCACTTCAGGAACTGTGCCGTCCTCCAGAACATCTGCGCCCACGACTCCGGCATGGCATTGGCCCAGTGGCATTGGATGTGCTTCCGCCTGGCGATGGCGACACCGATGATGCTGCTCCTGATGCGGCTGGTGGGGCAGGGGATTTGGACGTAAATCGATGTGCGGCCAATCTGCATAGTTTACTAGTGCGATGTGATGTTGCGGCTGCGGTTGTGGTCCGAGTTTGCGTTTTCTTAGTTCTTATTGGTTCATTTTTTTTTTGTTGGTTTTTTTCTTTTGGGTTTTGTAGTTGTCCCAACGAGAATGCCAAGCATTTGAGCTCCCTTTAGTAACCCATCGATAAGAAGCAAAAAACAAAAAAGAAACGAAACTAAACTTCATCTCTACGTGTCTGTGAATTTTCCGGTGTCGTTTTTGGGTACGAGATTGCTGGGCGGGCGGGTTACTGGGTCGGATAGCGGCACTGGTTTTTGTGTTTTCCGTATGCTAAGCTAACTTAAATGCATATTTCAAATAAAGGAATATTCACGTTGTACTCATCCTGTGGTTTTACTGTTCAAGGCCCCTCACAACGCTGTGTCAATCGGATACCTAGTGCTTGAACCCCAGTCCTGGTTACCCACGAAAATTGTATTTTGCACGGATTTTGCGGAACCAACCGCAGGTGGGAGGTACAATAAGAATGCTGCTGACACCAAATATCGACGGTGGCACAGAGATACAGTATTGCAAAGTATTTCAATAACCCGGAAAACAGCTGACGCAGAAATTCGTTAAATGAAAACTCAAATCGAACTTCAAATTGCACAATATACACGCAAAGGGGAGAAGATACAAAGATTTGGTCAAATATTAAAGTCACAAATTGTAAACCGTTTCAAATAATTAACTATAATAACGCGTAATTATTCAAAAGCCAACTAGTTTATAGAAAACTAATAACTACCGGGCAGAAATCACACCGCCAGCCTAAAAGTTTGTTATATATTCAATGCATTTTTTTAATGTTCGCCGCTATGTATCTGCGTATTGCAGCAAACTTTGCCATATAGAACCCAAAGTTCGCCGTTCCAAGAGCGGCTCGTGTTCGCATAGAAAGTGGGTGGCTGTTTCAGGTTAATTTTGCAGCACTCCCAGTTTTCACCTTCCAGCATGGAAATTGAACGCTAATGGCTATGCACCCATTACCTGCCCCCCAAAGGACCCGTCACTGCGAATCTCAATTGCTGTTGCATAGAGCAGCGAATTTTGCACCTACATAACTTGTGGTGCTTCTTTGTAAGCTACTCGCTTTAGTTAGTAATTGAAAAAGTGCTTGTCAAAGAGAAATCTTTTCATATTAGCGGGAAAAAGTGGTTTTATGAAGCGCACTGCAAATATTCATTTCCAAGGAGGCAAAATGCTTTGGGCAACCTCAGCAATATATTAAAATTTCCCACATCCGGGGGAGAAACCGCATCGCGAATCCTGCCCTCGGCCTGGGGGTAATCCTGATCAACACTTCCTGGAAACACATCCTTCTACCTATTAACGAAGCGAAACAGAAGATTCATCGAAGAAAGAAATTGCAGAAATATTCAGCACGAAAATTGCTTGGAATTTTCACCTTAATATGATTCCCATAAATGGTAAACATTCCAGGGTATATAAATAAGTCAGTCCTGTATTCAATTTGTTTACATATATAAAAGTTTCAAGGTAAGTATTTTTTCTTAGGAAATTAATATAAGACCAATGTGCTGTTTCCCCCATTCAATAATCTAAGTTACGTAACTGATGTATGTATTTTCTAAAAATGCCTAAATCCACAGACTTTAAATTATAAAATCTTTATCGTATGCACTTTGAAATGGCTATTATCGTTACTGATAATCTTAAAGTTTTACACTTTTTATTTTTTTTTTTTAGTCTACACGCAGCATTAAGTAAAGAAAGTCTAACTTAAGCAGCACAACAAAGAGTTACTAGAAAAGCCTTGAAAATGTTTAACTTAATGCATACTATGATACCGATAATTACACTTAATGAACCCAAATTTGATTCCGGGTCGTTTGCTTTAGCTTGGCTCACCAAAGCCGTCGAACGAACAAAAATCGAACTGGTAATTGTATCAATTAAGTGGTTGCGGACTCACCGAGCGGCTCCTTTGGTCCAACTTTTTGGAAATTCGATGCCGCTGCATATTTAGCAAGGGCGAGTCCTTTAATTAAGACTTAAGACTGACAAGTTGATGATGGCTGAAACTTTGAACAGCTTATGAATTATTTCCTTTGCAGGACTTTGACTCCTTCAACCGAACGGCACAGGCGGTTTCATGACTTAAAGGGAATAGTAATCATTACTCTTAAACAGTTTCTACTCTTTAATACATTTCCGAACTTAGTAAGTGTAGAGCATTTATATTTAGATGTGCAATTCAGACAGAAAAAGCATTACACTTGCAATGGATACTAATTGTAAAGGCACAGCCATTGAGGATCTTATTTTTAGATACTTTGGGTGCAATTTATTTATAAAGCTGGCCAATTCTTATTAACACACTCGTGGGTATTTTATAACTTTAAACATTAGTTTTTCTTAAACTTTGTTTTGAACCTATGTATGTGCCTGAAACTTAACAAAAGCGACTTTATGCTTTTGTAGATATATAAAAGTAGTCTATATACATATATACAATATATACACAATATAAAATATATATATTTGTTTTATTTAAGTCTATGTAACCTTAGTTTCTGACGATGCTAGCTCTGCGAGCTTAGCGCTAGCAAAGCTTCGAGATTATAATCTCAGCCGCTTATAATCTGCGTAAGACCGCCATCATCGTAACCATCCCCTCCTCCGTAGCCACCTCCACCACCTCCTCCTCCTCCGCCGTTGCTATAGCCGGGTCCAAAGTTGCCCGAATATACTGGACGACGGCCACCTCCTCCTCCACCGCCGCCGTTGTATCCACCTCCTCCTCCGTTGTATCCACCTCCACCTCCTCCTCCGCGTCCTCCGTTCACACCTGTGTAGACTCCGGGTCCCTGGCCTCCGGGCGGATTACCTAAAAGTGTTATTTCAATCAGTTCGCTGTATAGTAGTTACCTAATTGCACGATAGCCACTGCATCGCTTATGTAAACTAGAAAATGTACTATGCACATAGAAATTAAAAGCTTAAGCCAATCCCAAGAAATACGTAAATATAAATAGCACGTTCGCACAAATTTTCGCTCATGAAAATGTGAAAATTTGGTATAAAATTATGCCTGATATGCCGGCAAGGAAAATTGCCGAACAATTTTTTCGAAAAATGGCCCAAAATTAATGAGCATTGACTTACAGTCGTAGCAACCGCCGCCAATGTAAACAGCCGCCTCTGTGAAAGTCAGTGCAAAAACAGCGAGAATCGCAAATGCCGCCAGGTATCTCATTGTGGCTGGTCTATTGGAACGTCGAACTGGTCTGGACCAGGTGCAAACCGCAACAGCAGCTTATATACGATGCACTCACCGATTCTGATTCCCATTCCGATTCCCGATTCTGAATTAGAATTTGAAATTGAATTTAAACCCAAACAGACCTTATCGCTGAAGAGAACTTTTGCTGTGCAAACAAACCACTACGTAAGTATTAATCTCAGGGAATTGCCCACGGATGGGTTTCAAAAACAATCAGTAGCGCATCAAAAGGTCAGTCGTTGTGCATTCTAGATACCCTACTTGTAAAATGTTACAAATATTTGCAACTAATATTTAAACTAATGTGTTTCTTTCGAATTCCGATTAAAGCATGCATAATTCAGTTCAATTAAAGCATGTCTTACTTCTTATTAAATGTCTTATTATTTAAAGATACTTTGTTAGCTTAGTAATTTTTGCAGCGGCGCTACGTTCTACGTTCCACTCACGAGTCACGACTTTCGGGGCTGAAACCAGTTTTCCGTAGATGTATGGATACATTTAATGGGTTGCGATTCTCTGGAATCGCTTGCCATTCATGCTTACATCTGGGTATAATTGTAAACCGACTTTTTGGGGCGTGACTGCCATAAATTTCTTTGAAGAAGCTCAAGGAAATCAACTACGTCGAGCTGCATCCAAACCCTATGCGGAAAACCCCAACGAATGCGAATTGATAGCATTCTGGGGAAATTAATTAACATATATTGTTGAAATACGAAATACGAATCGAAAGCAGCGTACTAGCACTCAGGCTTATGCAAATTGATTTTGATACGAATTTAAGTAAGTGCCGGCCTATAAAAGCTTCAGCTTGAGAGTCGAACCGGTCAACTATCGACTGTAATATGAAGTACCTGACGTGTGTGCTGCTACCGTTGGCTTTGATTCCGGCTCTGATCGGCGGTAAGCTGGACGGGATGGCCACCGACGCTAATTGATACGCACTCACACCGATCCCATTTGCCATTTCCATCATTTCCAGCTCATCCCGGCACTGTGGTGGTGAATGGCGTCTGTCTGACTTGTAAGTAGTGGCGATTGTTTTGCCAGCTGCTTGTGGCAATTAGACAACTCAATGAATAATTATGCACTCGAAAAGGTCCCAATCCGAATGGCGAACCTGTCTACCTGGATGGCCAGGAGTATCGCAGTTTCTCCTCATCCCCCGGCGATGGTAATGTGGTGATATCCCGTGGAAATGATGGCAGGGGCGGTGGAGGTGGCACCATTTACCGGAGAGGTGGTAACACCGTCGTCAATGGCAGGTGTCAGCACTGCAATGTGGATCTCTATTAAAGGCTTTAACAATAAAGTCTGAATATTGAATCAAAATGGCACACATATTATCGATCAATCCATTTCCTACTTACTTCGCTATGTACGACATCATTTAGCTAAAAGCATTCACAATCGTTCACCCCAGTCTCTCGGCAAATTCGATGACTGCGATGGTTTCGAGTGCACAGATCATCATCTGATGCAGGAAAATGAAAAAAAAATGAAAAAATTAGCGCTTTATATTCCGTTTTTGTTGCCACGACGTACACGTGGAGAAACATGAAATATATAAATTATTTAATACTGCGAAAAAAGAGTGAAGAATGCTGTAATTGCGTTTGGCGAAATAAAAGAGTCATTGCGGAAAATCACCCATTTCACATTTAAATAATCGAGGAGCTCGACTATATAAGCATTTCATTGCAAGCTGCCTGCTTGTGAAAATGGGCTTCCTCATTCTGCCCAAAATAAGCGTTACATTTTCAGTTGCTTCGGTTTGTAAAATGTTTTCTTACATTTTCAGTTGCTTCGGTTTCTAAATTGTTTGAAAATAAAGGAAGACCCTACGATATTTAGCTTGAAAAGTAGAGATATTCGTGTTGCCAGTGGCACCAATTGTCTGAACTTTAGCTAGTTGCCACATAAACTGGGCTGGGAGCTGAGGTAGCTGTCTCCTGAGTATTGCACAGCATCGATAATCGAATGCGAGTAACCAACCGTGCAGTTTACGCCAATGGATGCGATGTCAATGAAAACGCTGGCCTGATGTAAGCGTGCTTAACGTTGCGCGTGCCACGTGGCGTATACGTAATGCTGCTACAGGAACAACAAACAGAAGCCTCGCAAATATTTGCTTTCAAACTAACTACTCGACAAACAGTAAACACTTAGTGCACACACACACACACCCTACACCAACACACACACACACACCCTACACCAACACACACACAAACATCTCAAGACAATTTCGTGTGAAAGTTTCGAATAAAACTGATGCTGTGTTTTTATATGAAGCATAGCAAGAGAAAAGTTTACCATTCTGGCACAGCATGCGAAAACAATTAAAATTGTAAAAGGATTACTTAGCAATCATACAATTTCGATTTAAGCATCGAACTTAGAGGAATAAAACTGCAGCCTTAAGCTTTTTATGCAATTGTAAAAAAATAGTAACTATACATTGCACTGAAATCAATGGAATGTCCTTGCGGATGTGCCAAGTTCAGAGAAACGCTCCACTGGCTCACAATTCAATGAACATTTGGGTGGCATAACCATGCCAATCATAAAGGGTTTCGATTTTATATCTGTAATTTACATTTAATACACTTTATTGACAGGAATGTGACGTTGCCCATTCACAAATGGGTCACAAATTGTTGACACTCACTTTTGGAAGCCCCATGAAGCTGAGAAACTCAGTGGGCCACAGGGTGGTTTGTCTGCCTAGCAACTTAAGGACCTTGAGCTGAGGAAATGTTCGAAATTGAATTTATGTTGACTTGTATTCGATTTCAGGTCAATTTCTGTTCTCTTGTGCCTAATTTGTGCGGCATTAGAAGGGAATTTGGTGCGCAGGTGAAAGGTGAGCCGATTGGACTTTCGATAGTAGCAGTAGCATTCTTCTACAGGTTTTTTGAAATAAATTTTAACTTTTCCACTTTCACAGCACCCCCCCGCAGTGTTTTGCCAGAAGGTTGAATTGATTTATTTGTGCTGTGCAGTGTTGTTTGCTTTTGGGGCAGTGAGCCTTTGGTAATATTGTCACGTGCTGGCAAACTCTTATATCTGCCACTGGTTGAGCTTTATTTGAAAATCCCTGCCACACAGCAAATTTACATAGCACGCTTAAACTGATATTTTTTTTATTTGGCCCCCAACTCGCCATTTGTGTTTCTGTTTATTTTCTTCTTTTCGGGCGCCAGGAGACATTCATAAATAAATTATATGCGAAGTACCAGCACTCCATTATCGACTGGATTATGCTTTTTTTCACCCATCGAAGCTGTGAAGTCGGCTTTGGTGGAAGCGTATGATTAACGAAAATGCGTTAAGTGGCAGACTTATGCAGAGAAAAGCTTCAGTTTTCCGGAAATCATCCTTATAAATGAGACACATGAAATAGTTACAGGCTAACTTTGAATTTAAAGCTATTTTGCTTTATTTAATAAATATATATGATCAGCCATTTCTATTGATAACATTTCTAAGAACGTTATTTTTAGCTGAAGTAGTTTTTATTTATTATTTATTTATTATTGCCTTACCATATTAAAAAGCATGCTGTGTAAAAAGTTTATGGGGTGACAAGGTCACGAAAAGTGTGACAACTGCGAAAAACTTGAAGCTGACTTCAGCAGTAACTCGCAAGTTAAACTTTGTTGTGAAAAAAATGGAAAAAGAGCTCAGAAGTGTAGCGAAAACTTTTGAAGAACAACTTTCTGGAATGAAAATTCTTTTGTAAATATTCAGACGACAGGTTGAATGCTGCCAGACCAGCAAAACGAATTTTACAAAAATGCACTTAATTGCACCCGTCAAAAGGGCCACAAATGTTTGTAAAAATAACCTAAAAAGTGTAAGGAAAAATAAAGTAAAGATTGTGCTTAAAAGAAGTCCATGTTCTGACCTTTTAGGTAATCATTTTAGTTTACTTAGAACATGAGTTACCCTGGAAATAGTAATTTTTCTGGGTGTGCAAATGAAAGTGAAATCCTCATTTAAATCAGAATCGAAATGAATTAGGAGGAGTTTCAGTTAAGTATTAATTTGCCATTCAGCAGTGGTGTCATTGGCAATGTGGGAGACATGGTGATGAATTAATTACGCCAGGATTGTGAAATGTCCTTATTTAATTTGATTCCATCAATTAATTACCAGACGGTCTTATCATCTTGCTGCCAATTACACTTTTAGCAAGCAGCTAACTGTGCGCAAGTAAATTTTGGTGCAAATATGTACACGGTTTAATTGAGTTTTTCCCTGAAATCTTGCAGCTATTTGTTGAAAAAAGGGAAATGTGAGGGGTTTGCGGGGCAAAGAGCTGATTCTTAATTAATCGTCCATGGATTTGGACAGGTTTATGTTCACTGTGGATGGATTACCCCTCGCCGGAGTTTCTTACTCATCCTTTCATTATCCTAAGCGCCAGAGGTCAAACTTTCGCCACAAGTCGACCAAAAATATAGCTCGTATTCAACTGACTCCTTTGACTTCGTTGAGAATTCAACAGGAGCAGCGGTATTGCGGAAAATGAATGGGACCAGTGCAGTCTGGGAAAAGCGAAGGGTTCCATTGTTACTGTTCCGTTGTCAGTTTTCCGTTTCGCAAGTTCTTGAGTGTATGCACGAATGTATGCAACAGTTTTCCGTCTTGAACTTTCGCCTGCAAAATGGTGGGAAAGTATACAGCTGCTACTTTGGCATCGATGGAATTTTCTTTGTGCTTTTCAGTGTACCTAATGCCGCTGTCATGTGACTTTCCACTGAAGGATGCTCAAATCAAATGCCTGCTGATCGGCTTTCCACAAAGCAGTTTATAGTTATGCTGCTTTAATACGCACTATTGTTATGGCAAAGCAAACGAGTCGTGGGATTTACCAATTAATAAGCTTACTAATTTACTCTACACTTGTGCTTCATTATGAAGGAACTGCAAAGCTGGTTGCCTAATGACAGGGCTCTTTAATTGCGAATTAATTCAGCTACAGAGGCTTTTCGATTTACCTTGGCCTATCTATTATTAATTGAATTGCGTCATAAAACATGAAACTTTAAGGCAAATCCATTTAATGTTCATCTAGTTAGTGGCATATGCCTCAATTTGGTAAATCAGATTTTTTTAGATTTTTTCTATTGACCATTTCTGCCCAGCAAACGACTGCCCTCAAAGGTCACTTTACCTGGTTTTCAGTCGGGGGTCACCTGTGAAATTAGGTACATACAAATGGCGACCTGTCTGCACGTGTTTTTTGTTGCGAACTTTAGCCCCAGAGCGTTGCAAGTGATTTGTTTCTGACAGCCGTGTGGCATTCATAGCTTGAGATGGGTCACAGGATGGCGGCCACTGAGGTGACGTTAAATATAGCTAATTACCTAATTACACACCTGATTGATGCCGCATACACGATGAGCTGAACGAGCGCGTAGCCATAAATAGTCGAGTGGAATTGTTTTATAATTAAATTATTTATTTAAAAGTGCGAAAAATGCTAGCGTTTATAATAAATTCGTGAAAGTGAGACCATTTGTGCTAAGTAAGGCTAAACACTGGCTTCTACACTTAAACGCTTTACTTTCCCTTTACTTTCATTGAAAGCCATATAAATTTGGAATGAGTGCTGAACTTAGCGTTCGCAAGGCCTTAGCTTTAATCGCATATGAGGCATTCAGGTCCTGGGTCCTTTTGCTGCCGATCCTACGACTCCCTGCAGGCCAATCGCATAATGGGGCCTACTCCAAGTGGGCCCCCACTCGAGGAATTCCCTTTGCATTGGCGATGGATGGAGCATCCATTCTCGGTCAGGGGTTAACTGCAGCCATGTGGGACATAAAAGTGCCGAGGCCCCATCAGATATACGAGTCGACCCCCAAGTTTTATGCGTCCCCATGCCATCTTTCCCAAACCATCTGCCCCGCGCCACTTTGTTTATAGCCATGGCATAAGAGGCTGGTGTGCTAGCAGTTCAGATATATTAAAAAGTTTTACAACAATAAAACAAACAGACTTTCACTGCTTGTTTATATAGGTTTATTGGGTTTTCCGCATAATGCAATACATACTATATACATATGTATAATATATACTGAGCGCCTCAAACGTCTGCTCGCAGTCGCATTTACGACTGCCTCCCGGTGTGATATTAATAGCATTAGAGTAATAGAAAGTGGCATGCCTCCTTTGGCTGCCTTTCTTACTTTCTTCCTTGCCTTGCCTTGACTTGCCTTGCCATCTAGCAGGCTGCTGCCTGTTGACTTCCTGTCGTCATTAGTGATGTTTGCCTGTCGCCGCATGACGGCGCATAAATATCAAAGTTAGATTTACAAGAAATCGCATTCAATCGCAGCTGAACAACTGTACTGAACTGAACTGAGCTGAGCCCGCCAGGTGGACTAATAGAATTCCAGCTGCGAGAGCCACTTCAAAGTGTCCTGGCCACAGAGCTTTGTTTTCCATTCTGTGGAAGGGGAAATGAGGAGGGAAATGAGGAGGCTAAGATGTTTGCCGGGTGCTTTATCAGCGGCACCTGGAAGCGTGGCAGCTGCCACTACGTGACTCCTCGCCAGGAGTTCGCCAAATGCCGATTTTTATGAAGCGAAACACATGGCACTAGCTGGCATAGCTCTCCTAAGTCTAGCCTAAAAGAAATGACAAATTAGATGCAGTAAAAACAAAGAATGTTATATTATATGATTATAAGTAGTTCATGCATTGAAAAAACCAAAACATTAAAAGAGGTTTAAAATAGAGGGACATTATTAGCTTAGTCTTCTTTCAGTGCAGCAGCAACTGAGAACAAAATGAATGCCGCATGCTAATGCAAAAACTTTTTTCATTTCTACACTAATTTGGGTCATTTCCTTAAAGTGCAGCTGGCGTAGAATCTTAGGCTGCTGCCTGTTGACTTCCTGTCGTCATTAGTGATGTTTGCCTGTCGCCGCATGACGGCGCATAAATATCAAAGTTAGATTTACAAGAAATCGCATTCAATCGCAGCTGAACAACTGTACTGAACTGAACTGAGCTGAGCCCGCCAGGTGGACTAATAGAATTCCAGCTGCGAGAGCCACTTCAAAGTGTCCTGGCCACAGAGCTTTGTTTTCCATTCTGTGGAAGGGGAAATGAGGAGGGAAATGAGGAGGCTAAGATGTTTGCCGGGTCCAAAACTAATTAGAAAGGAAGCTCAACTGACTGCTTGCTGGGCAAAACGAAAGCAGGCCAATATATATAAATATATATGTATATTGTTAAATATTATATTACTTATTGAGGGATATTCAAAGTGACAATATGCTGCATAGCGAATAATTTATTTATATATATGCAGTCAGATTAATACATCATGTCAACTTTATATTAATGGCATCATTAGAGTGCATATTCGCAATGACATCGAAACCATAAACCAGATTTTGTTTCATTGTGAGTTATTTCAATCAATAAAGAAGTAAAGCGATTCAAATCCGTTGTAATATTGTAAAAATGTAAAATTATTCGAACAATTGGGAAAATAATTTGGCTTGTGACTACATGACTGATGATTTCTATTAACAAATTCGCAATACTGCATTGTTTTAGCTACTTTATTTGTATAAGTTTGTTTTTCTTTGTAAGGCACATCCTGTCACACATCCTGGCAGGTCCTTGAAGCAGATTTAAAGACCACGAAAAGTCCCGAGACAGCAGACACACTGCCTAACGCACTTTTCGCGTTGCCAAGCGCCGTCGTCCTGGATTCCGCAGATTTGCCTACCTCAAAGGACTCAGACACCCGATGAGGGGCGTATTGGGCGTGGCCTGACGCCATAAAGATAATTGCTGGTAGATGGGGGGAAGCGGGGTGTAGAGCTCATCAAAAACGTCAACGCCCCCACGTAGTTTCGCTTTAAACGCCAAGCGACCAAACTAAAGTCGAATGGCCATCGAACAGGACGAACAGGACGAGTTGATGGGCGGAAGGAAGGATGCGTGCTTGCGTATTAATTACTTCTGGTGGTCACTTCGCATGCGTGGGTGGTGTGTGTAATTGCGCCTCCAGCGAAGGTCCTGAGTGTGTCCTGTGCCCCTTTTTTTTTTCTTTTTGTTGCATGGGGCTTCCACCAGAAGTTCGACGTTAAGCCCAGTCTGCAGCAAGTTGTCTGTTCATTTTTTTTTGCAAATAAATAAAAAACTCTTTTCGTTGTTTTGGCTGACATGCTGGCACTTCGCTGGCGTTTTGATGAGCAGCAGCAGCTGTTTTAGTTGCGATTATAATGCTCAAATGGCTGGCAGCTTCAGCTGATAATTAATTGAAAACTTTGCATTATGTTTTACATAAAATTCACACTTTGGGCAAACATATAGCTGCCATAGTTCGCCAACAACTTTTCTGCGAAATTTGACAACTTTGCTTTATTATCAGTCAAAAAAAGGATTTTTTTTTATTTTTTTAACTTTAAAATCAATGCAATAGTTGCAGGCTTTAATTTAAAGCATTTTAAAGACTACGATTTTTATCTTATTGGTTCAGCAATTGCATCGTCGTCTTGCTATATGGCACATCCTTTTGTTGTTCAATTATCTCGCATTTTTCTTTTATTATACATTCTATATATAATATTCTATATTATTGAAGAACTGAAAAAGTTATTTAAAAATTCAAATTCAAAGACCAGTGCTGCCAAGTGCAGTATTTATGCAGCTTATACAACCACCAAAAGCTACTAAGGTGTGGAACTTGGACCTAAAGTGCTTACTGTGAAACTCTGAACGCCATGGCACTAAAGAAGCTCTACAAAGCTGATGTCTGTCGTTTGCTTAGTGATATGAAATTAATAATTTGAATTTATTTATTTTAAAGGAATTCTTTTTCAACTGTCATTTTTGTTAATTAAATACTTTATTATTTAAATAATGTTTAAAAACGTACTATTTTAAATTAGAAAAAAAAATATATATATAATAATTTACACCGCAGTCAGTTATATATCTATTTCTGCCACTTCCAGTTGAATATATAATTTTTTCCTTAATAAATAACATGAGTTTTAAAAACATAAAATGCTATATCAGTAGCATTAGTTTAGTTTAGCTACTAGATAAAAACCACAAACTAATTTAGAACTATTGCAGATATATGAAATATATTATAGACGAAAAAATGAGAAATAAAGTGACATATATATTGCGATACCATGGACTTATGAGCCTTACCGGAAACTATAATTGGCCAGGCTCAGTTGCGATCCCACACCACTCCCAACCACTCCTCACCATCATTCCCCACCGACCAGAACTCCAATCATTGTGCACGCGGACGTGACCCACGTGGAGCTAATGGAGAGTTCGGTTTGCCGCGAGTTCGCGCTTTTGTGGAACGCGACAAAGCGCCAGGATGCCGCGATGAGATGAGAAACTGAGCCTGGGATCCTGCAGGCTGCAGTGCCGTGAAAACTCGGCGCGATTTTTGCCCAGCGGCCACTGCCGCCTTTGATTTGATTAATTGATGCATTAAGCTCATTTACGCATACTTAATGCCACTCCAATGTGTGTTTGAAATATTTTTTATAGCCTGCCTTCCACCTTTTTTTTTTGTGATTTTATTTGGTTTGTTTGCTTTTTGTATGTTTTGTGCGCTGCTGCTGGAAAATGCAGCATAATCAGGAATTCAAGTCGTGCGACAACAGAAAAACTGATTTTCCAGCCTGGGGGCAAGTGGAAAAAAGAGGTGCAGTGGCAAAAATAGGAAAGAAGGAGCCGGCAGAAGAAGCTGTGGAAGCGGAAGTACAAATTCAACATCTTGCCATGTTTGTCTGTTGACTGACAACGCAATGTGTGTGTGTGTGTTGGTGTGGGTGTGGGTGTGTGGCAGATATGTCCTCTGTCTGTTTGCAGATACAGATAAGATGTCTTGCACATATGTATATGTACGTGTGGAGGTGCACATGCTGCACATAGGAGTCGCAGCTGAACCGAAGCTTTATCAGCGGCACCTGGAAGCGTGGCAGCTGCCACTACGTGACTCCTCGCCAGGAGTTCGCCAAATGCCGATTTTTATGAAGCGAAACACATAGCACTAGCTGGCATAGCTCTCCTAAGTCTAGCCTAAAAGAAATGTCAAATTAGATGCAGTAAAAACAAAGAATGTTATATTATATGATTATAAGTAGTTCATGCATTTAAAAAACCAAAACATTAAAAAAGGATCAAAATGGAGGGACACCATTAGCTTAGTCTTCTTTCAGTGCAGCAGCAACTGAGAACAAAATGAATGCCGCATGCTAATGCAAAAACTTTTTTCATTTCTACACTAATTTGGGTCATTTCCTTAAAGTGCAGCTGGCGTAGAATCTTAGCCATGTCTTCGGGCGAAAGCAATTACAGATAAGATCGACTCATTTCACAGGCCTTTGCCTTTGGCTTCGGCTGCAACTTGAGCTGTTTGCCAAGTGTTGAGAATTTCGCTTTTCACACTTGCCACACTTGCAACACTTGCAACACACCGGCGATTTGCGATAAGCATCGTCCACTGTCACTTGCATTCTGGGCACACATGCATATTGCATTCGACTGTCGGTTTTCGCTTTCTTTTTGCCCAGTGACACAGATTGATGGCATGCAGCTGATTAATTGCAATTTGCGTCATAATTCTAGCACCCAGTCGCAGCTCTTCTCCTTTTCCTGGTTTCCCAAAGGTTGGCAGCGGCCAACAGGAAGTGCAAGTCGCCCTGGGGAACTCAAGGTGCCGCCAGTCATTGAACTTAGGCGCTGCATAAGAATGGTGAAATTTTGAAAAAAAGAAAGAAATAAATTAAATTAAGGATAAACCAAACTTGCAACTCGACCCTTCCAATTAAAACTTGCTCAACTTTTAGTTTCGTTTTTTTTTCGCACAGTAACAGCTATTAATATTAATTAGGTGCCCTTGTCTGGTTCAATCGAACTGCATTCTATTCAAATGTAATTATCATAATATAGACAAGTTTGATACAGCACCCCCCCTTTCCCTTCCCCTTCCATCACAAACAGTTTGAAAAGCAAACAGCCAGTCGCTTCAATTTGCAAAGGGTTTTGGCATAGAGGCTGTGTTATTCGCTGATTTTCGCTGATGAGGGTAATTAAAAAGTTTTCACACGCCCACAGAAACCGCAGCAGAATGCAGTCAAATTGGCTGTGATGCAGGAATTGTAATCGTTTTGAAATCTATATGGGGTTAGGATGAAGGATGCAGCAGGATGTTAGGATGTTAGGATGTGGCAATGGCTGCTGCCGATCTCCTGCTGACTAATTCCTCAAAGACGAGGGGAGAGCAGACGCACTTCCTCCAGCTTTTTGAGTCATCGAGAATGACGACGTCAACGACTTTGACTTTGTGCAGCAAAAACTTTTGCGTCTGCCAAAGTTTTATGACAAATTTTTGTGATTATGCAGCCTTCGTCAAAAAAAACACAAAAATATAGTAGTAGTAGTCAAATTTCCTATGCATTTGTTTGCGGGGCATGCAAATTAGATTTTAAATAGTTTTCGGTTTGATTGCCAAGCATCGTAGCTGCGCAGATCAAAAGCCTAATGCCACTGCAATTTGCAATTTTGCCATTTCAATTTGACTAATTTGCAAAAGGCCACTGACTGAGTGCCTTAAAGTCACTCGCTGGACCGCATTGAACTGCCAGGATCGAGCAACCCTTAAATGCATTCGACTTTTGCTTTCAGGCTGCGCATTTGCAACTCCCCCCTTCCCACCCCCTTTTGCGGCCACAAAAGCAACTAATTAAGAAATTAAAATAAAAAAATGTGCAAAAAAAAAAAATGGTCAAAAAAGTGAGCAAAAAGCCGAGCGAATGCACTTTGCATGCAAATTTTATAAAAAATTTAACACAACAGCCAGCCGAGTGCAACGGCAAAAAGTGCAACTCTTGCAGAACGCCCAAAAAAGTGGGAGGGGCTGGCCTGGCCTGGCCTTAACCCCTCGTAGCTTAACCCTTTTTGGCTCTCATCACCTCGCTGTTGCTCGCCGCAAAACGATGACAATGACAAAAAAAAAAAAAGAACGCTGCGCAGCCACAGAAATACCTTAAAGGTCTTCAAAAAGGCAGCTGCTTCTGGGACCTAGGGTTTGAGATAGGCTTTGGTTGGGCAGTTTGACGGGGGTAGGGGGGTGGGATTCTCAAACAAAGGACCCTGGATACCTGCAGCACCAGCCCCCACCAATCCCCCTTCCTGCCCATCAAACCAAAAGGGACAAATTGCGAAAATCCGCAGCGCTGTTTTCGGTTTCTGATGCCCTCAAACTGTGTTTTGTTTGTAAGTTTTTCCCTTTTTTTTTTTATTCGCCCTGTTCTGTATGCAATGCAACGGAAATGTGAATGCACCGTAAAGTGAAGTGAAAAATGCACTTGAATTTTCCTATTTTTCCCTAACTGTTAAATCTGCGCCAAGTTTTTCCTTCTCTTTTTTTTTTTGTATTGTAATTTTCGATGGCCAAAAAAAAAGATGTAGAAATTAAAATGAGCGCAGAAAACGAGAAACAAACGTAGGCATCATAATTTTCACCCCACCTCATCTCATCTCTCTAAACGGTCGTGGTTGAAAATAGGGGGCGGGCTGGGGAAAACGGGGCGTGGCATGTGCATGTGTAGAACAAGAACAACAGCGGTAAGAAGAACAACAATGCAGGCACCCACGTACCAACGCCAGTGGTGAAAGGTGCCCTCAGTGGGTTTTCGATGGGTGGAAGAAATGGGTATTTTTTCGACTTTTTTTTCCACTTTTTTCTTGATTTTTTGTACTTTTTTTCGTCGAGACAGGTGAGAGGGATTTAGGTGTTCTTGTTAGCGTGCTGCTTGTTCATCAACAATGCAGCGTTGTCGCCGCTTCTTCTACTTCTTCTTCTTACGACGTCTTCCAGGAAAATTCCATTTTCCGTGGGGGTTGCTCAGTAACAACACACACATGTGAGTCCTTGCAAGATCCTAAATCACGCCAAAATCATTTCGAGCTGTAAAACTACGACTAGCTTACAGATTTGTCTTAATTATGGTCGGTATTTCGGGGCGAAACATTCAGGCATTTAAATTAACAAAAACTTTAATTATAGCTTATACAATAAAAGTACAGAGGTGACTTTTCTCGTATATAATCAAATTTATACATATTTGGTGTGTTTATATATTGTTATTATTATTAAATAACTTGTGATGCTCCCATACATCTGATTCCTGGAACTTTCGCAAGTCGCTCTTTATGTTTCTAAAAATCCACTTAAATACCATTTAATAACATCATATTAACTAACAGATACCGTGGATGTGGAACAACTTAGCCAGGGTATTTAATACGCCTCTCAACTCAAGTGCACATCCCTTTTCTTATGTTGACTCCACCAGTCCCCTCATTTTCCCACACCAACAAGTTGGTGTTGCCGAAAAAAAAGAAGTGTAGGAAATTAAAAGAATTTTTGTTAAAAGCGCTTCAAGTGGGCACTGCGATGTCGTTGTTGTTGGCGTCTCCTGGCTGCGCCATCCATCCACCTGTCCTGCCACTGTGTGTGTGTGCTTGTGTGTGTGTGTCTCTTGACTCGAAACACCTCATATTCACCTGTATGTGTGTGTGTGTGTGTGTTTGGGTGGGGGTTGGGGGATTTCCCCCACTCAGCTGAACTCGGGTGCAGTGACATGACGACAGCTTCGCGCTTTTGGCTTTGACGTTTGCTGCTTGATTTTCAGCTGTAGCTTTTAATTTTTATTTTAATTTTAATTTTTTGTCCGTTTTTTATTTATGTGAATAATTTGTGGGCGACTCGCGAGAGTGTGTGGGTGTGGGTGGGTTCTTGCCGAGTATTCGTGTGCTCCTGTGGCTGTGTGTGTGTGTGTGTGTGTGTGTGTGTGTGTGTGGGAGCGCAATGTGTGAAGAGGCATGATGATTTGTTGGGTCTGTATGTGACAGGCATTTTTGATTTGAGCTGCCTGCCGCGAAATTCTGGAGCATTTTCTATGGAAACCGATTTGCATTTAAGCTTTGACAATCCAATATTTAGCTCATCAATTTGCGGGCAAAGGTGTATTTGGATTTTTATCCCTTTACAAAAGAGAACGTTTTGAAAAGAAGAAAAGTCTCATCTAGGTATTTGTATATTTTTTAAATAATATTTTATAGATACCCAAGAAACTTACTTCTAAAAAAGCTTATTTATTAGCCTTAATAAATATTTTATTTAGTGTATTAACTGCGGTGTGTTGATTGCAAGCGTTTCGCTGTCACTGCTGTATTTGCCCAAAACCATTTTTTGTGATTTTATTTGGCTTTTAATTTTGTTGTGGCTTGTACTTGGCTTTTACATATTCTCCCCCTTCGGATCCCTGCCCCTTTCCCCCCACCCACTTGCCATTTGCCTTTGGGGCACTGCGATGCTGTTGATGCCACACGGTGCTTTGGTGCTACCTGGCTTAGCATTTTAGCGATGCATAATTAATCTGCGAGTGAAAAGTATGGGATGGTGGCTTCCCTTTCACTCTATCATTCCCCTGCGCCACTTCAATAAAATATATCTTTTATTTTATTTTTAGTGCAGCTTTTCACTGCTGAAAAAATGTTTTTCATGTATCTGATGATGCACCACACACCCCTACTTCCCCATCGCTTTTCTTTCCACTTTGCATGGGGAAAAGCGCAAAAATGTGACGGGCACGCTTGAGTGCGGCTCTCGTACCCCGTGTTTTTGAGCCCTTAAACTTTCTTTCTTTTTGGGCCAGAAAGCCCTGGCCATGTTGTGTATTGTTTGTCAAACAACTTGAGAGCCGAAAGCGGCAGCCACTCCTCCTACCTGTGTTATGTGTTTTATTTTTTTGTTTTTTTTTTGCTTTCTCAATGGGGGTAATGACTTATAGACTACCCCAGATATATCTTATATGTATATATACCGCATCTAGCTGGAGTTGAATTCACAACGTCTTGGTTAATCAGGGGTTAAGGGATTGAGTTTGCCAAGGGATCGGAGTAAGCCATGCATGAGCGACTGGGCCATTGTTGCGTGGCCTTTTTAATTGGCCAGCCCGCTGACGGGTTAATGTTGCAGCAACTTCTTTCGCACATTTAATTATGCTCGCCGGCAACAAACACCAAAAAAAAAAATCAAAAAAAACAAAGGCGAACGCATTACATTTTTAATTTGCAGAGCGGAATCGCGCTTCCTCACAAAAAAAAACTGCTTAATTTTCAGGAGTGTTTGCTTAGATTATTTCATTAAATTGACCAGAGCAGGACGGGACAAAAGACGGGCTGGCCTTTGTGCAGGACAATGCCGAGAGCGCGGACAAACAAAAGTGTTGTGAACGGAAAGGCGAAAAAAGTTTGGCCAGACTCCCAGGACTCCACTGCCATAAACGATGGACTTCGAGGTCCTTCCAGGGACTTTTGGGGTGGCCAGCCGAAGGGGGTGGAACGTGCACTTAATTAAAGATAAGAATTAACTGCTGATTAGTAGTTCTTCTTTACACTTGACACTGTGCTGGCGCTAGTCCTTCTGATGCTGCCACTACTCCAATACTCCAGCTACCAGCTACCAGCTCCCAGTTCCTCCAGCTAACAACTCCCAGCTAACAGCTCCTGGTCCAAGTCAAAGTCCAGGCACGTAGCATCCGCTCCTTCGTCTTGGCCTAACGAGGTTTTATTTTTGTTTCCCCATCGCCGCCGCCCGAAAAAGTTTAGTTTGCGTTTTCACGGACCTAATGTAGCCAAATGATTTATGCACTTTGCGCAGACACAAATTGGGTGGGGTTGGCGCACATGCACTGGCCGCATTTGCGATAATTGATGTCCAGCAATGCCTAGGCCTCCTTTTGATACCCTCGCCGAAAATACTTTTGCAGGGTAATTGACTGCAACTAGCACTGCAAAGTATTCTAAATAAATGCACTTTACTAAATGATACTCTTTTACCAAAGATACTTTTTATTTGCAACTTTATTTGTAAACGAGTAACCCTGAGTTGAAACCTATTTTAAAAGAGTATGAACAGCAGCGACTCTGGATTCACCTGCAGCTCTTGTGTATAATTTAATGCTTCTACGTGTTAATCACGGCAATTAATGTGTGCCTCCGCTTTTGTCCACCAGCCCACGACTGGCCACGCCCCCTCGATTGTCCTTCGAGCACATCCTTCAGCCAGAAACTGAAACACCAACCGAAACAAATACAGATACAGATACAGAAACATACATTGCAGGCAGACACAGATACAGACACATACACAGATACAGTCACGAAATGAGCTGAAGATACAGATGCAGACCCATAAATATCTGGCACGTTCAACAAGGCGAAGGGAAAAACTTTCGTTGGCACTTGGCTTAAATGCCTCATTTTCCAGTCATTAAATTTCGCTGGCCGCTCTCACTGACCAATTTCGTTGGTCGTATGTCGTATCAAAAATGTTTTGCTTGGTGGCAAATGTTCGGTTCTACTACCAAACTACAATATGTCCAAGTCAACTTGTTATTGACTCTCTGTCTCGGTTCTGCGAAGGCTTTTGAAATATGTTGACAATGGCGCCAGCAACAAAAGCTAAATATAAATACTCAACCCACCAAAAAAAACCAAAATAAAAAAAAAACAGCCCCCCATTTATGTTCTCAAATTTTCAACCCCGCAAGGCAATTGACTTTTCGATATGCTTCCTTTTTTTTTGGAAACATCAGCAAAAGTCCTTTAGTTTCTTTTCCATCGTTTTTTCCCCCAAATTTTCCGGGGGCCAATTTGTTGGGGTAAGGGAAGTGGGGAAAAGTGCGACAAATCAAAGCGTTACAAAGCTGGAAAATGTGTGGAAAAGTTGCAGCGCAATTTATTATATGCTTTTGATTCTGCAATTCTAGCTGATGTTGTTTTTCCTCCTCCATTTTTTTATTTTGGTTGCTTCACTGCGGAAATGTTAAATATTTGTTATTGCAGTCTAATGTTTCCGGTTTTGCGAAAGACAACAGCCAGGGATTTTTTTGAGACCATGCTAAAGTATGATCGAAGAGTTGTATACTCATTGTATAAACATTACAATATACATACTATATATTTAAATTCAATTTAGTACAGCATCTTTAACTGAAACAGATCGTGGAAGTTCTGAGTAACTGAATTCTGATATCAGCGCCTATTTAATTAATAGCCCACTAATATACCCAATAGAAGGCTATTCAATATAAAAATGTATTCTGGCAATGAAAACTATTAGCCCCAGTCATAAATCTTCAAGACCAAAGACCGTGCGCCAAAGGGAGGGGATGTGTGGCATGAAAAGGAGTGGAGAGGAGAGGGGAGGGGAGAGGAGAGGAGGGGACTAACCACAAGAACCGAGCTCCATTTGGCTGCACAGACGACAGTGGCAAAGCCTGGGCCAGACATGGCACAATTATGACCATTTCTGATGCATAACGCTGCATCCATAGAGCTTTTAATGCAATAAACAAGCGACTGCAGCGTCATTAACACTGACAGGCAACGGGGGAGGGGGTGAAGCTGAAGGGGGGAGGGAAGGGTAGGGGAGTGAAGATGGCAAGGAGCATTCCCGGCCTTTTGTCGCTCACTAATTGTCTGGCCTGGCCGAAATGTGCAGCGCATGCATGCAACGCAACGCAACGCTCCAATTCAGGTGTGTGTCAGTTGGCCGATGTTGCCACAAAACACTTTGCCGTCAATTGTCAGCTGTTGGCTGTTGGGTACGCGTTGCAAGCAGTGATGCGAGTGCCAGCACTTTCTCTACAGGGTACACAATTACTGGATAAGTTACTGGATAAAAGGTGGAAATGCTTAGCTACCCTAAAGTGTAAGGATTAAGATTAAACGAAGGAAATCAATGAGTTCTTTAAGTTAGTCAGTTAAGTATTTAATAGATAGATAATAATAGATTTAATAGATTTATTTTATTTTATTTCTTTATAGTACCTAGTTGAAGTAGTGGGTACCAAGGCTGCCTGCCATCACTGCCATTGAGTAGTTGTTTTAAGGCCGCTGCAGTTGCGAGTTGCTAGTTGTAGCCAAACTCACTTAGCAGCTGACAATGACAGTCGCCTGCCTTTCTTCTCCCGCACCACCAGCAGCACCACCACCACCACCTGCAGCAGTTGCAGCACCACCACGATTACCACCACCCCCTTCAAGTTCACCTGCGTTAATAGCCGCCTGGCAGCCAAGTGTCTGGGAAAGGCTTTGCCCAGTTGCCTAAACGACATTGTCACTTGCGGTTGGTTGGGCGCACCATCTCCTGCTGCTCGTACATCCTGCACGTCCTGTTCGTCCTGTTCGTCCTGATCGTCCTGTTTGCGGCTTCTGCAGTCGAGTTGCCATCGGCTTATGGCAGCTTGAGCAGCAGCGACAATGTGCCACGCTGCTGCTGCTGCACTGTGTAGTGATAAACATGCGCGCTTTTCGGCACAAATCAATTAGCAATTGAATATTGGCGAACTCAAAGACGCAAATAAGCAAAGACGGCGCAAATGTCCGACGGCCAAATGACAAATCAACTGAATGTGCAACAGCAGGAACAGCATCCGCTGCTGTCAGCCATCAACGGAAATAATTATGCGTAAGCCATGCTCAAAGGCATTGAGATGCTGGCGGTATTTGCCATATCAAATTAAATTTGATATAATTTAGGTGTTGTTAAATCAGTTAAATCTCGTAGAAATTGCATGTCCTTGCCAAAATAAAGTTAAGTTATATAAATAACAAAACGGAGTTTAGTACTTTAAATAATAAAAATGTCATGTTAAACCATCTAGTAAACAAGGGATAGATCAGTTTATATAGATCATATTTAAAGCTCCAAACCATTTGTAAAGTTCAAATTCAATGCCGAGACTGTTTAGCAAACTTCTGTGCTGCAATTCAAACGCCTACTTAGTGCTTACATCTATAGTATTCTACTTAATATAAGCAATCGATTAGGAAAGTCTTGCAAGAGTTGATTCAGAAGCAACAGGATTAAAGATTAAGTGATGGAGTCCTGGAGTGCCGGAGGCAACTGCATTCGCAATCGACCCCTGGCCCAAAAGACGGCCACTGCGGACGCGGACTGATACCTCAGGCACTTAGCCGGACTAATGTGGGGCACAAACAGGAGCGGCGTCTCAACCACACACAACCACATTGCCCCCCATACCCCCACTTCCCCACTCACTCACCCACCTCTTAACTTGCCTTGCAGTCAAACGCAGCGTGTGCATTACTATCCCAACCACTACAGCCCGAGTCACTACTTGCCGGGCCATTACCACCAAGGACACCAAGGATACCCAGGATACCCAGGATACCAGGGGCAGCAGGGACGACCAACGCTCCTGGCGGCCGCCAGCAGCCACAACGGTGCTTATGCGGCCACGGCGGCTGGCAGCGGACACTCCGGCTACGGGTAAGCAAAGAGCCACCGCTGCACTGAGAGAAATACCTTGATACTACTAAGAACACTCTTTCTGAATGCCAAAACAATGCAATAACTGATATGAGCTATTAATACTTATTCTGTATAATAGGTAACTAATAATAAGAAACTAAAGTAACTAGTTGTAGTACCAACTATTTCTCACCGTGTCAAAGTCAAACCGGAATCCCCGTCCAAGTTGCGCGTCTCTAATGCCAGTTTGAATTTTGCAGCGGCATCGAGCCATCCGTGGAGTACGAGTTGGACCATGACCCCACCTCCTTCCATCCCAGCAGTGCGGGCAGTGGTCCCGCATATCCATCTGCCCACCATTCGCCGCCGCAACCACCACCACCGCCGCCTCCGTCCACCAAATCGTCAAAGAAATCGAAGAAGAGCAACGGCTCGGTGATGAACGCACTGACGCTGCTCTCGTTCTTCTTCTTTGTGAACATGCTGCAGAACTGCCTGAAGGATCACATGGCGGACATGAATCCCACCGTGATGGTGCTCACAGCCAGCGGCACTCGCAACCGTTTCAACAAATTAGCCGAGATGAATTCACGCGAACAGACCTCCTCCACCACGGCCACCGAATCGGTAACATCAGCGTCAGCGGCAGCGGCATCATCTTGGAATCATCAGGCGGCGGCGGCTGCTTTAGTTCCGGCCGTGGAGCCCAGTCCATTGCCGCCCTCCATTGTTACGCCCACGGTGGTGCTGCAATCGCCCTACGGCGGTCACACGGAGATGGCCAATAATAAGAGAAGACCACCACACCACCGCCAGCCAACGGAGTACCACCACTCGCATACCCACGATTATCGGCCCAATGATGATGATGTTTATAATTACCATGGGCAGCGCAGACCACCGCCTCAGACCTTCTCCACCAGCGGCAATGATGCCGATTTCTATCCTAATCGCACACACATCGACCACTCATCCCGGCCCGACTTTGAATCGGACTCCAACTCCAACTCCAACTGGAACTCGAACTCAAACTCGGACGCGGGCGGCGATTACTATCAGCACCACTACAACCCGTATGCCGGTATGGCGGCGACCAGCCACCGGAGGCATCCTTGGTCTTATGGCAGGCAGCGTTACTCATCCGCACCGTGGTCTTCAGCTTCGTTGGGCGCTCAGTCGGGCGTGAGCTCTTACTTGGATAATGCCCAGCGCCGGCAAGGTGATGATGATGACGATGCTCATGGTTATGGCGATGGCCACAGGGATAGGAATACGAATAGGAATAGGAATAGGAATGGGGATGGGGATGGGGATGGGAATGCAGATGCGTACTGGGATGAGGATGATGATGATGAGGATGAGGATGGTCAGCAGCGGCGACGCAGCGATGCTTTCTATACTCGCACACGCATTAATTGAATGCAAGAATTCCGCGCACATTTCCATGTTGCATGGTGGGGATGTGCTGCATTAACCCATTGCACACAACAAAAAAACGTGGGGGTGGCATTATGTGGATGGGTAAAACGATTTGAATGGTTTTTCTTTTTTAGCACAGCTAAAGCAGCGTTTATGGCTTATGGCTTTTAACATGCTGCAAATATTAACTACACTTTGCTGGCAATTTAAAAACTCAAATACTAAATTTAAGTAACTTCAATTGCTGATTTTTAGATAAAGTTTTGCTTTAATTGTTAGCTTTCAGATAAAGTTTAGCTTTTATTGTTAATTTCCAGATAAAGTTAATATTTTAGTAAATTCTTTTAGAAAAACGTATTAACACTTAACTAGAAAATACTAATAAAAATAATAAACAAATAAAAGTAACAATGTTTTAAATCAAGGGTTAAAAATGCTCAGCTTACATGTACTTATAATTAAAAGCAAACAGCGTGCAAAAGAGCTGACAAAAAATAAATGTGGAATAAAAAGGCGGTGGGGCATTCGTGGCAGCCAGACAGCCGGCAAGTTGGAATCGTAATGAGAATAAATGCTAATTTGTTGCACAACAAATTAAAAGTGCCCCCAGATTTTTGCCCCGTCGCTTGGCTAAGACTTTATTTTATTGCCTGCCACAGGCAACTAAGTTGCAATTTCCCGGACTCCTCACACTCCACACACATACACACACACACCTCACACACCCGTTTGTCTAATACAAATCTGTTGCATTGTTACTCGTACCTTACTTATTTAGTGGGATTTTCTTCTTGGCCCCACAATAATCACGGCCAATGAGCCGTTGCAAAAGCAAACTCGTGTCTGTGAGATTGTGGCAGCTGTGGTTTGGGGCAGCTTTAATTAAGGGGGGGGTAGGGTTTTGACGATTCAAAAAAAGTGTTTTTTTTTTATTGCATATTATGAAAGTATAGTAACTCAAGATTGTTGTCTGTAAATAGGAAGTCAATCGGAGCAAAACTCACAAAGATATAGCTTTGGAAGTAGGCTGGTCTCGAACGACTACCTTGTGTTGCTTCATTTTCGAAGCAGACGCGCAGTGTTGTATTTTCTTACTCTATTTCGTTGTGATATTTTGTGTTCGCAAAATGCCGAGAAAAATTTCCAGAGAGTGTAGAAAGAAGACTGGTAAAAAGTTGTATGAAGCTAAAAAAATAGTTCCTCCGCATAAACGAACAAACGATGACGATATTGAGGCAAGGAGTACGTCAACGAAAAAAATCAGACTAAGTTTAAGCAAAACAGTTGCTGAAGATACAAATAAGCATTTCAGAATCATTGATTTTCTGTTAGTTTTTTCAACAATTTCTACGTTAGTGAAGTGTGCAGTTTGTGATAGTACAGTATCATTTAAGTGTTGTGGCAAAATAGGTCTTGGTTTCAAGATCAAAATAAAATGTGAAAAATGCAAAGAACCTCGTTACGTTCCGTCTAGTGAACGAGTAGATAATCATATGTATGAAGTGAACTACCGATTTGCTTTCGTGATGCGAGTTTTAGGCTTGGGATTAGCTGGTTGTGACAAATTCTGCGGACTGATGGATTTATCCAGTAATTTCGTATCAAAATCGGTATACAATAATTACTTGAAGAAAATGTGCACCAATGTGACGAATGCCGCAAAACGATTTTTTGTTTCTGCGATTGAGGAAGAAAAAGCAGCTATGTGTAGAGAAAAAAATATTGAATCTTCATCAGAATTAACCGTATCAGGCGATGGAACTTGGAAAAAGCGTGGATTTTCTTCCTTGTATGGCGTGGCTTCCTTGATTGGATATTACACCGGAAAAGTCATCGATGTTCTCGCAAAAAGTTCATACTGTCACATGTGCGTTACTTGGAAGAGTAAGCTTGATTCTGCAGAGTTCGAAGAATGGCAAGAAAACCATATAAATGAAGATCAATGTTCTACAAATCACAAAGGAGCATCCGGTAACATGGAAGTCGACGCAATTGTCACAATGTTCAAAAGATCGCAAGAGAATAACGTGAAGATTCGCAACTATATTGGAGATGGTGACTCGAAAACATATAGTGGTGTTATCAATGCTGAACCTTATGGTGAAAATTTTCAAATCAATAAAAAAGAATGTGTTGGACACGTCCAAAAAAGGATGGGAACTCGTTTGCGTGATTTAGTCAAAAAAACTGTGACTGATAGTGAAACCAAAACTGGGAAAAAAATTCAAAAAAAAACTCTCTCAGGTAAAGGGAAGCTGACTGCAAAAATGATTGATAAGCTCACCCAATACTATGGTCGTGCAATTCGTTTCAATTCTAATTCTGTAGAAGAAATGAAAAAAGCCATTTGGGCTACTTACTATCATTATGCCTCAACCGATGCAAAACCACAACACGAAAACTGCCCTAGCGGAGAAGACTCATGGTGTGAATGGCAGAAAGCTGCAGCTTCAAACAAGCTGAATAATTTCAAACACTCATATTCTGCTCTACCAACTGATGTTTTACAAGGAATCAAGTCAATTTATGAAGATTTAAGCAAAGATGCTCTCCTAGAGCGATGTATTGGCGGATTCACACAAAATAATAATGAGAGTTTGAACCAGCTTATTTGGAAGATTGCGCCGAAAGTTGAGAGTGGTTCAGCAATTATCGTCGAATTTGCATCTTCAGTGGCTGCTTGTGTTTTCAATGAAGGCTGTAAAGCTTATTTAACCTTCCTAGAAGAGATGCGAATCAGTACTGGTCCAAGTTGCCATGGATGGGCGCTTCTAACCGACGATATTCGAATAAACAGAGCAGATGAGCGAGCAGCTGAAACCGCTAAAAATGATAGAATTCGCCGCAGACTTGATCAAAAAGATGCTTTGGACATTCTTGACGAAAGTTCTATACTCTATGGTCCCGGCATTGATGATTCTATGTGAGTAAAATAAAAAATAAATAGCTTACTAAGTTTTATCAGGGTCTCTTCGCTACGAAAAACTTTAAACGCGTTTTTCTCAAATCGATGTTTTTTGAGTCGGTGCACGCTGTATCTCAAAATCTATTCAACCGATCGTTCTCAAATTTTTTACAGTATTTCCTTACATAATTTATGAGGTAACCCTGTCGAGATTTTTTCGTTTTTGATTTTAATTTTTTTATTATTAACAACAATAGTCATGAATTTTGGCCAAAAATCGGTATTTTCACTTTCAAGTTTTGTAAAAAGTTCAAAAATTATAATAAATGGAAAAACTCGACAGGGATACCTAGAGGGACATAAAAATTGTTGGAAAAACTTTCGTTATTTCATTTCAGATGATCCAGTGCTGAGGTATGACGTGCACCGCAAAATGCATTTTTTCCGAGGCGCCTGCGAAGAATTGCTGCCATTCGGTCAATTTTCAATATTTTTCAACCAATATTTCACAGAATATACTTCAATTACTAGTCTTTAATGTACAATTATCAGAAATAAATTTACTTTCACCGTACGCCCAAAAAAAAATCTGTAAAAACCTGTTTTTTTCACCCTTTAAAACCCTACCCCCCCCTTAACACATTTAGCGCAATTTAAAATGCATTTTGCCATTTGGCGCGCGTGCACTACAAACAATGCTATCAATTTCAACAACTTTGATTAAACGTCATTTGCAGTTTGCCGCTTGCAGTTTGCCGTTGCATGTGGTGATGCCTCCGACTGATGCACTCTCCGTTTTTTTTTTCTGCCACCATGGCTGGTGGAAGGCCATGGAAAAGGGCTGAAGTTGAAGCTGGCAATTGGCATTGTCAGCGCTTTGGCTGCGTCGCTCCCCTTTTGCTTCATTTGCAATTAAATGCACGCAGTTGCAGCAGCAGCAGATGCAGATGCAGATGCAGTTCCAGCAGCAGTTGCAGTTGCATTTCGGGCTCCAACTCAGTCGACACTCAAAAGCGTAATTTAAAATTCTCTTGGCTACCATTTTTCGAGGCTCTTTCTTCGCTTTGTGTCGCTGATATGGCTGGTTGCAGTTGCTGGCTGCCAGTTTTCCACGCATCGCGACTGACTGACTCACTCTGACTCACGGCACGGTGCCCGGTACACGGTGCGTATGAGTTATGCAGCGACTGCATGGAGCAGCCACCAGGAGCACCATCGCCATCATCACCACCCAGCCAAATGAAGTTAATATAAATTTTGCTTTACAACGACGCTGGGCGCACGTGTGTGGCTCTGGCCGTTTATATACGTGTATATGTATGTATGTATATAGCGACTCCTGGGCCTGCCATATATTTAAATAAATTTATGACTTTAAGTGCAAAGTGGCAGCTAATGCGTGATTTTTGGAGCCAACACAAGCACGTAACTGGCGTAAGTGCCGCTCAATGGAACTCGAGTAGCTCGAGAAGTGGCTGCCAGCTAGGAGATCGAATCAGTTCATGATGATCAGGGGTTTATGAATGTATCTTTCAGCTATCTATAGCAGCATCATATATTTTATATATATATCTCAGCTTTCCTTGGCACAATTACTTTGATAGCAAACTTTCAAATGTTTTCGCAAAAGTAGTAAAGCACTAATGAAGTGAAAATGATTGCGCTAGAACATTTCAGTACTTACGAAAATCTCTAAGATCCCTGATAAGCACTCAATCCGCAGTAAACCCACTGCTGCCAGACCTTCGTGATTTTATCACTACAGCAACTACCCAGCTGAGATCATAAAAGTGAAAATTCTCATTACCCAGCGGAGGTCCAGAGGATGATGAAAGCGATTTCATATGGCCACTGGCTTCTGGCCGCCTGCACATGACACATTATCCACAATTAAACATGCAATAAATTTACTTTAAACACGCATAAATTTATAATGTAAGGACAGGATTTTTTTCTCCTTTTTTTCGCCGTTCATACTCCTTTTTGTCAATATTTTTTTGCCGTTTGTAGTTCATTAAAAAATAATTAAAAATTGTAATCAACGCAATTTTGTGCCTGCCTTTGCACAATAATTTATGCTCACAATAAGCACAAAATGAAAGGGCATTAATTTGCACTCGTGTCAACTATAAGTGTGCGGTAGATAAATTAAAAGTAAACAAGTGCATAAATTTTGTAAAAAATTATTAAAGTTCCACCCACCATCACAACCACTAGATAGCTTAAGTTCCAAGCGAGATATTTAAGATGATTTTCCCGCCTTACGCTGGAATCCTTTTACTGAGCTGTCTGGAAAAAAAACACATTGGGAAAGGTAAGGGGAGGGGGGAGGGGGCTATTCCAAAGATCTCGGTGGTATTTTGCTACAGTTTTATATGGCAAACAATTACGGTAAGTAATTTATTTCTGCTCAACTGAATTAGAAATCTCTTAGCACTAAGCCAGTTTCCTGAGGGCTGTTACCCACCAACACCAACACCAACCCTTCGAATATCCGCTTGCTTTTCCCCGCATTTTCCCAGACGTGGGATTGTGTGTGTGTGTGCGTGTCTGTTTATGAAGATACAATAAGATATGCAAAGAAAATTAATAGTACTACATTTTTTACAACACTTTTGTCTCGACTGCTGGCGCAGCTAGTGCGATAATTCATTGCCTGCCTGACTCCTAGTCCGTCCTTGTCTATCTGTGCCTCTCCCTCCCCCTCTCTTTCGCACGCACTTCCTGCCAAATAACTCCCCCTCTTCTCACAGTTACACTGCAACTTCAGATGTTTATATTCATTTATGTATATTCAACTTAAATAGTTTTCTTTTGCAGTAGAGACTTAGGCGTATGCTTAACTTTTAAATTAACTCAAATCATTCTAAATATTTTCTGCTGCTTAGATCTAATTCTGCAGACATTAGTAGTTAGAGGTATTTTTTGCAGTGCACAGCTACAACTGCCATCATTGCCGTTACTTTCGTGCTATAATCGGCTTAGTCTGCGCTTACGGTTTGCTTTTTGCATTGCCTGCGCACTTGTGTGTGTGAATTGTAAGGCTATATATATGTAGTAGTTGGCATTGTGAGCCTGGCACTCGGAGTCCTTCGAAGGTGCCTCCCTTTTTGTGCTCGCTCTGTCTGTTTTGCGCCAAAAGGTGTTAAGTTGTTATTTTATTGCATTTTATTTCATTTAGCCCGGCTCACGCTCACGCTCCTCGCTTCACGCACTCACTACTCGAAAGGAGTATTATGACTTTATTGTTCAATTGGCAATTCGAGTTCCCAGTTGAAAATGAGAAGATTCCTGACCATGTTTTAACTGGTACGCAGATGGTGGCAATACTTTGTACAACCGTTTACCTTTTCATTTTCAATAAAATCAATTTGCAAAGCTCAGGCTAAAGGCCAAAATCTATTTTAATTTGAAAGGCTTACCTGTTTTGATTGGATTTATTTAACTATTAAAAGTAACAAGCCTTCAATGCTGTGTCAAATAAATAAATAAGAGTTTAGGGGCACAACAGTTTTGTAATCCTTTATCTAACTTGTTTCAGTTTCTTAGTCTTTGAAGATACAAGAACGGCTCGAAATAAGTAAATCATTTAGCAGTAGCAAAATCAAGTGCCTAGCCGTAAAGTTGAGCCATTTTCTGGCCTACTACTACTACTACTATTACTATTACTATTAAAGCGAAACACTCGAGGGCAACCGCAATTGTCACGTGCCTGGACTTGGCTTTTCTTGGCATGCTTCATTTATCACACACACAGTAAAATGTGTCAACGTTGCATGCAGCGGTTGCAGTTGCCGCTTGAAGAGCCATAACTCATAGACAACACTCGCCCCCTCTCTCTCTCTCTCTCTTCCACCAACCAGCCTTGCAGCCATCCGTCTCTCTCGCACTCGAGTTGGTCACATAAATGTCACTGCATGTGGCACAATTGTGTCGCAATTGTTGTGGCGAATAAACACGTCATAAACCGTTGGCCATCTTCAATGACTCGTTGAAGGGCCTCAAATGCACAGGAAAAAATAATGTGGTGTAGGCCAAAAATGCAGATAAATTCGCATAAGTTTGATGTTTTATCTTAAAACAGAAACTTTAACGAGATATGTATTATAAATGAGGAAAATATGCACCACATCAATACGAAATTTCTGTGTTGGTCAGCTAAAGAAACCCAAAACAGGGAGCAAATAAAAAGTATGGCACTCTCTGCACTTGCAATTCAATTACACTGCACAAAAAGGAGCAATATAAATATAGTACGGTGGCACACATGCCACAGAGATAAAATATCTATTAATGCCCATAGATTGCTCCGGTTTTAAGCTAGCTACAAATTCAATGTGTGCACACAATTCAGTGCCAAATGGGATTTTGGCCGAACGGCAGCGAGTGTAAGCCATGGCCAAAACGAAAGGAGCAACAGAATCGACTAAACTTTATGTGCATGTTAAGAAAAGTGCTGCAGGAGCGACACAGACACAGTTACCAACACAGTTACCAACACCGACACGGACACAGACGTGGACCAAAGGCACACGGAAGTGAAAACGTTTCACACTCCAATTGCTGGTACAGATCTCGCTTTCTCCCTCTAACCCTCTCCCTCTGTCTCCCTCTCTCTTACTCTTTCTATCAGGACATTCCCTGGGCAGGTTCTAGTTTTTTTCCGCACTTTCCATCGTTTTGGCAAAGTTTACGCTGGGACAGCAGGCACATAAAATAGTTTTAAATAAGAAAAGGCGAAAGCAAATAAACAATTCCATTTCTCTGCCACAGCGGTGGGCCAGAGGGGCGGGGGGAGGGAGGGAGTTGTGTCGGGAACACACACAATGAATGTAAAGCCTTGGCGCATGAAACTGAAAATATTTCGTAGCATACTTTGCAGCGCCTGCACTGGCATACTAACACACACACACAGTGCACGGCCCACATGTGTGTGTGTGTGGGTGTGTTTGTGTGTGTTACGACTTCCGTTTTAGTGGCCGTGTGAACTATTTACATGCACACGCAGGAAGAGCGTAACTGGTGAAATATTTAAAGTTAACTATTAAATGCTTTTAAGCATCCTGCAAAAGCAACATTCAGACTTTAGTTGCGAACTAGACTTTTATTATTAAACATATAAACCAGCGCTTAGGCTGTATTTCATGCTCAATTTGGTTGAAAAGTAACTAAAGTGAAAGGGCATCAGAGAACAGAGAAAAGGGCTGGCAGCATGGCGGCTTGATTTAAATTTAAATACGCCTGTTTGTAATTAAATTGACTTTTACCAATGGCATTCATTCATTTTTCGCCGTTGTTGTGCCTCTTTTGTTGCTCATTCAGTGGGTGCTGGTGCTGGTGCGGATGTTGGTGTGGCAGGGGCAGAGGCCAAAAATTATGCAACTGCAGCCGCGGCGGTGCAACAGCTGTTGACACATGCCGCCAGCGGCCATTGTTGTATGGCCAACACCACTGCTGACAATGGCTGACAACGCCCCGCCACGCCCACACTTATCCCAGATCCGAGCCCAATCCCAAACCCAATCCCAATCGCAATCCCAATTCCCGAACTCCAGCATTTTTGACCGTGTTAATGGCGGCGCCACAACAGCACATAAATGCCATTGAGATTTGGCTTCATGCAATTTTAACGCTTCAGGGCACACGCACACACACACACACAAACGCACACACACATACACAGATAGAAAGAGAAAGGCGAAGAGTGGGTGAAAGTGGGAAAGGGAAATGGACATGGAAATGGAAATGAAAATGGCAACACAGCACACATTTTTGCCCAATTTATGACTTTATTTTAATATAATGCCAAATGCTATTTGACCAGTGTCCATTTCAATTTCGTTTTCAATTTATGAATCATTTTGAAACGCAGCGCGAAAAGTATAAAATTGCTAACATTTTGGCAAGTATTGGTACTATTTATTTGTTTTCTTTCCTATATTCGGTCGCAAAATACATCCAGGCATGCAGGGAATGCATCTTTCTATCCTGCATCATTTTCTTTCCTATATTTGGCCGCAAAATGGTTCATTATAACGCCCGTTCGCCATTTCTGTTGCTGAATTCTGCGGTTGCCTAAACCCGCCTTCAAGCGGGGAAAATGAAAACAAATAATGGCACAATCGCCTCACCATCTAAACCATTTAAATACCATTTATAAATATTATATATATATACATATTTTAGGAGTTTTTTTCAGTCTGAAAACACACATTTTTGACTGATTTACAGTACGAAATACTAGCTATATTTATGCGTTTATCCAAAGTGCCTAAAAGTACATAATTCAGGTATCAGCAATGTATGTACAGAATGCCCCACTATAACAGCGTATTTAGGGTATTAAAACCTGATACAAGAACCAAATTGGAACGCTGGCGACAGGCTGCCATTTGCATTTTGTCCAGTTCATTTCAGGACGGCGTATAGATGCTCGGCATCTAGGCATAAATTCTATTATAAATAACATTTAGAGTGAACCGACGGCCAAATGCTGGGGTTTTTCATTTGTCAGCGCTGGAAATTGGACCGAGAATATACATGCATACAAGTGTATATATATTTTTGCGTATATGGATATCCGACCGAGGAAAATACAAATTGCGGTTTCTAAATTGAACGGCGAGTGTTTTTCGATGGTGTGTGTGCGAGTGTGTGTGTGTGTGTGTGTGTGTTTGAGTGTCTCTGCGCTCGACGCATAATCAGATTTGTTTATTCAATTTTTCATGAAATTTTCTTGGGCTTTTTTTTTTCGTTGCGGTTTCGAGGCCGTCCAACTGATTGAGTGGCAATGGCATCGCGCTCTTGTTACATTAATACTGTTAAAGATTAAAGGGGATTTCGGAAGTTGCTGCCCCCAGCTGGCTTTATTCGATATCGTTCAAATGCGATGTGTGCTCTTTAATGGGATTTAAAGTAGGCCCATTTGGCGTGGCTAGCACACAATTAGTGGTAACTGAGTGGCAAATGTCATAAACATTCCATTGAAACGTACTTCTCGCTCAATCGGCATAATGAAAACAGCGTGCCGTGCTTCAATTAACATTCTCCCATGCCCGGCTGATAATTATCAGTCCTAATTAACGTTTCATAAACTGTAACGGGGCGGATTATCGGCGTATTACGTATACGACGTGTGTGCCGGCCCCAAAAGGGAAATTAATCAAATTAGCTTCGTTAAGCCAAAGCAGCGAGCGACTTGCGATGCCCACCAGTCCAATTGCTAAATGTAAACAATCATATGTGAGATAAATAGCAAATAAATATCACAGAACAAAAAAAAAAAAATAAAAAAAATATAAACGAGTAGCTGGCATCAGCGACCGCAACAAAAACAATTAAGCAAAATTGTCATAATTACAGCAGCACAAATACAGGCGAACAATTGCCACAAATTGTGACAATTTGCCGCCTGATTAATGAGTGTCTGTGGTTCAGACAAAACCAGCGGAATGCCAGTTGGGCAGATGCGAGATTATTTGCGGTCATATTTTATGGCCTGAATTTGAAAATGATATTCTCGCACAATCTCGCAACGATTGTAACCGAAAATCAGGTGTCTGAGCGGAATTCGAGTTTACCAATATATATTAACAAATAATTAGATCATTTTCTAATGAGGATTTGGCCAAATGTCGCAAGTGTCAGAGGAACATAGTTGCTCCGTCTTGAGGTCTGAAAATGTTTTAATGGAATTAAAAGTTCCTGTAGTTCAACTTAATGTACCGATTCAATTAATATCAAGCGATGGTTAGTACTCATAAGGAAGTACTGAGATCTTTGTACCGATTGTCAGCTGTCAGCATATGAGTCCACAAAACACTTCGTTTAGTTGAACACTTTCAAGCTCACTGCTCAACCAGTTTATTTCCTGCACTACTTAAAATCAGTTATAGAACATGGACTTGCAAATTCGGGTCGCAATAATTCTAATATTAATGACACATTTCAGTCAAGAGACGCCGGAAAATGTGGAGAATCTGCAGCTCAGGTTTCTCAGCACACTCGTTGATAAGATTCGACAAGAAGAACTAGTTGAAACGATGCTAATATTGCAACACTCAGCAATGGAGTGTGAGATCCAGGATTGGAATTATCCAGAAATTCCAACGCTGCGTCTGAACGAATTTAATATTATAGAAGTCAGAAGACATTTTAACAGTGTGATAATGGCCCTCGTTTGCATCTGCAACGATTATGGAATGACTCTGCTCGAAAGTCTGGCCAAGGACTTAAATCGAATGCGACAGGCGCGAATTATCCTGTGGATGGACAAAAAACTAACACATAATTTACTTAATGTGATTGCCGCTCAAGTGGAGAAACATGAGTTTTATCAAATGATTATCCTTGAAGCTACGCAACATCCGATGGACACAATACCGATACGACGTCTTGACTTTTTTCCAAGTATTAAATTTGATAAAATCGTTGATATTTTAGATCTTAAAGGACCCATATTTTACACGCCCGAGGAAAACTTCAAAGGCAAAGTCTTCAATCTGCTGCCTGATTGGGAGGCGACCCTGTGTATCAATGTCACTTTATCGCCAGGTGTTTCGATACCCATAGTTCGAAATAGTGACTACGGCATTATCCAGTTCGCCTTCATATACAATTTGAGTCTCAGAGTTTTGAATGCCTCGTACAAGTTGCCAGTAGACGGCACATCTCTGGTTCCCGACATCCAATTGAAAACCCAAGTGCACACGAATATGCAAAATTTAAAGAATTGGAATCCCCACGACATATCCTCGCTAATGGTTGCTGTTCCCTGCGGCAAAGAGCTGAGCATCGAGGAAGTCTTCAAGCAACTGGATGTGAACTCTTGGCTGCGACACATTTTCTTTGTCTACATCATATTCGTGGTGGCTGAAGCCTTTATACTCGTTATAACACACAGAATATCCGGCAGATCCTACCACTTCTGCAATCTAATTCCAGTGCTAAATCTTCGTGCATTTCGAGCTATTTTGGGCATGTCCTTTCCGATCAGTCGCAGATCTAGCCTATCGCTTCGTCAGCTTTTTCTGGCAATCAACATTTTTGGACTGATCTCCAGCAGCTTCTTCAACTGCAAGTTGAAAGCTCTCCTGATGAAGCACTCCGACCAGCCACACATTAAAAACTTTGAGGATTTACGAGACAGTGGACTGAACGTGTTTGCAGGACCTGCGATGGATCCATTTCTAAATAGTGAAACTGGAGCTGAGTTCGTTAGGAACAATGTGATAAACTTGAAGTCTGTTAGTCAGTGGGAACTGATTGAAATGCTGCTGAAAGCGAACACCTACAACGCATACCTCATGTTCTCAGAGAACTGGGAAGTCCTGAATAAATTTCACAAATTCTATGGCCGCAGCACGTTGTGCAGGTCCAAAAACTTGACCATCATAGAAGCTCTGCCCATGACCTATATCCTCAAGAATAACTCCATGCTGGATAGGAGCCTGTTCAGGTTTATGATGCGATTGCATGAGCACGGCTTTGTGGATCATTGGCTGAAGCAATCACCATACATTCTGGGCAAAGCAGTCAACACAACTATTCAGCGAAATTATGTGGAAAGAGAAAAGGCCCTGTCACTTCATCACTTCAAATGGCTATGGTGTATTCTTGTCTGCGGCTATGGATCTGCAATTATTGTTTTCATCATTGAGATCGTTTTTGGGGGTCAGAGGAAAACCCGCCATAGTGACATATCTCATGTGTAAGGGCACAATATTAAACTAATTTAATATGCATCGTTTTCTGCTTATGATTAATGCTTGTGCACTTGAAGTACTTTAGAAAAAAGTAGCATTTTGCTCTGACATTTGATGATATGACATCGATAACTGCAATACCTAAATGCATGTACAATTTTATAATTTCATCAATCAATACACCTGCATTACCGATAGTCAACCTCTTAAGTTAATGAAACTCCTTAAACTTCATCTATGATCATGCCATTCAAAGTTGACAGCTGCCATCTGATATTAGGAAATGGAAATGGCAGTAGCGTAAGTGGTAGTTAAATTGCAGTCAGTTTGACTTGAAGATCGTTGGTTTAAATACGAAATGGCATTGCCGGGACAGTTAAAATGCTTTAATGTATTCCTATTACTCCTTTTAATCTACAAGCCATGCGAAGGAATGAATCAGCATGAGATATTTCTAAGCACTCTGCTGCAAACTGTTCACAGTGACCGTCCGGTGGATACTTTGTTTTTACTGCACCAAAGTAATTGTTTCAATGGTTCGCTACAGGACTGGAATCCTTCAGGAATTCCAACTCTGCGCTCAAATGAACTGACTGCATTTGATTTGGAACAGAACTTCAACCACAACGCATTGGCTTTGGTTTGCTTAACAAGGAACTCTTTCAGAGAACTTTTGAATACACTGGCAAAAACATTCGATGGCCTGCGGCAGGAGCGAATAATTTTAATGATTCATCAGAAACCCGATCCAAGTTTTATTGAGGACATCTCCCATGAGCTAAAGGATCTACAATTTCTGCATTTGATAGTGCTAGTTGTTCGGGAAAAGTGGAATGGAACAATTTCGGCATCCACACTTCGATTGCAACCATTTCCGGCACCGCATTTTAAGCAGATTGGCAATATATTTGAGATCAAAAAAATCTTCTACCATTCCATAAATTTCCACGGAAGGGTATTAAACGTAATACCAAGCGATATTCGAGTCTTATTTGTAGCTTTGACCGAATTGTTCGTAGAATTCGCACACAGGCACAACTCAACGCTTCAAATCCAAAACTCAACAATTAAGGAAGAAGATAACTATGACATCGATATGAACACACATCTGCACAATAGTAAATCCTTTTCGGATCACAAACATATTGCAATGGACATGAACTCAAATTCCCTGATAATTCTGGTGCCTTGTGGCACGGAGTTAAGGGGTCTGGATATTTTTAAAGAGCTGGGACTGCGAACTCTGACCTGGTTGGCCCTGGTTTTCTACATCATCTTCGTGGTAGTGGAGTCGACCTTTGTGTTTGTGTCCAATCGCTTTAATCGCCGAAATTTCAGCATGAGATATACAAACCCATTGGTGAATCTTCGAGCAATTAGAGCCATTTTGGGCCAGGCTTTTCCCATCTCCCATCGTTCCAGCCTATCAATTAAACATTTTTTCGTTTTCATGAGCCTGTTTGGGACTCTCTTTGTTGGCTTCTTCGATTGCAAACTCAGATCCTTTCTGACCAAGAAACCCTACTACTCGCAGATAGAGAACTTTGCTGAGTTGCGGCAAAATGGATTGACTGTGGTGGTGGATCCACATACGCGACAGTTTATTGAGCAGGAAATCAATGCGGACTTCTTTAGAGTTGAGGTTCCCAATGTGAAGACTGCCACATCTAGGGATTTAATGAATCTGGTGTATTCATTCGACATGAAATGGGCCTTTGTGTCCCATTCGATTCCTTGGCGTGCTTTCAAAGAGGAAATGAAATCGTTGAATCTAAAAATCTTATGTGAGAGCAAGAATTTGACCATTCTTGAGAACGTGCCGCTTACTTTCTCACTACGCAGAAACTCCATATTCAGTCGACACCTCCGGCATTTCATTATAAAAAGTGCTGATACGGGTATGAGCACTTACTGGTTCAAAGTGGCAGGCAAAAAAATGAGAAAATTTATTAAGACATCTCTGCGTGGATTTGAAGAGCAGCTTTCGTATCAACCACTGTCATTTGAGCATTTCAAATGGCTGTGGACTTCACTTTGTATCGCCTACGTCATATCATTCATGGTTTTCATGATGGAAATACTTTGGGCCAAGTACCAAAGACGCACTAGAAGCGTTAGCATTGTCTAATGTTTGGAAAATATAAGTAATGGAATATTTTGTAATCAGCAAGCACCTCTAATATATATGTTAGTTCACCAAGAAGATGCTATTAATATCAAGAGCTTGGAGAAAAAATATGTATTGCTTATTAGCACAACATAATGCTTTTATAAATATCAAAAGAGTTATATATTTAATAAAGTTCACTCTAAACCATTTTATTGTTTTAATTCTATTTAATTCCGTTTTGAAAGTTAGCAAATTGCAATTGATTAAAAAATGAAGCCACTCTCTCACTCAATCACTTTTTTCTGAACAAGATTGAGCCCAAGAAGTAAGAAAAAATGAATTTTTTAAAACGTTTATATTACATAAACTTTTATTCAGAATCACACTTATAAACTTTTAAATTTAGTAGAGAAGTACATATTTATTATATTTTGAGCTTATAAACTTTTAAATTTAGTAAGAAGTACATATTTATGATATTTTGAGCTTATAAACTTTTAAATTTAGTAAGAAGTACATATTTATGATATTTTGAGCTAAGCTAAATTTTACTTTATGTAGTTTTCAAGTATCAGGATATGTGAGGCTAATAAATCATTTAACATAAATCAAGATACATCCACGATACATCCAAGATACATTTCTTTGATTAGCACATGAAGGCGTTATGTTCTCGATTCTTCAAGATTTTCTTCCTCCTTTTAAGTGAAATCTCAACAAGAAACACTATCATCGAAATGCTGTAGCCCAGGATAAGTAAACACCACAACCAAGTCAAGTGCTCCATGGAAAGAGGGAGTACTGCGGGTACCCTGTCATTGGAAATGGTGATTTCTTTTAGATTCTTAACATTACTTCTGGGAATATTTTTTCGCCAGTGATTGATAATGCCAGATTCCTCCATTATCGATGTAAATCTCATCAGCGGCCACTCGAGTATCGAATTGTTTCCCAAAATATAAACTCTCGGCACATTCCTGGCGATGACCAAGTCCACTGAGCTGCAGTGAGCTCGTACCCCTCTGGATCGCTGATAGTTTCGAATAGCAAAAAAATTATCAGAAAATAAAGCAAAGGCGTAACCGTCTTTTTGCGATATGAGTAATTTCACTCTTTCTGCATAGGTCAATACTGCTTTTCTCGGCATATATTGCTTTGTGTCCTCCAAAGCGAATTTCTCTTCAATGAAATTGTTCGCATCCTCATCCATGACCACAGTCAAGCCACTGGCCTGCAACTCTTTGAAATTGGTGACCTGAGTGCGGGGATAGGGCTTTGTAAGCATCGAACTCAGCTTGCAGTTGATAAAGATGCTGATGATCATTCCAAACATTACAATTGCCAAAAAGAGCTGGTGCAGCGAAAGACTCGATCTTCGAGGCAATGGAAATGGTAGACCCAAAATGGCCCGAAATGCATATAGATTCACCAGCGGATTGAGGAACTCCTGGTGATGCGGTTGGGTGGAAAACCGAAAGGTTACCTTAAGGAAAGTGATCTCAATCAACACGAATATGACGTAGACCAATATAATGTATAAAATCCATTTCTGGATGCCGTACTGCTTGATGACATCTTGTAAACTCAAGTAAGTGTCGCAGGGAACGACAATCAGAAGCGACGAGAAGCTCATTGGCGTTCCAAAGTCTATTGGCTGGGATACATTATTGAGGTATATAATGCGTTTTCTTAGCTCGATATCAAAGCGATCTACATCATTGAAAAACTGCAAGTTCAGGTTGTATTTCTTTGCGAATTCAAAGACTTCTATGTCTTCGAGCCGAGAAATGGGACAGTTCCTAATATTACCCATTTCTATAGTCCAGTTATAATCGTGCTTCACAATAGCCGTCTTTCCATGAAAATTCAACTCGTTATTCACAAACTCAGAGTCATTGAGGTGCCAGATATTTTCAATTCGCTTAAAGTGGGCACTAGGAAAAGGAATTTGGCGATAGAATGACAAAGGACCTTCTGGCCCAGCTTGCAACACCAGAAGATGCAAGAGTTTGAATTCTGTTGCTCTGTTTGAAATCTCTTTGAGGAAATCCTCTTTAGGTTCCATTTGGGTCCACAGTATTAGTCGCTGTTGTCGCATTTTTCCAAAAGTTTCGAATACGTTTCTCAGCAGACTGATATGTGCACTTTCGCCCATACAAACTATAGCCAAAGTGCGGCTGTTGAAAGTGTCCTTCATACTTATTTTTCCCTGATCATCACTCCTTATAGTGGGCATTCCATGGGAATTCCAGTGCTGAAGATTGCAATTGTGATGCAGATGATGTTGAACTATCACCAGTGTTTCCATCTTATGCAGTTTAATCATTAAACGCACAACTTTGTTGAGATATTTTAGCTGCGGGAATTCGGTTTCCTCACTAACAGCTTGGCTCAAAAGAAGTATAAATAGTAAATTAAATACAAGTGTCATCTTTTGCACTTCACGTAGTTTTGTCACCTCTTGCAAGTTAAGACTGAACTTTAAACTAGAAACTATTTTGGTAGTGGACAACCACTTACAACTATACTATCTTAATTGACAGCTGTCAGTTTTAATCTGGATTAATTTAATGGCTTCTGCCTAAGTGACATTGAATGCTTAAGATATGACTTTCTCCTGTGTGGATATATTATATAAAAAACATAAGAGAATATATTTATAAACTTTATTTGTACATCCTTGAAATCATAGTGTTCGAATTTAATGTGCTCTTTTGATAAGCTTATTTTCTTGCTATAATTAAGTTTTTACGTGTTAATGAAACAAATTGAATAACCATGATGTGCTTATTTGAGTAAAGAGATTATTGCTTTAAATCCTTTTCTAAGCGATATCGTCATCTTCGCTTGATCTTTCCCTCATGTTGCATATGAATCGGTTCCTGTTCTCGACAAGTATCTCAACAATGAAGACCAATGTGGCGATACTTTCCCCGATGATCAGCAGATGCCATATCCAGCTCAAGTTCTCAATGGACAGGGGTACTGGTCCTGTATTCTTCTTGGGAGAAAAGGTGACATTGTATAATTTTTTCACAGCATAAGGAAGTTGTTCATTCCAAGCATTAGATATTCCCGTTTGCGGAATGTAGTTGATGAACCTTGCTAGCATCCATTTCAAGGCAGAGTTGTTCTCTAGGACATACATTCGTGGCAGATTCCAGGCTATGGTCAAACTCTCGGATTCGCAAAAAACCCTTTCATCCAACGATCGTTGAATTGCACTCAACAATTTCCACGTAGTTGTGTACATTATATAGCTGTAGCTATCGTTTAAACTCAAAAGCATTGTGAGTGTTTCCTTCTTTTCGACAATCAAGTAGTTGGGTAGCACTCGATCAAAGAATTCCGTATCGATGTGCGTCTTGATGAAGGAGTGTGTATATGCATCCGTAATAGTTATCAATCCGCTATCGCGCAACTCATTGAAGTTTCGCACCTGCGGATTTTGAGCTGGTTTCATGAGCAGCGCACTTAGTTTGCAGCTCACAATATTGCTAAAGATCAGGCCAAAAACGCTGATGACCAGAAAGAGTTGGCGCAGTGAAATGCTGGATCTGCGTAACTCCGGAAATGGTAGACCCAAAATGCCACGAAAGGCACGAGGATTCAGCAGAGGACTCAAGCAGGTCAGGCGGATTCCACGATTGCATATCCTGTGGGTTAGCCAAAGTATTAGGGTTTCCATTGAAACGAAAATCACATAGGCAATCGAAAGGCAACATATCAATTTCAGCACACCCAGTTTCTGAAGTACATCCATAAGACGCCACTTTTGGCTGCAGGGAACTATGACAATCAGCGAGCAGGCGGTGTTGGGACTTACGAAGGCCATCTGGGTGGGGAAATCTTTGGTTATGAAACGTGGACCCAGCTGTATATCGAAATGGCCAGAGTTCGTGTCATTTGGGTCATATAATTTCAAACTCAAATTGTACTTGATGGCGAACTGAATAATTTCATAGTCTTTCAGTTCGGACAAGGGTATAGGACCTGATGGCGACCATACTTGAATGCTTATGTTCGAATTCACACTTTGCTTCACAATGGCCGTTCTACCTTGAAAACTTAGGCCATTTTCGAACAAAGTGGCCCCTGTTATGTCGGATATATTGTTTAATCGGTTAAACTGTGGAGTCGGATATGGATGCATGCGGTAAAGTGCTGTTACTGCGTTGGGATCATCGTTCATTGCCACAATTGTTAGCTGCACAAAATTATACCGATTGGCTTGCTGGGAGATGTAGTGGAGTAGGAACTTTGTGGGTTCGCTTTGGCTCCACAGTATGATCCTCTCCTGCCTCATGTTGTCCATGGCGTTGGCCAGACTGTCAAGGAGTCCATAGTCCGAGTCATTGCCAATGCAAGCTAGTGAAACCGCTTGTTCATTGCAGTATCCACTAATCCGGATGGGTGCCATTTCATTGGCCCTCAAAATAACCCATCTACGTGGATTCCATTGGTCAAGAAGACAGTTTTTATCCTGACTATGCCTGATTGCCATTATTGTTCGAATTTGCCGAACCTCGTCAATCGCATTGATGAGCTCTCTGAGGAACTTCAGCGACGCACTCTCCATTCCTTGGGCCAGTGATAGATACATCAGTGGTACAACTAGCAATACTAGCACTTTTGACATCTTAAGTCAGCAGCTTAGTTTTAGCAGCTCAGGGAAGTTGGAACTGTACTGAAAAGCCAGGAAATTACTTACTTAAGGAAGGAACTTAAGCAATCGTAAGATAGCCTGCGACGACAGCTGTCAACTGTTGTGCAAACCAATTTTCGTAATTAATGCAATTGCAATTTAAAAGTTTGGAAACTCTGTACTTCTATGAAAAAGTTAGTAGGAAGTATAATATTTAAGTAGCATTATATGAGATTAGATTATATAGCGATGATTTGGGTTTATTTATTGCACATATAGAATAGTTCATCCTCTAAACACATCGAAATAGCACATTCTGTTGTGTAAGGCAATAATCAAACTCAAGTGAAGAAAACAATCAAATCGGTTAGCTTTCATTTTCCGGCATATTATTGCCCCAATCCCAGCTGCTGATCCGGAAAATATTTGCCTCTGCCACTGTGCATGTTTTTCCGCATTTATGGGTCAACTGATGCTGCCATTCCTGCTCCATTTGTGTGTGCAACAATTGAGATACAAAACGAATCCGTAGGTTAACCGATTCCATTTGCCTGATGCCAACTGATCGACGCGTCGAGTGGAGACCGGCATCCAAAGTCTATCGATAGCGTCGACCGAGCGACAATTTTCCTCAACGGAGGCAGCACTTTTCCTCGGCGAAAAAGATCAGATACTTTTGCAGTCGTGTACCGTTTGCTGAACCGTTTGGAACGCGAGCGCCGTGCGACGAGCGGCATTGTGAAAAGTGAAAAATGGTTTTTCCGCCCTGGGCAGTCGATGCGCTTGGGACGCCCGAGCATGTGCCGTTGCCTGTCAGCGTTTAACAAGTGTTTTCCCCCCAGTTTTCCCTCAATTTTCCCCCCCAAAACAAACGCATCTTTAAACAACTTGTGGGCGTGAGCCAAAGCGGAAATGAGAAAATTTCATTTTAACAATTATTAATTGTCATTCGGTGTCAAATCAAATTGTGCCTGTGTGTTTTCGTGCTAATTGCGTAAATAATCTCTTGAAGTAATTACCTCACATGACTCAAGTAAGCTGCAGCTTACACAAGTACAGTCGATTAAAGTCCCTTTAAGTAAGTTTTTCCCCAAGAAAACTGCTTTGCTTATACTTATGAAGAAAATAAACATAATTCACAATAAAATCTGAGGATCAATACTCATCTAATGTGTATTAACTTGTGTATAGTAACTATATGTTGTTAGTATATACATTTTAACTGCATATATATTCCAAAGAGTTAAAACTAAATAAATACCTATTAAAAACATTACTTTAAAATGAGCTAATCACTTTGGATACGCATTACACATTTGTTATTGTTTGGGCTTCTGCTTTTCGCTGAGATACACTCGATTAACTCGCTCAACACCTCAAGGCGTTCCTGTCGCAATCAATTTCTGTCGCCTTTCTGCATTAATAGTTTCACTAATTTTGAAATTTATTAGATCCCCTCGCCGTGGCTTACATATCTGTTTTATGTGTGTGGTAAACAGTTTTTATCACCTCCACGGGCAGTTTTGGGCTTGCAAACTGTTTGGAAAATCATCAGAGCGGCTAAGCAGAAAAGCAGACAGACGGGCGGAAAAGTCTCTCTCATCCGAAAAGGCTAGTGAAAATATTAACCCGTCCCTGGGCGACGGCAAATCTCTGGCCGGAATGTTTTTTGGATCCGCTGCCTCATCTGGCTGATCTCTGGCATCAGTCAATGTCAGTTGGCCCAGTGCCAGGTCGACTGTGTGGGCGGCGACAAACAAACAATCGTTTGGCTGTGGAAATGTAAATAAATGTGGAGTGGAGTGTAGGAAAGTGCTCGAAGTTGCTGCACCTTGTGGCAAAGTGTCTTGTATCTAAAATCATGAGCACATTTAAAACTGAGAGTACTGCACCTTGTGGCAAAGTATCTTGTATCCATCTATCTAAAATCATGAGCACATTTGAAACTGAGAGTACTTCACATCCCTCAATCTTCTTCTTTCGGCCAAGATGCGTGTGATGCTAGACTAGAAAAATCATTTTCAAGTGGATTTTGTAGCCAGTCTTTTTGGCACTGAACAGTGCGTTTCATACAGCAGTTAGCTGAAATACACAATTGATCTAGAAATGGTTAACTATATCATGGAAACTTATAGAGCAACAACTACATGCTTTTAATTATTTAAAGCGTTTCTAAGGTGGCTTTACTTATGATCATTCTTCTATTTGGTAGTTTATCAGCATCCATATAGACCTGAAACGCACTGTACAAATCCAAACTCTTAATATGTAGTGCCATATATTTCTCGATTGCTAACACATGTTCAAGCGACGACAAAGCATGCCAAATATTTATGGCATATTTTTTGTTGGTGGCATTTTTTGTGTCATATTACTTTAATTTCTATTAATTTTTTCACCGCCTCCAACGCGTCGCACGCTCGCCAGAAATATAAATATTTTAACACATTTTTATACCCGTTACTCGTAGAGTAAAAGGGTATACTAGATTCGTTGAAAAGTATGTAACAGGCAGAAGGAAGCGTTTCCGACCATATAAAGTATATATATTCTTGATCAGGATCAATAGCCGAGTCGATTTGGCCATGTCCGTCTGTCCGTCCGTCTGTCCGTCTGTCCGTCTGTCCGTCTGTCCGTATGAACGTCGAGATCTCAGGAACTACAAAAGCTAGAAAGTTGAGATTAAGTATACAGACTCCAGGGACATAGACGCAGCGCAAGTTTGTCGATTCAGGTTGCCACGCCCACTCTAACGCCCACAAACCGCCCAAAGCTGCCACGCCCACACTTTTGAAAAATGTTTTGATATTTTTTCATTTTTGTATTAGTCTTGTAAATTTCTATCTATTTGCCAAAAAACTTTTGGCCACGCCCACTCTAACGCCCACAAACCGCCCAAAGCTGCCACGCCCACACTTTTGAAAAATGTTTTGATATTTTTTCATTTTTGTATTAGTCTTGTAAATTTCTATCTATTTGCCAAAAAACTTTTGGCCACGCCCACTCTAACGCCCACAAACCGCCAAAAACTGTCCTTCGCACTTACACTAGCTGAGTAACGGGTATCAGATAGTCGGGGAACTCGACTATAGCGTTCTCTCTTGTTTTATCAAGAATTCTTTAATGGCTTTTATTGACTGAGTTTTTGGGCCTATGGACTGGGCATTGGCATTGGCCAAGTGCAAAATTTATTATACATTTATCATTTGGGCACCACTTTTTGGGCCTTTTATTATTGCGTTTCTGTTTTGCTTCACATTGAAAATGTTTATAATATTTGGTTTGCTTTGGATTTCTGAACTTGTGCAACAATTGGCAAGAAATAAAATGTAAATTCTACAATGATATAAAGTCGCTGCCATCTGGTTGAAGGCTGTAAACTTGAACGACTTGCGAAGTGGGTCAGTGTTTCTTCTAACACAAAAAATAGAGGAAATAATTATATTTATTGATTTGGAGTGATTTTGATCTCCCATATAGGAATTTCCATTTTATACCCATTATACTTGACTGCATCATTTCCGTTTCTGAATTTCTTGCCAAAAGTAAGAGCGTCATGCACTTGAACAAACCAGATCTTTCCATCTTTTTTTTCTTGCCAGCACCTTTGCTTAATTCCCAAAATGTTGATCATTTGGAGGCGTTTGGTTTTTATCTATATAAATTTGAAAAGGAAAAAAAATTCGCAAATATGTGCAAATTGCGCAGCTGTCTTTTAATGCAAATTGTTCTCAGAAACATTAATTTCCCTGTCGGAATTTCCTGGAATAATTCTCATTCGTTTTTTATGGAAAATCCTACCATTCTATGCCGATTATTCCATACATTTTTGAACTTTTAATGAATTTTGACCTATATTTCATGTAGTTAAGCGATACAAATATTTAATTACTCATTAAAAGTCAAAGGGAAATGAATTAATTTGTATATCTAAGCTGGCTCATCTATAAATCTTCTCAAACATCAATTACACTGATCTGGCGCCTGATTTTCCTCTTCATTTTCATTTTCATTTCCATACCCATTTTCAAAGTGACGTCAATGAGAGGCCCTACGAGAGGCATTTTCCGTATGGATATTTATAGTTTTATTCCGCCGATTTCGCTGCTTTGGAAAATCTGCGGGTCTGTGTCTTATTTTATTGCTGCCTATAATTGGTTCGTTTATGTGCGCAATGGCAGAGAGCATCCTGAACTTGAAATAGAGGCAGGGCAAACGGGAGGGGAAACTGGAGGGGGGGAGTTTCTGGCCAAGGAGGAAGTTGCAGCAGGATTATGATGTTGTGCGCGGTGCATCGAAATTGGTCTATTTCTGGCCAGCTCGCTGCAATTTGAACTTTGGTTTCAGCGGAAAGTCTAATGACTCAAGAGCAGATCTTTAAAGGGCACTGGAAAAAACACACAAATAGTAGAGAAACTTATTTAGGGGTTGACGACATCTTTGCTTAACTTGGCATACTTTTAGGAGTTTACTTAAAAGTACCACATTAGAATATCACTTAATATACATAACTAATTATTAAGACATAAATCACTTTATATAGAGTTGATTACTAATTATTAAGACATAATACTTGAAACATTTTACTAACCCAATTAGGTGAATAATTTTCACTTTTCCATTGTGTTCATTTGCATGCTTACCTACTGCAATTACCGAATTGTTGTTGCTCATCGAATGACACATAATGCCGCATTTATTGTATCTATTGCCACTAAAGTATCTATAGAGTATATGGTCTCCCACTTTCCATCCATCAATTAATATGCACAAGCAATTATCGAGTTTACCATATTCGGTATACATAGTTTTGAGTGCCTATGCGCGCGTGTTGTGTTCTTCTGTAAAATAATTAAAACAAATTATGCCATGTGCCTACATATCACTGGAAAAAAGTATAAATTCATTTTATTAATATAAAAAAAGAAATGAGTTGACTATAGAATTTAAACCTCTTTTGATTATAAAATATTTAAAACTGCTGCAAGGGAGATTTATTTTAATATTTCAGTTGTCAACCAGTTCAAACTTCATGTCTGTGTGATCTTTTATGTCTTTGTAAAGCTTTTAATTTACTACTACCGTAACCTACTCCTTTATATGATTTGCCTTTTCTACACAAAGTTCTATTGCTAATTTTTCTTGAAGTGCACTAGTGCTCACACACGCCGCAATGTTGTTACTCATATTTGTCCAGCATTATTGTCATCATCACGATAATCCTAATAATCATCATTGTGGCTGTGGCTGTGGAAGACTCATCACTTGGAGTGCCGACTGAGCGACAGTCGCAGTTTATCCGCCGACCAAGTCGAGTCAGTGAATCCGCCAAATCATATTTGTACATATATATTCACATAATACATATTATGCGGATAATAAGTGGATAAACTAATTGACGACAATTAAACCGCCCATTCACTAACCGCCGAAACTAATATAAAATTGTGAAAATATTTTCAACAGGTTGAAAGCATTTAAAATACAAATAAATTCGAAATAATTGCAACAAAGCAGCAACGATTTGTTTATTAAACGAAAAGCACACAAACGAGCAAAAACCCCCCGCAAAAACGAAGGAGAATAAATGGATATAAAAATAAATTAAAAGAAAATAGCAGAGACAGCGGGAAAAACTCGCAAAGAGAAAGAGCGAAACATGTTCAATTTGCTGCGAAGATCGCGTCGCGGAAAAGCGCACAAGATCGTCGACGATGAAGATGGCGATGTGGATGTAGATAGAGATACCCCCTTGAGATACAGTCAAATTGGTCAGATATCTGCCGCCGCTCAAAGAGCAGAAGAGCCGGCGGTAAGAGCACGACGGGCGGTGATCGAAGAGCTGGAGGACTTTGCCAGCGACTTTGACAACGACAACGACACTAGCAGCGGTGGCGACGAAGAGCGTTTAAAATTAGCAAAAACAGCTGCTAATGGCCGCTCCGACAATTTGTATATAAATAAAATGGGCGGCGATGGGCGGAGGATGGAGGTGGATGGGTGGACGTATTCCTCGGCCGCTGATCGAAATGCGGCTACCAGCAGCAGTCAAAACGAGGCAGCCAGCGTGATCGCGAGCAAAAGCTGTGGTGGTCAGCTAATTGGCACTATCGAGATTGAGAACGATATCGATGGCCCCACAACCATAACACATCGCCATCGACAACGCAACGAAGGTGAGCAGCAGAAGCGCCAATCCCTGCTCTCCATTGCCAGTTTCAAGTTGGCTGGCGGCCATACCAAGGATACTAACGAAACCGAGCCGAAAAAGCGTAAAACTCTGCAGAAGAGTCGCGATTTTCTAAGCGACATTTTCATGGCGCGTGGTCGAAATCATCAGCGTCAAAAGCAGCAGCAGCAACAGCAGCAACAGCAGCAGCAACAGCAGCAACAACAGCAGCAGCAGCAGCAACAGCAGCAACATCAGCAACAACAGCAACAACAGCAGCAGCAACAGCAACAACAGCAAAAGCAGCAACAGCAGCAACAACAGCAGCAACAGCAGCAACAACAGCAACAGCAGCAACAGCAGCAGCAGCAGCAAATTGCCGCAGTCGCAGCAGCCAAATCGCATAAAAGTAATGCCACAGACGTAATCGCCACCGCAACACACCTTGAAACGAACTCCGACCCCGCGCTCGCATCCCCGACTACTTATCAAATGACTTTGGCTAATAATAGCCCAGAGAATAGCGGCCAACGAAGAGCGATCGAAGAGAAAAGTAAGCCAACTGGAGTGGAGAAGCGGCAAGAGCATCACACAACACAGAGTTTTCATTTTCCCGCAGAGAGCGAGCATTTTCCGCGACAGATCGAGCCGGAAAAAGAGCCGCGAACAGCCAGCATGCGTTCGTCTTTCATTCAAGCGGCAAACGTTGAGCGGCCAACAGCAATTGCCGAACAGCAGCAGCAACAGCAGCAGCAGCATCCGCAGCAGCAACAGCACGGCGATGCAATTGCTGTTCTGCAGCAACATCTGGCCAGCAAGCAGCAACATCAGGAGCAGCAGCAGCAACATCAGGAGCAGCAGCAACATCAGGAACAGCAGCAGCAACATCAGCAACAACAGCAACATCAGCAGCAACAGCAACAGCAGCGGCAACATCAGCAGCAACAGCAACATCAGGAAGAGCAGCAACATCAGCAACAGCAGCAACAACAGGAGCAACATCAGCAATCAAGTGACATAACCATGGGCCAAACCAGCGCCAAACCGAACGAAATCAGTTCGGCCCACAGTTCGCGTGCCAGTACGCCACGTGAGTTCCGTGAGTCGGTCGTGATTCCGCCGCAGGCGCCGCCCAGGCACCAAAAGTCACCGGAAGTGCCCAGAATCACGGTGGAGGATTGCAGTTTGCCGGAGGAGCAGCCGGCCAAGACGCCGGAAATATACTACGAACTAAATGAGACAGCGGAGGATACGCTGAACATCGAGGAACTGAACGAGGCGCATATCGAAACGCTGGAAGATGAGGTCTTCGCCACGGATATACCCGCTACTATCTATCAAAACTCGAATGGTCGCCCCTGGACGCGACTGAGTCATGTGAAGCTGGAGAATGTGCAGGAGGAGGCCGAGGATGAGGAGGAGGAGGAGCAGGAGGAGGTGGACGATGTCGACGAGGCTGTGGATCTGGACTATGAGCCACATATGTCCGGCAGCAGTCAGTCGAATGGCAACTCGCGGCAATCGGCGAGCAGCGAGCGCAGCGCCCTGAAAAGTGACTCCAATTTGAGCAGCAGTTATGCGGATTCCGGGATCGGGGAGCAGGAACTGAATGCACCACAGCAGCAGCAGCAACAGCAACAGCAGCAACCACCGCAACCACCGCCGCGCAGCTCATCGCACATGGCAACCACCCAAAATGTGAACCACACCTTCATACGCGATGGCAACTCCACGGACTGCGAGGAGACCTTTCTGCAGTGCGACGAACTCGACGACATTGAGCGTTTCAGCGAGTTCAGCGAGCGATTGGTATGCATCGAGAGCATCAGTCTGCCGGATGTGGTTGTCGAGTCAACGACCGCCAATGCATCCACATCAGGAGCATCATCATCAGCAGCAACAGCAGCAGCACCATCATCATCATCCACAAGCACAAATGGCGGCGATGCGCAGATCAACATCAATATTGCCAATGGAGCGGGGGGCAATAGCCTGGGCAATGTGCACTTCATCCCAATCCACGTCGAGGGTCGCAGTCGCAGCAACAGTCCCAAGCAACGCAGCCGGGACGACAGCTGTCTTGGCCAGGACATGGCGCCCAGCATCGAGATCGTCGAGGATGGCAGTGTGCTCAACAAGCCGGTGCGCCAGGAGAGTCCCTTCGACAACCAGGAACTCAGGTGAGCTACTTTCAAATGAGGGGGATATTAAATGGGAATTCAAAAATAGGTGTTGATTTAATATAATGGAAATCCATTTAATAACTTGGAGTTCCTTAAAAGCAAATAAATCATGAATTGCTTACAAGATCCATTTATTATTCCATTATAAATGTGTCTTATATTAAAAGCACTATCTGTTATTTATTGTTCTTGAATGTCACTGGTGGCGTATACGTGATATTTGCTAGTTCAAGCAGCTGCGGCATCAAGTGCGGCGTATTTACTTAATCGCAAGCGCATGCCAACAATTTTGCCATTAATGTGGCACGATGCAGCCAATTTATCTTGATCTTTGTGTCATGGAACATGCCTTGTGATCTGGTTTCTCTTGCCGGGAAATCCATCAGCGGAAATTTCCCTCTCATTCGCTTTGTGGTTTTTCGCTTTCCGCCAATTCAATTTCGCGTCGAGTTTTCCAGTCAGGGGCGACTATTTTTAAATGGATCGGAACATATAAGCTGTATACCCAATTTGATTAGTAAAATATTTTGTGGCATAAGCCAATCAAAGATTTGTTTAAAGACAACTTTTTACAATGATAAAAGATTTTTATTTTAAAATATAAACTAAGTTCATTCGTTAGCGAAAAAGTTTAGAAGTGATTCGACTATAGATAATTTCCCTACACAAAATTCTTTGTGCAAATATCACATCTATAGAAGCGAACAGAAACGAATTCCTTAGAAAAGCCCACTTGTTTTGGCTACTGTCTCGCATTACGTATACGCAGTGTGAAAGGTGGCATTGTTTGGCCTTCGCCGATATGACAGATTATGACAGCCGTGCGGCAAGTGTCTCATAGCCAAATTGCGACAATTATTTGTACATTTTATATATTTTTATGTAAATGCTCGTGTCTAAAATAATAATAAACATTCGATTTGTGTGCAAAATCAGTTGAACACCAGAACGGGGGCAAAAATAAATTCACTTCGTCATTTCTCGTTTGGCTTTCGTTCGCGTTATTTGCAATTTTGTTGGCAACATGTTGGTCAGTTCCCACGCTCGTTTTTTGCGCACTCAGGCAGGGGGTATATCATTTATGATCTATAGTTTGAACTAGCAGTGTAGGATACTTAGGAGATACTTGGGATATTTGATAAAAAGTAAAAAGTCTGGTATTTATACCATAGATAAACTTGTATTAAACTTGCGAGTTTTAAATAACTTTAACTCCTAAACTGAAGTTCTGTTCTTAGTGCTTTGATTAAAGAGTGTTTTCTCAAATTTGATTATAATTTTTATATACTTAAAAGTTCATTTTCCAGAGTATTCCTTGCCTCGACTTGGCTGATCTTCAGCTATTTCCCTCAATCATATTTTCCCATGTGCATAGAACACTATCTGCCTGCTCTAGTTTTATTCGCCTTGCTTATTTTAGGCGTTGTGCAAATAAAAAAGAGACAAGTAAATTTTGAAACGTTCATATTTAGAGCAAACTTGTTGAGGAAGTATATGGGATAAGATGGGGGCCGAGCACTTGTGGAATTTAATTTGGGTTGTTCTTGATTTTGGTGGATAATTGATTGGACATAAGGGAGGAGGAGGAGGAAGAGGAGCAAGAGGTGGAGGCGCATCCTCCACTTGGCCAGCTAGCATTGAAAGATTGAGATTGTTTATTCCGCCGGCACATGCGGCGTATGCGTAATTTGCCTCGAATAAACTAATGGGCATCTTTCCCGAAGCTTCGGCTGCTGTTTCCTTCACTTCGCCACCAGTTGTTGTTTATCTAATCCCATTTAATTATCAACTTGGGCATAAACAGCAAAAGAATCCAAGCTGGCAACTATGCATTTGCCTCGCAAAGTTCACAGGCACCGGCAGCGATGCTCTTGCCAAAAATAATTCAAATAACTTTCAATCTAAGTACACAAGTTGCATCTGTCCTTTGTATCGTATTCTCACTCTCTATAACGCTGTCTATCTTTATCTCCAACTATCTCTACAGACAACACAGAAACGCGTGTCTCAAAATTTGATAAATGCACATTGTCTATACCAAAGTTATGGGACAGTGAAGGAAATCAAAATAATTTTTATAAAATCTATAAATCAAACAAAGTGGAGGGATTTGTTGTAGTGTAATATTAATACTTTATCTATGTTAAAGCTTCTTTTGAGGATCCTGCAATTACAATTGAAGTAGTCTTTCAACTTTGACTTTCTGGACATTTAATTGATATTCCCATTATCCCTTTGTTATCAATTTGTCACTAGTGAAACGCACTGTATTGCTAATAGAGAGCGACTGAGAGTTGGCAAAATGCGCGAACAAAAACAGCGGAAAAACGTTGATTTATAAATAAACTTTGCGCATTTTCGCAGCAACCGAGAATCGACTAGGATAAATTCAATTAAAACGTATTTCATTATTGCGTTGAAAAGCCAAAACAAAACAAAGCAAAGCAAAGCACAAGCCCATATATATTATATAAAAATGTATCTGTATCTTTGTCTACGTTCCCGCATCCGTAGCTATAGATCTCGCTACGTATTGTATCTCAACAAATTATGGTCGAGGAAGACGTTGGCAATGTCTTTACACCTCATTCACGTTTAACGAGCTTTTCCATTCAAATTACGTCAGGCGAATGTCTAGCTATAGGTAAAAAGCGCTGGGACATTAAAAATAATATAAAAATAATAATAATTATTATATTTCTGCGGTTTTCCATTTATTTATTTATACCGTTCGTGCTGCGTGCGCGGAAAACGTTTGTGATTCATTTTGTTTGTGTTGGGGATTATTCAGTGACAAGATTTGTTTGAAAAATTCGTCTGACAGTTGAGCTGTACTGTCTAGGGATTTATGTTTTTTTTTTATTCTATTCCCACTATTACTCATCCTTCGCTTTTGGGTTCCCAGAAAGGAGCTGAAGCAGCAGAAGGCTCGATTCGCCAGCCAACTGGACGAGGCCCACAAAAATGCCAGTCAACTGGAGGCCAAGGTGGGCGACATGCAGTTCAAGATCCAGAAACTGGAGCAGGAACTCTCGGTCAAGCAATGGAACGTTGAGAGTAACTATCATATCATAAGGAAAATATTTAGGGAGCCATTTAAACCATAAATTTTACTTTTAGGACTGCAGGGCGAACTGAGTGCAGCTCACAAGGACGATGAGTATGTGCGGAAAAAGCTAAAACTTCTCGAGGATGAGAAGGTCCACCTACGGCACAAATACAGCGAAAATCAAGATGAATTCCAAAGCAAATATGGTGAGCATAGTGCTATTTAGTTATTTAAACTATTATCCAATAACATTTGTCATAATTCATTATCTATTATTTATGATGGCATTTATGGAGTAATTAATTTCCGATTATGAAGGCAATTTATTTGAATTTTTTCTCGCTTTTTTCAGACGAACTTGAAGCTCAGTACAACGAACTAACCGAGAAGTACAAAGTGACGCAGAGCCTGGCCAAGAGCCTGCAAACCCAACTGGCCTGTGCCCAAGTGGAGGCCGAGGAGTGGCGCCAGCAGGTGGAGCGGATCCGAGCGGATCTGGAGGAGCAGATACGCATCCTGAAGAACGCGCTGGACAACTCGGAGGCGGAGCGCAAGATCTGCGAGGACAAGTGGCAGAAGGAGTTCGAAATGCTCAGGACGCACAATCGAGGTGGGCGATCTATCTATAGATGAAATATAAATATAATATTTTAAATCATTTATAAATGATTTAGAGCGCGAGGAAACGCTGATGACGGACTGCGAGTGGCAACTGCGGCAGATGCAGCGGCAGTGCAAGGACAAGACGGACAAGTCCAACTACGAGCGGAAGCAGGCGGCCGCCAAGGCGGAGGAGCTGGAACTGGAGCTGCAGTCCCGCAGGAGGGAGTCCGAGATGCTGCGCACCTGCCAGGCGCAGGTGAACTCGCTGCGGGGCGTGGTCAGCGAACAGGAGCAGTCCATCCAGACGCTAATGGATCGCATCGAGAACCTGAAGGGCGATCTGCAGTCGGCCAACGAGAATCTCGAGGCTCAGATCGAGGCGGTGCACAAGATCAAGTATCAGTGTGATAAGTGGGTACAATACGTGATTATCAAAGTGATGAGATACCAATGATTATGCCACTTACAGTGCCATCTATGACAAGGAGCGCCAGATGATCTACAAAATCGATGAGGTGCGCAATGAGGCGGCCGCCTTCTGGGAAAACAAACTTTAGTAAGTCGCAAGTCTTATTTATATGTGATGTATTTAGAGTGATAATTGATTTATTTACAGCACAGAGATGACAAGACTGACAAATGAACTGGAGTCCGTGTATGTGGACGAGCGCCGCGAGGCGTTGGACAAACTGCAGAACGAGCACATCGAGGAACTCAGGGCGCTGACCAACAGATACACCGCCAACGAGGAGGAGCTGCGGGCTGAGGTCAGCTCATACTCTCTATACTAAGTTAACTAAATTGAAATATATACTTTTATATAGATTGATGATCTGCACGAGAATCTGGAGCAGAAGAAGCAGGACTTCCTCAGCCTGCGCGAACGTTCGGATAACGCGCTGCTCCAGACGCGAATGCATTTGGATAAGGCCGATCGCGAGTACCAGAATGCCATGTGCCGCGAGGAGGATCGCCGCGTGGAGCTGGAGGAGCGGCTGCAGAAGGAGTTCGAGGCGGAGAAGGCCGAGATGGAAGAGAAGTTCCGCGAACGCCTGGGCCAGGTGAAGGAGGAGTTCGCCAAGGAGCTGCAGCTCTCCACGCAGGAAATGGTCGAAACACATCGAAAGGAGCTGGGTAAAGATAGCAATTGCTATATATATATATCTCATGGATTATTGTAAATATTCCAATTGGCAGACTCTCAAAAGGCCAAGTTGCAGGCGGAGAAGGAGGAGGCGTTGCAGGAGCTTGTAGAACGACATCGCGCGAAAATGGCCGCTGCCGATGAACGAATCAAGTGAGTGCTTGCAATGTGGCATGTCCCGCCTAATAGTGCCCGCCCCCCCTGACCGCTGCTCCCCATCAAATTGCCCGAGGAAACGACACCATTGGCTTGCATTGAATGTCTGCATCCTACTCATTTGCATCCTTGAACTCGATCCATTATCACATGAACTCGTATTCTGTTTCTCTCGTTTCTCTCATTTCATTTCATTTCATTTATTGGATCAGCATGGATCAGCGTTTAGGTCCAACGACAGCCTCTCCAGCCCTGTGGGCGTTCGCAAAGGGGGCGTGGCCGTATATGCCCACACTATATGTGCTATATCTGACCATGTCGCCGCTGATCGCCATCGCATGCCTGGTGTTCAATATTGTCGCCGTGATCTATATCAAATACCGCCACCTCCTAGCGCGCCAATAAAATATTATTGTCATTCCCTTCGTTTCACGCTTCGAAATGCCCCTTGATTTCAATTCAAACTCTGGGTATATCATCGAAAGACTCCTGTAGCTTGTAATGTGTGTCATGTTTGTTGTAAAGTTGGGAGGAAGTCATATTTTTTTTTGGAATGCAGCTTGTCACACGTTGTCCTTCTGGTGCGAATCTCCTAATTATTTACTTTCTCTTTCTCGCTATGTGTGTGTGTCCACTTCAATCCACCACCCACTCTATATAACCTGAATAACCCCCACCCGATTCCGATTCCGTATCCGAATCCGATTCTGCATCCGCATACGTATCCGCGCATCTGTATCTGCATCCGTATCTGCATCTGCATCTGCATCTGTATCTGCATCCGCAGCGATGTAGAACTTCGGCACCAGCGCAATCTGAAGGACCTGAAGGCGGCCTACGATGCCGAGAAGGCGGCGCTGGACAAGCGCGACATCAGCAACGCCAACGAGATCGAGCAGCTGCATCGCAAGTGCCGCTGCCTGACCAACCTGTAAGTGCCCCCACCCCCAAGCCCCCAAAACCACCCACCAACCAAACCCACCCACTTTCACCCCAAGGTCGAAAACTTAAATCCAAAAAAAGATTCTTGAAGGATGATGTGAAAGATGAAGTGAAAGATGAAGTGAAAGCTGTTCTATGTAAAAATAAATCTGTTAGGTATTATTTAGTTAAAACTTTGGAAAACGTTTTGAATTTTGGAAAAGCTATTATATAGATTTATAGATAAAGTAGAGCTGTTTAGAACCTAACCATTGCACTTCTTCTTACAATAATGAACTTTAACAATAAGGATGTATTCCAGCAAATCAAAGACTACTATAAAACGAAGTAAATAATTTAGGAAAATGGATTTAAGAACTTATAAACCAAAGTAAATAATTTAGGAAAATGGATTTAAGAACCCGACCCGTGACTCTTTATATCTTTACCCCAAACTTTAAACTTATCCTACTTTTGCTTGTCCGTGTTGTGGGATGTTGTACGCCAACTCAGTATCCAGTATCCGTATCCGTATCCGCCTTGAATGCACCATCACTACATATTACTATAGTAAATATTGAAGGAGCTTTGAAATCCTCTTTCCGCAGATTCGAGGAGATGCGCATGCGATACGAGCGGCGAGATCCTCGAGCGGAGGATCTGCGTGAGATATCCGAGTTGAGGACGCGCTGCGAGAGTCAGGAGCGGGATTTGTATGTGCTGACCGATCGGCTGCGGGAAATGCAGATACAAATGTCCGAGATGCAACAGAATGGGGAACGCAAGGGGCAAGGTGGGAAGGCGGTGAAGAAGCCGCCGCCCAAATCGATAGCCACCAGCTGTGACGTCATTTACGAGGAGAACGAGGAGCGGGAAACGCCCGACAAGGAAAATGGTGAACTGGAGGAAGAGGAGGAGGAGGAGGAAGAGGAGGAGGTGGAGCAGGAGCCCAGCGACACGGAGTCAAATCACACGATCGAGGTCAATGGAAAATGCGATCGGATCAACGAAGATGACGCCCATCTCATCACCGCCGTGTGATCGGTCAGATCTTCCTTATATATATATCTATATATATATAGATCTTCCAATTTTGTGGCTGTATTCTTCGAGATCCCCAGGAGTGGATGTTCCAGGAGCAAGGATGTGTGATCCCGGGTGCTCTGGTGTGCTTCATGTGCTGCCCTCCGTATCGCTGGATGCGGAAATCGACCCACTCAACCAAATCGCTCAAAGCTTGAACTCATAAAAATTGTAAATGAAATTTCTGAATTGGTTTCTGAAACCGCAAAAAAAAAAACAAAAAAAACGAATAAATGTACATATTTTTAATGAATTTATTAAGGCTTATATTTATTTAATGGGAAAATCAAAATGTTTATTGCTGTTACTTTGCAGCTGTTAGCTTAACAGATGTATTGGCGCTGTTGAGTCCAGAGAGAGTAGCGTCTGAGCATTTAGTTCTTAAGAGAGGCGCATGCGCTCAGATGTACTAAAAGAACTAAATTCGTCGAATTAGTTCGGATTTCAAATATAAAAAAGCATTTGTGGCGCGGCTTAATTTAAATTTACCAAGGGCATATACTAGTACCAAATGGTAACATTTTATATTTAATAATATAAGGAGCATCCAAATAAAATAAATACATTTTTGTGCGACTTTTGTATTTAAAAAAACATAAGTTCGAAGCCCTTCGAACTCGAACTCAAACGGTTGCATCGAACCGAAAAAGTGACCGTTCGTGCGCTGTGCGTGTGATGCTAAAAATGCCAGCTGCGGCGACCAACATATACGAATATATACGAACGCATTTATCGCCGCGCGGTCAGTCGTCGAAATGTTCGAGATCCGGTCGTTTTGAAGAACCAGCTCGAGCGGTGTTGTCGCGTGAAATTGAAACTGAAAAAGCCGGCAAAACTGAAGCAAGTGTGTTGTGATTGAGAATTGAGCAAAACGAAAACGGTGGCCAAAACGAGCCGTTTAATGAGCAAACAAGCTGGCCAATAACCAATTACCATTTACCATTTACCATGCCATCAAGGCATCGTGATAACAACGCAGACACAACCGGCAGCAATTTGTTAATTTGAAACTTCGTGTGTGTTCCTCTCCAAAATAAGAGAAAAAAAAAACAAACCAAGTAATTTACCAAGCATTTAAACTGCATTTGTAGCATAACACTTTAGTGGCGCGTAGGAGAAAACAGCAAGGTCGTTAGGGGTCGAATGCTAAATTGTTTGTGATGCAAGTGACAAAATCAAAATTGGAGTAAATAGGTAAAAGTTGTAAGAAAGAGGAGACACGGATATTTCCCCTTTTCGCTTTTTGGCCATTTCTGTGGGCATCTTCGCGTCGCGTAACGGTAAATCTTTGCGCCCTGCGTGTCTTCGTGTGCGTGCGTGTTTGAGTGTGCGTTTTTTCGGTTTTGTTTTCATCTTCTCCTTGCCGTCCTCCTTCTGCTTACTTCCACCTTCAATTGCCATCTCCTAATTTCCACTACGAACGGAGAAACACGAAAACGAAAAGTAAGTGCCGCTACTTTTATTCCTCCTATGTATGTCCATATATGTGTTATTGTAAAAGATTTGCAGCCATGTGTGTGTGAGGGAGATTTCGTGTGTGCGATAGTGTGTGTGCAGCCTCCACCAAGCGCCGCATTTAAAGGATATTCCTAATCCGTTTTATTGATTGCAGGGCAGAAAGGAGCGGCGAAAAAACAGCAACAACAACAACTACACAGCTGGAGTACTCAAATTGTTTGCGTGTAACTGTGTGCGTTTTTTGTCTATGTGTGTGTGTGTGCTCGCCCGTGTTTAGTTTTGTTGTTCTCGGCAATCTGTGCCGCTTTTTTTATGTTTTTATTCCCTTCCCATTTCCACTCTATCCTCATCCTCCGGGGTTGTTGTTGTTGTCGGTGATTTAGTAGTGCCTGCTGTTTTCGTTTCGTTTCTTCTTTTTCTCCCTCTGATATCCCTCTAATTCTGACTCCTGGCCGGCTTTTTGTTGTTGCTGCCCACAGATTTCCTGACAAATGTTAATTATTTATGCAACACTTCCTTTGCACTCTGCATTTTGTTATACAATTGTCCGTTTTCACTCCTTTGGCTTAAATTGTATAAACACTTCCTAAATGTCTTGAAAACTTCCCTTTTAAAATAGAAGAACTTATAAATTCATATATGTACATATATCTATGAAAAAGTGCGTATTGGAAGATCTTCTGCAAAATAAGAAACCACTTTTATAAACATTGTTTTATTGATGCAGAAAATGATGCAGCATCACAGCAATCAGAAAGACATTTAAAAGTTCAGATATCTCTACACAATGATTTATTTAAAGTATTTATCAAACCTATGTATGAACATAAATAATTGCTGTCTCGACCCGTAATTAAACGTCAATTAACAGAACATTGATTATTTCTGTTTTCATAAGGTGCTTTCAATATGTTGACTCTTATCTGTAGACACTCGATTGAAATGTTTTTTAAACACCTGTCTTGCCAGTGTCAAAATAAAACCTTAAACTGCCGACTTTAGACGCCGAAATTATTGTCTTTTTAAATCGCACAATCACACCTTCTTTTGCCGTGTCTCCCTTATTTTTTGCCTTCTTGTTTGTGGCCGCTTATCTGTGCTTATAATACGTGTACATTTTCGCTGCGTTCCATATCTCGGTGAATAACTTCATCAGAAAATTAAGCGAAATATGCCTGGCACCTGCCCCCGTGGGCATAACTCAATAATCACATCAAATGTCGCCACTGGACTTGCAGCCGTGCTCCCTCCAGTTGCCCACTTCCTGGAGCAGCGGTCGCAACACCTCCTTAAGAGGTGTGTCCACTGGTCTCCCTGGTCTCGCTGGCCACCTCAACTCCCAGATCTTGGCTGCCCAGCCTTTTCAGCTCCCCAGTTCCCCAGCTCCTCAGCCTTTCCAGCTAATGCCGCACAGCTGCGCGCCATTTAAGTCGCTGACAAGTGTTTTGCCGGCATCTCCGGAATGCGACGGATACGGTGGCGAGGTGGGGAGAGCCAAGGCCCAGAAAGAATCGCCTGCTTCCATGGTTGCTGCTGCCACAGAAGCCGCAGCAAAAAGTGGCAGCCAACATTGCTACCAATTATGCGATAAGCGAGAGGAACACTCTTCACAGCTGATGCTATTTTACCTTACAATTGTGAGAAAAGTTTGGGCAAATACAGTGCGGGTTAGCAAATTAGATTTTCTGGCTGGTTATCTGGTTTTGATATTACACTAAAAAGCCTTTATTCGTTCTATGTTGAACACTTTAATGGACTCCATTAGGCATTTAGTTGTGGGCAAACAACGCATAATTGCACATCTACAAAGTGTGCAATTATACGGCGAGTAATTGGTCAAAACAAAATTTACATAAAAGCATAGTTGTCTCGATGATTTTGCACTATTATTAAGAGTCATTAAAAATTCGCTTGAAATGTATACAATTATGAATGCAAAATTGGTAGAAAATTCATGGAAGTTTCCATAGTTTTGCATTAAATTTAAATTGTTTCGCATTAAATGCAGGAGACTACGTAAATCCAACCAAAGAAAGCAAAAGTCGCATCGGCATTTACGCTTCCCACACTTTTCAATTAAAGTCTACGTTTTTTTTCGCACTTTGCCAGCAAGTTCGTGCAACTTGCAGGCGAACAACGTGTTAACATGGCCAAAAGCGGTGGGAGACTCGGGACTCGGGCTAATGAAGTGATTAGACTGCGATTTTGCTGATGTTGTTCGCTTTAAGAGTATACGAAAAAAGCATAATAATAATGGAAAAAAAAAAAAAAAAAAATGAAATTGGATGGGGAAAACTAACAAAAGGCCGCGTGCGCAGCCATCAAACGAAACGAAAAGCGTGCAACTGCAACAAAAACACCGGCAAGAACAAGAGCAGAGGAATGACCTTATATTGCAACTGCAAGTCAAACAAAGGGCCGCTAATGGGTGGCATTGAGGGGGGGCAGGAAGGTGTAATCCCTGCCGAGGACCGAGCACAGAAAACCGAGAACCGGTCGATGCCCATTGCCCAGTGCCCATCGCCCAGTGCCCATCGGAGTACGCTTTCCGAACGGAGCGGCTACTGCGGGGCAATTGGGCCAAAAGCATAAAAATCAGTCAAGAGTCGCCTTCGCCAACTCCGCTCAGCATTAAAAGCGACAAACAAACAAACAGACGGACACTGAGCCAAACAAAAAAGATGTATTCCCCATAAAGATAATCACAGATATAATGTGGGATTTATGGTACTGATAGGCATAAATGTATATCTTAATATTTGAGTTGTAAAACAAGGCTTGGAAACACAATAAATCAGACGCGGAAAAGTTTGTGACGATTCAAATATTTTCTTTAAAAATACTATACTTTTTATTTTTGATAGTTTAAAATGTGGGATGAAAATGAAATGTAAAAATATATGAAATTCCTTATCTAAATTGGTATATTCCCACTTATAGCTTAAATCAATTTCGTACCTTCGAGTTCTTAAAGTTATAGAGCGAACTTTTTAAAGGTAATACGCTTGAAATTTCTTGCTGTGGACAAACAGGAGTGCAACTCCCCAACTGGGAATGGAAATGGGAGTGGGACTGCCGACTGGTGGACTGTAGACTGGGGAATACGAATGGCACTGTGACTGGGCCTCGTACTCGAAATCGCACTCGCACTCGCAGTGGAGCTGGATCTGGATCTGGACCTGAAACCTGGACACTCGCATCCAAAAGGCCGCCCGTGCGAGCGCAGGCAGCGCTAAAATCGATTTTCTCGCAAACTTGGCCAGGACGGGCAGCCGCAGGCCAACAACTACTCGCTGTCCTCGGCCCTCAGTGCTCTGTCCTGCTCCACATTGCCCCATTCCCGTTGCCATTCCCATTCCCACTCCCAAGCCCACTTCCATTCCCAATCCCAGTCGCAATCCGCCTGCTCCTGCTCCTGAGCCTCCTGGTATTCTGGCTGTAATGGATATGGTCGAGGCGCGCGCGGTTTTCGTACCCGAGATCCTCGTGGATTATGGGGGTATACGGCGTTTGACCATCAAAATGTAATGGTCAAAAGGAACAACTTTTGTTTGCTTGCTTAAAGCTTTAAGCGGAAATATGAGTAGTATATCTTTAAACAGAAACTAAGGAATATTGAAGACAGCTTTTAAAGAAGAGTCACATTTTTTATGAGATGTATCGTTTTTGCTTAAATCGTTTTTGAAACAAAGAAAAAGTACTAGGTATTGCATAGTCGTAAGTACGCTCCACTGTGCCTCACTTACTCGTTAATGATGATGCCGCTAATGATGATTCCTTTGATGACGACGACGATGATGATGTTGACGATGCGGATGATGATGGGGATGATGCGGCGACCACGGTTTCGCTGATTTCGCTGCTGGGGTCTGCTGGTGCAGCTAAAATTGCAAGTCAAACTGTCGTCGCTCGGCGTTGTTTAGTTGTTTTACCCGTGGCATGGCGCTGCTCCTTCCTTCTCACTCTCAGCCTTCTCTCTCTCTTTCACTCTTTCTCCGCCTTGGTAATTGCAATTGCAATTTTCTCCAACTGCAGCAAGTCCGGCTCCTCGGACTTCATAGCCATCGTCATCGCCATCTCCATCTGCGGCTCCATCTGTGGCTCCCGCTCATTCTGCTCCTGGGGGTTAGTAAATCTGCAAATTGCATTCGACTAGCGAATTTAGTGGCAACCGGAGTCAAGTCCATTGCTCTGAGTTATTTAATTTGGGTTATAAATAAATTTGTTTAAAGCAATAATTCGCTTTCCGCTGCGGGAAGGTAACAAAAAAAAAGGGAGGAAAGGATAGAGTTTGCTGTAATGTTTGTTTGAGATCTATAAAAATTTTGGTTTTATTGGATGAGCTTATGCCCAGAATGCTTCCTACTTCATAAGTTTGATTGATTACATTTAAGCATAGTGTGTTGAAAATATAAGGGAAACACTAAGTCTACAATGGCTTTTAGTTAAGACAAATATTTTGAATAATTACCAAACTAGTAATAAACGCAAACATGATTCTCGCTGCACTCTACATCTTCGAGAACACAGTTCTCTTGAAGTTTCAAACCAAACAGCAATTTATAAATGCAATAATCAGTTCCGAGTGCCACACTCACTCACTAACGAATGGTACTAATTGAAATCATATTGCATCCACAGACTGCCGGTAGAGTGGGGTCTTTTAGGGCGGACAGAGGTGCAGAGGGTGGAGGTGGGCTGTCAGGAGGCCAAACCAATTCCCGTGAAGAACAACATAATTCGAGGCCAGCAGGGATGAGGGGCAACTATGTGATATGCTGCTGCAGCAGTGCAGCATCCAAGACGAGAATCTACAATCGAGCATCTAGACACGCAAGCAGCAGCAGCAGCAGCAACAACGGCAACAGCATTTGCATTTGGCCCGGACAGCAATTACCGGAGTTGGCTCATGATGTTGGCCTCATGATTCTCGGCTGGCCTGAAGCCTTTGCCACCTGCTTGTCTGGGAAATCTCTGGGTGTCTTCCCCTGCCCGAGACCCGTCATATTTGCAGACGCGGCCAAGATAATAGCACTAAAGATGCAGTTAGGCAAACTTCCAGTCATTACTACCGTTCATCTACATTTGTCTGCACTGCAGTTGTGTAACTTTAGGGCCTTAAGCGAACTTCTTATAAATTTAAATTCCACAGTATCTTCTTATCGTTATGTGTGTGCTATCATCTTGGCCGTCACTGTGGCTGCGTGTGTGTTCCCAGCAGCTTAACTGACGTGACTGTCAATAGAGGGATGGGAAAGTGCGAGGGGCATGGGACGGAGGAGCGCTTCGCGTTTTCATGTTTTTCAAGTTGTCTGCAAACGACACCCAGCGACGTCGCCTTTTGCACTGATTTTTGCCTTGGCGCTGCTCTGCAGGCTCATCACAGAAAAACAACAACAAATCAACAGCGGCGGGGGCATCAATGACAACCAAACAACAAGCAGCAAACAAAATCACGAATGCAAGATATGCCAGATGTGTCCGACTTGCAGATACCCATGGTATTACTTGATACATAGCTCTTGAAATTGAATATCTGAAAGATATCATTGTATCTTATAGAAGCAATAGTAAGGTTTAAAAGAATTGATTTATAAGTTCTGCATTTGATTGAAATTTCCAAGTTCTTAAGCTAAAATATTAAAGATGTAACTATCTGTATTAGATCATAAAACACCTGTTAACGTTTAGACATCTAGAAAGCCAATATACCTTGTGTATCCATGAGATACAAGGACGATGATGACGACGACATCGTTTTATGGAGGATAGACCTTGGGCTGCATCTTGCAACCCTTTAGGAATCCCTGAACCCATTCCATGCCATATATCCTGTGTATATAAGGATGGAACCCGCATCATCTCATTCAAAAAGAGAGCTTTGCTGCATTTTTCCTACTTCCTCCGCTGCTCTTGTTGCTCTTCCTGTTGTTGTTGTTGTTGTTGTTGCTGTTCCTGCTGCTGTTGATGTTTTTGTTTATTTTGTGTACCGAGTTGTTGTTGTTGGTGTAGTTGTTGTTTTTGCCATTGCTTTAATTATTGTTCCGTTTCGTCTGGCATTTGCCGCTGCACTTTTTCTTCATGTTTTTCTGTTGTTTTTTCATCAGTTTTTGTTTTGGTTCTTGTTTTTTTGTTTTGTTTTTTATTTTGTTTTATTGCAGTTCTTCTGCATTTCCAGTGACGTGGTGTGGGCGAAAGGAGGGGGTGAAAATAATACAATAGGCGCACCGAATCACTTAAATCATTCACAGCTTGGGGCGGATGTGTAATGGATACGGCTGATTGAAGAGGGAAATAGTCATGTAGTGCACAAATGCATCAGTTTCTGCAGGGTTTTGTTATTATCGGTTATTTTGTTGGCTCTTCATCACTATATATGATTGGAATTTTCATAGATGTGTATAAACGTGTATAATAATTCGAATATTTAGCATTGTTTTCTAAAACTAGATATGAAAAGGTCAAAACTACTCGAATAGCCTGATTTAAATGTGTCTCTATAGCATTCTCATAGTTTCACTTGGTCATAAAAGTGAGTTTCAAACTAATTACCATGCTTAGAGAAGAGACAGAATCCCTAGAAATTCTAGTACCTGCTTGCAGCCAGGTACCTGTTATCGAGTGCCCACCGTAAGAGGCTTAGTCCAAAAACCTTATGCTGCACTCTGCTCAATTGGTTGCGCTCCACTCGCTTGATAAGATCGCTGATCCATTAATTCGTTTCGGCGCTCTGTTATTTTTTGTGATCTCTTACCCAAATCCTCTTTTTTTTTCGACAGTGAATGATGCCAGTTGGTGATTCATTTTCGACTTTTGTGCGATTACTCCTCGCATTGTTTGTTCCGTAGGGGGGAGATTCTCGCATGTAATTATTTTAAAGCGTTTTCCACTTTTTTTTTCATATTTTTTTTTGTTTTACTATTAAATGTCTGTGGAAATGCAATTGCAACGATGCTGCCGACTCTCACCCGTGAACTTCTAAAATCCAAAGCGAGACCCAACCGCCCAAAAACATTTCACTTTTCTTTGTGCCAAAACGAGTAAAAACAAAACTCACAAAACACCAACACAAAAAAAAAAAAGAAAACTCGAAATGAAATAAAAGAAAAACACAAATAAATGCAAAAGTTCGAAGCCCCCGGAACTCTTTTGCCGCTTACTTTAACTGCCACGGCAAAAGGAGCAGCAACAGCAGCAGCAGCAGGAATAATACAAAATAAAAGCCGAACGAAACGAAATAAACAAATCAAAATGGAAGAGGACGAACCACGAATGCAGCCAGGACCTGCTGGAGTTTTCCAGGCTCCTCGGCGAACTGCAACGTTCCAGATACGTTCCCATTGCAGCACGGGGAAAAATAATATTGGTCATGAAAATGTCGGAGATAGTTGATTCAAAGGAACTTGCTCAGAAGGCAGTATTTCTAATACTTATGAAATACAACTTAATTTTATTTCAACACGTATTCCATTATGATTATAATTTAGAAGCATGGATATCTATTAGCGCCTAAAAGGGTTAACCAGTATTTTTTCTCTGTGCCGTTGTTAGCCATTTTTGTGTGACTTAAATTGCATTTTATTTCTGCAACGTTGCAAAACATTTATTTACTTTCATGGTTTGTTGAGTATTTGCCAAGCCACAAGGAACTACTGCAACGAAACGACAAGGCATGAAATTCGCCAAGGATAAGCACGATGATGATGTAATGATGACGATGTGGCAGTGGCAGCGGCATAGGACGACGACGTCGGAGTTTCAAACAGGCCCTGCGAACAGGAACTGTTGACTGCTTTTGAACTTGTGCGTCGTCGTCATCGTCCTCGGCAATTGCATCCTTAGACAATGACGCGTCCATAGAAGGCGGCAGCAGAATGAGTTGAATTCACTGAGCTCCAGACATTTTGACAAGCGACAGTCCTCATTTTTTTTTTTATAATTTTTCCGTATATTTTGGCGGTTCGGCAGGGGTGTGCTTTTTAAGTAGCAAGCGGATTTCGTAAAGGGCTTCGGATTGTTATTATATTCATTTTTTGTTGTTGTAAATCCCCCTTTTCAAAAGTTTCTCTTTTCAACATTCTAAATTACGAATTTATAGCAAATGATTTAGACTTTTGAGCATAAAGTATTATTTTTAATTGCGAAAATTCTTTCTCTTTTAGATTTCGAAGTCCAAAATATTGATGAACTCAATTTTACTATTTGACAAATTGTAAGTATCATTCTTTATTATTTAGATAAAGTTTTGGTGTTTAGTGCATATTTTGCCTTGAAAAATTTGTTGTCGGGCGGATTACTCAGATGAAGATTTTTCAACACGCCGATCGGATTGAAATTGATGAGGCCTGTGCCCCGAAAGTTGCCTCTGCTGCCGCAATTATGCGCTAATTAAATGCTACATAATTTTTTGAATGCCGAAGACAACTAAAAAATGCATAACATATGTTGTGCAGCCCGAAAACGCTGCGTTCTCCAACTGAACAGCCGTCTGGGTATCTCAAGCCATCCAAACCAAACCAAACCAAACCGATGAAGAAGCCGGAGAACCAGAACCAGAACCACCGCTTTCATGCCCTGTGTCTGGTCTGGGTGAATTGTGGCCTCATGCCTCGGGCTCGGGGCACAAGAAACAATTTTCAGTTGGGGCACACACAAAGAAAAACGAAGCATCAGAGTCAGTGGCAGTGGCAGGGCAGTGGCTGTGGCAGCGGCAGCCATAACCATAACATGTTTTCTTATTAATTATAGTTTACGCAATGCAGGGGACAGGCCGAAGACAACAACAGTCACAGTCACTCAGTGATCGAGACTGGCTGGCAGGAAGCTCGACTTGACCATGTGCTCCTCCTCCAGTTCTTCCTTCTCCGGCTGCAGATCCTCCTCTAAAAAAAAGAACTAAAAAGAAAAGAGTTCACTTAATTTGACGCACAAATGTCAGTCACAAGATGTTGTTGAACCGCGTCAGTTGGTCGGTTGGTTGGTTGGCTTGGAGTTTTTTTTCGGTTCGTTCGCCTTCACAGCCCGGCTGCCTGTCGTTACTTTAGTTGTGAAAATAACTCAATAACTAATCCTTTTTGATGGTAGAAAAAGGGTTGGTTATTTGCCGAGGGCATTTGGGTAAGTCAAGGCGAAGCATGTGGCAAAGAGGCTTCACTACTCAGCTGAACGGACTTGACAATAAAAATTATCATAATTATATTTAAATTAATATGCAACAAGGCCCGAAAAGAAGAAAAATAACCCAAGCCGGCAATTTCCGCGCGCCGGACAAATTACAGGAAATGCCAAACACCAAAGGGGTGCTTCTAGCGGTGTGTGTTTTTGGTGTTAGTTCACAAACTGTTTATATTAATTAGGAACCCGGAGTAGCTTCACACTCCGCATATTTGACCATAGAAGTCGCACCCACGCGGCTCCATATAAGAGTCCATTTATGACACAGCCTTCACGGAAGGGCAACGTATTTTTATATGACTGTTTCAGTTGAATGAGTTCGTTTTCACACCTTTCAATCAATGAAATAGAAACATACACTCAGAAAATTTAAAGTTTCTTTAGTACTTTCCATCAGGAATTCAAAATGTTCAAGCGTTTTGTTAAAGAATGTCTTTAATACAGTTTCTCGATAATCCCGAGCGAGCTTAATGTCATTATCGCTGCTCAAACTTCATCTATTGGCAGTCAAGAAGTTGCTAAGCCCACCGACAGACTGAAGGAGACTTTAAGCCCCTTTCGACTCGGTTCCAGCCAATCGGACGGACTGAACACTGAACACTGAACACGATGGTGGGGCAAATTAATCTGGGAGCAAGACAAATAACCAAAAACTTGTAACAAATGCGCACGACATTAATTATGCAAACCAAAATAGAAACAAAGAAGAGACAACAAAGCGGACTAAATTGTTCAGTTTGCTTTATCTAAATCATGAGCGGCATTTTAAAAATCATTAATCATCGATGCTGATGATTCAGGCGACGTGAGCAGAGCAACTCGAATTCGATTCGAAATTAAACAGAAATCGAAATAGAAATTTAGCATAAGTTATGCCGAGTTTGAAATTAAATAATTAAAATCACATTGCTGGCCGTATGTTGAATTAACTTAATTATTTAATTTATTCCCATCGAGTTGTCATCAAAAATGCAATAAAAAAGCCGAAATCCGTAAACTACAAAACATTTGTCAAAGCCGCCCGCTCATCGGGCTGAAATTAAAAATTTGCATAAATTTGCAATTGAATTGCACAGAGCGTGGGAGTCGACAATATTAGTTTTTAATTGCCATATAAATTATAAATAAATTCACGCTTCTTCCGCGCATTTCCACGCATTTGAAACGCGAATAGTTTGCATAAATTATACCACTGAATTCTGCTTGAGTGACTGACTGACTGACTGACGGGCTGACTGACACCTGGCGAAAGAATTGCCCGAAAAATGCATGACAATGCAAATTAATTAAAATATTTATAAGCTTGTACCGACATGCGAGAGGATGTGGTACAGCTAATTGATAATTAAATGAAAAGTGGGCAGTGGGAAAAATAACTAAAATATTTAAAGATTAGTACATTTTTTGGATAGGTCAATATTAACTTTTGCATGCAAAGCAAAAAAAATATTATTAGTTCCCACACTAAGCAACACTTGCCATTTAGCTCTGGGCTTCATTAGTTTAACCTCTAAAATTGTTTATTATTTATGACTTTCATTAGGCTTAACTGCTATCCCCTTTTTTCAATATTTACAAGCATTTAAGCACTAAATAAAAAACAACTAAAACAACAAATGGATAAAGCTTTGTTTACATTACGAATTTCATGTTAGATTTATTGGGTTTTTCGTTTTTATGTCATTATTGCTGCGGGGATGGTCTATAATTTATTTAATGATGCTTTTAATGTGGCTCGATTGGAGTTTTTGTTTTGTTTGGTTGGTTTGGTCGACAGTCATTTTCGCTGGCCATAATAATGGTGTTTAGTGGGGCTTTGGGCTATTTGCATTGCATTTTACCCACCATATGCATAATGAGTTTAATTGTCGGTTCGTTACTTAATTGAATACATTAATAACAAAAGCACCGATCGCGCTCCACAGCGATGTGTGTGCTTATGTGGATTACAGGCCGAACGAACAACTCTTGACATTTAAGCCCCGTTTTCAAGTCAAATTAAAAGCAAATAAAAATCCGGCGACAGCGGACCACGTTGTTGCCTGTTGGCTGTTGGCTTCACATACATGGCTAAGAGTCAGCGATTTAGATAGCAATAAAATGCAGCTCACCTCACTGAACTGCACATGCTCCATTACCAATTCAGAAATCTTTAGGCCGTGCGGCTAGAGAGCAATGGGGAATGGGGAAGCATGTTGCAACAACCACGTCAACAACATTAGAGGAGTCACGAACTGCGGCAGGAACACGCTGCAGCAGCAACAGCGCAGCAGCAACCGCAGCAGCGACTGCAGCGAGAGCAATATCAAAAGCAAATGCAACATCGGCAGGAGCAGCAGCGGCAGCGGCAGCTAAATTGTAAACATAAACAAAACATTTATGACTATTTACAGTTGAGCCCAAGACTTGAACTCCAACTGCCATCGGTTTCCATTTTTTTTTTTTCGTTTTTTTTCAGGGCGGGGGGCTCTTGTACGTGAGCAATATCTCTAGTTGTTGCTGTTGCTGCCGTAGATGTTGCTGATGAAGTTCAATGAGTTTTCGGGTGTGAAAGGGTCAATTGTGTAAATAGAAACGGAAAACTGTGAACAGCAAACACACAGCTACAACAACAGCAGCAGCAACAGCAGGAGCATAGCAACTAGGCAACCGAAATCGAACAGGGAAAACATAGATGAGGAAAATGCAGGGGAAACAACGGGGTCGAAAGAACTCATAAAAATATCACACGCATATAGGAAAAGCATTTGCGATAAGCATTGCACTATGCAAACAATCAGGGACAAATACAAACAGACAACGAGCACACACAATCGGAGTACCTAGAACCCAGATACAGTGGGCACACGCATAAGTGGATTTAGAAAGAGAATTTGTCAAGGGTCTTTGACACAGGTTAAAAGATTTAAAAAAAGCTTAATAACTTAACAAAGCTTTTTTGTGTGTCATGTGCATGACCAACATACTTTAAAGATCGCTTAAATTATTTTCCTAATTTATTTAAGAAAAATATATTAGCGATTTCTGTCACTTAGCGGTCAATCACTGTTAACAATAAGGTTCAATTGCCATCGAAACTGGGAGTGGGCAATAGATATAGAGAGAGGGTCATAGGGTTTTTATATTGAACCAGACAGACCGTCGCTTTTTTTATGATGCAATTAAACATTGTGTTTAATGCATTTGTAAATAACAATAAATAAAAAACATTTACTACAGCAATCACGATAATGCAGCCAGGGGCATTTCAGTTCGGCGGGGGTAGCGATAACGCGATAATGAAGTTGAAGTTTCGAATGCCTCTCACATGGCGAACTGCTTTATTTGCCTATTTGCCTACAGGAAATAAAATTGCCATAAAAACCGCTGTCTCTGTCCAAGCGCGTCTCATAAATGCATATAAATTATGACAGTAAATACGATGGTGGGTGATGGCGCGGTGCGGGGGGACTTTCAGCGGTAACTGAAGCTCATCTAATCTAAGCCCGGCCTTTTAGACCAGCTGGTTGAGCATTTGACGAGGCAATTTCGGTTTTATTGCAGCCGTCAATTGTCATTATAATCGGGCATTTAATGGCAACTCTTTCAGTTCAGTTGTGGCCCACATGTTTGCTCCTCGCTTTTTTCTCGATTTTTCAGAGAAGGCTTCTGCTAATTGATTTTGAAGTGTGGGCTTCCATTTGACATGCATAATCTGCATTTAAGTGTCTTGGGCGCCAGCGTTGACAATTGACATGGCATTAGTTTCGGGGTGAACAATAAAAATTAATCCTAAGTGGCTTTGAAAATATAACGAATTTATTGAGCTCCACTGCCAATTCATGTTGTACCATTTTTGAGATGGGATTTATGACTTTATTGCTTTGAAATGCTGTCAAGGGATTTATTTGGATTTTCTTCGCTTTGTTATAGTTGCTAAAATTTTATAATAATTTGCTAGAAAATTGCGATGCAAGTTAGATTTGCTTTGTTTACTTACCTTTAAAATACCTTGAGCGCAATAGAAAGATTAACTGAATACATTTGGATAATGTTTAAGCCTGTGCCATTTAGTTACTCAGTATTTAATCAAAGGTTTGCTCGTGGCTGTCGAGTTTTATCAAAGGTTTTCCGCACTTACGAGCCATTTACATATTTGACTGCCTTCAAGGGGTCGTGCGTTAGTCCTTTATCCCGCAGTGCAATCAATGCAGTTCCCCCTTGGTTTTTTATTGCCTTTTTTTTAGTATGTGCGTGGCAGGATGCAAATGCAGCAGGATCAACAATAGAGCTGTCAAAGATGCAAATGTCGAGTGTGTGCGTTTTTTTTTGTCCCAACCTCTTAGTAGGGTTCTCAATCGATTCGCATCCGCAGGCTACTTTAGGTCTTTCATTGTTTTGGCTAGCAAAACAAAAAGCAAACCCCTTCCCATGCGTGTGAGCCTGGGTTAATTGAAACCACTCGCAGAGAGGGCTCAATGTCACATAATACTCAATCAAATTAGGGCTCAAGTTGACTCAAGTAATTAAATCTAAAACCAACAATTGCCGCACTTGAAACCCAAGAAGAGGCAGCCACGGCACGCACACACTTCGTGGGTAAACTAGCCGTAAATAGCAACAATTTTCATATTAATTTTCATAATTTTCCAATGTTGACAGCAGAGTAAACACAAATACACGTTGGCAAACAAAGGGCAAGGAACGCCAGGAAAGGAAAGGAGCAGGAAAAAAATGTGTAAGGGATACTCGGACACAGGACAATGGGGGGTAAAACACTGAACCTTGGTCACTTGTTGGTCAACGGCAACCTGCTGTGAGAATGTCAGAGTATGTATATATGTGTGTGTGTGTATCTATGTGGCGACAATTTGCCTAATAACACTGGGCCAAAAGAGCGGATGGGCAGGAGATCGGGGGTGTTTGCCTTGCTTTTCAAACCTATTGGGCACCCCGTCTCCTGCCTTGCGGTTAGTTTGAACTGTTGACTTTGCGGTGAGCACTTTAAATTGATTAAGTTGAATTTGTCTAGCGGCGCCACCGCCTTGCGGTCTTAACCCACCTGTGCCCCAGCCACCCCCCAGTCCCTTAACCCATCCATCCCAGTCAGATACTTAATGCCACACAAACTGCAGCTGCTCTTTGATTAATTCATGTGTGGAGTGCGGAATGGAGGAAAGGAGTCTGCTCTGCGACTCTGTAACAACTCGTGAGACATTAAAACACTTGAATGCCAAAAAACTTTGCAGCAATTTGTGTCGACTTGGCCAGAAGGAGTTTTCAAGCTAGAGTTCGCGTTCGCGCTCGACTTTTGCTGAAGCCCCAAACTCTGACTGTGCACGCGAAAAAAATTGTTTGGAAATTAATTATTAACTTCAATGTTTTCATTGTACTTTTCCATATACTAATGTTCTCATAGGATATTACAAAACCTTTTAAAAATGTGTGGGATAAACTTTTTCGTTTTCTATAGTATCTACTTATTGCCAGCCCAAACTTAATGCTTTTTTCTCCCTGTATCCCGTCACTTTGTTTGGCTGACTGGGCTGGCAAAAAAAACTTTCCAAGTCAAGCGTTGAAATTAAACTTTAGAGCGAAATTGTGAGTGCCCCCAGACAACAACTAAAGTTACAAGTCACACAACAAAGGCAGTCAAGTGAGCGGACAAGAGCGCATCCTGGCAATACAGGGACAAAAGGGGGCAGCTGACAATGAGTTGAGAATGTCATCCCAGACGAAAATTAATTTTCCAACGCCCAGAAAGAACACACACCTCATCAACTTTGTCATTTTTGCGTATTTTACTCTTTGCTCCACTTAAAGTTTTTGCCCCTTAAAGCGGTGCTCACCTTGTCGAGCGATTTTTGTGCAACGTCATTTCATGCTTGAACACGACGAACTGACCAGAAGTTGTAAACTGTGTTGCGAGGAAGATGGCCCCAAATGAAACTTTTGCTGGCCAAACTAACCACAAGATTCCTCTGGTCCGACAGTCTGCCAAGTTATCCTCTTGCCACCGCCACCTCCATCTCCAGCCCTACTTTTAGCCAACACCACCCGATTGTCCACTCCTTTCACGTAACTCCACTCTCTACTCCTCTGGCAATCATATCAAAGTGTCAATGTACATGGTCAGGCTGCCTTGGACTTGCACTTTGCATTTGGTCAGCACGAAAACAAACTCAAACACGAGGAAAAAGTGTTGTCCAAATCAGGGGAAACTCATGATACTCTAGGAAACGTTTTAGAAAATATATCACATTACTTTTAATTACGTTTAAGCTAAGGATTTTATGTAAATAAATACTCTAACACTACACATATCTCTGTTCATTTCAGTTGAATTCAAAACAGACACTGACGCACAAGGAAACCTGTCATTGGAAACTTAAAGGTAAGTTTGTAAAATCCAAATTTAATTTCAATGCTTATTTTGTAGGCTGCTTTAATGAATTCCTCTTGGGTAATAAGGTTAACATCTGCTTGCTCGCGTTTTTTTTTTTTTGAAATTCAATTTAGCATTTTGTTGGTTCTTTTCTTAAGCGCTGTAATTAATGTCTTGTGGGCTCGACGTCAAGTGTTCACTGTACTTGGCGAGAGTACCTATTTCAGCCGCTGCAGTTGCCTTCTGCTGAAGAGCCCACCATGTCTGGCATGAGCCTACAATCGACGACGCCTCCACACACTTCACTTGTCTCCCCACTATCCTTGCCTGGAGCCCCCAATCCCCAATCCCCGTTCCCCCTATCCCTCCCCTCACCCACTCGATTTGGCCCCGCCCCTTGTCCCACGCCCCCTTTGTCGCCCAGTTTCTGTCTTGTCCTGATTCCCGCGCCCCAGCTACAATTGCAATTTGTGCACTTTACGCTGCCAGTTTGAAAATTGTGCACACATTCATGGGGCAAAGTGGGAGGGGAAAGCGTGGGCGGGGTGGCGAGAGTGTGGGAGGGGGGACTCCACAAAATGTGGAGTCTCAGTCCTAGTGAAATTTTTGTATCTTGGCGAGTTTGCGCGGAGAATGTTCCAACTTGTCGTTGCACTTGAAAAATATTGCCACTTATAAGTTGCTGATGAATTCACATTTATAGAAGGTGCGAACGCACTTTTTACACCATTTATTAATGGTCCAGCTACCAAAGTTAATCCAACTGGTAGTTAATTTCAATTTCAGTTAAATTTCTTTTTTAATGCACTGTTGCATTTCTCCACCTGTATTGCCGACCAAATCTGCTAGTCATTGTCGACGTTGTCGCCCGAGATGGAAGCGTGCAACACTAGCTGCATGCTGCCACATAGTTGCTTCTCACTTGAAAAAGTTGCTCATTTTTACACACTTTATTTTTGGTGCACTCCTGGTTTCAGTTCAGTTCAGTTCGGAGTTTGCCGTTTGGAGTTTGGGCTTTTGGCTTCGATCGCTGTTCCCTTGTTGCACTTACAACTTGGAACATTGTTTCAGCACTTAAGCGACACACACACACTCACCAGGTGAAAGAGGAGCCAGAGGTGGAGGTGGAACTGATTGAGGGGGATTGGTATCCAAAAAAAAGGAGGAGGAGGAGGAGGAGGAGGAGGAGGGGAGGAGCAGGGAAACAGCATATACCCTGCCCCCCACAGAGATGTGTGCGCTCAAATGTTTAAACATTGTGGCAGCCGCAGGAAAAAAGTGGGAGGGGTTTTCCCCACAAAAGCAATCCCAAATACTGAACCCAAACTAAACCAATCCACACACAGATTCAGATTGGGGCAAACACGCTCACATACACATACAAAGAGAGAGAGCAACGAGATGCTGCAGCCTTTTGTTTGAAGTTTGTCTTCGAATGGAAAACTTTTGTGAAAATTAATTACGAATTCGTGAGGTCAATCGTTTTTCGGTGATAATCGAGTGGGTGCCAAGCTCAGGAGGGTGTTTTCCTGGGTACGAGTTTATGGTTGGGGACAGGGGACAGAGGGGACAGGTTGTTTAAAAGCGCTTTACAGCAGGGGGCGGCTATCCCTTCTGTTCATTTTCTCCGACCCCCCGCCCCGAGCCCCTCTCTTTTTGTGGATGCCATGCTGAGTGTGTGCGAGTTGGAGTGCGTTTTTGGTATTCTCACTTCCTACTTGGCATTTTCCAAAACACTGCCTCATCATCGGCAGCCAAATGGATTCTGGGAGGATCCCATGTGGGTTTCTTTGAATACCCTTTCCAGCAGATGATTGATTAAGTAACGAAACAAATTTAACTTTTTTATTTGTTATGCAGCTTAATTATAATCTTTTCTTTTCCCTAACTAGCCATTTTATATACGAAGTGCATCTATAAGTTTAGCTTCCTTAAAGTTCTACCCTTCAGTGTTTGGTAGTTTGTTTTTTGCTGTTGGCTAATAATTTGGTAATTTGCAGTTTTGTTGTCGTCAACATTGTCGTGCCAAAGATTTTATAATTTTCTTCAGATTTTTGGAAGTGGCTCCCACTGCTGCTGCTGCTGTGGCAAAGTTGCTGCTGCTGCTGCAATTTCTGTTGCTGCTGCTGCTGTTGCATTTTGCATAATTTTCCATTTGGTTGTGGCTTGGGCTTGTTGCGTGTCTGCCCCGGCAAGTCGTGAGGCGTAATTAAAGAGTTTATTTTATGATTTGCGGTTCGTTGATGCCGCTGCTGTTGCTTTTGCTGTTGCTGTTGCTCTTGCAGCAGCTTCTTCAGCTCCTTGCTGGATGCCTGGGTGGCCCGAAAGTCGAAGTTGATTTTCCAGATGAGCGTCTTTTTTCCCAAAGGTGCCTCGCAGCTAGTCGGGCATGGCATGCAGGCAGCCTGGCATTGGGGATCCGAGGATCCGAGGAGTGGAAGCAGTAAAGTAGTAGTCCCAGCCAGCCGGGCTGTAAGGCAGCCTTTGACGTTGTCATCGCACTTGTCAGCGGCACGACATTGTCCCCGCAAATCCCCGATCTGAAAACGTTTTCGTGTCCTTTGCCAGGCCCTTGAGCCATTCGATGATGCTGTGTCGTCGTCTTGTTTGCTTTGGCATATTGGGGAGACATCCTCGACAGGCACTAATTTTAACTAAATAACTTTGATGAGTTGGCTTTCGGGCGGGCTGGCCTGGCCTGGCCGTAAGGCTTAAGGGCAACCAAAAACCTTTGCTCTCGAACCCTGAGCTTAACCTTTGTTTAACCTTTCTTAAGCTGCAATCGTTACATTTTTTTTTGGTTTTGTTTTGTGCGCCCAAGAACATATTTGTTTAGGTGCTCGATGGGATGTCCTTTAGGAAAGGATTGTATTTGTATATTTAATATATTCAACGCACATATGGCGTCGACTGGAAACTGAAAAACCCCTGCCTAAATGCTTTAATTAAATGAAATCTCATGGTTTTTGGATGGATCAGGGGGATGGGCGGGGGGATACAGGACATTGGCCGGTCCTGTAACACGTTTCACAGTTGCACGCACAACTATGCGAGATGCTGGTCCTTCGAGGGCGAAGGTTGGAGGCGGGGTAATGGCGGAGCACCGAGCACCCATGGAACCCATGGAGGGTTGTCAGAGGTCTGGCATTCAAAAATTGAAAAACCAAAATTTAAGCTGGGCCAGCTTTTTGAATTTATGACCAAATGGCACACACACTCACATGGAATACGCATGGGAATGCATGTAAAAACTATAAAGGATCAGCCCAGCCACATAGGGTAAGGGGTGCTGGATTGGATTGGGTTGGGGGTAGTTTTGCCAGCCATTTTTGGGGTGGCGATTGCGTAACACCACGTAATGGCATGAGCAACGAACATATATTATATGCGGCGGGACAGAAGGGAGCATCTCCATGCAGGAATGGAAAATACATTTGATTAAAAGTTGATAAATTACCTCTAATACATTAGAGCGGACACGAAATCGGAATTGGCTCGCTTGTGTGGCGAAAAACTATTCAAAGTGCCTGAGTTATATATAAATATGTGGGATAAAAGGGGTTTTTAATCGTATATTAGTTAAAAATGTACGTTTTCCTTACATATAAATCACTATTTGCTCATTGTCTAAAGTACACATTTCAAGAACTATAACAACACAAAGGCACAACCTATTTCAAAACGCTCAAAGAATAGAAACCTGTTCGTTCCTGGCGATTGAGAAAGATAATTTTCTGTACCACTTTCTAATTACTTTGTGTCGCTTCCTCCCATTGCAAATCCTCTTCGATTGCTGCACTTTCGATGCCTGCAGTTACCTAAGCAGGTATTTCGCATTGGCTCAATGAAGATACATGCCTTGGCAATGGACGGCACACTCTCTCCTTTAATCCCAAAACCAAAATCGGAGACTGGAGGCTGGAGGGACCGGACATGCCTTCTATCTCCATCTGCTGGCATAATGTGACACGTTTCGGGGTTGTTTTCTAATCCCAAAACGAAGCAAAGGCCAGAACGTAGAGTAGTGGGCTCTTGGGCTAGGGGAATGTGCCACAACCTGACACTCTGGTGTCGGAGTTGTGAAATCAGGCAGCAAAAATTGCTCGGCTTACCTGAGCAGCAGCAGCACCAGCAGCATCAGCAGCAGCAGCAGCGCCAGCATCAGGTCTTCATATGCCATATGAATCCAAGGGATACGGCCGAAGCAGCAGCTGTAAGATGGACACACAAAAAGACAATTATTCATGTATGCATTGGACTATAATGCTCTGCTCAGCTTGAAACTCACCTGAATGGCTTGAATAGCTTGAATGGCCATGCAGCATTTCACTTTGCATTATGTAAAACATTTTCACAGGCGACAAACATTTGCATGATTAACCATAATTGAAAATCCGAAAGAGACAACGGCGGTGGCGTTGGCAGTGGCAGTAGCAACTGCTGCCTTCCTGGATCGTAAGTCCAATCAGTAGCGCTCCATTCAACTCAATTTATCTACGCATGCCAGGCAGCCAACCTTCGGATTTCGAATTTCTCAGCTCCTCAACTCCTCAGCTCCTCAAATCCCCAGCTCCCCAACTGCCTTGTCAGTAGTGAGTCATTTCAGTTCGGTTTAGTTCAGCTAACTTGAGTGGAGTCACCTACGGTTGGGCGGAGATTTGCTTTTCCGACTTTCGGTGCTCTTTTCCCATTTGGAGTCCACGCCCATTTCGGCTGCCTTGAAATGCGATGAGGTTTGTCTCATTCTTCGGGGTCCACCAAGGTTGACTTTCATAGGTTCGGCTCGAAAATTGCTAGAAAGTTGAGAGCCTATCATCGTGTAACAATTATAGCCATAATTTATGGTCAGGCAAAACTCGGGGCTTAATAAAGTAATTTTGTAAATATTTCACGGTGCTTTGATTAATTTAATAAATAGTCTTAGCTACCTGATTCGTTTAACTTAAAATACATTGTTAAAGAAATAATTTAATTTTGTTTTGCTTGAGTAGGTGTAATTGAAATTCAGTGCAACTTAAAAATAAATTTTTGATGGAAAATATTGATGTGAAACTTTTTTTTGAAAAAAAATCCCGTTTAAAATGGGAATTTCGTGCATTTACCAGACCGACAGCTTTGACCCGTAACTGTAATTTGAAACTCATTCATAATTGAATCTCGGTATGTTGTGCTGAGGAAAATGCTTCCTGCTCATTAATGTTGCAGAAGGCGAAAGGTAAGGAGTGGTATTGAGGCAAAGGTAATCAGTCAAGTGCAACTTTTTCCAGGTCTTGCCTCATTTTCAGCCCGTTGAATGCCAGTGGCTTTTGTTCTTTGGGGGCTAATGGAAGGCTTCCTGTTTAGACGGGGTTTTGTTGCTTTAATTAGTTGATCGCACGTGATAGGAGGGCCAGCAGCACTTGTATAGCTTTAGCTCTACCTGCTTACCTGCTAACCAACTAAGCCACTATCTCTCTCGCTTTGGTTGTTATATTAGCACTTGTCCAGCTTTAAATTGCTTGTAAAGATTATCTATGGAAAACTCACACTCAATTTGCGCTCTCCAACTTCGGCGTGCATATATGAGGCAGTAATCTGTGCAAAATCTTAAGTAGCTTACAATGAGGGGCGTTGGTTGTGGCCTGGCCCGAAGACAATGCAGATTGCAAATGGTGGGGTTTGGTGTGGCTCGTTGTGGTGGGGGTGGGGATGGCAATGTGGTGCTTGGTTACCAATACCATCATCTAGACGTATATATGTATATATCCTACACTTGACCGTCCAGCAGACATTCTCTATCCTTGTAAGCCAAAGGATACATAAATTGCAGATGTGCGGAGTCCGAGGAGCGGACAGAAATTGCTTGGCAAATGCACAGCTGTTGCCAACAAATCTACAAGCAATTCGAGTTTCAACTGAAATAACAATAATACCCCCACTCGCACACACACAGAAACACACACAGTAGCGCATATATTGGAGCAACAGCAGTTGTTGCTTCCGTTTCATGTCCTTGTCGCTCCTTATTGCTTCTGCTGCTGTTCTAGTTATCCTTGTTCTTGTAGTTGCTGTAGCCGGCTAGTTGTCCTTCCTTCGTTCGTTTGTTTGTAATTTGATGCGCGCTTTTAGTTAATTGTGGCATCAGGACATGAACATTTCGGGCTATGCGCAATAACTAAGCCTCTTTCGCTGGCGCCTTCTCAGTCGCAGTGTTGTGACACTAGCCGTACAGTGCGTCTTATTAATATAACTACTCAGAAACAACAAACAACATAAGTGAATAATTAAACTTTTTTTTTAACATTTTTAAAGTCTTTATAAAATATGAGACTAAATATATAAAATATTACATTTTCAATGAAAATACATATATTTTTGAAACGCACTGCACCCATGGTGTGCATACCATCTGTAAATTGTCGGCCAAGTGACATTTTGTCGCAGTTGTTGCTGCCCAAGTGGGTTGGCCACTCTTATTTCTCGGCTTTTGATCGCTTTGTTAGCCAAAACCAAATCGAGGTTGGGTAAATTGGTTGGGGAAAATTGGGTTTTAAATTTGCGATGCACTTGTCACCCATGCCCAACCTGCCTGGCATATTTTAGTTAATTAATTTTGTGGTCAAGTGCACGCAAATCGTCTGATATGGATCCCACAAATATACGCCTGACTTTGATTGGCAAGTGATTTTGAGTTGTCTGGGCGGTTTTTGCAGTCTCCGAATGGGCGGAATGCCATAGCCCCTTCTGGATTTAATTGCATTTGCCAAATGCTGAAAAGGTGAAATGAAGCCTATTAGGCTCTCTGTTGCTGGAATGTTTTTGTGTGAATTTATGTGAATTTAAAACCGATGCATTCTGCATTATTGCTCACAAATTCACACACAACCAATCGAGTATAATTGGAAATTGCGGTTGTCCTTTCATGTCAGATGAGATGGCAAGTGGCTGCTGTTTTCTCAATTCATCTTTTGGTTATTATCAATTATCAATAAGATGAGCTAAAATAATTGATGTCAATTCGTATATTACTATGAAATAAATTTGGGAATATTCCAGTAGGAAATTATTGAAAATATAATTATTTATTGGTTCCTTTAGCCCGACTTTTTAATAACAAACAGATTAGGGATTGCCTAAAAATTTTGGTTTATAGCATGGGTTAAAATATACCGTCTCAAAAATTCCCAATTTATCTTAACCTTGCTTGTCAGAATTTGAATGTGAATTTGGCCTGATTAATTAATTATACAACCTTACTTCCGCCGAAAGCTCAAATGGCCTTGCCCAAATCAAGCCAAAATGTTGAAGCCACTTCAGTTTTCAGTTTACCCCGATTTTCTCGTATTGCTCTTAACCCGTGCTCATTACTAATTGAAGCACTTTACGAAAGTTACAAATTTACAATATTTTTCGTCGTAATTATGCTTGGCATATGCGCGTATATTTCAACAAGTTTGGCCCATTCAACAACCCCTCAAATTGGGGTTAAAAAATGTATCGAAGCACGAGTTTCCATCACCCTCAGCAAAACGAATGGAGTGGAGGCCAAACCCACTTGACCACTTGACCAGTTGGACATCGTTCGGGAGTCACATTAGTCATCTTTGGCTAAACGCTATTTGGGTTTCGCATTTCAGACTTTTATGCAGGGATGCTGCGAGCTCTGCCCTTCTTTTATTGGGTTTCTCGAGTGCGACTCGATGGGTTGGGGGTCTTGGGTCCACTGATTAGCGTTTTGCATGCGAAATGCATAAATCACTTTGGAGGCGCGGAGAAAACGAGTGGAAAAATGGGCAAAAAAAATGGACAAAAAAGAGGGATATTCCGACGGCTGCAATTGCCATTTGGTCTGCGGCGACGTCGTTGACATTTTTATTGCCTGAGAAAATAGAATTTTTTCTTTATTTACTCGGAGCTCTAGTTGCATTTTGCCTCTTTTATTTGTATGCTAAAAACAAGATTTAGCTGCATAAATTTCGTTTTTATCGCAACTAAATGGCCGCAAATGCTCAGCGGTTGATATGCTGGGCTAAATAAAATATATTGACAATAAATAATACAACAATATCAAGGAGTGGGAGGAAAATGGCAGTGCAAGGAAGTCCTTGGCAGTGGGCGTTGATCTCAATGGCCGAGTCATAAAAGCTGAATATGCAGGGCATGAATCATGGCCTATAATAAAATTAACTGATTGTTAAGGGGGAATAACATTTTTAGCTCAGCGAGGACCAACATTAAAGAAAAGAGGAACGTGAAATGCCTAATGACACATATACAGACTTAAAAGCTTAAGAGCCGTGAATACAACCGTTTTACGTTAGAGATAAATACAAGTAAAACTGCAATTTAGAATAAAAATTGTGAAAATCTCTTACTGCAGTTAAAGTGTGCCGGATAATAAAAAAAATATAATTAAGATAGTTATTTTCTAATTGCTCGTTATTCCGCAATTTCGTAGGCAATAATATAAATATTTAGCGGCTGCCCGCCCTCAAAAGCATCCAGGGTTTTTTTCCTCCATAACCAGGACCATTTGGTCCTCCTACCCGCTCCTAATATGCAGCATAAAGTCGTAACTTAATTTACTGCTGGAGGAGGAACTACTGCTGCTGAGAACGGGAAAAGCTGGAGCCATGGCTAAAAGTGTAATAAGGAAAAGTCTTTTACTAATTGAGGCCAAAGAAGCAGCGGCACAAATTATGAGCACGAAAAGAAAATAATAATTTTATTTTACAGCTTTTTTTTCTTTTTCATTTTTGTGCTTTGTTTTTGCCGTTGCTATTTGCTCCTTAATAGCCGTCAAGATTCTGGGAAAGAAATAAAGCAAACGGCGCAAGGCACACAGAAGAGCCAAAGATGAACCCTTTTCTCAGGCTCCCCAAATGTGCGCAAGCGTTGAGCTGTGAAAAGGCACAACAGCAACACCGCAGCAACAGCAACAACACTGCAACAGCAACAAGAAGTGGCAGCAGCAACAGCGACGCGAGGCAACCAAGTGAAGTGGCGTGTGGCGTCATCAGGTTGCAGATGCTGCTGCTGCTGCTCCATGGCCGCCTGAAAAAAATGCGTTCTACTTAATGTTGCATGCATTTATAGCAAATATTTCCCATGCCCCACGCCTTGGCCTGCCCACAATTGCTAATGATGCAGGAGCAGTTCAGCAGAAGGAGCGACTTAAGGAGCTGCACCAAAACAAAAAAGTTATTTAAAAGGAAACATACAGTATGCTTATTACAAATATTTATTTATCAAAGATGCTTGAATCTTAATAATTATCGTCCTAAAAGAGTATTTATTTTGGAATTCAATTTCGCAAGTTAGATGAGTACTAAATGCATAGATGAAACCTTTATTTCTTTGGGTGTAACCTTCGCTGGGTGCCACATCTCATGGAGATCCCATTCCCAGCTGCTGCCGCTCCTGCCAGTGCAACTTAGTTGGCGCTCTTGTCATTAAGCAGCGCAGCATTTACAGTTCTTGCCCGCTGGCTCCACTGAGCTTGGCTTACTGCTTTTCGATTTAACTGCTGATAGCTTTTGAAGTTAGAGTAAGTTACGTAGTGCACTTGGCGCACACTTATCTATCATTATCATCAGTAACACACACATACACACGCACATCGTGGCAACTTTTCTATTACGCTGCAAACTGCACTTATCGTCATCATCAGCAGCAGCAGCAGCGGTATCTGCAACAGCAGGCACAGCAGCAACATCTCTACTTCAAGTGCAGAAGCAGCAAGCAGGTCGATGATGACGATGCAGCCGAGGAAGGAAGCGAGGAAGCACTGGGCCGGGTAACGTCCACTCTAATCACTGTATGCATCAGGCTTGATGGCATTAGTTGGACTGCTGGGAGCTGTGGAGCTGTGGAGTTGAGAACTGGGAAGCTGAAGCTGCCACCGCTGGATGAATGCCACTTGAGTTGTTGCCATCTCAGCTCTCAGCTGACGCCGACGATGACGATGAGTGCGGACTGTTTGGCAGCTGTTGATTCCCGCTCCCGCAGAGCGGTGCAGTGCGTTTTGGCGATGTAAGGTCAGATTCGTTGGTTTCCAAATGGTTGATCAGGATATGGGGAAGTGTAGCAAACTGTCGAACCACATTGGCTATACTCAGATAAATTTTATTATTTATATCTTAGCCAACCAGTGAAATAGATAAAGCAGAGAAATTTTAACGATGAATTTAAGGCCATGAAAATAATAATAATAATAATACATCATTAATATATACTATCAGCACTTAAACTATACTGTTAATAAAGAAAGTCTCTTTTTATAGCCTTGTTTACTTATAATTAGAGTGAGATATTTTTCCATCGCCCGGCTTCGTTGCCACAGTCTTTTAACGTTCGCGGAAAACTGTATCTAACCATCTCTCGTTTGCCCTATCTTTTTCTCGCTCCCAAGCCTGCGGCCTAATTTTGTATAATTTCTCTGTATTTTTTTTTTTGTATTATGAATTTGCTGGAAAATTGCAATTTTATGTGCAATTTCTTGTGGCCATCCTTCTGCAACGCCCTGCTCCTTTGCTCAGCCCCGCTGGCTTACATTTATTAGAATAATTTAATTGCTTATTAAATCATCTTTGCCTTCATGACTCCTTTTTTCATATTTTCTCTTATTTTTTTTTTTCTGTTTCGTTCTAGGTGAGTTTGTTGATCTACTGCGGGGTCTGTGGACTAATTAGTTTTGCTGTTGTTGTGGCGTTTGCTGCTGCAGTTGCTGCAAGTGCAGCTGATATTACTGATGCAGTGGCCGGTGCAACTTTATTAACTGCTCGAGGTTTCAATCTGCGGCTGTCAAATTAAATGAGATTTACACTTTACCGTTAAATTGGCAGGTACGTTAGAAAATTGCCCAGCCAGTTTCATAAATTTTTACACGGGGCTCTTTTGTGTACATTTTAAAGTTGATGCGGGCCAACGAAAAGCGACTGCACCTACTTCCCAACCATTTCCCCAGCATTTTGCCCCACAGTAACGGCGTCCGATTTTGACACAATTTTGCAGTGGAGCGGCATAAAAAATAAATATAGTTATAGAGAGCAAGGAGTGCAGTGCAAGGGTTGGACTGTCCGGATTGGATTCCCCCGGCTCTATGTATTATGCATTTGGCATTTCGTCATCCATCCGTCCTTTCTGCCACTGAAATTCCAGCTGCATGCCTCAATGCACTTTGCGCTGAAATATAGAAATTCCACTATTTGGTTTCTATTGCTCTGCTTGTTTGTTACCCCTTTCATGCAACTGGTTTTTGTGTGCATCCGAAAAGGAGGAGGTACAAAAAAATAATGCTTACAGCAAATATAAACATGCAAAAAAGTTGAACAAACTCTGCTTGCTTTACGTTTTTGTTTTTTCCCTTTTTTTTCGAGTTTTAGCCTTCAGGGCGGAGGTTTGAGTCCATTTCGGAAAAACAGAAATGAAGGAATACAACAAATAATGCAAGCGAGCCGATTTTTGTTGTTCCACATAGAAAGCATAATGCAGCATTGAGAGTCGCCTGGGATTAGTCGTTTTGGGGGATACACTTTCACTTCCCGAGGAAGTTGATGAACCGAAAGTTTAATTTAGACTTTCGTGTTTGTTTGGGGTGAATCGTTAAATTTATGGGGTACTTCTAAGGGCTTTGATGGAAATTGAGTATCAAATTCTTAAAGATATTAATACGAACGTGGAGTTAAAGAATCAGCCATGGCCTAAGAGATTAGAAACTTTAAAATGTCATCATATGATTTTTAAATACATTTAAATTCTTGCTATACTACTATTATATATAGGCAACTATTTATAATAGTGTCATATGCCCTGGCCTTCGAGAACTTAATGCTAGAAATGCTGGACAGAAAGAGAGATGAAAAAATAGGAGAACCATGAAATGGAAACTGCAATCCAAATATGAATCAAACCATGGCCCAGGCAGGCACGACCCAAAACCAAATGGGCCAGAAGACCAGGAACGGGCGAAGAACGGAGGAGCTGGCTTTATGGCCAGAATGCTGGCCACTTCCCCGCACTTGCAGGCCTTTTGGCCAACTGGACCAGAGATGTCTGTCTGCTGCTGCGGCTGTTGCATTGTCTTGTGGCTTTTGGCTGCAGTTGCACTTGGCGCTGCTATTTGGGTTTTTTATTTAGTTTTTTTTCCTGTTGCTTCGGCTTTTCCTTTTTACTTTTGCCGGCATTTGGCTTTGACCAATGACCAGGGCGTGTTGCCTGTGTGTTCCCTATGTTCTAGGCATGTTTTGGTTTTGTTAAAAAACATTTCGACATACGCTCTTTGTGAGCTGAGTGTGTGTGCATTGCATTGTTGTTGTACCATAGTTGCAACATGGTTTTACACATGTCCAGCTGACCTAATTCCACGAATATTTAAATTTGCTTCAAGCTTGTACAATGTTTATTACATTTTCCGTTATGCTAAATTCATATTTGATTTCTGTTTGAGCTGGAAAATTGTATTCTCGCAATGGCATGCGAGTATGAATCAATTAAGAGCACAGCCTCCCTCAATCACAAATGTTATTTGGCCGCAAAAGTCCTAAATCAACATGGCCATAATCCAAATATGTGTACCCCTAAAAGGTCGCGAAGTGTTGACAACATTGAAAATGTTGGTTCAAACTAAAGTATTTGTGTAAATATTGTTTGGCTGGCATTTGATTTCTCGGGCTAATGCTAATTTTCATTCTAGCAAAATCAGTAAATAAACAAAACTTAACAATGGCAATTGTTGTTTTCCCCGTTTTCCTCGTTTTTCCGGGGAAAACTGCAGTGCCACAGAATCAACCACCGAAATGGATGGAAACATGTTTTCATTAGTCGAAATTATTAGATGGCTAGCCGTTCACCCCCCGAATGTGATTTGATTTTCCATATTGTTCCAAGCACGCTCGCTCTATTCCTCCATATAATGCGCTATCCATTTGGGCAGTCATCAATACTTGTCGCACAAATCCTTTACACCATCGAAAGGAGCACCCCAGCGTTCTGGGAAGTTCATTTATTTTGTGTTTTTACAGCATTTAGGGATTGGAATTTTCCACGCATTGTCTTATTTGCACACCCCGAAATCCAAAATCCGGGGGTTGCTAAATAATTTATTTCTTTTCTGCCCGTTAATGCCCTTCAAGTGTTCGCTGGAAAGCGTAAAGTCCTTTTTAGGCCTCCTGATTTGTCCGTGGATTAATTTGACCCTGAGCCAGTATTCTCTCCCTTTCTCGGATATTTAATTTATTTGGCCCTTTTTGTCTAGAAACTGACCACGCAAAACTTTGGCCTTCAAAAAATGTTTTTGAAAAAATTTTCGCTTCCCCCGCCCAAAAAAAAAAGACAAATGGAAAAGAATGAAAAGAAATCAGTGCGCAAAACCCCAAAAAGCAATTTCTATGCACAGGCAACAACATAAAGTCAATTTACAGCACGAGCCCTAAAAGAAAAACACACAGGAAAAAATATATATAAAAAAAAAAACGCGAACCAAAATCCGGGACCAAAGTCAGGCTGCCAATAAATCCGTAACGAATCCTTTTGCCAACAGCAGCGGCAAGAACAGGAAAGGATCTACGCTTCAGTGCATTTTTGATGGACGTATCCGAGCGTAGCATATTGATGGCAAGTTTTGCGCATTTTACGGATATTGCACAATTTCTTTTTTATTCTTTATTTGGGCTTTGCACTCTCACTTGCCCGAAAAAAATGATTAATTATACTGGCAAAATGGGCGTGATTGAGGCAAACGTTATGCGAGGACTTTTAATTGGCTTTTGAGTCATCGACTAATAAAGATTAATTGTTTTTTAAGAGCAAAAATGTTGACAACAATGCCGCCGTCCGAAAGGGAAGCAAAAGGCCGAAGGCAAAAAAGGCCTAAAGCAAGAGGCAGGAGGAGGCAAATGAGTGTGGAAATGGGAATTATTGGTAGAGTTTCAGGGGCAAAGGACACTCGGATGCGTCGCATGGCCAGGACATGGCAGGACAGTTTATCTATGTCAGCACAGTGGTACGCACTCAATTGGAAGATTAAATGCAAGCCTAACAACAGTCTGCTCGCGGTCTCGCTCGGGTGTGATCTCTTGAGTACAGTGCGTTTTGTGGTTATAAGGATACAGGCTAAAATGGTTGTTAAAATGCAGATTATCAAAGAGGTATCTAAAAGTATATTATAAGTAATCATTGAGGCTTTAATAAATCGTCCGAATGAATGATCTCTGATCAAAACCAGATTTCAAGTAGCAATTTCTTAGATCAATAAACAGATTTCAAGTAGCAAGCTACAATATTTTGGGCTAGCATATACTTACGCTACGCACTGTAGCCCATCAGTCTGCGAACCAGCCACTTGCCAATGCTGCACTTTATATTTTTTTTGTTGCGTTTAACTTCAGACAATGTGTTATTGTGTTCCCCCGCTTCTCGATTTCGGTTGCATATGCGGTGGTGGCTACTGTGGACCGTCCATTGGCAGGTCGAACGAACGAACGAACGGTTCAAATGGGCCGCTCGATGTTGCTGCTGTTGCGCTGTTGCCCTGTGCTGCTTGCTGTTGCTGTTGCTGCCTCATCCATTTTTGCGTATGAATTGCAAAACGCCGCACATATTTCACGTTATTGTTTGGTGGTGCTCACCGTCTGTCTGCTCGTCTGCCTGTGGCTTCCAGTTCTGGGTAAAGCAGGTAACCCACCTCCTCCTCCTCCACTGATCCGATCCGATCCGTTGGCATTCCAAGTCGTGCCACACATTTGATATATGTTTTGGTGTCGAGCATGAGTTAACTGTGTCACAGGCATCGTAAATTTTCGCCACATTTTCCAAGGGTTCGATGAAAGGAGTCGAGTCGAGTCGAGTGTGTGGAGCAAAGTGTGGAGTGCGAGGAGTACTGCATTGAAATTGCTAGAAATAATCGTAAAATGATGAAGTCGTCCGCAGCAATATGAACTTCAACTTGGGGACCGAAATAAATGATTTGTGTGTGTCCTGAGTTTGCATTTCTCCGGGGTGGCGGCACTAAATTATCTCATATTTCTTCAGCGTTCACTGAAATGGGTATACATATTTATGTGTATAAATGTATATCTAAATTAGTTGAGTAGTTGTATGGGGACTAATTAGGCGGCTGCAATTGCACTTTCAAGTGGCTGACAGCAATGACAGGATATACGTTGTATACCTTCGTATGTATGTACATACATACATACATGTGTTCGGATATGTCATGAAAAATGATACACAAAACCCGCTTTGGCCAAGGGGCAGCTGCCCCTCGGATGGATGCCTTCTGTCTTTTATTTTCTGCCTCTGAGCCCTTTTGTTTTATGCCGCCAATGGGCCTTTTGTTGTTGCTGTTGTTGTTGGCCTGGGGTCTCTTTTTCGCTCCTTTTCGAGTATAATTTCGTTTAATATTGTTCATTTTAGTTGTGTAATTGTGCGACGTTGTCAAATGACAACTCCACCTTCTTACTCGCTTCCTTCACTTTCGTTTTTCAATTTTTCATTTCAACCGAATTGTTGGTCTTCCTCTTCCTTGGTTTTTTTTTCTTTCTTTTTTTTTTGCCGTATTGTTCTTGGCCGCAGATCAGTTTACAGGCTATAGGGAACACAGCCTGGTCGAGGGTCGCGTGGGTATCGGATATATATATAGATATATGTATATATATAGTCCTCCTTGGTACCTACCTGCGTCCTCAGAGATCCGCAGCCCTGTCATATAAGGTTTGAGGTATAAAAGTGGCTTAAAGGGCAGCGCCACATTTTGACATGACATTCTCAGGTTTTTATCAGATCCAAAGCAGCAGTCAGTCGGTTGGAAAATTTTCTGCTCTTCCCTTTGAAAATGCGTTGTATATATCGTATCGTAATTTTTATTAATGGTCTGTGGCGACTCAGTTTTATGAGGCATCTGTCTGGGATGAGATGAGATTCTGCTAGGCCAATCAAAATGATGAAATTTCAATTCTTCGCCGTGGGTTCTACCATGTGAAATTCGAGCTAGTTGAGTGGTTTTTAGGGTAATGCGGCCTGACACTGATTTGGATATGTTGTGAGCGAAGAGATTTGACAGGATTGAGATGGGCATAAACTGTTAAAAGGTTAGGATCTGATACGGAATGGTCTGGTCCAAGGGTGTTTAGGTGAAGATGGCGGCAAGATCTTGATATGCTATTGGAAACGTTCGAAATGGAAATGAATTTGAGCAAAGTATAAACTATTGCTTAAAAATAGCAACACTCTGTAGCAAACAAGATGGATCTATTATAACATATTCCGATTAATCACTTATAAAGCCGAAGTAAAGACTTTGGCTTGCCATGATTAATTAGCAACTGAAAAAAGTAAGCTATTAATGTTTTTGCCCGCATTGTGTTTAAAACAAAATGTGGCTAAAGATAAAAGGCAAACAACTCACGGGCTTTAAGCCCAAATTTATAGAGGCAGCTTGATGATGAAAGTTGCTTAAAGATAACAAATTGGTTCGATCATGAGGCGGATACAAAATCTTACAAGTTTCCCAAACTTAACAAATTGCTGCGATCATGATGATGGCCCATGATCGATATATCTTTAGTCAAGGCCTTTGTTATCATAGTCACGCCTATCGAACGCTTGTTTTCTCAATTGTATCTGGCGGATCGAAGCACCCCGTTTAACCCCCTGTTGCCGGAGCTTTGCCAATATCCCGTGGCGAGTGCGTGAGGCGATCGAAGAAACGCACTTGGAAGTCATTAATCAGGGCCCACTTAAACACATTTAAACGCTTACGAATTGTAACGAGCCCGACCGATTTATTTTTTCTTTCGATTGTTTTGTGTGCTTTTTATTTCTTTCTTCATTATTATCATTATTATTATCATTATTGATACAATGCCGTTTGTGTTAACCGTTGCCATAAATTCACTTTAACCGATGACGACGACGCATGCGCCGCTGCCACAAAGACGGCGATGAAATCTCAATAAGAGAAGCTGTGGGGACACAAGTAAGAAAACGAGATCGCTGGCAAATCGGAATGTAAATTTTGTCGCTTCTCGGGAATTGATTTATATCTGCTGCATGTCTGTTGGCGGCGGCCCCTCGTTTGGATTGGATTGGATTGGATTGGCTTGGCGTGGCGTGGCGTACTTCACTCCACTTTATTATTCATTGGAAACACAAGTCGGTCTGATGCTGATGAACCATCCGAATGGAGTAAAAATTAAGCAGAAACTCTACCCCGACAATACCCATAAAACCAACCGATGGCAAAATCAAAGCCATAGCAGAAAGGCAGCGTAGTAAAAGCCAATGTCGGAGCTTTGAATTTCAATTAATTTGACTGACTGCCTGACTGATGGACTGCCCGAAGGGAGGAGAGCCTCGTAAATGTGGGCTTTTTCATTTTTATGGGTTAATTGCCATTGTAGGTTTGCCTCGTTTCGGTTCAATCAAAGGCAAATGGCAAAAAATAAAGGCGAACAGGAGGGAAGAGCGCAAGTTTATTTATCTTCCGCTTGGGAAGAATTTGTTGTGATTTATGTGACTTCTTGGGGTTACGAAAATTGATAAAATATGTGACGGCAAAAGGAAGACGACAATCTGGCACATTGACAAAATGCTAAATTGGAAATTAATCAATGAAAATTGAATGCAAAATTAATATTTATGGGACAGCTTTTGCACAAACGCCGAAGTCCAATTATGGCCATCAGATTTAAATATGAAATATTATTCGGATTTGTTTATTTCGCATAAAATGGAGCAAAAGGAAAATTAAAAATTCATTAATGCATTGGTAAACAATTGCGCCAAAGTTGGTGGTTGATAATTATATAAAAATTTCAAGAAAAATTAATTTCATTTATCATTTCAACAATTCACTTTATAAATGGCAAAAGGATAATAACAATTAGGCCTGCGGTTAAGAGCGAATTGAACTTTATATTTAAAAAGTTGCATATCACCACAACATAATGGTCACTTAAAATAAATTTCGACCAACAATAAGCTTTTTCATACGATAAAATTGACTTAAATCGATGTTTACAGAAACTTAAAGTTTTCCCCATTCGGCAACCGCACACATCAAAATAATAATCATTGTAATTATAGTCGAATCCATAGTAATAATCATAAAATTGTGAAAAATATTCAGACCAGTGGACGAATAAATTGCCTTGCCAACTTTTGACCATTTTCCCCCACACTTCCTCCCCTGCCAATCCTTAACCCTTTTCCGCCTGTCTGCCGTACACAAATTATGCCTGCATTTAAGTAATTGTTGCAGCCGATGACAACGCTGCTGTTGCATGTCCTCCACTGTCTATCTCTGCCACTTGCACTGACAACAAAAAATACGCAAAAAATGAAAGAGTGCATATAGTGTGTATATTTGTACATATCTGTATATATGGAGTGGAAAGCAGGACCAAGCGGAATTCATAAACTGCAGCGACGACAAATTGATAGAGGGCAGGCAGGAAAGGGTGGCCTGGGGAATATGCACATCGTATAAAATTTTATGAAACGCCATCAAAATATTTATAAAATTGTCACCAAGCTACATGTTTACGAGCATTTAAAAAATGATATTTCCAATAATGCGAAAATTATACAGATAAAAAAGGGAATACTTAAACTGATTGCACAAACGGAAATTACACAGATCGTTGAGATAGGAAACGTATGGTGTTAAGGGTATTTAATGGGGCTTCTTTATAGTTATGGAAAAGGAAAGATATAATATTTGAACTGAAATAAAATTATATTGCAACTTTTGCATCTTTTATCAAAATATATTCAAAGTAGTTAATAATGTAATATCATATTATATTTTTCAAGTATTACATTGGTTTCTGAAAACAATTTAGATCGATTCCTAGACATATTCTTTATGATTTTCACAGAGAGTACGCTTCATTGATTTCGCCCAGCTTTTGACAGTTGAATGCATTTCTGATGCTCATTTCAAGGGAGTGGGGATAGTTTGGTCCATGTATCTGCAGTTCCGAAATGGCGTGAGTGTTGCACGTGTCACTAACACAGCAGGCGGTACTGGGATGTGCAAAATCGAAAGAATATTTCACACTTGCTGACCCGAAGCGATTCCATGCACTCCCAGCACACGCAATTCGAAATTGACTAATCCAAAGAGCATTCCTGACACTTGCCTTACCCCACCACCACCAGCAGCTCCCCCCCTAGAGGTTGCCTTCGTCACTAATGACTTGGCACTTTTCGCAGGACAGCAGCAGCAGCAGCAGCGGCGGCAAAATCAGGAACAGCAGGCAGGCAACCTGTGCCACGCCCTTGGCTGTCAGGCATTTGTCATATTTCTGTCAAATAAGCGCTTTTAATATTGATAGCTGCCGCCTGCCACTGTCAACAGGATGTTGGCTTCAGCGCGTTTTCAGCGTTTTCAGTTCGCAAAGTGTGGAGGACTCCGAGGTTCAGAGCTTCAGTGCTTCAGATTCCTTCCAATCCCACGGAATCAGCTCAGTGCAGCTCGGAACGCAATCAGGCGTTTTATGTGAGCAGCTTAATGTGAATTTATTGCATTTCAGCCAGTTGCCACCCGCTTCCTGCTCTTCGCCCTTACATAATGAGTCTCCATTTATTTCCTTTTCATCTTTTCATTTTTTTTTTTTTTTGTTTTTCGGTATATTTTTTTCTTGGGTTTTCCTCCTCTTGAAAATAAATCAATAAGTATGCAAACGTCTCTCGCTGAGCTGCCAAATTTTGATTATGAGGGTTAACGATTTAACATTTCATGGGGTCAGCGTAATGATGAGGATTTATGGGATGCCAGTTCGACTTAACTGTAGCGCCATTTGTTTGCCGCACTGAACTAACAAATAAAGACAAACATTTTACATTATGGAACATTAAAAACATTAACTTAAGACTTAAAGTTGGTGTGGGATTTCCAAAGGCACAGTTCGTTGAAGCCACCTGCGCCTTTTTTTCTTATAGTACGAGTATCTTTTTGTTTGACCACCCGCTGCGCTTGAATACCGAAAAAAATGATATAAATTTATTTATACTGCGCCACAGAGCTTTGGCTCTGGGGCATTTGCCTTTCGCGAATGTGTGTTTCTTTTCAGTTTTCAGTTTGCAAAATGCAAAATGAAAAATGCCAAAAGGTCATCAGCTTTTGGGCCCAGCATGAAGCATTTTCGCTGGGAGAGTAAAAATTATGATTGCAACATTTGTGGCTTGGGCGATGGGCTTGGGCTTAGACGGCCGCAGAGTGGATACTTTTTTATTATACGCAGCTATAGCCCTTGGTTATGGGTTATAAAACTAGAGTAACAACATCAATCGGTGGCCGTGATACTACTTCAATTGAAGGCAATTACGTGGTGAGCCTGTAGGCAATGAGATACACCAGATAGTGCAGTTTTATTTGGGTAGTGTGTTTAATTGGCTGAGAAGATTTAATGGTTGCAATAAACTACACATGGTTTAATTAAACAAAAAATTAATAATAACATAATAAAATAATAAACTAAATTAATGTGCCGACTAACTAAAATTTTAATAGGCATATAAAACATTTATTTGTGCAATTTACCTAATTCAAATTAACGAACACGATGTAACTTAAATCATTTTTAGCAATTAAAAAATAAACGTTTTTATTGCTGTAATTCAGACCATATACATTACGAGTTGAGTATAAAACAGAAAACCCTTTTTTGAACGGGTTCTGTTTTATATTTATTAATTGAATTTAGCATTTAGACAGATAATTATCAAATCGAATGAAGTCGTAATTTATAGACAAACTCTGCTTTCAATTAGCCATAACAATAAAATATTCTGTTTGCTATTACGGCTCAATCAATAAGTATTTAAGTTTCACATCCCAAGAGACCTGATCTGCAGTGCAAGATTCATATATTGCAGCAATGGCAACCTCTTTTGAGTCAATTGCTGCTTAATTGCCAGCCAAGACTTCTTGCATTACGACCTGTCCCATTGGTTCGTGCTCGAGCAATCAATTCCTTAAAGTTTACACAACAATTGCGGTTTAATTAGAGTCATGCATACTACATTATAAATGCCAAAGCCAGACATGTGTGTGAATCTGAAACTAAATCGGGTTTTGCTCATGGTTTTCGCCCCGAGACAGGGACAGTTTTCAATATTTATTGCTGGGTGTGGCATTCAGCCCCCCCGGTTCACCTGCCGGTATTGGCAGCATTGGTATTAAAAAGGGGCTAGTCTAGGGTTCGAAATTTGTAATTAATTTATTGAATGCGTTCGCCTGCTTTCGGTTTCATGTGAATGTGTGTTTTAGCCCGGAGGTTGTAAAATTTTAATGTCCACTTCATTATCTCGACTTGAGAATCTAATTACTAAAAGTGACTGCAGTCAGGTCGCCTCGGCCCAGTTCCGTTCCCTTTTTTCGGGACATTCTTGAAGTGCCCAATATATATATATATATATACTTTTATATGTGACAGTGAATCGTTTTGGCTGGTTTTTTTTGTTCCTGCAGCTGACGCCACAAAAGTCAACAATTTTCTGGGCTCAATTAAAAGAGTCGAACTGAAACCGAAACTTGGCTGACTGCCGACTTGGCCGGGCCTTTATTATCTTGATGAGCGGCCAAACTATTTTACGAGCTCAACAACAAGTTAATTAGCCGTTGGTATTAATGCCCCCAGTGGCGGCAGTTGCTTGAAACAAAAATTTTATGTTGTCAAATGGATTTTGGTGGCCTCTTCGCCGTTCCACTTCCTATCATTAATGAAGACGCCCTGGTCTGTCGGCAATTTATTTGCTTTTCTCCTCTTATTTTTCTGTATAATTTTTATTGCTCAATGACTCCGGGGGCTATGCAAAAATTGTTGATATATATATATATCTATATATATAGAGATGTGAACAGTGACTGTGTTTGCTCAGCTAATGATTATAATTAGATTGCGCCAAAGTGCGTGGACTTGGCCATCTTAATTGCCATTAAGTCAAAGTCGTGGACCGGTGAGCGTGTGAACATTTTGTTTATGCCGTTTCCGTTGCGCACCTGCAGAAAAAATAGATGTAAGAAAAAACCAACAGAAATAATGATAAATGAAATCAACGAAAAATTGTTTCGCCTGGCTGTGCAAATAATTTTTAATTAAATGGCAATTGCGCATACGCCGCGTGTCCCGCCAAGATGTAAGATAGATAAATCGCCAGACAGCCAAGTGCCAGCTGACACAGCTGTTGGCGACGTGTTGCAATTGCTGTCGCTGTTGCCGCTGCAACTGCAACCACTGCACCATGCCATAAACTTAACAATCCCAATTGTAATTTGCTTGGCCGTTTATTGAGCGGCAATTTGATTTGCTCGGCAACACCTCTCACAATTGTCTTAAACTAAGGCCAAGAGTCAAACACGATCCCAATGACAGCGTTTTAATGTAAAAGCAATAAAAGAGAACCACAGGCCAAACCGACCGACACACAAATTAAAATGGCCGAGGAGACCCTACAAAAAAAAAAAAAAAAAAACACAAATCTGAGAAAAATCGTTTTCGTATTAAATGCGTTACGACAACACGCCCACACGGCATCAATTTGTTGACTGAAGCCAACAACTGCAGCAAGTCCGGTCGGCCACAATTTATTCGATGATGTTGCATTAAATTGTTGTTCGCATCAGTTTGGTATAGTTTTCTTTTACTTTTTTGGCCCCTGCCCCACCCGCTTCGCCCTGCGTGGGCGGAAGATACGAAATTAAACAGAAACAAAAAGGGGAAAACCCAAAACAAAAGCAAAACAAATCGAGCCCCCGACAAACTTTGACCCCAAATAAAAAACAAGAGAGAACGCTATAGTCGAGTTCCCCGACTATCTGATACCCGTTACTCAGCTAGTGGAAGGGAGAAGGAGAGTCTTAAACACAGTTTTTGGCGGTTTGTAGGCGTTATAGTGGGCGTGGCAGAAAGTTTTTTGGCAAATCGATAGAAATTTACAAAACCAATACAAAAATGAAAAAATTTCAAAACATTTTTCAAAAGTGTGGGCGTAGCAGCTTTGGGCGGTTTGAGGGCGTTAGAGTGGGCGTGGCAGAAAGTTTTTTGGCAAATCGATAGAAATTTACAAAACCAATACAAAAATGAAAAAATTTCAAAACATTTTTCAAAAGTGTGGGCGTGGCAGTTTTGGGCGGTTTGTGGGCGTTAGAGTGGGCGTGGCAACATGAATCGACAAACTTGCGCTGCGTCTATGTCTCTGGAGTCTGTACGCTTAATCTCAACTTTCTAGCTTTTGTAGTTCCTGAGATCACAGCGTTCATACGGACGGACAGACAGACAGACGGACAGACGGACAGACGGACAGACAGACGGACGGACAGACGGACATGGCCAAATCGACTCGGCTATTGATCCTGATCAAGAATATATATACTTTATATGGTCGGAAACGCTTCCTTCTGCCTGTTACATACTTTTCAACGAATCTAGTATACCCTTTTACTCTACGAGTAACGGGTATAAAAAATGCAAGCCAATAGGTCGGAAGTGAAAGGGTTGGGTTGTGTGTCATAGGCACCCAGAAGCGCTGGCATTTAAAATGATGTCGGTTTTATAATAAAAATGTAATGTATTATGATTGAAGTTGGTGTGGAAGTGGCTTATAAACAGCTGGTAATTTTAATAATGTCTATGGATGTCAGGAATAAATTACCAATCAATTAAGACCATTAAATCGTTTTATATTCGTTCCTTTTTTGCCAATAACTCAAAATGAATTTTCCAATCAATCTGCCAACGAACGTTTGCCCACTTTAGCCACACATTTTCCATAAAATCACTGAAATAAAAATACTCAAGCTCGTAATTGATTCCATAGACTCTTCAAAATCACTTTCCCAGCAATTTGCGATTGATTTCCGCTTAGCGCAGCAAGTAAAAGTTCAATTCATGACATTTGGTCGACAGTTTTATTGGTGAATAATTGGTCATCATTGAAGTATTTGTACGGCGAACTCAATACCGAATACCATCGTCGAACCCGTCCATGATTGATCTATTCAATGCCAATGAAAATGAAAATGGAAACAAAGCAGCTGCCACACCAGGCAACAAAAACAACAAAAACAACGAAAACGACAACAACGCAGCCACAAAAGTAAAGGAAAAACTAGAGAAGAGCGACTGAAAAAACAAGAAATCAGCTTAGTCACTAGTCACTGGGAAAAGAGGTGGGGTGGGGTGGTGCTCCATGGTTCTGGGGAGTGGAACATAAATTATATGATATGTTTGTCCTTTAACGAAAGGTGTGGGGGTGGTGAGATTGGGCGAGGCCTTCTGGATTATGGGAACGATTATACCTGGCAACTGGAAACGGAAAGGGTGTGCTAGGATTCTAGATTGTTTGGATTTACTAAGTTGGACATTTTATTATTAATAATGAAACAGCTCAGATTGGTGAATATACTTTTTTTAAGTAGCTATCATAATTATACAGAGTATTTGTATTTTTGCAATTAATGGGTATTTTTTCAATTCAATGGGTATCTTGGAATCTATAGTGTAATTTAGCATTCCTATGCGCTTCTCCTTTTGCGACTGCTCGTTGACGAGTCAAGCAACCACTGAAATAATCCATTAAAGATAAACTAAAAGCAAACACTAAACTTTAGTGCTAAGCCTGTGGAAACCGCAGTGCGCCCACAACACACCCACCCACTCACTCACTAGCCATGAATGGATTGATAATCAATCATTTATCAATGAACGAGGGAGCCAAAAGCGCGGCACACGCCTTTCCATAAAAATATCGTCTGTTTGTGTGGGTATAAGCTTTTAGTTTGCGTTTAACGCCTCATGGATTCTCGAAAGCGGAAGCAAGTTTTCCAGGGGGTTCCCACCCATATATGTTCGAATATATATATACATATGTCTATGATGGAGCGATATGTGTGCATGAGCAGGAATGCACGCATTATAAGCCCTTTACCTAGATAAGAAGTTCGTTTCCCAGTCGCAAGATTGTGGGAATTTTCGATGGGGTGGCGAAATGAAGTGAGAGGGCGTGTGCAGTTGTACAAACCGCAGCTGCTACTGGATTTAATTAATTTTCTAGCATTCTGAGTTTGATTTGAATCTCGGCGGCGCAACGAACGTCATCAACATCAATTGTGGCAATAGCCGCGGGCTCTATTGATTTGTGCGAGATATATTATGGTGGGAATACCAGATTTTCCGAGAGGTTCGGTTCCGGCCATGGATTGGCGGAGGGTTGGGAGGGGGGGTTATATCATCTATTTTGCATAGACATATGCGGGCTCACCATATGCGGCCAGCCATTTCAAATTTATGCAATTTTCCGGCCGCTTTCTAAATTATTGAAAATAAACGTTTTTCGCTGACTACTAAAATTTTCCCCACTCACCATTTTCATTTTTTTTTTTTATCCATTTTTGCAGGAGCAATGCGGCGAAGCGGTGGCGCCAAACAAAATGTGAGGATAAACCAGAGTTGGAGCCTTCTGGGATTATGCTAAAAATGCTCAAAGTGCGATATAAATTTTTATGAGTGTACGCGCTGAATTTTTACGACTGTCTAGGGGGCGGGGAAAATAAATTAGAGAAAATGCCCCAGGGAGGACGATTTAAAACAATACAATAGCTTAAAGTGGCAACGGAAATTGCATGCAACCAGGAGGCGTGGCACTGCTCGCCCCCCCACCAAGCACGTGACGAGCACACCAAGCCAACAACGTAACCTAATAGAAGCCATTTTGTAGCGCTAATTCGCAGGACACACGTAAACACAGCACAGCTCCGTCTTACGTAAAAACACCACCCATCTGCCAGCGCGGAAATCAACCAGAAACCATACACTCACCTCATCATCCTCACCGTCACCATCACCATTACCGTCATCATCATGGCCGTTAGCAATATTGTGTGCGAGTGGCTAAGGGCTTTGGGCCTGGCCCAATACGCCGAGAGCTTCCTGGACAATGGCTACGACGACCTGGAGATCTGTAAACAGGTCGGTGATCCCGATCTGGACGCCATCGGCGTCGAGAATCCTGCCCATCGACATAAGCTGCTCAAGAGCATCCGATCGCTGAGGGAAAAGGGCGCCGCATCCGTCTACTTTATGCTCAACGATCCAAACTCGCTCTCGGGCAGCATGGAAATCCTCTGCGAAACACCGCCCAACAACGAACTGGAGCTCGTCCTGCGGGAGCAGCTGGAGACGGACGGAGTCCGGCTCACTGCGCATCCATACTCAACACCGGTAAGTGCAGCATTTTATATGTGGGTTACATCACCAATAAAGCCCCTCGAATTCTTTACCCCAAACATACTAAAGTTGTGCTACAGAAAATTCAACTTGGCAAAGTCGTGCCGAGCATCATTAACATGCCAAATTCGACTCTCCTGGCTGATATGGAATATATCTGAGGCGTAGCCGGGCGTGGCCAGGCAGGGGGGGATTTGGGGGGTTTAAATATCTATTAAAAAGTATCTGCCCCTGCTGCCTGTCATAAAACTTTCAATCCAGCATGCTGAAATAACCCGCACAGACCCGCTGCAGGCCAAACTTTGGCCAGAGCTTTCTATTACGAAATCCAATTGCAAACAAAACTGAAATTGCACTCGCCCGGTCCCCTAAACTATGAAATAACCCCCCCTTTATTTGGGTTGGGTTCCGGTTGAACCCAGCCAGTTCCATTGCCGCCCACATCGAAAAAAAAAGAAGATAGGGAAGCGAACCAGCTATGCTGCTCCCTGGCGAAAAACTATTCAATGTCAGTTTACATACTTAAATTAAAATTCTCGACATGCGAAGCAGAATCAAATAATGGAGAAGGGCAAAGGAATACCAGGAGCGGATCCGGGGTTTCGGAGGGGGAAACGGGGATTGGGGGATCCCAGGGGCAGTTGCATCGTTGGCAAATGTCAACCCGGTCCGGTCCGGTCCGCACTTGACAGTAAAATGGAGAACATTTAAACAGAGGCAAAGCAGCAACTCCACCTTCGGTCTTTGGACTCCTCTCATCCAGATCCAAGTGCTCAACACCAACTCTCCGCTGACCAGTGGCCTTTCTGTATGGGAATGGGAAGCTTTTAGCTTTGGCTTCGCCAGTGCGACTATATAGTATAACCCCTTATCCACCGACTCGAGATTCGAGACTCGAGTGTCATGTTGCTCCATGCCGGTCTCCATTGTTCTCCACTCAGCAGCGAGGTGCTTCTCTCTTGCTGCCCCTTCTCGTCGTCATTGTACCCGAATCCCCGAATCCCTGAATCCCAGAAACTGTAACTCCAACTCCTGGCCAAAGCATCTCCCAGGTAGGCGACATATCATGTGTTACCAAAAAGGCACCGATGGCCCCGAAAATGTTTCGTTTTCTGACCAGCAAATCCACCAGGTACACTGAGAATGAAGTGTTGCAACAAAAAATAAAGGAAAAAATAACATAAAAAAAAAGTTCTATAGATGTTATAGCAATGATTAGATTGTGTAAGGTAAACTTGAGATTTTAATAGGATTTATTTTTGCACAAATTCGATTTCTGGTATTGAATTTCCCTGAATTATTTCCAGTGCAAAGGAGCATTTAAAAAATACCTTTAGCCTTCTGGCTTCAGGTTCTGGGTTCTGGGTTTATTGCTGCGAGCGAGTGTAATTAAAATAATGCCAAAGAGCAGACAAGTTGCCGGATAAATGGCATTTGATGGACTTCTTCTTTGAAGCTATGGAAAAAGGCTAAAGATGAAGCGGCAGCCCCGGCGGAAGTTTGATTTATTATGCAAAAATATTTCGCAGCTTAAAGTTATAGCCCCTCCAAAGAAAAGGAAATCTTAGAAGAAGAAACCTTTTCAGCAGACACTAAGAATTTTGCACATCAGTTCAGTGAAATGTGATTTATTTATATGAGCCAGGATATCGCGAAGGAATGGAATGGTCGGCAACGTTGGGGGCACAAATCACGTCATTGAGTTGTTTTCATCAAAAGGGCAGGCATGCAGAGTCTCAGATTTTTAGTCTCAGTTTCAGATTCAGTTTCAGTCCCTCATTCATTCATTCATTCAGTCACTCACTCACCGGTCGCCTCCTTCACCGTTGGCCAGTTTTGTGTGTGCGCGAGTATTTTTATCCCGAAAACTATCTTTAAGGCCTGACGACCAACAACCAACGGACAACAGCGGACAACCGACAACCGTCGACGTCTTGCAGTTTTGTATCTGCGTATATATCGCTGGCATACAATTTTTATTTATTACTCATTCAGCTGCAAAATTGTTCCTTAATTGCCCATATCAGCTGAGAAATGAAATTTATTACCTGGCGTGTGTATATCGCCAGTGTCCAGTCGTCTTCCTCCGCCAATCCAGTCTTCTCCTGTCTGTTTGTATCTTCGCCTGTCTGCCGCATCATTATCAGGCTCAACTGAACCCAAGTCGGGCTCTCGGACTCGTAGTTGGAGTCGGGAGTCGGGAGCCGGGAGCCGGGAGTCGGGAGTCCCTGGCATCGGCAGATATTTTCCCCCAGCTTCATCGACATCATTAGTTTTGTGCGCAGTGCCGACAACGTTTTGTATATTTACTTAATATTGCATTCGGTGCTCCGCTCGCTCTTGGCCAAAGAAGCCATGACCATTTATCTCGGACTCCGAGGAGCAGCCTTCTGTGATTTCTGATTTCTTATGCCAATTTACTTGGGACTGGTCGTTGAGGTTGCTCCACATTGTTGGATGAGCCAGCCATTCGGCCATTCAGCCATTCAGCCATCCAGGCATTCTCATCATCCAACAACCAACATCATCATCATCATCGTCATCGTCATCATCTGTAGCTGTGGAGCCACCATAGATCAAAAGACAGTTTGCTTTAGTTTTCCCTCCTTTGCCGTTGTATAAATTTATTTTATGTGCCTTTAGCCTTGACCAGGTCAAGTTGGTTGTGCTCTTTGGGGTCGTCTCCTGTATGTTTCCTCTGTATTTTATTCTTCCTGCCCGCTGACCGAACGAACGACTTGGCTGACTTTAAGTTATTTCTGCACCGGGGCTTTATTGATTTGTCCTCTTTGATCTTCTGGCTGAGCTGTGGCATGATTTCATTTTTATGAACTCGAGTTTGGATTGTCTTTTTGCCCCTTTCCATGGCTTTCCTGGATTTTGCGTAGCGTGGCAAGTAATTGCCGCAATTCAATTTGTTCATTTTGCCTACGTGCTGTGTGGCTTTATTATTGTTGATTTTACTCGCCCATTATGGCGGAACTTTTGTAGGAAATTGGTCAGTTGGTCGGTGCTGTTCTTGTCTGGTCTTACTGCTCATTTACTTTCGATTATGTGCTGCCCCTGAATTGGAATTAATGGGCAAATATAAATCATGTGTGTGCGGGAATTATGGTTTAGGTTTCATATCTCCAAGAAATGCCATAAATAACATTGATTATCTGCGAAACAAATTTTCTAAAAACACATATGACCCTTCAAGTTTTAAACTTTTCTTGTACATTTTTAAGTCGCTTTGAAGTTTAACCCTCAGCTTAATATTATAACTTTGTTTGTAAAGGCAAGTTTCAGTTGCTGTTTATTTTACCAAGGGTTAAGTTCTTCAACCCAGAATCTTTGACAGATTTCATCTAAATCTCTATTAACCATCGCCCCAAACCCTTTGGCCAATTAATTTTGGTAAAGTCTTCAGCAGCTGGAGTGAGTTTTCTTTCATTTACCCGCATTTCCTTCGACATCTGCATACATCTTGAGCCTGCATTTTCCAGCAGCTAGAATTCAACTTTTGTCATTGCACTAATTAAGACAAAAAGCGGGAATTGTTATGGAGTTTTTCATCATCGCCCCTCCGCATCGAAGCAGCAACATCAAAGCAGCCAATTTTCCAACTTCCACCCTGGGCGGTGGAAAAAGGGGGAAAATTTGCATAGCTTTCACCATTCAACTTAATCAAGCATTTAACACCAAAAAGTAAAACTGCGAAACCATTCATTGCTCATAAAAAATTAAAGTCTAATTGTGCGCGGCGGCAAAAAGGAAAATGAGGAAATTGGTGGAAACGCTGAAAATGGTGTGGAAATGGTGGGGGCCGAAAGGGAATCCATGTCCAGGGCAACATTGTATTTTTTGTTTTGTTTTCCTTTCACACCGCCTGCCATCCGTTTTGGACCCTAAAACTCGACTGAATGGCAGCGGGAAAAGCCCTCTTCAAAATATATATCCGCCTCCTAAGAGGAGCATGAGCTGAAGCACAGGAACAGGAATTGAAATTCGAGCAACAGGAACAGGAGGTAGGAGGTAGGAGGTAGGAGGCAGGACAACGGCAAACCGAACCGTTTGCTAACGTGCTGCGGCTGCGTGCTTTTTAATTAATTTAATTGCAATTTAATTACGCTTGCTATTTAATTAAACACATTGAACAAGCGAACGCGAACAAGTTGGCCGTTACATTCCGACGTTTGCTCAAGCCCAATTGCATGTTAGTAAGGCTTGTGCTTTTACTTTTTCCGGGGGCGGATCCTTGGCCCTCTAAAAATTTTGGCAATAGTCTTTGCTTTATTTTTTGGTGGCTTAATTAGAGCCGACTGCACAAGTTTAATTGATTTTGTTAGCTGATAAAGAGTTGGCCCTTTCAGTTGAGGGGTGTGCAGCAAATTAGTAGAAACATTTCATGTATGAATAAACTTTCGAAATGGAATTGGTTTTATAGAAACTGAACATCTGAAGTTAAGTGGTACAAATACCTCTTACAAATACCGCAACACATTTCCGACACATAATTTAGTTTGCCAAGTGTGTAATGACTTTTTCCTCACCATTTTTGAGATACATTGTTACATCCTGGTTTCAGCTGTTTGCTCCCCATAGACCTGGATAATTTGCAGCTCCGTTGATAATTGACGATTAATTTAATAGAATGCCCAAGTTGGGAGTTGTGGACACTGCTCTTTTTTCTGTGTTTTTTTTTTTTTTTATTTTGTTCCTACTTTCCTGGCTGCCCGTTGTCGGCATGCTCAATTGTGCGAAGTTATTTCGCATTCGCCGCAAAGTGGCACCAAAATGCTGTCGTCGCCTGTCGCCTGCCTGTCGTGGCGGTTGGCTGTTTCCTTGGTTTGGTTAGTTCTAAACAACTTGCCACATGCTTCGAAGCTGCAGCTATGGAGCTATGGAGCTATGGGGCTGGGGAGCTGGCAAGCTGGCGAACTGTGGATCCATGGACTTGGCCTTACTTGGAGTTTATCTCATATTTCACATGCCGCCGCAATTACTGCGGCTACTTACTGCTGCTGCCATTTGCTCCCAGGCCCCCAAACCCCAAGCCCCAAGCCCCAAACAACTCCAGTGTCAACTGGTTGGAAAAAAGAGTAGGAGCCGCCGTGTCCGCTGGCTTGAAATGTTTCATAAATACTTGAGCAACGCGGCAAACATTTTGCTTATAAATCAAAAAGTGACCACGGCGGTTTCTCTTTCTCCGTTTCTCTCTCTTTCTCTTTGCTAGCTCGTTGACAGGCGCTTATAAATCTTGTCGCGCACTTCGCGACCAGCTTCCCCAATGGACCACGGTGGGCCCGGACCAAAAGCCCAGGCTGGCATCCACCGACAGCGAGGACGACTTGAGGACGTGGAGTTGGCCTGCCCAGTTGGCCAGTGCAGCCTACGCCAGGGCCACTTGTGCGTTTCATATAACCAATTACAGAAAACAGTGAGAGACAGCGCGTGGTAGGAGCGGCGACGAGGATGAGCGGTGTGGAGCGGACTTGTCCTTTATTCAATTTGTTTCCAAAGTCTTTTAGCTTTTTCATACTCTTGCCTTTGGAGTACCTTACAATTTATGGTAATCTAAATAATATACAAATGTTTCATGTTATTAAGTGGTATCTTAAATCCTTTCTGCTAGTGCGAACTCTTCAGCTTGCTTCAAATTAAGCTTTGGTCACTCAACCCATTTAAATGTGACCATCGTATGCGGATAAAAGTATATTAACGTTCGAATTCCGATTACTCTACTCCATCCCATTCCCACTCGTTAGCCTTAAATTAATGTTATTCGAAAGGAAATATACTCATTGGCAGCAACACAGCTGAAAAAAGCAGCAATGGGGGGGAAATGCGATAGCTAAACAAATCGCATTGGAGTTGACATAACTCGCTGTCAATGTGTCGTCTGTATGTCTCATAGTTGCTGCCGCTGTTGCTGATGTTGCTATTGCTATTGCTATTGCCATTGCTGATGTTGCTGCTGTTGTAGCAGCAATTACACATTTCACAATTGTGCCACGCTAATGATGGGAGTCCCACGTCCAAAGCGCCGTTGACAACTGCCTGTAGATTTTTGTGACATTAGCCAATTGTACAATTGCGTGGAGTGAAAGGCGGCCTAGGAGCATAGAGTACCGACTTCATTGCTCCGTCCCCAGATCTCCTGACTCAAACGGACTCTCCTTTGGCTTTGGGGTGATTGTGCTGTCCAGTCCATTGATATGCCCGTCGCTGCTAAATGTCAATTAATGTCATCAACTTAGTAGTTGGCTTCTCCGCCGTCCTTTTGCTTGTATTCCTCGTTTTTCGCTTTTTTCCATTTTTCTGGTTTGGTTTTGTTTTTCAGCCTTTTGAACGATTTCGCTTTTAATTGGGCGTACGGCCAGCGACCAGCCTAGATTTTTAGTGGGCGGTTCTATAGGCAGATTCCACTGCTCTTGACTTCAACCGCTGAATGATTAACAACCAGCAAGTGAAAGTTGTTTGCCTGACACATTTACTGCCTGGCAAGGCAAGGCAAGGAACTGCATTCAAAGGGACTTCGTCCTCGTTCCTCGTTCCTCTCTCCATTCCATTTCCATCTCTATTCCTTGCTCTAGATTTGGGCCGGGTTTTCAAGCTGAAGCTAATTAGAGCAGTTCCAGGCTGCATGCATAAATCAAACATTGCACAAATGCAGCGGAGGTCCAGGGATGTGCTGGTTGTAGACGCATCCTTGGATTGCAGTTCTGTTTGCAGTAATTAACAAGCAGCTGCAGCGATTAGAAACGAGTTACCAAAAAAAAAAAAATGGAAGTATGAAATTATTTTCACACTCAATTACGACTACTAAATACCCAAACATGGCAAAGGATAATTTAAGCATTTACGGTATAAGGCAATATTTAAATATAATATAATATACTGTATTGCAAAAGATGTACATTTATTCTGAGGCTTATCAAGAAGATGTGCCAAGAGTTTTTATGTTTTCAAACAACCTCAAGATATCACAACACCCCAAACTAGGGTATAAATGCAAATTTCAGTGAATCGAAAAACTGTTGCAGCTAGATCGCAGATTCGCAGCAACTGCCTAGTCTTCTCCAAAAAAAAAAGAAAAAAAAAAAACCTGGCTGCAAATGTTGTGCAAATAGTCACAGAATTTGGTGCAAACGCAGCTCGGGGCCACGAAGAGATGGGAATTTCTGGGGTTATAGGTGTGGAGTGTAGTAGAGTGGAGGCAACTCATATCTGCTTGGCTCCTCAGCTCATGGATTTTTGGGTCGCTTTGGTTTGAGTTTTTGATTTTTGCCTTGGCCATGTTGTCATAACTCTCCCCATGCCGAGATGGATGCTTTGGCTGTTGCAGCGGGTGGAGTAAAAGGTTTCACTGTGGTTCAGGATGGGGATATGGTCGTTCACGTTGCGAGATGTTGTTTGGCTTACACTAAACGACATAAGCATAAATCTCACTTACCTACAACTTGATTTACTTACTTCTGTCTGCCTTTCTTCCTCCTCACACTGCTCGCTCTCTCTTTCTCTCTGTCTATCTCTCTTTCGCATTCTGTATCGGTCTCTTTCTCTGTGCGACGTCATAACGAATGTGGCCCTGTCAACATTTCAACTTTGCGCCATTTATGTTGGTCAGCCGCCTGCAGTTTTCTGCTGAGCTTTGAGCTCCAAGTCGTGGACATTGGGTGTGTGTTTTCCAGTGTGTGTGGGAGTGGGTGCTTCACGTTTATTTCTGCATGTGCAGACATTGCCCTCTGTCTCTGCTCGTAGGCGTAGCGTTTTCCCTTCCTATCTCCTGTTTCCAGTCTCCAAAACTGCGAAAAATGATGAGCGAATTATTTACCATTGGTATCGTTTTATAAGAATTACATTTTTAAATAGCAAAATATATTCCAAAAATCTATTTTTTATATTTTTCCATAGTATTTCTTCATAAGCTTCTAATATTAGAAGTTTCTATGCTCATCTGAAATGTTGAGTTTCATGTACTTTTTCTCTCTGTGCAGGAGTATTTCATGGGTTACTTCATAAATATATTTCCTGTTTTATGGTGGTCCACTCTCACTCCGATACGTTACTTATGATTCATTTGGCAATTTGGGGTCGTCTGACATTTGATATAAATGTTGAACATTTTGTGCAGCCTCCTCGTAAGGATTTGCATAATGATGATGATGGCGATGATCATTGGTGGGGCTAGACTAACTAGGTTGGGGGTTGTCACGGTTGTCCACCAGCATGGGTTAAGCCATCAGCTTCTTTCACATGACACGCCGGTGCCATAAATTTACAATTCCCCCGAATCGGTTGGCGTCTAATCCCTGGACTCCAAAACACAACCAACCAACCAGGCACAGCCAACAGCCACACCTCACTAAATACATTTCCATTTGGCGGCCACCTGCACCATTTTATCACCTCGGAAAAGGCTTGCACGCAAAAACCAATTTGGAGCACCCACACAAAGGAGGAAATTTAGTTGTTAAACTCAAACAATTTCCACAATATTTCTGCACATAAATTGCCGCCATTGGAGGGACACTTGTCCCCTTGCGTGCCCCTCCCTCGGTTGACATTGTTGCACCATTCAGTTCAGTTGCATCCGCTGCAGTTGCTGCGGTGGCTGCTCCCCTTTTTCTCCTTCCTTTTCTTTCTTTGGCTTTTTTTGGTCAGTCAACGACTTCGCCTGGGGGTCATAAATTTTCACTCGGCGGAGGAGGGAGCACCGACGACATTTGGCATTTTCCCTGCATGTTGCTTCAAGTGAATTATGTTTGGCAGACGCAACTGCAACAGCAACTGCAGCAACAATGAGCTCTCATTTATTTATTTGCATTTAACTTTGGCTTAATTACTTTTTCAGCCATCGGAAAGTGCACATTGATCAGAGGCATATTTCAAAAAGCGCATTCATTGTTTCCTTTAGTTCGTTTTGAAATAAGGTATATTATTTTTAAGAACATCGTTTTTCGGAAATTCATGCATAGGATTGCCTTCCATTTGGCCACTCCACATTTCCTGAGCCCTAATTACTGGCCATACATAATCGCTGGGCTCCTCTTGCGGCTGCTTCCTAAATCCAATCCTTTGCCAGAATCGGACCCCTTGATTTGCTCGATAATATTACATTTTCATTAGCCTGTCCGTCCGGCTGCCTGCTGGCTGCTTAATTAATTTTAGTTGATTGTGCGACGCGTGGCATCTGTGGAGTGTCCAATAACCAGCCGAATTTCGAGCGCCGACCGGGAATCTTATCTCCTGACGACTCGCATTCTGGCGATTCGATTCGTTTCGCTTCGCTTTGAAGCTCAGGATGAAGCTCGCTCATCAACGGGTATTCGCAAGCATATCAGTTTTCATAATTGGCACTGCCCAGAGTTTGTCGGTGGTTGTTGTTGTTGTTGTTGCTGCTTTGGTTGCGCAAACATTTCATGTTCAAGCTTCCCACTCAAGTGGACATTTGAGCCTCCTTTTCGGCCGGGTCTCTCATCAGAGCTCATCGGAGGAGACGGAGACGGAGACGGAGACCCGACTTCAGTTCTGGTCCATTGCCATGGCAATGTTTATGTTGTTGCGTTGTATCTCTGCTGATATGTGCAGCATCATCACCTCATTTAGATATGCGATATGCAAACGCTTTGGCTACGCTTTACGACTGCCGTAGCAAAAGATGCACGGGGAGAAAATGTATCTACATTTTTAATTTCTACAATTAAAACAGCTTTTAATGTGATCTTGCATTGTAAAATACAGATTTTTTATTTTTATAGAATTTCTTAGTTTTATTTTTTAAGCAAATATTTCAGACTGAACAGTACTAAAGGAAAGGTATATCTTTTAAAAATATGGTTTTACATTACTGAACAGTTTTTTCTCCGTGCACATGTGTCTTTGGGTCTGCTTTTTTTTCCATTTGCAACTCGGTTGTCGTTGAACTTGACCCTGAGGCTAAGCCAATGAAGAACATGCGCCTTAAATGCCAGAAACCGACTCGGACACGGACGCTTCCTTTACAGTCGCCAGTCTCGAGACTGCAGACTCCAAACTCCGGTTCCCAGTTCGTGTTGCTTGGTGCCAACGCATTGCACTCAATGAAATGAATTGGTTGACATTAGTAAGCAGACGAGTGTTGTTGCAGTTGCAGATGAAATTCTAAACGGGCCGAGGGACTGGACCGAAGACCATGACCAAGAGGTGTGAGAAGTGGATGTGGGTCTTAGCTGCCTTTAAATGGGGTATATATGTCGGATTGTTTAAGCGAAAATTGAGATGGAGTCGGATCGCTTAGGTTGCGAATGGTCAGGCCGATAAGATACGAAAATTGAATTGGTCTGCTGTATGTGGGAATGGGATGCTTGGGAAGGTGCTACCACAAAATGCAGGAATTAATCAGAATAATGCTAGGATAAACAGAATAATGTAAATATCCTATGGTTACAACTACACTGAGCAGTGTGTAAGATAACAGATAGCACATCAAATATGCAATCTAGAAGATAATTGCAAATACAATTATGTTAAGTTTGCTTTGTAAAAAAGTGTATCCATTGCTCACTGAAACGTATGTATATTCTTAGAATTCCTGAAATTTGTTGATGCAACCACTTGCAAAGCAATTTATTTCTATTTAAATGCTTTGTAAATTCCTAACATTATTAAACGTTTCTCATCCGCGAAAGTTTAATATGCCATGACCGAGTTAGGTTCATCATGACAATTAAGCAACCATTTTCAGACGTATGTATATACTACCCATGTATGAATTCAGTTCCATCTGTCATGGTCTATCAAAAGTGTTGTCACTTTACAGCTGTCTGAGCTGCTCAGCCCCAATTCATATCAATTTTCATATAGCACCCAACTGCAGCTCCATTTCCCAGATACATTCTCTCACTCACAGCCTCGCAAATTCCCAAACACTCCACCCAGCGCCAACTAATTTCGCATGCCCTGCCACCACGAGTCGAGCACTTCAATCCCCGTTTCCAGAGGCAAGACAAAATGCATAATAATTTCTGCCTCAGTCCCTTTATTCCCTAGATTCTCCCCCTGATTGCCCCGAATCCTCTGGATACCCTCCCATTTCTATCCTGGCTCCATCCATAAAACACCCAACAGACTGAGACGGGACTCAACCCAATTCCATAAAGCGAAAATCTCAATGAGCGTGTGGGGGGAGGCATTCACATCCATATCCATGTCCATATGCATATGCTAAAACGAATTCGCCGTGGCGCACTTGTCTAAAATGACATAATTTACGGCGTAGCGCAGTGCCGCAGTTACGCCCACCCAACAGGGCGAGGAATTTTATAAATAATATTTCACTTGTACATATGAAAATTACCCGGGCTCTCGCACGGTTGTAAACATACAGTGAGCGAAAAGTGTGCAATGCTTAATGAGACCATAAGTCTAAGACGTTGATGTAAACATTTTCTTTTCAATCTATAAGAATACAATTCATAATTGTATAATTATATATGCTTACATATTTTTAAAGCTTTTCTCATTTGCAACATAGTTGTTTCCTATTAATTGCCATTTCTAGAAACAATTTTGCCGCAGTGAATGCGAATGCTTTGAATGTATTCATAGGGCCTCGTGCAATTTCTTGACTCTGCTCTGATCTGTATGTTGGTCTGTCGGCTTTGCTCTTATTGCCAAATAAATTCGTGCAGCAGTGAAAATGAAATGTGTAAAATATGTGGCACGACTGTCTGAGCCGCAGGCAGCAGCGGCCAACAGCCAGCGGCAGAATGAAGGAGGAGGAGGCCTTGCCCCAAACTTACGGCCCCAGCTTGGGGCAAAAGCCATTTTTATATGGTTTTCACTTTTTGTGAGTTGCTTGCTCGCTGGCTGTTGTGTTCTGTACTGTTCTGTTCGCTTGTTGATTGTAGTTGCAGATGTGTTGCCGTTGCCACACCGCAGCAGCACCAACAGCATCAGGAGCAACACTGTCCTGCCCCAAACTCCAGACCCAGTTTCGGTTGCCGCTTCTCCACCGCTCGGCCTTAATTAACTGCTTATGAATCTGCATATGCAGAGGCAGTCGTCCTCCCTTTGTGTGTAGGTGCTGCTTGCTGCTTGTTGCAAACTCGAAAAAAGCGGAGAAAAAACAGCAGAGAGATGTGGAGAAGAAACCAGCAAAAATAAAAAAATAAAAAAAGAGAAAACAGGATGCTCATTTAAATATTTAATGAAGTGCCTGTGTTGCTGCAAGAGATCTAGGCTGCAGCTAATCGTGCCAAGCTCCCCACATGTAACAGTTTCTGTTTTTTTCCCATCTACACTTTACTTTTCATTTTTCCTTCTCTTGATTTTTGGTTGTGTTTTATTTTTTCGGGCGCCCAGCACCTCTTGACCCATTTCGAGGCTGTCTTTAATTAGAAATTAATTGCAACAAAATCGGGCGGGGTAGAAAAGATACACGAGTATAGAGGAAGTTACGAGCGGCGCCTGCAGCGCCTTGAATTGATGGACATGAGCTCGTTGGAAGACTTGGCTTGACACATGCCAAAACAGGCAACAAACTATGAGGCGGCCTTAGTTTTTTATTGGCATTGGTCTTGTGCACACGGAAAAAAAGTTTATTCAGTGTTATAATATGAAATCATGAAAACTTGAATCAAGATGGAAAAAGTAGCAACGGCGCTTTGATAGCTTGCCAGAAATTTAGCTTTTAATGGCAACGAAATAAAAGGAGCCTACGATTTTCTGTTGTGTACTTGCTGTGGCTTTTTACTTATTTATTTCGGTTTGCATTACATGGACATGCCTTCAATTCAGTTGGCAACACCTTTCAGTCAAGTCATGGTCTGTCTGGGGTCTGGGCTCTGGCTTTTGGTCCATTGTCTGTAGGGCTACACTGCCGGTTTCACTCCGCACCGCCTACACATGGAGCTGGGTGATTTTTGCTTAAATTTATATTTACTTTTGCCCGGCTGTTGGATGGACCTCATGTTGTTATCATGTGACATATGTGCATCAACGCCCCATGTTCGTTCGAGGCCTGTCAACGCGGCCCAGAAAGACACCCGTGGTGGTGATTGTATTGGTGGTGCCTGGTGGTGGAGTTGCACTGCTGCTGCTCCTGGTCGTAGTCGTGGTCTTGATGGTGGTGGTGGAGTGGAGTGGGTCCAAGATTTATGCTGACAACTCGGTGTTTGATTGGCAAATGGATGGGGTCGTGGCTTCGGGGGAGCCAGCGCGTCGTATGCGTAATTTGACAAGTCTTAAAGTTACCAGTGATTTAATGCCGAAGAATACACACCCAATATACACACAGCAAAACTGCAGCCAGAGAAGTGGCAACTTCCGCATGCCGCTAATTGGCAGGAGCTGTGTGGCAAGCTGGTGGCTGTAGGCGGGGGGCTGGTGGGGCAGGAGCCACAGGGGGCATCCTTGGCTGGCAATTAACCCGCATTGCCCCAGTCGCCGGGTAGTTGAACTCCAAGTCAGGCTTTTGTTCTCTCCTATGTGCTGAGCTGTGCTGTGCTGTGCTTTGCCTGCACCGTCTTTCTTTTTTCGGCAATAAACTAATGAGCGACAAAATGCAAAAGCCGCAGACTAGTGAGAATGGGACATTTAGGGTGGGGTATTCACACTTGGCATGCAACCTACACTTTGAAAAATGTAAATAAGTACTTAAAAAGAAACAAAGTATCTGTAAGAAACAAATCCAAATATATATATACCCTTTTCTCGACATATAAATCATACTTGGTTTATTCAAAACTAAAAACTCAACAAGAAGTTTCAGCGAGCTTAAATTCAATCAGTTGCCAAGCACTTAGAAACCAAGTTTTTCTTTTAGAATTTCTAAATAATAAAGTAGGCAAATTGATGCCTCTTCTTTGAGTGCAGCCTTGCCTGTTCTGGGCCTTAATTAGAAGGCAACTCCCAGCGACCAAGTTGGCTTAGACGCTGACGATGACACCCAAACAACTTGCAACTATGCACTATTAACCCTTTGTGCCTCATGTGACTGTCTGTCTGCCAGCGAACGTACATATGTGTGTGTATGTGTATTTGCTATTGCATGCGGGTGTCCTCGGCAAATCTCATTTAGCAATTTAGCCGCACACCCACTCGTTCGCCTTGGTATCTGTAGTCTGGCCCGGTTATGCCGGCCCTGTCCCTGTCCCTGTACCCATGGCATCATGGCTCCATGGCTCCACGGATCCGTGGATCCTTGGCTCACGTCCATCAGTCGTTTGCTCGTTTGCCTGCTCGCTCATTTAATTAACAGTCGCGCGCCACGCCATACTCCTCGTGGAAAAAAAAGGCAAACTAAAGGAGGCTGGGCGGGCTCCATTTCTTTTGGTTCTTCTCTGAAACCGAACTGAACTGAACTGAAACTCAAACTCAAACTCAAGCTGAAGCTGAAGCTGGAGCTGAACCGAAGCCACATCTATAGCCAAAGTTGGAGCCTGGCTCAAGGCGTGCTGCTGCAATGATTCTTTCCATCCCTTTGACGGCAGATGAGCAAGTTGCATGTTTTTTTAATTATGAATTATCGTTCCGCCCCAGAGGAGATGGCTGCTTGACTGACTGACTGACTTGCTGGCTCTCCGTTTGGTTGGCTGGTGGATTGGGGGATTGGTGGATTGGTGGACTGGCTCGCATGGAGCTTGTTGCATTTAAATGACATAATTATGGCGCATAAAGAAACTCCCACACATGCGGCGGCGTTTCAAAGGTAACCAGCCAGCAGCAGCAGCAGCGTCAGAGAAATGCAGACAAAAGGTAATGTTCTGCCCCCATACCGCTTGGTAAATTAAATATTTCCGAACTGGCGGCAGACAACTTGAAAAATTCCCGCACAACAAAATACGAGTGCCAAACAATGCGAAAAAATACAAAAAAAAAAAAAAAAAAAGAATCTTTATTTTCTATTTATATTGTATAACAATTTTTATTTGCCCTGCCAGAGCCACTTAACTGCCACGCCCCCAGCAGACTGCACTTGAGTTCCTCTTCTATTTTCTTTTTTTTTTTTGCCCAACAGAGATTCGCAAAAATTTGGACAATTGAGAGCGTATTTGAGCGTTAAGGCGCATATTATGTGTGCAAATATATTGCTGGGAAAAAAAATTTTGATTTCAATTCTGTTTGATTTATATGTATTTTCTGTGGGTTTTTTTTTATTGTTGCTGTACTTCAGAGTGAAGGCCACTTGTGAAAACCATTTTCATTATGAGTGGTGGGCAGCCACCAAATATAAAAAAGTGTAAGTGGAATAAAAATAAAACGTGTAATAAAACTGCAAATAGAAGAAATAAAATTCCATATCGATTTGAGCACACAAACACAAGCACACACACACACACACACACTGATATCAAACCGTCGATGGTCTAAACAAATAAAATGATGAGCGCCAATGAAGCGGATGCTAAAATGTTTGACTCTCCAGGGGAAAAGAAAGGAATCCTTTTTGAAAAGGAAAGGGCACTTTGTTTGCGTGAATATGTGTTTATTATCTAGTACAGTAGTTATCCCTTAAAGTTATCAGTAAATTATACACGAAAGGAAACACACTGTGATTCCTCGTGGAATCAATATATATTTATATAATTTCGCATTTCATATGTTGCTGTTTGCATCATCGCACTTAGCGTTTATTCACTGTTAACCAATTGCTGCAGATTGGTTTCGATTTTCAAGTGCAATGAGGTTGATGAAGCACCAAACTCCTGCAGGTTTTTGTATTGCATTTTAGTTCAATTTTAGTTGAAGTATTTAACTTAATTGAAATTCTGTTTGACTTTTCACATAAACAAAAATCAAAAGGGATAGGCAGACACTGATAAAAATATATATAAAAAAAAAAAAAAAACTAACGCAAATGGATAATTTAAGCTGGATATCAAAGAAATTTCGCTTTCGGGCCAACAGTCAGCTTAATGAGAAACAATGTCAGCTGCAATAACTAACTAGGCTTAAATCGGTTTAAAAATAATTATAATAATAGTTATAATCATTCTAATGAATCCTTTATGAAGAACTACATTTTCCACTGCAATTAAAATGCAGCGAAACGCCAAAAATAAAAAGTACAATGCAGGGGACAACAATAGAATGCCTTCGCATAAAGGCTAATTAACTATCGATTGTTTTTGCTAGTGATTTAATTTTTTCATCATTTTTTGAGCGAAACTTATTACATGGCAATTATAAATGCCCGGCAATGGGTTTGCAATTAAGCATGCATGAAACCACAAATTTGCATTAAAAACGCACGCAGTATTAGCAATTGAATCGAAAATAGTTTTTATCTATAAATACGAGGGTAATTTTAAGCTGATTAATAAAAATGCGAAAATTGAACGCACGCTTAATAATCCTTCAGCAGCTTGGTTAAATTACTAATTAAAAGGGGAAATTAATGTTGGAATGGTGCGGAAAATCCCTGCCTGGCCCTGCAAAAAGGAGCGTGCCAATGCATAATAAATGATTTTAGTTTGCCACACTTCAGTTGCTCCACTTTATGGCATTATAATATGATAATTTCATCAGTAATCTAGACTGAGGCTTAAGTAATAATTAATTTTATTGATCGACAGCAGCAATAATTGCCCTGCTTAAGATTCCAAGAACGCATGATAAATGGCCCGGTATTTTGGGCAGTCATTCATCAAGTTCGTTGGCTTGACAAAAACTAAACAACTACATTGCGTATACGCAGTGTTCGCGCTAATGAGCCTTAATTGCTTCGCCCGAAAACTAGGCAACACTTTGCTGAAAATTTAAATATCCAAACACACGCAGCTGGGAAAAAGACCTGGTGCGAGGATGTTAACTAACTGTGTGGATCGTCAACACCTACGACACTTGATTTATGACCCACTAAGGCACTACCACCCCAAATTCCAAAATTTCCTGCCCACAAATCTGCAGCGAAATGAATTCCTGAAGCATTGCTACTATGACTGGTCTATGTAGCACTTAATGGTAATGCATAAAAACGCACTTAAATAATCCCACGCAATTAATCCAGCATACCGGTTTCGTATTTTATTTGTAGCTTTCTTTGCTTAATTGGTAAACATTTTGTTACACTTTTACGAGCGCCAAGGTGAAGGCAGCAAATCAGCCATCACTCTGCCACATCGAAGAACAGAAAGACAGAAAAACAGAAGTCGCCGCTTGCTGCACAGTGGAGTTCGTTCGGTTAATGGAGCAACTTTTAACAGCGTTTACACACACCCATCAACCATCCGGGCACACACGCACCCAATTTAATATGGCCTTTTTATTGTTGCCCGCTACTTGCCTTTGTTAATTAAAACACAAACACGTGCAGTACGCATAAAATATTCAGCAGGGAGTCCCCAGTCCCCACCTTATAAGGCCACATGCCCTATCTCTACGCATATCGCCCCAAAGCAGAATGATATCATGCCGTTTACACTATGTTTTTTATGACCCACATAGAGTTGTAGGAATCTGAGGCTGGGATCAATTGAACGTTGCAAGAGAATATCAAAAACATTAGTGGAAACATTTAAATTTAAATATCACATACAACATCCAAGCCTAGCTTAAAGTGTAATCTGTTCCCATTTTAAAAACCACACCATATATGCACCTGAAATAATTGTATGTTGTATGCCCACATTTTTCGCTTAAATGCAATGCAAATTTAATCCTTTTAGCAAGTCGTTTTCATTACATTAACGAGACAAATAACATTTTGGTTTTATCAAAATATTTTTTCAAATTTACTTTCAAAGGGCGAGCAATATAATAAAAAAGCAAACAAAATGCCCAGTTCGTGCTCCTTTGGCTGTTTCATTTTTTTACGCCTGTTTGTTTTAAGCGGCAAGAATATTTCAGTTATGCTTTTTTCACATGCCGCGGCAATCATATTCGTTTATCCGCATCCATATCCCTTTTCATGTTTGTTTGCTTGCTGTTATGTGCAAAACAATTTCATGTCCCGTTTGTGTCCTCTCTAGCTTTTTTTTCTTTATTTTTTTTTGTTGCTTCTGGTTTGTTGGTTTCGCTGCAACATTTTATGAATGCCAAAAATGTGCGTGTTTCTGTGTGAAGACGGCTACAGCTGGTTGCAAAAAGGTTGATGTGAAGATTTCAATTATTGAAATATTTAAATGTTTTTCTTTTTTAAATAAAATATGTAACAGCTTTAAATTTGTTAAATGATCAATTGGTTACCTTTATAGCAAGGAACATTTCAAGAAACCCATTTCTACAAATTCACATCTGTATCATTTCGCTTAGTTTGTAATTCTTGGAGCGCTTTCAATGCCAAAAATATGTAAAAAAGCGGGTAACAAAAACATGAAATGCTTTCGTCATAAAAGATGCAAAAAGCGTCGACATGCCAAAGGATATTGTGTGATGATGAGGGGCGATGAGGTGGCCCCACGAAAAAATGCGAGATTTGGTTATGCAAGAGAACAGAAAAATCAAGTATACGCAGCGTCAGACAAATGCAAAGTGGCAGGCAGCAAAAAGCGAAAGGAGAATATGTGAGTGCGAAGCCATCATGTGTTCATGTGTGTATGTGTATGTGTATGTGTGTAAATAAGCACGAAAATTCCTCAAACATAAATATGAATATTCCGCAGCTTTAAGCCCGCACACTTTAATGTGCTGAAAATGTGAATTAAATTGAAATGGGTGCGACGGACGGGACTCGACTCGACTCGATTCGGCTGCATCTACAGCTCGCAGTTCGCAGTTCGCAATTCATGGTGGTCGAGGGCCTGTCACGTTGTCTGCGGTCGACACAACTGAAATTCACCTTGAAACGGCCACAGAAATGATGTGTCCAGTGCAGTTGGGCCGTTGGGGCAGCTGCCACAGTCGACCGCAAAAGAGTTAAGAGTTGGCAAAAATCTTGATGCAATTATTCATATAAAACGCAACACGCACGAACTGCAACGATACGATACGATACGAAACGGAACGGAACGAGCCTGAGATGCAAAAGACCCTCAACGAGTTGAAGGTGTGTGCCCAGCGGCAACAGCTGCGACCCGATCCTCTGATCCTCCAACTCTCTGATCCTCTGATCTTTTGGATCTGTCTCAACGCCACTGATCCTCCACTGACAGTTTTCCTGGGAACTTGGTCATGGGCATGGGCAGGGAATTCAGAACACCGGCCCCAATGCGAAATTCATTTGTCATGCTTATAATTGTCCCACTCCGTTTCGTTCACCAGCCAAATTGCAATTTTACGGAGCAAGCTCCAAGTATTTTTTTTTTGTTTTTAGTTTTATTTTCCTGCCGCTCTTGTTGTGCGTGGCCCGCAGATTGGCCAAGCCAGCAATTTTAATGAAAACGTTTTGGCCCAGCCCAGCACTGGAAGAAAAAAACTCACTTCGATGGAAATTCTAATCATTAACGGAGGAGGATGAGTTCATCTTGACGTAGTTAAATGAAACAAGGGTCCTATTAGTAAAAGTATATGTTGTATCTAAAATTGGACACGATTATGGTGAATGCTAGGTGTTGGTTTACGGACTTTCTCATTTGAACTTCGTCTTGCCATTGGGCCAGACCTTTTTTTTTTGCGCAGTGCATCCCTTAGTTTGCGTCTGAGATCCTGGACTGCCTTCACGTAGCCCTTGGTTTTGGCCGCCGCCTGTGTGTGGGGCCGCCTCGATTGCTGTCAGTAATTATGCTTAATTTTTGGCTGTTTGTTTGTATTCCTACGTTGTTGTTTTTTGTTTTCTTTATTTTCTTACTCGGGCGCAAGCAAGCAAGCAGTTTTCTTGGAGGCGCAGTGAAAGGGCATTCGTGGCAGTTGAAACATTTATTTCGGCTGGCCAAGAATTCGGCATCCATTCCATCCATCCGGGTTTGGGAAGCCAGCCATCGCCATCTCATGGCTTTTGTCTGTATTAAGTTGTTTGGCAGCTGCTGCCGCTTTTGCTCCCGTTGGGATAAAAACCGAGGATGAGACTGCGACTGCGACTGAGAATGGGGATGAGGATGAGAACGAGAACGAGTCCGAGGATGATGATGCCCGGTTGGTACGTTGTTTAAAATTGAATAATGCCCGCTCATTTGGTTTTATGACATTTCGATAATGATGATTGTGTGTTGGCTGCGGCCTTTGTTCTGGGCTTAACTTTATAAGGCAAACAAATTGTTGTAATTTGGCCGCAGCGCCAAGAGTTAAAGACCGCAAAAGTCAGAGTCAGTTGGGGCAAGACTGTCGACATTGACGGGGTAATTCAATGCAGCGAAATCGTATAATTCCCAGACAGCGGCGATCAAAACGCGCACTGAGGAGCAACAAAAAAGCAAAAAGAAAAACACAAGAAAAAAAGAATACAATCCGAGGCTGAAAATGAAATCGATCATGATTGAAATCGAGCAGAGCAGAACAGCTTCGCTTCGTCTGCGTCTGTAGCATCGAGAGCTTCGAGAGGGCGAGTGTTTTGTGAAACATCAACATTTTGACAGGCACACAAATCCTCTTGAAAATGAGATTTATAAAACACAGCGATGCGGCCGCAATAAAAACCCGGCGAAAAAGGGCAAAGTCATTGTCAGCCGAGTTGCGCTTGGCTGCGAAATCTCAAAGGCAAACAGAACAATAAAAAATGTAGAGGATATACCAGCACAGTGCTGGTCAAATTAGTAGAATCAAAAGCGACTTTACAGAAATTAGTTCTAATCAAATACAAATATGATTAGCAAAGATGGATTCAAACGAGTTAGTATAAGAACATGCTTATCTTAATAATGTTCAGCATTTCTGTAAGTTAGCTAATTGAATCATTTCTAGCATATTAATAAATAAAAAGGTCAAATGATTATTCTACATAAGTTTCCCATAAGTAATTACTATTCCTGCGACCTCAAGTGTAGAGATACACCTTTAATCGGGCAGCCCCCGATGTGGTTTAATGTGTAACATGTAGCCAGGTCGGACTGTCGACGGTGGTGGACCTGTGGAGCTGTGGAGCTGCATGGTGGACCGTGTTGTTGCCAATGTTGCTGCCTCATGTTGTCGCGGTCTTCACTCAGGTCCCGACTCGAGCGTATTTATTTTCATTTCGAAGACATTGTAGTGTCATTTCAGCGACCGCAGCATGAAAAGCAAATAAAAGGCAACAACACGGCACAACACAACACACTGCCTCGCATCACATTGCAACGCATCCCGTCCGATCCGATCCGATCCAATTCGATTCGATGCGATTCAATTCCAGTCCGAATCCGAATCCGTGGAACAATCCGGTGCTTTGCTGCAGCTTTTAATTAAGCCAAAGAGCAACCAGTTGCTGGACGTCTTCGTCTCGGCCAACTGACTGAATAAAAAGATGAAAAGAAAACCAATACACAAAAGAAGTACAGAAATAAAAAAAATGAAAAATAATTTATCTGCCGCCGCGCGCGTGTATCCGTATCTGTTTATCCGTATCTGTATCTGCGCCCGGCAATATGTATCTCTCTCGCCTGACGATGTTGCATTTGCTTTGTTTGCTCAAGCCTCAGTTTTAGTATCGGTATCAGTCGCAGTCGCAGTCACAGTCGCAGTTGCTCTGTCCTCATCGCTGTCCCGCTGAGCCAGCAACACCCCAGATCTGTGGGCTCACTGTGCGTTGGTATACCCTGGATTTAAGGATTTCCTAGGGTATGTTGCATTGTTGTCTCTAGTGAGCCTGCAAATTGTACACTTCTGTTTCAACTTTGAATTGCTCTAAATGTCTTATCAATAGCTCTTCGATTGATTTGACAATTATACTAAACAATATGTAAACACTTCGTAAAGTTCTCTATTTATGTTTCAGCAGGTATGGCCCATTCGATAGATCTCTTTTGGCGATTACTCCTGGTTTTTTTTCTTTTTTTTTTTTTTGCGCAAAACCCAATCCAAAGTCAGAGCTCAGGCTCAGCCGCCCGGCAGCATCTCACGTTCATGCGTGGCCACATTTTTTGCAGCGCTGCCTGCGTTTTGTTCGTTTTTATGGCAATAATTGCAACTTGATGACTTAATTGCGGATGCAACTTGTTTTCCAGCTTCAACCTCAGCTCCGCGTATGCCTGGAAATTGAATTTTTCCACCTGGCCTCCACCCGTCTGGCTCTTTACTTTTTTTTCGCCCCTGCCCGTCCCATTTTTTAAGCAGGATATGCTTTCATTACTATAGATAGATAGATAGCTCGTGGATAGATTGTGGGGGGAGGGGGGAGGAGCAGTGGGTTGCGACTGCAATTTTCCCCATTGCATAAGCAAATAAAAATTCATTAATTTATGACTGCCAACGGGCAGAGCAAACCGAAGTTCCAGTCAGGACCCCGGTCGTCTCCTCCGCAGTTTGGAGTTTCGAGTTATTTTTATAATCGCAGCAACGTGACATTTATGCGAGTGTTCATGTAAATGATTATTACGTGCCGCAGACTGAACGAAACCAACCGACGGCACCCCGCTGTCTCCACTATAAAGTGTTTAGCCCCCCATACTCCTCGTGGCCCCCCCAGCCAACCAACCAAGCAAGCAAGCAACTAGATCCAAGTTCCAAGTTCCCACTTCACAGAGTTGTTTGCCCAAGTAGATTTCATTTGATTTATTCGCCCCAGCAGCACTATCTCCCGCTCCTTTCCATCTTCTGCTGTGGCAGCGCCAAAGTAATTTTATGTTTAATTAAAAAGAATTCTGCGTCATTTGCTTGGAGAGTCTGCTCTGTTTTGATGGACATTTTTGCTATTCACGCTGCCACACTGCCACGTTGACTTGCTGTCGATTGTTGTTTGTGCTTGTGTTGCTGTTGATATTTATGTTTAATTATAGTTAACATGTTTTTGTGTCTGTAGGTTTTTGTTGGCATCGGAGGGTTAAATGGAGGCAAATGGGAATGTCTATGTCTGTGCACGACTTTGATGTTCGTTTTGTAATTACATTGCGTGGGCCATATTCAAATCGAGTTGGGCTCTCTGATGTGTGTGGACCGATACAGTGCGTATCGGAGCTTTAAGACGGCTGTCTGTCAATCAGCGGCTAAGTTGGACAGGTTAGTTATAGGCTGTTGATAAATGCTGTTTTTCCGGTAGTAATAACTATTAGACAGTTTAAATTGAAGTTATGCAATCCGTTACAGATACCATACTTTCCTTGAAATGCTAAATAACTTTTTATTATACAAATATGTTGGGATGAATTTATGGGGTAATAAAGTACTTGCAGAAATTAAAACTTTTATAAATAAACAAAAATATGCGAAACATGCTGAAACCCCTGAAAAACATCGCATTGCGCGATTAAAACTTTCTCATCCAACCACTTAACTTTGATTGATCGCCCGGCAATCAAATGAACCTCATTTGTAGCCCCCAAAAGCTCTTTTTATTTTAACTGCAATTACAGGAATTCAAGACAACAAAAAACACACAATTTAATTAACATTTCTCTTTTTCCCTTTATTTTTCGTTCCAGGTAAGTTGTTTAACTCCAACTGAAAAAGCCAAAAACCTTCTGCAGGCCATATCGAAACGTTTTGTCAGACATTAAAATCGAAACGTGGGTTAAATGTAAAACGTAAGTGACTTCAACTTCCACCGAAAATACAAACCGACTTCCAACTCGCACAAATGCCAAGGGGGGTGGGGGGAAAAAAGGGGAATCAAAAATTGATAAGACCCGCCCCGCTACGTAGGGAGTTTAAAAACTCATTTAGTGTCCAATCAAGCGGCCATAAAATAAAGTCAATAAATCAAGCATAAAAGTAACAAATGCACGGCCAGTTCACAGATAACACGCACACTCACACTCATACACACACACACGTTGCGATGGGGATACAGATAGGCACCCATACAGATGCACTTGACTGCATTTCAATAAAAATTCGATACGTTTTGAGGTTGGGATTGGAGTTTTGGGTTGGGGCTCCTGCCGGACATTGAGATGGGGTAGCCCTGTAGTCCTCCAACTCCAACTTCAACTCCAACTCCTCCTCTTTATCAAGGTGTGATGATCACTTGCGTGCCATCGGCGCCTGACTTGCATTTCAGAGCATCGCCACCTCGCCACCTCGGCACCTCCAACCTTTTTATCCCCACCTATGCCCTCACCTCTCCCGCACACACTAACTTCCCTTTGAGAATCAATAAAAATAAATCGAAATGTCACAGCGCTGCATGTTTTTTCAAGTGTGAGGTCCCGCAGCTCTCAATCTTCCTCCATAAAATGAAGCACACACACAAAAAGCTCTGAAAAACTGTAAATGACTTTGTGGACAGCCAAATTCATTGGAAATTCAATCCGCCAACTAACGCTATATATTAATTTCACAAAATTGGAAATTAGTTGCCCTTAAAGCTATTGAATTACCCGTCGTCAGTGGGCGAGAGTCAAAGGTGCAGAGAGAAAAATACTTCATCAGAAATATTGTCTTTCCACACAAGATGCACCACAATGCCATAAAATATGAAGAAAAATATTGAAATATTTAAACTATATCATATATCTGTATGATATGATATTGGAGCATAAATTTGAGTGTTTCACACTACACCCATTTGAAATATGTAAATGTTTGATATGGATATGACCAGATCGAACTGATTACATTAAGGGCAAGCAGGAAAAGATGAAAAGCATTAATATGCTAACGGGGGGGGTTTGATTTTTTCGCTGTGTGTGCGTTTCGATTCAGAAAAATCAACAATCGATTGTTCGGGGCCGCACATAAATCCCCGAAATGAGAAATGTGTGGCACACAGCATCGCAGTGCCCCATCAGCGGGGGTCTCCGTGATACCACCCCCCTTCGTGCCCACCCTTTTTTAAAAGGGTCCAAGCCCAGAGCCAACGACTATCCACAAATTGGTCGTGTTCAGCTTTAAATCGTTTTACGTAGTTTCCATCGAGACAAGTTTCGCGGCCCCGTAAATGTTTGCCAAATGTGGCGCTGTTTGTAAATCACGCACGCTGCAAGTTGCACGCAACCGTCGTCGATCGATTACCGCACTCTTTCGCTCCTGTCTCCCATCTACCCGTCTCTTTCTCAGTCGCAGATTCGGCCGGTACAGCGGACAGCGGCCCCCCACCGCCTTTTGGATCGCCGGAGTATGTTAATCTTGGTCAGCCGTGACTTGGCTGGAGCCCCCTCCCCCCTCCCCGCTGCCCGCTCCGCACCTCGTCTTAACCCATGCCTCCTCACATGGGCTAAAATTTATGCGCTGTTCAAACGGCGCGTAATAAATTTGTTTGCTCTTCAACTGTGTGCGCGCATGTTCATTGAAATTGTGGCAAGAGAGGAGGAGGCGAGTGGATAGGTGGCAGGAGGGGGCAGGCGGGAAGCGGTATCAAACCGAAACGAAAGCAGGCTTCAAACCCCAGTACGAATTCCAATACCCAATGCAATGCAAACCCAGTTCCCAATTTCAATCCGTGCTCCAATACTGGTACACTAAGAATAAATAAAATAGGACCCACACCGGGACTAACCAACTTTAATATCCTGCAGCCAATAAAAATTCAATCAAGTTCGGTTGCAAAATAAAGTCTTTTGACCGCTTCAAGCAAACTGTTACCAGAAACAATGTGGCGTTTCGTAGACGAATGCCTATAAAATCCTTTAATGGAAAATACCAACCTTTAAGTATTCCAAGTCTTCACTTTTAGCACCCAAACTTAGAAATGAATCATTCTTTTGTTTTGGATGGTAACCCATTCAGGACAATCTCCCATTTTCAACCGAAAACCTCCTATTTCTATAGCAGTTTCGCTCTGCTAATTAAAGCCCGATTTGCTTTCGCAGTGTATTGCATTGCATTGCCGCCAACGGCCACTTCATTTTGTAGCTTTTAACAGCGTTTCAGCATTCTTCTGTATTTGTTTATCTAAACGTTTTATTCATTTGTGGGGTTGCTCCTGGCTGCCAGCGTGTTGTGTTCTGCATTCTGGGTTCTGCGTTCTGTGCTGTGGAGCTTGCAACTTGGAACTTGGGGTTCCTGTGGCACATTGCTTTATCTTCTTGGTCAGTCTTTTGGCTTTTGCAGTTCGTGCTGCCGTTCCCGGCGGCCTAATTGATGCGCACTTGGCTGGATTGCTGGTGGTGGTGGGATTCATTTCGAGCCCCACTCCTTAACCCCCTAATGCCGGAGTTTTGCTGCGCATGCGCAACATTCACACTTTGCCGGCTTCAGTCGCCGGTTGTCGCTGTTCGCCCGTCGCCATCTCCGAGTTGATTGCACATTTTATTTGCGCATTTATTTGCATTTATTCTCACACCCAAGTCCAGTTGGGTTTCAGTTCGGTTCAGTTCAGTTAAGTTCCGTTCCGATCCGTTTGGTGCCCCTTGTTTGTTTTGCTTGCCAATGCCAATGCCAATGCAATTCAATTGTCTTGCGAGTCTTCTGAGTGAGCGCTTTTCGTCTTGGCCCTCTTCATTTGTTTGTTTGTTTTTCCATTTCTGCTGCTGCTGTTCCTGCTTTTGCTGCTGGGGGGTTTTCTCATGTTCGCCGCCGACTGATGCCGCCTCCTTTAATAGTTCATTTAGTTTGCATTTTTATGAAGTCTTTGTGTGGGTTGTGTAATAAATTTAACTCAAGTTTATTTATGTGCCATCGCCGAGACATTTATCACTCAATTTGAAGGCGTAATTGGGCGCAAAACGACAGGAGGCTGCCACAGGAGTCGTCGTCTTCGTCGTCATCGTCTTCGTCTTCGTGGCTGTTGTCTCTTCTTCCCGTCGCAACTCAACTCAACTCAACTTAAATCAACTACGACTTTGCCTCTGACGACTGACAGCCGATATGGCATCTGTGTTGCATATTTTGCATATCGTTATGCAGTTTTCCCTCCTCTTTGCAGTTGCAGTTGCAGTTGCCGATGCAGTGGCTCCTTTGATTGGCATTGCCGTCTCTGGAGTTGGCCAAAATTGGATGATCCGCGCGGTTAAGGGGACATGATCTTAACGGTTTTCAATTCGTGTCGTGTGGGGACAATTTCATTTAATTTACATATGCGAAGTTTTATTCTTCTTCCATCGCAGCTGTCAAAGTGGAGTAGCTTTTGACACCTAGCTTGGAATTTATGGAAATTTCGCTTTTATTTCGGTTTCCTTATTTAAAGATTAGCCAATAATAAAGCTTAATCTAAAATGTATTGTTACTAATATATTCAACTAAAATAAATTATTCAAAAGCTACCATTAAAACATTTATTGAGATATTGTCGTCGAAATATGCAAATGCATAACCATTTGGCGGAAATTTTAGTGCATACCTCACTTAGCAGCTCTTATGCATTTTTCCACACACACACACATACATATGTCAAGTTGAATGGATCGAAAAATGTCCAAATTAATTTACTGCTTCATCAAGCATCAATTTTGGCATTTCCCTCGAATTGTTTCCTGCGCCACCAAAAGCCAAACGCCGGCAAACGGCGAATTTCCAATCCGAAATTTTATAGTTTGAATAGAACAATGCCACATTTCGCCATACTCAAACACCCATACCCATACACACACTCACCAGACATTCAAATCTGCTTAACAGGAGCGATACACGGATAGAGAGATACTCGAACACGTGTATTTTGGCACCTGTTTTTGGCCATCGCTGTGCAACAATGGCCAGCAGCGCTGAAAATGTCGTTTAGCAACCAGAAACCATTTTAAACAATAAATAAGCAATTTATGCCACAATGCCAGCGGGAAATGGGAATGGGAATGGGAATGGCAATGGCAATGGAAATGGTAAATGGTGGGGCACTCAGTCTGACTGGCTGGGTGGCATGCAAAAAACTGATACAAAAGAATGCGACGAACATTCAACACATTTTGTAATTTCATTTCGTCCTGCTCCTGATGGATAGTTGAAGGATGGCAAAGAGGAAATCGGATGAATGAATAAAATGAATAAACATCTCAGTCACCAAGATGCTGGAAACAATCGCGACACTTAGAGCAGTTAAATTTGTTGTACGTTTTTCAAGCACTCGAAATCAAAGTGGCAAATGAATGTATTTAATAAACAGGTTACCTCCCATTTCTTTATGTCTATTCTCGCCTGCAGCAACAGTGCTTTTGAACGAAAATCGCTTGCCTCGAAATTGCAATGGTGATTTTGGTTTTTGTTTTTTTGTGTAGTTTTTGTGCCAGAGATCCCAAAGTTGGACTCCTATTCCGTTACGGCTTCCGTCTGACATTTGTTGCTGTCTGATTGCCCGCAAAAGACTAGTAGCCATAGTGGTGCTGTATGGACGAGACGTGGAACAGCAGTAGCCCCAGATCCGCCAATGGAGGCGCAGAGTGGAGCAGCAGAGTGGAGCAGCAGGGCATAGAGCATCATCAGTGGCACATTGCATCCTCACACATAGCGAACAAAAAATCGAATTTCCCGTGCGGACTGATTCGATTTGGCGTTGCAATTTCACGCTGTGTTATTGCAAAGTGGCTGCAACTGTCGGCGCCAGGCGATATCTACCCAGCACCCACTCTACCACCCACTCTACCACCCACTTTACCACCCACTCATCCACCTACCAGCTACCCACCAAAACATCAAACCACTCGGCACCAACCCGGCCATGGCCATTTTAGCCACTCTGGCGATGCCGTAGCCAAAGCCACAGAAACAGAAACGGGAGACCTGTGTGCAGGCCAGCCAGTGGAAACTCGCTCGTTCAGCTACCAAAATAGCAATTTCGATGGCGCACAACAATGGCCAAAAACGAGCGAACTGCAACAAAAAATAGCGAACCGTAAACGAAAAAAATCTCATTTAGTGACGAATTAAGCGCCAAAACAGACAGGCGATTCAGTTTGTCAGACAAGCGCTAGACACCGACATGGATACTCGTGCACGTGCACTGAGAGAAATGTGTTTAGAATGTATGCTCGAATGCTGGATTCATGAGCATGAACGTTAACTTTCAAAATATGCAAAGAAAATAAAACATGTGCCTAGTTATTTATTTCTATGAGAAATCTAAATTCCTTTCGCAGAGAATATTACTTTTAAAAATATTTAAAGTCCGCTTTAGTTTTAGAGTGCACAGTTACGGAAAGGAGACCAGGTTGAGGTCTAGGTCCCCGTTTTGGGTTCGGGATTGGTATCGGTTTGCAGAGGCCTGGTCATCGCGGGGGTTGTGGAGTGCGGGGTGCTGTCAAGTGCAGAAGGACGAACGGTCGACAGTAGATGACTCGGCACTATCTATGGCCAGGCATCGATTGGTTTGCCATGGTCTAAACTCAACCTCCTGGTGGTGACCAAAAACCCTTTCCTTTAACGCCGCCGACTCGTTTGCTGTTTATGGCCTTAAACGCCATTTTGTGCGCACTCATTCACGCCACGGTTTGACATTGCCATACTGGTGTAGCGTTCATCGTACTTCGTACTTTCGAACATCCCCCCGAATACCTCCTTCCTGTTTCATTGTTCGTCTGCTATTGGATCCATGGATCCATTGTCTGCACGGGCAGGACTCATACTCTCATCGCCATCGCCATTGCCATCCGCATCCTCATCCGCTTCCTGTGGGCGCTGCATTCTCCCATTCTGACAGATTGTTGCAAGGGCAAGTGCAATATTAGAACATGATTTATTTATGCAATTTTTACCATAAAGCGAGCAATTTTCGTTCACTTTGCAGTGCGCGAATTTTCCCCGTTTCCATTTGGCATTTGTCTATCATTTTCGGTGGCGCGAGCTTACAATTTGTATTTCCCAACCACTTTTTCCGTGTGGGTTCGTTTGGGGATTTCACCATGTAGTGCAGTCATGTCCATTAGTCGATGTGTCGGCACGTCAATTTGTTTGGGTCCGTTCGCTCCTCCATCGACTTCCATGTCTATATGTGTCTGTTCATCGACAAACTACCGGCACTGACTTGCAATGTTGGCATTGGAAATTATGATATGGAAGGCAATCCGAATCCGAATCTCGAATTGGAATCCGCGCAGTTCGGGCCTAATAAGTTCTTACTGTGCACTCACATTTTGGCAATTAGCCGTGGCATATTGACTGTAATTAGTGGAAGGGTCGAAAAGATGAGAGGGTTAACTAATGGAATGGTTTTTAGGAATGCTTCTGGAGTGATGATGATGGCACGTTGATGTGTGATTCGTTTGATCTTCGACTCCATCAATATGAGTAGAGTTTGATGCATTTCGTCAGTGATTTTGTACGAAGGAGATGCAGAAAAAACTGAATTTTCTGTAATCAAATTGGGGTGTAGAAAACCTTTGTAGCATGTTATTTCTAGAGAACCCCCGTGTGATAAGATTTTCATTAACGCCTAGAATAAGCATTCACCCTCGGCTTTCATCACAAGCGCACCACCATGATAAATGTTTCCTCTATTCCCTTTAAGCCAACATAATCAACCGCAATCAACACCAAAGAGCCAAAAGCAATAAAAGCAGAAAAAAGCATAATCAACATTTTTATCATTAGCGATAGAGAAATATGCAAAGCAGAGCGAAGAACGAGCCAAGTATTTCCAAAAGGGAGAATGCAGCGGAAAAACTAAAAGGGGGGTTTGCGAATGGAAATGGTGCTGGAGCTGGGGTGTGGGGTTCTGGAGAAATGAAATGAAGCACATTATAAATGCCAGAGTACATGCTAACTACAACAATTATCCTTAATGTTGCCAGAAACTGCCATTAGGGAGAAATGCGGGAGGGAAATCGCCTTGTCCATGGCTGATCACTTGCTGGAAAGAAATTCAAATTAAAATGCTTCCAATGGTATGCAAAATAGTTTCAATTTTCTGCCAGAGAGCCCTCCAGGAATGCTCATTATTCAACCGGAGACGGAGAAGTTGAACAGGACACGACACGGTTCAGATAGATGGATGGGAATTAAATATGAAGGAATGTGCAGGACAGCTTGAATCAATATCGCGAGTCAAATTGCAGTTAATTACGGCCCAGTTGTGAGTTTTTCCCTTTGGCTAGCGGCCTGCTGCCTATTGATTCACGCTAATAAACCTCAACCTTTTAAACAGAGGACAAACGCCTGTTAACAAGGCGCCACAACACGCGATCGACACCATTACCAACACCCCGTCTAAAGGATACGGAATACCGAATGGGAATATAGGGGTAGCATTACCAAACACACACACTTACACATATTTATACATAATATATATCCTTTAGCCTATGGGCCACCACCCTCTGTAATCAAAGCCAGCTGCCAACTGCCGTCTGCATTCCATTTACCTTGCTCAGAGCACTTTTCAATTATGTTATTAAAACAAGCAAACGGGCAGTTAAGGACCCTTTGCAGGACCTGCCCAACATTGCGTGTCTGCCCGCTTGCTGTGTGTTGTTAGTTTTGTAGACTTTTTCTTCTTTTTTTGCCTGTTGTTGTGTGTTGCTCCAAACACTCTGCTCACATACTCGGGATATACTCGTTAAATATATAATTCTGGCTTTTTAGAATTTCCCAACTCATAAATGCTGCAGCAATAGTAATGGCAGTGTGGCAAACATGAAAATTCAATTATGAATGCCCGGCTTAAGGTTGACGCCCCGTAATTTCCATCCCCATAATCCCGCGCCGTCCAAGTCTGTGGCTCAAGGCAATTTGCATGGGTAAATATTGTAAATCTATGACGGGTTTGCTTGCAATCATTTGCAATCGGAGACCGCAGCCATCCAGTATGAGCAAAGCTATTCCATTCGCTTCTGATGCGAATCGCACAGACGTCGTCTAATTATGTCGAGTGGCAAACAAGATACAGATACAGCTGCAGATACATCTACAGATACTAACGCATACTCTCGCACTCACTCGCATGCAGTCGAATGCAAATAAAAATAAATATTTACATTCAATTTCGACAAACGCGGCAGCCACTGAGCGCCAACTTTGCCAAAGGAAAATTGTGCGTAAAAAGCGTTGGGAACAGTCGACGCATATTTGTTAACCTCAAGCAACAGACCCAAACCCGAACCTCAAACAAGATCCAGAACCTGAACGCAAACCTGAACAGCACTGAAAGAAAATAGGCTATGAAAGTGGTCATATTTTGAGAACGGTTAAGTGATTTGACAAAGAAAAAGCTAGAAACAAGTTAAAAGCGAAGTTTTTTTTTATAAAAAAATAATTATGCATATCCGCTCTTAGTTATAAACTTTTATATTTTTTCCAATGTATTTGTGTTGTTTTATATTTAAAACATCTCAAAGTTTTCTCTCGGTGTCGCACGAGTTCGATTTCGATGCCGCCCAGACAAAATCGATTACCGACTGATTGACTGAAATGCTGCGTACCAGCGCCCAACGCCCATCGCCCATCGAATGGTTTGCAGCAGGTTAAGTTTGGCATATAGATATATCGCTATGGCTATGAAGGATATATATCTATCGCTATATGGCTATATGGCTACATGGCTATAACGGCAGCTTCGAGGACCGAACTGTCTGTTAAAATGGTAATTGACTTTTGCGCGTAACCACAATGTGTTTGTAAACTTGTTGCCATGTTGTTGTCTATGCACACACAACCTTGCGCTCCGCTGCAATTCCACGTTGCAATATCGCGGAGATGCAGGGCCGAGGGGATTTCCCGTGAACCCGAACCCGTGCCCGATTGCAATTTTACAAAATGCTAGCATACGCCAAGGCGCCAAGCTCCGCCCCCTAGCCATAATGTCATATTAGGGTTTATCAACTGGCATGGCTATGAAAATTTAGAGCGCTCCCTCCACTGCCGCTCGCAGGACGCGGGGGGAGCAAGGACGAAGGGGAACGATGGGACGACAGCCTGCAATTTTCAATTTCGCGCACACTTTGCACAGATAATAGAAATTTCTTTCGCTCCTCGAGTTCCTTCTGCCACTGGAGTTTGCTGCCTGCTTTTTGCTCAGCTCTACTCTACTCTACTCTGCTCTGCTCTGTTCTGTTTTACTCAGCTCCGTTCTGCGTTTATTGACACAAATCGCAAACGCATTTGGCATAAGTACCGGCCAACAAGCTGCCTGCTTTTCCCCGCTTTTCCTCATGGCCGCCATACCATTTGTACTTATTGTTTTCCTCCTCACCAGCACTTCCACCACCACCCTCTTAAAGTATCTGGGTTATGAGTGGTTTAATGGCAACTCGCTCGCTCTCGTGCTTTGTGCAGCTTTGTTGGTCGTTGGCTTCATCCAGCTTGAATGCTTTCTCCGACTGGTTAGTTCTGGCCAAGTTCTGGTGAAGGAACGTAACTATTTCCTAAGCTGCTTAGCCAAATGTCTAATGCTTTGCTTAGACAATTGCTAAAAGGAAGATTTAGAAAGAGAAATTGCAGCAAGCCATAAGAATTGAAACTAATTTCTTTGACAAATAGAAAGAGTTGAACTATTCGAATGCCAAGTAAAATGTATTAGGTAATACGAGAATTTCCCAATCAAGGCCTAGTATCCCACCACTAATTAACCAAAATGTTCAAGTACCCAAGTAATAAAGCACTTTCCTTGATGGCCTCTCCACAATGCCAATCAAATGTGCGGCAAGAAGAAGTCATTTCCGACTTTTGCATAGGAAGGGGAGAAATATTCGCATAATTATGACTTCAGAGCGGTTACAGTCTGGCAAATTTTCCATGTGAATGAATTTCGCACAATTACACACGCGTAGGCAGAACCACAAAAAAAATAAATACGAATGCTAAAGCCGCCAAAAAAAATTGAAACTGGGGGAGTGAGCTCATGTCGGCACATGACGAGAAGGCAGATCAACTTCATTCACAATTAAGCTAAAAATACATGCCCCCCAGTTCGCTGAATATAATTTATTGTCAAGTGCAGAGTCACAACATTCAAGATGTAGATGTGTAACAGTCGCAACAGTCCAAAATAATTGGGCAGCGGGGAGCCCCTGAAATGCTGTGGTGTGGTGTGGTCTGGTCTGGTTCAGGTCTAGGTGTAACAAAGAAGAAACTCTGGGAAATACGCAAAATGTGGGGATGGATATGGATAGAGGTGGAGTCACGCTGTCGCTCACAGAGAAATACAAAAAAAAAAAAAAAAAAAAAAAAATCGAAAGGAAAGGAAGAAATAGCGCTGAGGGCTGGGCAAATCAACAACGCAATCTTAATGAAGGCAATAATTCAAACAAAATGCAAAATTCCCCCGGCAAACTGAAGGAAGTCACGGCGAGTCACTCACTTCACAGCGAAGACAGCGTTGAAAAATTACCGCCCAAGAAAGAATTCCTTGTTGAAATTAAATTTTTACAAAATCAAATAAAATCCAGCGTGTGGCAGTCACTCACTCACTCAGTCGCTCGCTTTCTCAATTTAATTCCCTTGACTGCCTTTTTGGTCGATCCTCCCCCGATTTTAGTATACCCCTTATTAATTAGTTTGTATATTTTTGGCATACGGAACGCGCAACACGAAATTGTTTAACATTTTATCCCGGCACATTAAGTGGCAACATTTGTCAATTTGTTTTCGGTTGTAATTTTTGGGCCCAGAGCGGTTGGGTCACCTCGCAATCTCTTGGACTCTTGGGTGTTTTGTGTGTAGTTAATGGCCAAACATTTGCCTAAATAATGAGGCACCGGTGTATTGCTTTGAATTCGATTTGGCTTGATTAAAAATATATTTCATTGTCGAGACCCGTTGGCTGTGTAAGTGGGTCGTCAGTCCTCAGTCCTCAGTGGTCGATGGGCAGTGGGTGGATCACTTTGGAGGCGATTGCATTAGCTTCACGAGAAACAACAGCTGAGAAGCTAATCAGGCAAATGTGGCACAGTTTTCGTTAAGGTGAATTCATTAGTACACCTCCCCATACTCGGGTGCAGCTCGTTTTGGGGGGCAGGACAAATGACTGAAGTGGAGTCGTAAGCCAGGTGGCACTGAGTAATGCCTTTTGGAGAGAAAAAAATTGGGAAAACTCTGATCATTTAAAAGTTAAATGAATAAAATGTATTTGTAAAGACCCATGCAATATTCAAAGAAAATGTGGATAATATCTTTATCAAAAATTAATCTTTTCCTTAAACCGCCTCTATTTTTCAATACTAGTGATTTCTTTTTTTATAGTGAACCTTGTTGTTTATTTAATACCAACGCCTTGATATTGTATTTCTAATTTAATCCGCTTCCATGTTTACTGAAATCTAGCTCGCATAATTAAAAGTGAAAAACGAGGGAAAATGAAAACGCTCGCCTATTTCCTGTCGCCCAGCAATGCAATTTTCACTTTTTTCCGCCGTGTCGCTCCGTTTTCTCATTTTGTCAAATAGCCTCAAGGCGGAAAAGCCAGTTGGTAGTTGGCAGGAGTAGGCAGGAGGGCAGGGCAAACTTTCGAAATTTAACGCCGGTCACAATGGGGCAGCAACCCACCCGAAGGAATCGCCGACGACTGCCGCCAGCCGCAGTGGCGGAGAACAATTACCACGGGTTTTTCGCTTTTTCGGTCTTATGCAAACAGGAAACGCATAATGAACAAAGTCCGAACGAGGAGCTCAGCTCAGGAGTCAACTCACTCGCTTTTGCCTGGAGTGGATGGAGTATCAAGAATGGAGCACGCGACTCCATATACCCGGACAAGCAACTCCAGCAACTCCAGCAACTCCGGCTCCTGGCCGGCATTCATTCATTCATTTTTGAGCGGTTTCGTGGTTAACAACCGCTTCCTTATCCTTATTATTTTAATGCCTGCGGCAGCATTCCATCTTACTTACATTTTTCTCCACGCCGTGTTGTGGCTTAAATATTTTAACTACTGCCAGAGCTACTAGTTGGCTGTCTGTCTGGGCCGGGTCTTGGTCTTTGTGCCCGTAATTGGGGTTAACTGCGTTGTGAGCAGGTGAGCAGGAGTACTGGTGAGCTGGTGAGCCGGTGAGGAGCCATCATTGTGTGTTAAAGTGTGCCAAAAGGAAAAGTACAATTTTCTGCCGCACTCATAAATTGTCCGTGCTGGGGTTTAAATTTTTGGTTTTCCATTTCATTTCATTGCATTCATTTCTTTTCTAGCTTGCGGGCGGGCAGTTGAAAGCAATTAACTGCAATTGAAAGTGAAATTAAATTTGAATGAATGTTGAGCCCCTAAAACTGTACAGTGTGTTTTTGACAGAGTGTCAGAGTTGACACGCATGTTGAGAAAATTCAATTAAAAAATTTCACTGCAATCGTTGCGCTGTCTGTCTTTCTGTTTTTCGCCAACTCATCGTCGATTCAGTTGATAATTATTTTTACGCGCCGAGTTGCAGGGTAAAGTGCATTAAAAATGCAAATGGCAACACTTTGCCACTTTGATGCCACTGTTGCCAGTGTTGTCACGTTTGCCGTTTTATTAATTTATTAAATTAAAAACAACGCAAAAGGAGGCAACTGCGCACCGCCGTCTCCACTCTGGCATGTGTAATTGTAAATTTATGAGCGTGCCACAAATAAAAAGGAGGCTCCAGTACTACACAGTACTACAGTGGCAACAAAAAAAAAAAAAAAACCAAAAAAAAAGGACCAACGAGTTCAACTGGGGCGCACTGTCAATCGTGTTGCATGAATTATTAATTATTTGCTTTTCGCACACACATCCCGATAAAGGGACGGCGATTCATGCCACAGATACAAACATATGTATATAGCGCGGCAGTGTTGCAATGCGGCAATCGGCTGTCAACTCCGCCACTTTGACAAGGGAAACACTAATAAAATTATTAACCAAAATGGCAACAGAACCAATAAACAAAAAAAACAAAAGGAATTCGTTACGTCCGTGATTGGCAATAAAAAAGCGAAACCGAAATTAGTTTAATCTAATTACCTGTCACGCTTTATTGTCTTTAGCGTAACGAAATGGATTTTCAAAAATACAAAGTCAATGCCTAGGATTTTTCCAGGGGCGTAAAAAAAATAAAAATGGAAAAGTACGTATTTTTAGGTGGGTAGGTAATGCGAGCATCCAACCCCGGGGACCCACGCAGGACTCGCAGTTCTCCACCCCTGGCCGCCGCCTTATTTATCCTGCGTTTTCCCCCGGGGACACGGGCCATGGCATTTTCCTTGGCTCTCTGTGAATTATTCAGACCTTCAATCGATGACTGGCTGCCCGAGCATCTTCATTGCATAGTACATATCGAAGTACATATACACTCGTACCTACACATACACAGCACACGCCTCCCGCCCCCTTTTTTTGTATATCCCTCAGTGCTGCTGACAGTTTATTTGCCAAATTGCTTGCATGTAATATGAAACTTTTTTTCTGGCCATTTCTGTTTCGGGGCTAATTTTTAGTTCGGCAAAGGGATCCCAGAAAAAAATTGTGTCCTTGGGTGTGTGCTAAATCGAAAATCTGTAACACGCGTCACACGGCATTAAATGAGAAGGATATTTTATGAGGCGGAGGGGGTTAGTCCCCTAATATGGCATGACTCAACCGAATTCCACGTAGAATTTTATGGCAGGGAGACCAATCTTTGTTGGTTTATCTCTTCACTTGACTACATACACTGTGAGAATTAAGCGGTTTGAAGCTCATGCGAACTATGGTCAAATATTAGATACATTAGGTACATTTTTGAAAGTATGGCCATACGTCAGTCCATATAAACTGCACCCCATTGTTCACTGCTACTGACCATAATTCATGGAAAGTTTTAAATTTGAAAATCTGGCGCTGGAAAATGAAAAAGGGGCATAATGGAGGCACAGCACTGTTATTGTTGCGTTATAAATCTAATTAGAATATGTGAGCGTTCGGGGCCCGTATCTGAATATGCACGTAGACTAAACCAATTCCATTCAACATCCCCTTCCATGGGCTCATTTCATATGCTCACCGCATCTGGCCGCATCTGAAAATTGCCAATGGCGCCGCTGCGTCTGGGGTAATAAATTTGATTTGTTTCAAATTACAGAAGAACGCAATTTTATCTTCTTCTCCTTCTTTTCGGTTGCATTTTTTCGGCTGAGCCGGCAAATCGAATTGAATTTTTGAATCCTTGAAGCTGCGGTTGCTTTTTGTGGGCAATCTTCATAATTTACATAAGCAAATCAAATTGTAAACGTAATATGAACACAATGGAGGCGGGATGAAAAAGGAGTCTGAGCCAAGCTTTGAATGGAACTATGTTAAGTGGATGGCGCAGATTTTCTCTTTTTATTTTCTCCGTTTTTTTTTCACATTTTTTTTTTTTAGAAATGTGTCAGCTTTTTGCGAAAGCCTTCTTTGTTTTAGTCAATGCGTCGTAAGGGAAATTTAGCTCAAGTGGTGAGTAGAGAAAGTTGAAAGGATTGCCACCCGGAAAGAAAGAGTGTGAATCCTAAAACCCAGACCAAATAAAAAATCCTTTGAAGTGAAAGTGTTCAATAAGTGTGCCACTTGTTTTCTTCTTTTTAGTTCTTTTTTCTGCCCAACACTAGAAAACAATCGGTTTGCAGTGTGACATTAGGGACACTTACCAATACTACTGGCCAGATTCCCATCGAATTAACATAAATGACAAGCACATTTTTTTACTTGTATGAATCGTGAACAAACCTAGTGAAAATTGTGTTAAATTTCTGTACCAACTGTGGTTGCCATCTGAAAACGTGGATATTTTATAACAACAGACCACGAAGCAAGCGAATTTCATCTACTCGAATACCAAAATTGTGGAAACATAAGAAAAATTATTGAAAAAGCCCAGCAATAAAAACATAATGAAGCCTTTAAAAACGGCACATTAAGGTATGCGGATAGCAATATCTTGATATCATGTAATTTATATTCCTTCATGTGGGTTTCTGGCTTTTCCAGAGCACCCGTTTCCAGTTACCCATCATAGAGCCCCAAAAATCGAGACACCTTGTGTGGCCTTCAGTTTGCTGTCAACTCTTTGCTTACTAGGAGTGACAGATTGAGGTACCGGACACACAACATATTCTTTAGCAATCTGCGTTTGCGTACGCACATATATATAGATATATGTCGTTTGGATCGTGAATAGGCCGTATCGGTAGCTATGTCCACTGCTATGGCAATGGCAGCAGCGGCCTCCTCGAGTGCCACGGCAGCAGCAGCAGCAGCAGCAACAACGACGGCCATTAGCAACTCCACCACAAACACCACAGCGTCACCGGCAACAACCAACACGATGAACATCACCACGAAGACCATAACGCCGGCAGAAGTACCAATGGAACCAGCTCCAAGTATGGCTCCCAAAGCACTGGAAATCGAAGATTCTGGAACGAATGAGACAGATGACTTGGAGCAAGGTGCCCCAAAGCCACGTAGGCAGCGCAAAACGACAGTGGTGCACACCTGTCCCCGCCCGCCGGGTGGCTACAAGTACTCCATGGAGTTTCTCTACGGGATCGGTAGCGGCATGGCCGGCGTAACACTCAATATACCAACGCCCTCATCGATCACCCCTCGCACCGTAAGAACCACGGCCCCCCTACTGACCACTCACATGCCATTGCTGACCACCATGGGCGTGGCGCCACCACGTTCGTCAGGCATTCGTTACGCAGGATCGGCTGGAGGCGCCAATGGAACCACGACAACAGCATCTACGACTCCCACCACAGTCACAACATCAATTGGCTCGCCGGGATCGGGAGCCGGAGCCGAAGCAATGACAAGTCCAGTTTCATCTAGTGGGATGCCAGCAGCGGGCGGCATACAAGCTGCCCAGTTCATATACCAGGGATATCTGCCCACTGGACCGCAGCGACGCCTGTGGCACGCGGAGAACGCAGTTTGGCAGTTTGATAGAAATTATCCATACAATCAGGCATACTCGCCGCCATATGGCATACCCATGATGCCGGTGGGCTTTGAGCATCCGTATGGGCAGAGAATAATATATCCGGGCTACTACAATCAGACTGCTGGTGGAATCAATGCTGCTGCGGTGTCGGGATTGACACGCACTAGTCGTCAGGTGGCCCAACAGCCACATATACTGGCACAACCCGCTGTGGGAACAGAAAATAGCGAGGAAGCGCCTGCAACACTTGGCAACGCTCCTCAGGTGAGCAGCCCGTGGCGTTATGGAAGACCGGGAACACACCGCGGACGACAGGCGGTGCCCACTGCAGCGGCATCAGCTTTGCTGCACAGGGACTCAAAGACTTTTTACAACAGCATCGCCAGTGGAATGGGTGGTGGTCCCCGTTTTAAAGCACCCTTTGTGGCAAATGTACGTAGTTTTCAGGGAGGAGCTGTGGCAGCCGGCGGACCTGCAACCGCAGCAGAAGTGGCCACAAATGTAGCTGCAACGGGAGCAGCAAGCTCCAGCGAGCAGAATGTGGCAACCAGTCGCAACAATCAAGAAGCTACGACCCAAAACAATCCCAGAAATCGTCACAATGCCAAACGGGGTGGCAAGAGTTCGCTTGGAAAGGAGCACACATCCAACTCCTCCGGATCCCTATCCAATTCATCCTCGAAGTCCCAGCTGAACAAGCGTCCCAGCTCGAACACATCGATTTCACCAATCAAGCATCCGCATCGCACTTATAGAAACCGGATGCGTTATACTGCACCGGAGCCATCCGAGCAAAAGGCGGTGACCACGTCCGTTCCAATAAGTAACTACCAGCCACCGCAAGCAACAGTGCGAAGAGTTTCGAAGTTCCAAGGAGCAAATGCCTATCAGGGACAAACTTCCGGTAGACAGCAATCTCGCTACTACCAATCGAGGCACATGGATGCTTTCGTCTACCAATCTGGACACTATATGGTTTATGCAGCGGGAGCACCGCCTGTGGGATTTGCAGCAGGAAAACCGGGAGTATCAAAAGCAACCGGAGCACCTGCTGGATCAGCAGCAGGAGCAGCAGTAGCAGGAGGTGGAGGTGGAGGAGCAGCTACAGTGACAGCCAGCAGCGCCACTTTGGAGGGCGAGCAGCCGCTGGACTCGGACTTTGATCAGCGCCAGGAATATGCTGACTTGGGTCTGGATCCAGCCAATGGCGGCTTCTCCTCCGACCTGGAGCCGCCCGCTCTTAAGCAGGACACCTCCGAACTGGACGCTCAATCGTGCCTGCTATCGCATCCAAATTCCGAACTAGACGGCGATGATAATCACTCTCTCACCAGTTTTGCACCCAGTGTGGAGAGCGATGATTCCGAAAGTGAACTAAGCGATGCCTCCGTCGAGTCGGTGGTGCGCGATATAATGGTCAGTTGTCTAGCAATGGCCACCGGGGCTGAGGAGCCCGATCTCAGTGGACCAAATCTGGTGCCCTACGGTGATATGCATAACCTAAAGGAGCTGGACAGAAAGAGTCCCCAAACCAATGGATACAGATCCCACAGGCAATATCATCAGTCGCATTATCCCTACCATTCGCAACTTAGTCCAAGAGGCTTAAGCTGCTGCGGCGATATGTTGAATCAGCACTCCGAAGATTTGGTATTCAAGTTAGACCAGAGTCAGCCGGATGCCATTGAAAGTGGGAAGAAGATCCACTTGAAGGAAATAGCCGAGGAGCCGGACAACATCTCGATGGCCTCAAATCTCTCCTGCAGTCCGTCAGCCAGTTCCAGCAAGAGTGTAATGGCATCCAAGTCCAATATTACAATGGTAGGTGAACTCTAAAATCAACGATAAATTGCTATAGCTCTCAGGGGACTAATTTCCTACTTTATTTCTTCGGAAGATTAATTCCATCATTGCATCTGTTTGTCTGAGGTTTTTCTAAGATTTACGAAATAAAATCTTAGCCATAAACATTTTAATTTTATGAGGAAATGAATGTGGAAAACTGAGACCTTTCCAGAGTCCCCTAAAAAATATATTCGGTTTCCGAAGAAAGCTTCAAATTGTCCAAATTTGTTCATTCCACACTCTTATCCCAACCCCTAAAGCCAGAAGAACACGATGATGATGAACTGCCCTTGGTGGTTCACAATCGTTATTGGCGCGAATTCTTTGGTTACACGCCAGCAGATCGCTTTTTACTGCGAGCCAAGTTGGTGGAAATGAGACGTCCGCCGAAAATAATGGGCTGCAAGAACAAATGGGAGCCCTTGTCCCTGTCCGTGTGGAGGAAGTTCCTCGAGTCTCAGCAGACACGTCACGTTTACAAGACCAAAATGCGACTGTGGCGTGCCATTTACACAGTGGCCATGGTGAGTTTAACTGGGAGTATTTAGAAAGAAGCCTACAGTTTTCAGTTCATTTACGATCTACAGAAAAACTATCCAAGATATGGACTTTATTTGGTGGGCTCATCCATTTCGTACTTTGGTTCCAAGTGCTCAGACATGGATATCTGCATGCTGGCCTGCACAAATCCGAACATTGATCCCCGCATGGAGGCCGTCTATCATTTGCAAGTCATGAAGGCGCTACTGAGCCGCACGAATATGTTTCAGGATTTCAATTTGATCGAAGCACGGGTGCCCATACTGCGATTCACCGACCGATGCCACAAAGTGGAGGTGGACATCAACTTTAATAACTCCGTTGGAATCAGGAACACCCATCTCCTGTACTGCTACTCCCAGCTGGAGTGGCGAGTTCGTCCGATGGCCTTGACCGTGAAGCAGTGGGCCCAGTATCACAACATCAACAATGCCAAGAACATGACCATATCGAGCTACTCGCTCATGCTAATGGTCATTCATTTCCTGCAGGTTGGAGCAAGTCCACCTGTGCTTCCCTGTCTGCATAAGTTACATCCGGATAAGTTTGGTCTGCTGCAGCCCAACGATTTCGGTTATGTGGACATGAACGAGGTGATGGCTCCGTATCAGTCGGAGAACAGCCAATCCCTGGGTGAGTTGCTGTTGAACTTCCTGCACTACTACAGTGTGTTCGAGTACGGAAAGTATGCCATCTCGATACGGGTGGGTGGTGTTTTGCCCATAGAAAAGTGCCGGGCAGCCGCGGCACCCAAAAACGATATACATCAATGGAATGAGCTGTGCATCGAAGAGCCCTTCGATCAGACGAATACAGCTCGATCGGTGTACGATACGGATACCTTTGAGCGGATCAAAGCCATCTTTGTGGCCAGCTACAGGCGACTGGAATCGACGAGGAATCTCAGTGCCATATTCGAGGACTACGATGGACCCACAATAATGATGCAGCAGCCATCGGTGGACTCAGAGGTCGAGCTCTACGAGGGTCAGCACCACCGTTTGCTACCGAATCGAGGCTCCTCCAGATCCAACAGCACAATGCCATCGCCGCGTCCTTCAAAACTAATGGTGGACAAGGCAACAACAGCCATTTGGGATGATATTAACAACAAACCAGATGCCCAGCCAGTAAGCAATTACCATAACTATGATGCCAGTAATGAAAGTATTGGCAACGGCAGTCAGATGCGATCCAAGGATAATCCTGTGGCCAGCCAGCCACCAATTGCTTAAAAATCTCACCTAAACGAAAAAAAACACTCAGCACATTCAAAACACACTGAAAAAGAAAAGAATTGTTTGTATATACGCGCTAATCAGGATTTTAAAAAAAAATTTAAGGGTTGTGAACGGAAGTTTTTTGTAGTAGTTGCCGGACGCTTTTCAACCGATTTAAATTTGACGTTGGATAATTATATAAGCATAGTAGGAAAATAGCTGATTTTCGAATCACTTAACGTGAAATGACCATGTAAATAACCACACGCCTATCTCAACGCAAAGTCGGTCGCAAAAAAACACAAAAATCTGCTAAAATGCAACAAACTGTTTCAAATGTTTGCGTACCACAACGGCTAAACTCGTTTTCACAAGCTTCACAGCAAGACAATTGCTAAAAAAAAAAAATAGACAAAAAATATAAAGCGTGCATTAAAACAATAAAAATCACAAAAAAATAAAAAAAAAATACAAATTAAAAATGTAAAAAAAATATAAAGCAGTTTATATAGTGTAGGGAAACAAACATTTTATCTCTACACGATTCATAAGATTTTTACTGGAATAGGTTTCTAGCACAAACTATTACAAAACACTAAAAACTGTACAAAAAAAAGACGTAAAACATGAAATTTGTAATACAATAAATACGACAAAATTTGTAACTAAATAATAGAAAATGTAAAAAACGCGCAAATCTTCACAAAAAGCTTACGAGTTAAACAGTTGGGTTTTCAAACTCAACCAAGAACTTGAATTAACCTGATGATAGCGCCAAAAAAAAATTATATAAAATAAAATCATTCACCAAAATGTCGTTTGTTACTTCAATGCGTTAAAGCTTTAACTTAACTTCAGTATTATAAATGCTAATAATATATTCTCCCTACATACAAGTATGTGCGTAAATCAACCCAATGAAATCATCCATCATCCAGCTATTAAGTCCCGAATCTGAATCCGAATCTGATCCCAATCTCCATGCCTTCATTTCAACACTTGGACTCTCTGGGGTCTCGAACTATATGCGAATGAAATTATTTAGGATGCTCAATTTGATATTCCGCTCTGATTAATTCTTAGTGGTTGCCGTCATCATCGAATATCACCCTTGGGACAGACACTCTCCTCCGGATGGCCGAAATTCTCGCACATGTTTCAGTTTGGCAATTATCTAAGGAAATCAAATCAAATCATTGATGCAGCTGTTACGCCATACGCCATATAGGATAGATGAGATGACGGTGGTAGCTGGATGTACAATGAGGGGGCGTGGCAATAGTCCAGGCATTTGCCATCCCATCCACAACACTGTTACCATCTGCATCTGTTTTCGGCCAGGTCCTCCTCCGGTATCAATGGCAACCAAAAATGTCAGTGCAGCAAATTATTTCATCAATTGCAATGCTCGATTTCAGGAGCTCCAGTCAGTCCACACAATCAGCAGTGCGATGGCAGTGCTGTGCTGCGTTTTCGGGGTTGAATGGGTGATATGTTGGGTAATTGATATAATGCCGATGGTTCCTGTCGTCGCCCACCTAATGGCGAAAATTGTCAACGGGATTTGGTTTGGGATTTCAGATTGCAATTGGCTGGCTGGGTGGCTGGCTGGCTGGGTTGGGTGGTTTTCGAATTGGATTGCTTTGCCTGTAATGCAATATCGAATGGCGCGGCGATGGCAGCGTTTGTAGCTTCATAATCATCATCATCATTAACGCAGCCGAACAATTGTCACACTAATTTGTGCATATGTGCAAAAATGTTTGGCAATTAAACGGCGAAGCGCTGCCAGCAGATAGCAGTCAGCTACGAAAGTGCCTCAACCATTTTTCATTCAGCCAAGTAATTAATGTCTTTTGTTAATGGTAATGCATTTGCATTCGCAATTGGAATTATACCCCAATCCGGGGCTAAGACAATTTGCACAACAAAGGGCGCGTTGGTCGGTGGAATGCTAGAGATGAACTTCATTAAAATTTCGCACGGAACGGAAAAATTTTGTGATGCCGCAAGGGGAGGGGAGGGGCGGCAAAAATAGAGAGCAGCAGCTGGTGCATTAAAATTCCTGTCCGGGATTTGGTCTTTGGTCTTGAATAATTATTCATTGTCATTGTAATTGGCGTGCCAGGCGCTAAATGGAATCATGAGGGGGGGGGAAAAAGGCGTGGAAACTTCGGTTGACAATTTTCATTTTTCCACCATGGCCAGCAAATTGAAGTTGCTCGATTACTTGGACACTTTTCTTCGGTTTTTTTTGTTCCTTCCTTTTTTTTTTTTGTACCTCCCACATGAGAGGTTTTCCTTTTTGTCTCGTCGAGCGGAGAAAGAGCGATTACTCCCCATGGATCTCGGGATCGGGATTGGGATTGGGCTTGGGATTGGGATTGGGTTTTCGGTCTTGGCTTTTATATTGTTTGGGACACGTACGGGAATTTTCATTCGATGTCATTTCAATTTTCCTCCGCTCCTTTTTTATGGACGCACAGAGACAAAAAGGGTTCGCTTCGGTTTGGATTGGAAAAGATGCAGCAGCCAGTCAGCCAACACACGAGACACAAGGACTCGACATGGGATTGCGTTTCTATGTCTCTGGGCCTTTGTTACCTCGTTGGTCACTGAGCAACAAATTACCTGAGGCAGGTGGACAGGACAACTGAATAAGAGAGATAGAGAGAGAGTTAACTGAACGAGTCGGGTGAATGAATAAATGAATGAGTGCCCCAATGGGCAGGGGAATGTGTGTGATGTGTGGAGTGCAGGGTTGAGTGACTTCTGATTGAGTGCAGGCCCAACTCAACAACAACTACTGCCTTATTTAAATGAACCTCAAATGCCCTTAATGCAATTTAGTTTTTCAAAAACAGCTCACTACATTTTTGCCCATATTTGTTCTTTTAATTGCAGGTAAGCTCATTACGACAAACCTTTTTAACACACCACAAAAGCAGCAGCAGCAGCAGCAGTAACAACAATAATAAATAATGTTAGCGTAAGTGCTTGTCTACAATTTTAATTAGTTTTAAATGCAATTTAATGCATTTGTTTTTGGATTTTTTGTTTTTGTGTATTTGTTTTTGTCGTTTTTTGAGTCATGTTCTGGTTTGCCTAATGCCAAAGCACTTAGCATAATTCAGAAACAGAGAGCGGAATTTAAATTTGAAAACAATAAATCATTTCAACTTTGTGATAAATGCCGTGCATAATACAATGTAGATTAGTGTGGGCGAATTGCTCACATGTGTGTACATTCCCGCACAATTAGAAACGCATTAAATATTTAAAATCCAGCGACACATTGTGGAAATGTTTTCCGCGCTTAGGACAAACATTTGGTTTTGTTTGCACGCACTTGATTTTATTTACTCTACGCCAAATGAAAGGGATCTTAGTTTTGTACAAAAGAGCACTAATATAGATTAATATTAAAAATATGTTCTACAGTGGCGCACATCGAAAGCCATTTTAGAATTTATATTTGTATTTACGCCAGCACTTAGAATTTATTATTCGGGGAACTCTATTTTACGATCTATCATAAAAATTAAACTTGCGACAGATGACATTCGTTTTGTTCGCTAGTTTTATGACTCATTTATGGTTTGTTTTTCAGTTTCCGCCCTTTGCGTTTAAAACAACTCAATTTCTGTAACGGCCACGCCCCCTAGATAGTTAAACGCCTTGGCCATAACAATTGTGTAAGGAGCAACGACAAAAATCAATCAATGTAAAGCGCGCGGGGAAAGTTGCCCAGCGATAAAGCTTTAAGGCGTGTTTGAACTGTCGCTGCCACGCCCACTGCCTCCGCCTTTTCCGCCGATTCGGCAATCAAGCTCATTTATTATGCATTTTTCATATGACGGCTTTTCTTTTTTTTTTCGCCTTTTTTGCCTTCACTGGCGAATTCTGGGCAGACAATTTAAAATCAACCGCAAAAAAGCTGAATGTCCTGCCTCCTCAGGCTGGAAAATTGTGAAAAACCACAAGTGTGGGAAAGAGTAAGGGCGCCGAGGGAAAGGGAGAGGACACACGCATGCCAGAGTTGCCTTTGTGTGACAAGAGTGACAAGCGATGGAAACAAAATCGATCGCAACAATCCACGCACACACAAATTACCCGCATTTTTTGCTTATGGGAAAATTGAAATTCATGCAGAGCACAGCCCTTCATCATCCGTGTCCATATACATATCCATATCCATATCTGCCCGAATATATCTAGCTACAATCCATATTCCTGTCGTATCGCTGTCATCGATGGTCCTCTAACAATCCATCGATAAAGATTTCTTTTTGCACAGTTGCGGGCAAAAATATGTACATGTAACTCAAGTGTATGCATATGTATAGAAGACATATATAAATTATAAATATTACTGCTGCACTCCATGGCTTTATGTGGGCAAATAGTTCTGCTAGTAATGCGACCGCCACTGTAGTTCGTTACATAAATTGTAACTTTTTTGGGAATGTTGAAGAGTTACGAAAAGAGTTTTGGAGAGGGTCGCTTGTTTACCTGGCCCCTGAGGGTTGCCACATGCACATTTGCATATCGTTTCAAGTGCGAGCCAAGTAAAAGGGGTCGTACTTATTTTTTTTTGGTGGGAAGTAGGCGTGGCACTGCTTATCGCCGCAACACTTGCCGCGAACGGGGGCAAGTATTTCCGTTGCCTGGGCACGCTTGTTAGTCGAGGAGCCGCCGGAAAAAGTGATGGTGGGGTTTGAGGGGTGGAGATATAGGGAAATGGAAAATGAGGGGGTGGTGCTGCAAGTGTCAGCTCTGCGGCAGAGTGCAGAGTTCAAGTCGAAGTTGCTGCTGGTTGTCGCTTAACGATTTCGTGTCATTTTTTGCATTTCCTTCTTGTGCTGTACGCTGGCTTTCAGTTTTATTCCTTCACTCCTCGCAGGATTTTCCTCCTGCGGTTTTCCGTTTTCAAGTGTGCGGCGGCGACCAGTCTTATCGCGTGCTACCTGTGTGGCACCTTCAGACGGCCACAGACTGGGAGAGAGTGATAAAAATTAATGCAATAAAAAGTAACAAAAAAAAATATGTATACGTATAATAAGAAAAACAAGCGGCGGCCCAGGAAAATTCATACTCGGGAAAATAAATCACCAAGAAGGAGAAGCAGCAGCAACTCGTAAATTTCTGTGACCTCTTCGTGTACGTGTTAAAAACTTCTCACGTGTCAGTCGTTAGGATCTCGCAAAAGTGAAGTAAAGTCACAGGACTCGGGCGGATGTTCGCTCTATCTGCATTGCAGAAGATAACTTTTGCCACTGTCTGGACGGGCGTAGCATTTGCATTTGCATTTGCGCCGCCTCTTGGCTCGATTATGAATTTTTGCCATAGTTATTTCACGACAACGAAATGATGAATGTGCCATCCTGGCAAAACTGAAAGCGTCTGCAATTAGTGGAAGGAATAGAGACGAGGCGGGCCAAGGAGTTGTCCTCCAAGGAGTTGTACTCGTCGCGTCGCGCGAATCCGATCAATTAAAAAGCAACTTACGGATGCCGGTGGTCATGGTGCTGCAGACTGTCAGCTCCTTGGCGTTCGCCGTGATTAATTTCAGTGCCCATTTGCATGCGCCATGGTGAATGATGCCATAATCCTTGCTGGCTGCTGTCCCATCAGCAGATCCTGGCTCATTCCTCGCTGCTAGTTTAAGTAATTTGCGGCCTTAACTGGAGGGCATTGTGAATATGTTAAGCAGCACAAAACATTTGCAACACAAGTCCTTTTAATGAGAATCCAATTCGGGAGTTTAGTCATGAATTGTAAGCAGTATTTTGGGCATTTCATTACACGTTTTTCATTGGAGATCCCCTTGTCCTTGGGACTTCTAAAAGAGTATTTAGATATTCGGCTTCCAACTTTTTTTGTTCTCCTCCCCGCTAAAAGAAAGAAATTAAAAGAACTCGGAGTTGTGCTGGCAGGGATAAGGCTTAAGTGTCTGCCCGGGCTCAGACTCCTGTACCTGGAAAGTCCTGCGCACTTTTGCAGGACCTGGACAACGTTGCAGTCCGCGCGGCGAGGAATATTACAAAAAACGTGCCAAACGTTTATTTAAAAGGATTTATGTGCGTTACGTGCTAAATGTGAAATAATAATTTTTCTCACTCATTCTTTTTACCCTCGATGTCGGTATTTTTCCCTTGCTTTCTTTTCTTTTTAATACCTCTTGCTGCGAGTGCAGAATGCAGTTAGAGTGGGTGAGCGAATTTATCTCCCCATCTCTTTCTGTCTGTCTCTCTATCTGTGCGGCATTAACTCAAGTCCTTTTCGCAATTTTTATTGAGCTGACCGAAGAACGCATGCAATTTTTGTGGTAAAACCCGAGGCTTTTGGACACGGACTTTCCAACTGAGATTTTTCCGACTACCAACACTTAATTGCATTTCGAGTTGCTGTTGGTGGTGGCTGTTGGTTGTTGTTCCAGTTGTTGTTGTGATTCCTTCATCAGCTCGTTGTGGGTCTTAAGTGCTAGCCGAAAGGAAAAGTTTTTCCAGTTTTCCCTTCTTCAATTTTTCTGTGGCTGCCATTGCCAATTTCTAGCTTTCTTCGGGCAATTTCTTTATTTGTATTGAAATCGAAAAAGCGTGGCTGGGGAATAGAGTAGAGCCCGAACTGGGAATTGGAGTGGCGGATGAAATGGACAGAGCAGAGTGGCCACAACAATGGCCAGGACACAAGTCCATGCCCAAGCCCAAGTCCAAGTCCAAGTCCGAGTTCTGGTCCATGTTCATTTTCCCAGTTGGGTTTCTACTTATTATTATGTGCTCCACCATTCTCTCTCCTAGGCTATGTAGTGCCACCTCTTTCACGCTGGATATTGCTGGCTCTTTCTAAGGCCGTCTGTGCGTTTGCTTTGCACCCCGCACGCATATAGCATAATAATTAGGTGTAGAGTCCTGCTGCCAGACTCGTCCCGTTAATGCGAGACTCCTTCTGTCTGACTTCAGTGAGACAAAGTGGGATATATGCAGGGAGAAAGGGAGACGACCAGTTGGATATGGGTGGAGATTTGGGGTCACACTTTCCACAGTTCATTTTGCGGCGCACAAAGTTTCTTAATTTTTTCCTTTGCCTTTTGTCTCTGGCAAACACGAAAAGAGAAAAGTTTTAATATGATTTGCAGTCAGACAGCTAAAAATAATTAAAGCCCAGTTGGAACAACCAGTCCCTTAAAGTCCTGTCCCTTCATCATCATCTTGGTTGGGTTTCTGAACTTTACTTAGTCATAACTTATGCATATGGATCTTGGCCTCCAGGAACTCGCAGGATAAGTGGGCGTATGTAAATAGTTTTTCTCGCAGACTTCGGCACTGTAATAAATAAATATTTTATCGTAATATATAAAATTTTAACGAAAGTTCAAACAAAGTCCAGAAAAAGTTAAACAGATTGTTTTCCCATTTTATTGTAAGCTTTATTAAAACATTTCCATATTTTCCGCAACAACTGAAATGTTATACAACAATTTTTATACATTAAACAAAGTGCTTTTGTTTCTGCTTCACCCATTTCTCCCATTTATAATTCTTTTGTCTGTCTTTATCACGATTTTCTTTAAGACTGCAACGCGTATTCGATGTTCTGTTTGTCAAAAGCAGGTTTCCTTTCTTAATTTTCTTCCGCTTTCTTTTCGAGTGTAGACAATGTGCTCCTTTTTTTACTTTGCCTTAACTTTACTTTTTTTGTGCTCAACTTATTACCTTAAACTTGGCGAAAAGGTTGTTGACTGGCTGCAATTTGTTGACACAGACAGACGACTTCTAAAGTGGGTGTAAGGATATGGGCCTGAACGTGTGTGGATAGCTACATATATATGTATGTACATACTTAAGGTACATACCTATGTGCATGTGTGCGAGTTGGGGCTGTTGTCCTTGGATGTGACTCTTGGGCATGTGCATGTACCCAAGAAGTTTGCAAATTGAAATTCATATGCGAAAAGTGTGCGTTTTTGCGCTCTTGATGTTCCGTGTCCTTTCTCACTCATTGTTTTGCATTTGTCGAGTGCATTAAGGAAAGCCTGGATTTCCGTTGTAATTTTCATTAGCAAAACGCAGCACTCCACTCTGTTGACCACGCCATGCCATTTAGTACACAGTCATTCTCTTTCTTTGTGGTCCATGGCTCTCTTTCTTGCAGTGTCGAAAGCTTTAAAGGCGCTCAAGTGAAAGTAATCTTCTGCATTTTATGTTTGTCTAATTCAATTAGGGCAAGAGAGAAGAGATATAAAAATGGAGAATGAATAAAGTGGAATAAGGACTCCAAAGGAGACCAGTATTTACCAAAAAATATCCAGACCACTGGCCAAACTTGAAGATTTTTAAAGCCATTGTCGCTTCAGAATTGAGTTAAGTTGCTATCTCTTCCGCAACGCCGACTAAGGCAATAAAACTTCAATTAAATTAAATAAATCTCTGTAAAAATGCGCAACTTTTCCATCAGTCTGGCCGTAAGACAGGGAGCAATCAACAAACAGCCTGCGGTCATCATTAAATGTCTAATTTATTTCGAAAACAACAACAGGAGGAACGGGAGCAACAACTTGGCCGAACGCAAAAGGGAAAACTCAGTTTTTACAACAGGATTTTCCATTTTCTTTGGCCAGCGCGTCGTAAAAATTGATTTAATAAAACAGGCACGTTTCCATTTGAAGTGCTGTAAATTTTAATTTAGTTGTTGCTTCTCGCACAGCTGCGACACGCCCACACTTTTCCGATGGGCGGCGCTGGTTGGGCAGGGAAACCTCATCAAAGCTGAGAGGAAAACTTTGATAGAGATCACACGACGGCCTTCATTAACAATAAGGGGAAAAAAGGGAGCAGCAGTAGCAGAAGCAGCTTCAGCGGAACCGCTTGAAACGGAACGGAAGTGACTTGTAAACCATCCTGGTTGTCATTTATTTTCTTTGTTGTCCTGTTTATTATTATCTCTTATCATTGCAGAAGTTCCACTTTAATGAGTTTTATCTAAGAGGTGGGCGGTCGTCTCCCGAATTAACTGCTATTTTCAAAGGCCGCGAGCTGTGAGCACACCGAAAGAAAATTAGAATACTTGGGGGCAATCAAATGGAAAATATGCTACTGTTACTTTGTTATTTGCTCGGCACCTGGCCACCCCGCTGCAAATGGAATTTATGAATATTTATGAGTGTGACAAAAGTTTTGCGAGACCTGTTTAGTTTCGCTCCGTTGTTTATTTTATTTAAATGCGCCTTCAGCTATGCAATTGTATATTAAATCCCCCGACTGCCACAAAATATTCCCGCTAGACAGCGACAAATGCTAACTGACAAGACAATTTCGCTGGGGTTGGCTTTCTGAGCAAAAGTTTTGTCGGCTGGGATAGAATGGTTAGAGTTTGGCCAGGATCCCTAGCAGCTGACAGCCTTGGCAACAACAGCAAATAAATACGGCAACAGCGGGCTACAGCAAAACTTGCCACTCTGACACACGTTGACATCGAATTATGCAAAAATGGCAAAAGGCGAATTAAAAATGCAAATTCCCATCGACCAAAGTTGAAGGACACCCCTGAAAATATATACACAAAACTTGGCCACGGGGTTGGAGACACGGAAAATGGAAAATGGGAAATGGAAAATGGTACCGAGTAGAGGGTCTATGTCCAAGAACTAATCAAGTCCGCCTGACAGTCGTCGTGGGCTGGAGCAGATCCCAGGCTAGACATTATTTGATGATGCTTGAATTGACTCGGACAACTCAAGTGGAAATATCACATTTCGGCTGGGTATTTTGGGGGAAAATATTAGCCAGGAAAATGCGCTTGCTTCTCGAACTTGATTTTGAGCTGGAACGTGAACTGAAATGATAATCGTGCTCTTATCTAGTGGAAAATCTTTTGGGCAGCGATTTTCCAAATATATTTAAATTTCAAATATGAATTTTTGTTAGCTTTTGTGATTATCACGTTTCACGTGTACCTTCAAGTTAGATACAAGTTAATAATATACAAATTTAACTTTTATTGCACTTGTATACTTGTATGTTTTAAAGTTTATATATGTTGCTTGAACTTCAGCAGAGTGAAAACATTTCATTATTTCTATTCATTGACTTTGGTTGTCAGCTCACGCCTACGTTTAGTATGCGCTTCAATTGAAATTGTTTTGCGGGTGGGTTTATTCATGTGATTGTCATTCGCTTACGCATGAAAATGCGCTCTGGCGTGCACATGAAAATAAATTGAAAAAATACCTTTGCCGCTTGGATTCTAGTCGGCATCTTTCCCTCAGTCAACGCTTTGTCAATCTGTCGGTTTTCATATTTTCAACATTTTCCCAACAAAATAGCTTAACTGCCTGTGTCAGCTGCATGCGGTTGTGGTGGTGCAGGATGTGGCAAGGTGGGACGCGGTGGTTCTCAGTGGTGGTGCCCCCAAAACCCAATAAGTATGCAGTAGGGTTTGCCATTGTCAACTGCCTCTGATTGCTGGCTGAAATGCTGCTGAGCTTCTTACCTGACATTACGTATACGCCATGCTGTGTGTCGCGGGGAGTTTTTATTGCTTTCGATTTTCATTTTGACTGCTCGCACGTGCGGCGACATGACAAGGTTTTTCAAGGAAAATCGAAACGTTGAGAGAGAGGAAAAACTGCCACGCCTGTGTCCCCTTTGCGAAACTTTCCAGTTCGATGGCGTAAATTTTCTTTAAGCATTATTTTATTACATATTTCCCAGGCAGCCGGAGCCGCCTTGTCCTTTTCATCCGCTGCTTGGCTGGGTTTGTTTTCGCTTTGCGTGAAATTCAATTTCCCATTTGCCACACATTCAGTTCATGTAGCCAACTGAGACTTTTCTTTTTCCCTTTTTTTTTGTTTGCCCCAGCCATCACGACACTCTCTATTTCTCCGCCTCTCGATATAAAGATATTCATTCAGCCTGCCACACGACTTCATTTTTGCATATATCTGCGAAGCGAAGGAATTGGCAAAAATAAGCCACTACAGTGCGTTTCGACGTTGTAAGGATGAGATTATTTTTCCGCTTGCTGAGTTTATTATTCTAGCAGTTTATGGGCTAATGAACTTTAGTTACTATTGAAAATTATTGTCAATGGAGGGATTTCTAAACAAATCTTCTTCAAAACTTTAGTTGTGAAATTACTGATCTAGAGTTCAATAAGTTGAAATTGGGAAGAACAAGCTCATTTCATCACATAAATTTAATGAGTGTCCTATACTTGGCTTTGTCTTATGTGGTTGAGTTACCACAGTTTTTCAGCCCAGTTGCACCCTGTAGCTTAATCGTTTTTCCCGCTCTATCGACCCCCTAAGAACCCCTATTTTCCCGCCTTTCGACTTCATGCCATCCTTTCGTGTGTGTTTCAATGGCTTCCCGTCTTATCTGCAGACGCCATCGCTGCCGCCGATTTACTTTTCCGTTCGCCGTTCGGTTTTTCCAGCAACGTTGCAGGGGTTTTTCTTAACGGTTGGAAATTCATTGCAAATATTCTTGATTTTTATTGCGTTGGCTCGCAAGTGAAATTGCTTCAAATGTATTTGAGTTTTGCTTTCTTTTTTTCAATTTTTCCCTTTTTTTCTCGCTTTTTTTTATTAGTTCTGCAATGCTAGACATTTCTGGCCTGTTATCCTTGTTCGTCCTTTTTGGCATGCCAAATGCCTGCAAAACAATTTGTTCGTCGCGTTGCTTTTTTTTGTTGGTTTTATGGAATTCCTTTCGGGTTTATTACTTTGTTTTGTTGGGCTCTTGGCGAGATTTGGTCGAAATTCATTCTGTTTATTTGGCTCCAACATGCAAACGCTTCGGTTTTGTTTTGTTTTCTTTTCTCCGAAGCATTTCCCACATTTTTCATGTGCATTATCTCAACCGATTTTGACATAATTTATGTGGACAATTTTGGCCATCGTCTCCGGGATTTCTTTTCCCTTTTTTTCCTTCCATTTTGATCAAGTGTGCAAAAATGTGCATTTAATTGTGACTCATTTACATTTTTTCGTCCTCGCACTTGTGTAGCCCTTTATCCTTGAAAGGGTACCCTAAAAACGTGAAAAAAATATACAGCCAAGTAGGAAAGACGATAAAATAAAAAGCAAACAGAAATACAAAATAAAATATAAATCATACGCACCATTTAACAATGGCAAAAGCTGCGCCATTGCCAATCCGCAATACAATGGCACACATAAAAAGCATCGCAGCAACGCTTTCAGTATCACTTATAATGCCACGCCCCCACCGCCAACCGACCGCCCCTCTTGAAGCTGCCATTTGCAACGGAAATCAAGTCGCACATGCGAAAGTAAAAATTCAAACAATTGTGAGTGGAAAAGGAGCAATAGGAGCCCAGTTCGTTCGTCGAATACAAACATTTAAAGTGAAATTCTGCCACATTTAACCCGGGAAAAAAGCCATTTGAAAGGCGAAACAAAAGGCAACAAGCTGCTCTGTCGAGGTAGAACAAAAAGTATATTCCTTCTTTCAAAAGCGAGAAGGTCAGCTGCTAAACGTACCTAAAAAAAATAACATCTAATGAATGTTGAAAATCAATTACAAAAGCGAAACAAAGCGAATTCGCAATCGAAACGAGAACAAAAGCGAAAACAGAGTGAATAGGGAGCCAAAGAATGGAAAATTGAAAGTGAATATGCTAAATGTTGCCCATGATGATGATGATGATGTTGATGGTGATGGTGTTTGGATTCTTGCAGCTTGTTGCCGCTCAATTGGTTGAAGGTTCAATGATGATAGCACTGCCATTTCAGCTGCCCCAACGATTTCCGCTCAAAATTGCCAGCCATTAGAGGAATATTGAAAAAACAGGTGCTTACATTTTGTATCGAGCCACTTGGCCGAAAATTTTCAACTTTTCAAAGAACCATATGAAACTTTTAACGAATTCAGAGTGTATTTCACAATATTTAGCAGCTGAATTTTGAAACGATAAAAACTACAAAACTTTTTTCACTCACTTTTTATTGCATAAAAATGTAGAAGATAAAACTTAACAACTTTCGGTTTCCGATCAAACACTTTGAAGTTCCTTTAATGGGGTTTGCCGCACAACTTTCTTGGCCAAAAGCAAGCTTAGTGAGCTTTAGTACTTTAAGGAACGGGACTCATGTGGCAGCCGCAGTTGGGAAATGGGGAAAATGGGGAAAATGGCAAAGGGAAAAACTTGCATACTTGCAGGCTTTTCAATAAGCATAAAATAAGCAACTGCAGCGGAGTGGGCGAGCCTTGAGAGTTGAGTTTAATATAATGACACATTTTATGATTGCATTTGCTTGGCCCAGGCGGCAGTCACTGCAGCTGGTCAATCTCACGTCTCACGATGGGGCATAAAAAGTTGGCCAACCGATGGGTAGGATGTGCCACTGGCCCTGGACGCAGCAAAGTCAGCAAATTGTGCAAAAATAGAAGGCGTTGCCTAACGAGCTCTAAGAACTGCTGCTCCGCTGTCCTGTTTCATCCCATCTAGGGTTTCACTCGAAAAAAAAAAGTTGCTATTCCTCAGATATTCTTCTTAAGCAAGGGATATATAATGATGATTCAAGTTTCTTTGATTAATATGACAAAATTCCTTCGAATCATTATAAAACGTTATATATACTAAAAAGTATTTAAGTTTGCCTTGCATTTTCGAGTGTATCTTGTAGTGTGCTGTCTTTTCTGCTTATGCCCTCCGTTCGACGGCTGCTTTTGAGGTCTTTTCTCGGTGCTGGCCCTCGTTTTTCTTCTGCCGTGTTCATATACACAATTACCAGCTAAGGCGATTTGCAATGGCAAAAACAACAACAGCAATAACAGCAACAAAAACGACATCAGGTGGCCCAACCGTGCACTCAAGTGTTGTGTTATGCCATTGTCCTTACCGCCAGCCACGCCCCCCCCCCCATTGGCTCCTCGCCGCCCCCGCTGATTGTTTGACAATGTTTACAGGTGCAAATTTCAAAGTGAATTGCTTTTCTATCGCTCGGAAAAGTGCTGCAACACGCAGGCAACCTAAGTAGTTGCTGCTTTCCCATCCAGCTATCCAGCTCACTCGGCGACTCAGTTCCAGCTACGGAGGCGGGGAAAACTTGAAGAAAAGCCGAGCTAAGCGGATTTGTTTATGGCTGCTGCCTGTTCGTGACAGTTTGTCATACAATCTCAGCTATTAGGCTGATGGCACCAAGGGGATTCCACCACCTGAAGACAGACTCTCCACTTTGGCAATTGACAGGTTATTGTCGTTCGCTTTTGGCTGTCTCAGTTTTAATTGAATTGTCTCCGTTTTCAACGGACAAAGGGCATTTATTAACAATAATTGCATTTTCCTATGGAATTGGAAGTGGAGCACAAGAAAACTGTCAGCAAATGTCCAAAACTAATTTATCAATAAACGAGCGAACAAGGCATGGGAAATTGCTTTGGCTAACCATAAATGGTCAAGTGTTTGGTAAACAGACACACACACACACACGCACACCCACCACATGCTGCATGCTCGAAATTTAAGTAAAAAGTTTGCAAAAATAATGAAGCATTGCCCCGAGGCAATGGAATGGGTTTTTCGTTGAGATACAGGGAAAATGCAAATTGCAAACAGGCGAGACAAACAAAATCCCCAAAACTAACCAAGTGGGGATCCCAGAAAGCACACACGCTCGCACCCACCGAAAAAGGAAAACGGACACACCTAGCTGACCACAGGATCCTGACCAGCCAGGACATCTGTCTGCAGCAACCTCAACCCCAAAGTGCCCATCCTTCGGCCAGCCTTTGAGTACATCTCCCCATTGGCTGGCGGCCAAAGCAAACGCACTGGCACGCAAGTTTACAATTTTTCGAAACCGAATAATACAGGGAAGAAAATTACACTTTGATAATGTGTTCAAAATTCTCTATAACAGATTGAATGACGTTTTCCTGATTAGCAAATAGGTTAAAGGAACTATATAGTTTAGTTCCTATGCAAACCACTTTGTTACCAAATTATTTTCCGGTGTTTCCACGCCCACTTGACCAGGACTGATTGCTCGCTTAGCTGGCCCCTTCCATTAGATTTGATCATCTGACTGGCTCACAATGAAATTTTTGTTAAATTTTTCAGTACGCTCCGTCCGTTTGAATGCGGGGGCTCGGTCGCCAGGTCTGCGTCTGTGTCTGGATGTTGGCCCCAAAGGATTACCGGTGCTTTGGCCTGTTCCCGTGTCCTTCTGCCTGTCGCACAGTTTGGCTACCATTGCTGTCCGGGATTCCGTCGCGTGTCACGCACTTGTAGTGCCCTCCTTTGCCTGTCAATCTCTTCCCGTATTCACACATCCAATCAAGGACCTTCTCGTTCTGCAGCATCCAGAATCGAGTTGCATTTGGGAAAGTGCCTTATGCACAAAGTCAAGCAACTCTTTCACATTTCAATTTGGATTTTATAACTGTCTCACCTGGCTCCCTGGCACCCTCGCCCATCCCATGTGATGTACCCATCTATACTTGACTCGGGGTAAAAGTTTGCTCAACTTGTTTTCAATAGTTTCCATTGAATATACATGGCCAACTTCCTCCGCTCGGCTCTCGGTATGCTTCTCAGTATGCTCTGATTGGTCTTGGTCCGGTCATATTGATTTCCCTGGCCTGACAGTGCGTGTCATAATTATAAGCTAGAGCCAATTTGAAAACAGAAAAATATTTTTAGAAGAATCTTTGCCAGCACTGAAATTTAAAATACAATTATTGTACTCAAAAGTCATACTTCTTGTGAAAGCATATATACGCCTTACAATGCCGAAGCGCACTGTCCAACTTCTTGTTATGTAGGTGGAACTTGCATTTCATCGATGCCTTCAGCTGCTGGCCAGAAATTGTTATATGGGCAAGACAAGTTTATCTGCTCGAAACTTATTCAATCTCTGGAGAAATTATCCATTTGCCATTTTTGTTTAGCTCGAACTTAATTTCGTTATTGTTATTGCTGCTACTCCTGATTGCCAATGGATTTGAATTGCAAATATGCAATTTTTACAGCCAAGATTTTGAAAGCAAAAATTCTAATCAACTGCATTTCTCTTTCTTCTACTTTCAGGTAAGCTAAGCTGACTGTTCAACGTGTATTGTTTTGGCCTCGGCATCAGGTTTTTATAATATTCTACTCTGATAAATACACCCATCATCTGGCTAAGTCCGCGATGTCAAGTGCAATGTTAAAGATCATAAATCAGGGTCACGGGGATAGCAGTTATTTTCGGCGGCTTGGAAATATAAATGTCCAATTTGCGCTGCCGGGAAGTTTTCCCCACCGAAATGATTAACTTGATTTATGCGTGCGGCGACAAAGTTTCGAAGGCAACGCCCCGAATGCCAGGTGCTGTTGGCCAAGAAAAGTTTGGATAAAAAATGGTATACAACCAAAAAAAAAAGAAAAAAAAATGAATGGGCCAGTGGAAAAAATGGGAGAAAATACATTTGTCGCGTCGCGTCAAGGCGTTAATTTCTTGGCACTAACTTGAGGCTGCCCGAAAAAGTATGCTACACCAGTTTTTGTGCGAAGGTCCTTCTGGTGCTGGCTTTTCGGTGCTTTTGTTTCAGGAGCTGGCACTATAACAAGCTCCATTAGTTGGCCATGTCGTTTCGACAGCTGCTAGTCGTCGTCTGGCTGGCAGTGGCCTCATTTGTTTTAATGTGTCAATTTGTTGACTTTTCCTGCTGTTTTGCCCCCTTTGAAACTGAAATTGTGAAGGCGGAGTCTCCTTTTTTGTGGGATGTGGAAATGAAACCACCTGTAATCTGTCAGCAGACGCTTTAATAAACGTTTAATACTTCGAGCAAACGAAATTGACAAAACCAACAAACTTTTGATTGGCCCAGGCAATTTTTTATGCGGTTAGGAGCAATCCTCATTTTCCTGTGGCTTGCAAAAGCTATTAGTTCTTCATTTTTACGCCTTTTGCTTTTTATTCTTGATGTCATAAATCAATTGATGATTAAACCTGCCAAGAAAGTTTCTTTTTGAATTTATTTGCTTTGTTAAATTTAAAACATTGTTTACAGCGGCAAACCATATTTTTTTCACCCAAGAAAGTTTATGCAACATATTGCCTGCTTTCCGGTTTGATTTTTATGCTTCCGCGAGGAAAACTTTGTCATAAAAATGTGCTCCATACTTGTTTATTGATGCTCTTTGATTAAGTGTTAAGTTGGAGTTGGACACTTTGAGGGATCTTTCGGTACTTTGGCTGTCATTTCTTGTTTCCCATTGCTTAAAGCTCACTTAAGGCAACAATTTCGCCTGATTTACAGGTCATATATTCTCCCATGTGTTTCTGTGTGTGTGTGGTGGGGGATGTGGGCTCCATTAAATTTTTATTAAGTGCAAAATGAAATTGCCTCACTTTTGGCCCCTCTTTCGCTGTTTCTGTCTCTGTCTCTGCTTCTGGCTTTTGTTTTTGTTGGGGGGCTTAATGCGCTTTAAGCCCGCTGGAACTTTGGTGGCCATTTAAAATTTGTGCCGACATAAAGCATAAATTATGGCGTTTGTCGGGACTTACGCCCCGCCTCCTTTTCCTTTCCTTTTCCCGCCTCTTGAACGTTAAACAAGCTCATATATGCAAACGTGTATGTGTGTGTGTTGAGCATATGGCGAACATTTTCCTAGCAATTTTCCCATCCTTTTTCCACATCGTTTTGTTTATGTGAAACTAGCGCATTGAAATTGCATTTTTAATGCGCTTATTAAAATGATAAAGTGGTCGACGATACCCCTGCTAATTCTTCATAGAATCCCGGACAACTAACTATATATAGTAGTAGTACACATGTGTTTTGTTAGCTCATTTTAGTTGTAGTTGTTGCTTTCTGCTTACAGTGCATTACAATGAGCTTTGGTTCTGGGTATTCTTTTTTTCGAAGCTTTTCTTTTTTGGCAGCCAGGCAAAAGTTAATTAAGTTGCAAATGCCGCGCGTAGGTACATTAAAAACTAATTGCTGCTATCGTTATCGTTACGGTTGGGCATTAGCGTTACGTAACGGCAACGTAGCACTCATTACGATACGCTTGGCTACTTCCACACATTTAAAGACTGCAAATTGCCCCCTTGAATGTAAGAAAGTAGTGCTTTAATCTTTAATATTATTCGAAGTGAAAGTACGTGTTTGCAGCAAAACTAATCAGATCCGTTTTAAAATCCCTTAAAGGTATGCCAGTACATTCAAACATCAAGCTTCTCTCTGTAGAAACTTTTAAAATAGATCTTAAGAATTTATTCAGTATTGCATTGCAGGCTTATATTCAATTTATATTCTCAATTTAAATAGTAAAACTCTACATCCATTTTGCAAATGCAATTTTGCCCTTTCCGAGTTTCATTTTTAATTCAATCGGGATGATTTTGGCGTCATAATTTATTTATACCAATTACACTTTGCCCCCGAGTCCTGCCAACGATTCTCTTTAGCTGATTGTTATGTATCCTTCTCAAGCGCTTGTGTTGTGTGTTTTGTTTTCTGTTTTCGACCTTAATTTCATTGACGCGCCCACATTTTGCTGACATGGCCGCAGACACCCACACACACCCACACCCAACCACACACAACCAAACACATGGTGATACCAGAGCACACACGTAAAAAATTTGTTTGTCCTCACACTTGAGTGCCAGCCACAGCCGGAATTTTTCGTCCTTTTCGCCTCACTTTCAGTTTGTTTAGTTTTTTTCTTCTCGGTATTTATTCCTGGGATTGTGTGTGTGTGGTTGTTGTTTCTCTTTTTTTAGTGTTACGTCGTTTACATTGTCTAAACAGCCGGAGTGCCCAACAAGTGTACGGGTCTTTGGCATAAAGGTGTATATCGTTCAGCAGACCTGAAGCCCCCACACCCAGCACGTATATATTTGCCCCATCTATTCCCAACTGAATCCCCCTTTTCATCGCACTCTCGGCAGCTTCTCATCTTGCCGGAAAAGTTTGTTGGCTCTTGTTTTTTTTTTCGCCGTTGCGCACTTTTTTATGATTTCCAGTTTCAGGCTTACCACCACACCATAACCTCCTGTGTGTGTTGGTGTGTATGCACTGAAAAAAGGATGTACAATCTAATCAGTAATAAAAAAAATACTGTTCAAAAATATCTCAAACAAAATAAATACATAATTTCAATCATTCTATAGAAGTACATTTAATACAGCAGGAAACAAAAGCATTCCTGAAAAGCGGATTATCTTATTGATTTGGAGTATAACAAAAAGTCAAAAACAAGCAAAGATATATGGCAATAAGACCAAATTTTTTTCGTGTGTATGCACAAATACATATACATATTAAGGAGGACTTATTCACCCCCTGCTGTTGCTGCCACGCGTTGTACATTTAATGGCGTTGATATGGTTTTATGACCTTTGTGGCCTGTTACACATACGCCCCCGAAAATTGCATTGTTGGCTTTATTTTTGCCCTCCTCTCCTTCTTTTGCTTTTTTATTACATTTATTTTATGTTTTTTATGATTTTGTGCTTTTGTTTCTCTCATTCGGTATTTGTGTGTGTGAGTGTGAGTGTGTGCTGAGTTTAATTTTTCCATTTCGCCCAGCATCACCAAGGAGTCATAATTTCTAAGTTGATTTTCTTGTTCGCCTCGAAGGCAAGTGGGATGGTGGCCTGTAGGCTTTTAAAAATCTGTTTCTTTTCCATTTTATTCTGTGCAAATGCAATGCACTGTGCTGAAGTGCCAAGTGCATTTCTGCGAATAAAAATGAAATTGGATTTCGCTCTGCCGATGTTTGCCTTTGTTTGTCCTCGTATTTCAAATGTGACAAATTGAGTGGTTGCCGCCAACGCAGCTCCATCTCGTGGTTGAAAATTGTTTGCATTTTTAAAAGATTCATTTGGGCTGGGGGAAAATCGAGATGCGTTTGCTTTATTGATGCCAGACGGCAAAAACCACAGAACTGAAAAGGGTGTAAAACATCCGTGAAAAGGTTGAAATTCAGGGGAGACAACCTAAACTTGGCATCAGCTTTTATTTAAAACGCCCTGTGCTCTTGAGTTCAAAAGAATTTTAAACTACGTGAAAGGAGATCAGCTTTAAACACTCAATACACTTTAATTGGGTTCTGAAGATGATTTGAAATCATTGAAATCAAATTAATTGGTCTATTTCCAGGTCAATATTCAATATTCATGAAAGTAGTATTAGGAATTGAGTTATCAGAAAACAGAAATTACATGTACCAGGCACCACCATAAAAACCAATTGATTGGCTTGGGCGAAGGGCGGCAAAAGAATTTAACGGCCGTCTCTAACTTCCGATTAACATCATCCACCTGGCCCATTCTGGCAGTCATAAATCCACAAAATTGACCCGAAATTGTGGAAATCGTTGATTTATAGCTGCGAAGCAGACAATTCCATCAGGAAATTGCGTGACTGTTTAATTGAAATGAGTCGCAGTTCGTGAGTGCCTTGGCCGTAATATGCAAAACAAGGACCTTTAGACCTCCACTTGGGAGAAAAAGGCCGAGCCAGCCAGCAGACCCAAAGGCAGACATGCCAGACAGTTTATGGCCAGAAGAAAGCCCCAAGTTGACTTGACTGACTCTCCTCGAGCGTGCTCCAAAATTCATGAGCCACGAAAACGCATAAATATAAAGTTTTTCCCCTCCCTGCTTTGCCAAAATTTTTATTCAGCTCCTTGTGTGAGACACGAAAGTGGGACAAAATAAAAGAAGCGAAAATAAAAGTATAGGCCAAAGCAGAAATGCGAGGAATAGCAGGCAATTTTGATGAAAATTATGACAATAATTGTCATTAAATCAAAAATGCTCAGTAATTGTCTCATAAATTTACTATGCAAATTGTGAGGCAGGGCCATGAAAATCGAGTGGTTGCAAGGGGGAAAGCGGGAAGGTAAAGGGACCAGGTTTCGTGTTGGACTTTGCAAATTTTACGATATCAATAAAAACGTCGACAATATAAACTTTACTTCTGGCTCGTGGGCACTACCTCCTTTGGGCATTAAATTTGTATAGCATATTTTTAGGCGCGCACGTTGGTTTTAGTTCACGTTGTTGCCATGTTTGTTGTTTAGAGCCCAAAACGAGCGGCGCACAGCCACAAAAGTTTTTACGACGCCTCATAAAAGCCAAAAGCCGAACTGGCCAAAAGGACTCGCTCCTTACTCCTCACTCCTCGCCCTTGCACCCAAACTGCTCAAAAGGTAGCAGGACCAACTTGTGCTGCAAAGGATTAGATAAGAGGCATATACCCAATGGCCCGTTCTTACCTTTTTATGCCCATGCACTTGTCGTCGTCGTCGTTATGTGGACGTTCGGCCTTCCTGGTCGGCTTGTAACTTGTTATGTTACGTGGGTTGGCATTAAAAAAGAAGCGGCAGCAAACAAAAATGCAAATAAAAAACCAATATAACGTCTTTAAAAAAAAAAAGAGAAACGATGCCCGCCCAGCGTCGATTTAAAGTTCGACGCCCACAAATTTGCACGAGGTCGAGAGCGAGAGGCGGGAACATGCCAAAAGTGGGCGGTGACCACAGGAAGCCGCAAAGTGGCTTTTTAATGCACAGCAGGAGCAACAAGAGGATCAACAGGAGCAGTAGGTTCAGCTCAACGGCAACACAGTAATCTACGACCAAACACAGTAGCCACAGTCAAAGTAACCAGAGTACTGGCAACATTAACCATTAAAGACTTGCAGCTTGAACAAAGGGATTTACAAGAGATACGAAAACTAAAGGAATAAACTCATTTGTAACTATGACACTTTAGAGGTGTCATTTAACAACAGTAATAACTTTTTAATGAAAGTAACAAATAGTCTCGATAATAAAAAGGGTTCATCCCAATAGCAACAACGCAGCCACAAAAATTGCAGAAACTTTGGCAAATAGCAAAGTGAATTTCAGATATTTCGACGGCAGCAATAGCATCAATGTGTGTGTGCAACAAATACAGGCACATGCAATTATATATAAAAATCAGCCATCAGCGAGATGGATGAAAATCGCAAATAAAAAAAAACAACACTTGCTGAAATTGCTTACTTTGCTGCCCACAAACACGCCCACATTGGTTGGTCGGACGGAGGCGTGTGTATGTGTGCAGGAGTGGTTAAGCATGTGTGAGTGTGCTTTGCAGGAGTATGTGGTCTGTTGTGTTAATTTAATTAAGGACTTGTTTGCCCTGCTACAACGCAACAAATTAAATACACATATTTAAAGCCACTGGCAGAAAAGGGTTCTATGGAAATTGCTCAAGGTCGGGCAAACATATTGATATTTATGAAAAGCCAGGGCTTTAAAAATCCCTATTCAAAGAATCAAGTCTCAGTCTAGTGGTTGTTTTGGCCAAACAAAACCATATGTTGGGCAACACAATTTGGACGCTTCATTAATAATTCAACAGGAGACGTGGCCAGCAAAAAAGGGGCCATAATACAAACCTTTTTCCATCAATAGCCAAAATGTTGCATATCTTTACTAGCTGTACCATATATTATGGTTGACTAGGTCAATCCCAAAACTCTGAGCCCAAAAAAAGGGAAATGTAATGAAAAGGTATTGCACGACGAGCAAATACCCTCGCTAGTTTATTGTATAAACAGAAAAACTAATCAGGACCCGGCAAAAGGTTAAACAAAATGTGGAAAGTATACTATATTTTGGATTTTAGGAATTTGTTTTTACCTGAAGAGGGCATTTACCAAAGCAAAGCAACTTTTATCCCATTTAACGATTTCGTCAAAAAAAGCGAGCAAACTGAGAAATAAAAGCAAGAGTTTTCGATTTTAGACAACAAATCCGTGTGATTTATGAATCGGAGCTGCCACAACCTGAAGAAAATTCAAGTGGCTGTATTATTTCTCACTTTTCCAAGGAATGCACAGCATCAGCGTTCCTCCGATTATTTCAGACAGCTGAGAAATTATTATGTTTTGCTTTTAGCGTGATTGAAATGAAATTAAACTGCTTGCCGTGCACGCGTTTCGGTCGTCTGCCAGCTGCCAAGGACATGTGTTGACATAAACAAAATTAAACGAAAGCGAAAAGAGTGTGCTAAAAAATGAAGATAAACTAGAAGACAAAGTTGATGGCGCCAACACAACAGAACATTTCATTTACAAAATGAAAATTTAGTAAGAGGCACAGAACGAAACAACCCCCTAAACATATTTTCTCATGTATATGAAATACACGCATATTTCTCTGAAGGATCGTAATCGCCTGTTCTTGGGTTGCTGACAATTTGCGCGTCTTATTTATGGACAATTTTTTTTATTGTCAGCTGCATTGCAGCACATATCCTTGTACTCGTATCCTTATTGTGTGTGTTTGACAGCAAAAACCTTTTAAATCCTTGTTAACTTCTCTAAATGCTCAGGTTGCTTTTTAAAAGTGCCGTTCCATATGTGTGCATATATGTATATAAAGGACATTTATATTGCTCGTGGGCTTTTCTTTGTGTCATCAGCAGCGGTATTTGGTTGAAAGTAAAAAAAGTAAATTGAAAAGCATTTCAGAAAAGGTTTTTCTCGTATTTCTTCACATAATTTTTTTTTCTTATAAATAAACTGAAATTATGCTGATTGTTGGTTGGTTGGTTGAGCTTGCCTCGAAGCCCCGAAGACTTTAGCAAATCGAAACAAATGAGTATGGAAATCGGTTTTTAGCTGCTAAGTGAAAATTATGTGTGCAAAGTCTCTGGGGGATTTTGAGTGGAGAAAGGCAGCCCATGGGAGCAGATGGAAACAGACAATTTAAAATGTAAGAAAAAACGCTCCTGAAAGAGAATAGGGAAAATGAAAGCTTAACCCTCACTAGCAACTCGTTGAGCGGCTTTAGTATTATCTTCTCTGCAGCCATTATTCATTCATTTATTCTCGGTTTTCATTTTGATTGCCCGCCAAATCTATGCAAATTAGCCCGGCTTAATACAAAAATGCTTAACAAAATGGGGGAGCAGACAAAAAAAAAAGAAAATTACCCATAAGGCATTCAAAAATAGTTTGCGACTTAGATGACCATGAATTGCAACTTGCTATCCGACATTTTTTCAGCCTTTCTGCGAAAGAAGCTTAAGTGTAAATGCGGCATATAAATGAACTCATTAACTCAACCTGGCAGAGGAATGAATTGGCCCCAAGATAATATTTTTGCTATTTGAGAAATGTATTTTTCATTAATTTGAGACATTTAAATATTTACACAGCAGCCAGTCAGCCAGTCTGGTGTATAATTAATTGTTTGGCCTTCAAGTGGCTGACTGGAAATTTTTCACTTGGCTGGTAAATTATGCGAATGGTGCCGCATTTCACACTTTAAGCTGACAGCCAAAGGAGTTGGAAGTTGGGAAGGTGAAAATTTATGCAACGAAATTAATTCCATGCAAAAACAATTAAGTTAATTTAGCAAAAGGCTGAGCGCGGCAAACCCAGCTCGAAAAGCACGAAAAGCGCAACAGCAGAAAAATCAGGCTCAACTGAAATATAATAAACTTTTTTTTGGGAAAGTCAGGGGCGTAGTAGCCGCATTTGGGGGAGCAGTGCGCGCGGGGGTTGAATTGTTGTGAAATGCTTTAAATTTCCCATTGCCATTGCCATTTGGCATTGCCATTGCCTTTGCTGTTGTTTCGCCTGTGTGTTGTAATACAAACGCAATTAAAACCCGCTGAAGAGGCGCAAACAACAGACAGCCGCTGGGGGCTTCGAGGGGGGATTGTAACATAAGAGGTGGGCGGGGGCTTGGGTGGTGAAATTGTGGGTGGGCTCAGGGCGGAAAAACCTGGAAGGGAATACCGGGGAACCGGGAGCCAACAAATGAAATGAACGAACAGAAAGCGAGAGAAACGACACCGTAAAACATTTAAATGCCAAAAAATAGACAAAAAATGGACCGGAGTAGCAAAAAGGGGGTGGGGGTGGGGTGAAGGCCGGAAAATGGCAGGGGGCGGAGAAGGGGAGGATGCGAGAAAGAGAAAGGAAAAGCGGACGGAATTTCGCTTTCAAATTTGCGTTGGCGCGTGAAATATACTTGCAAATGTATGCGTATATATTTAAATGTGTGTGTGTGTTTTTGTGTGAAAGGATTGCGAATTTCACAGTCAATGCATTTAACGGATCGCAGATGAAAAGCGCGGGGAGAAATGTTAACAACCAGTGTAATTTCACAGCTGAGCTCGGGCAGTTCAAAACGGGAAATTTTTTAATAAATACACAGGAAACAATATATACTTGTTGAGATCGGAAAGTATTTAAATTACATGAAACTCTATCTAAAAAATATTGCTATAAATCTGTTGAATTAACTGGTTATATTCAAGTTTACTGTGAGTTAAATGGGCAACTTTTTCTTGCTGTGTAAAAGGACGGCCTGAACTAGATAAGAGAACTTATCTCATCTGCTGATTGTTGTTTCATTTATCACGCAAATGTCAAGATCCGCTGGCGCAGCTCAAAATGGATAGCGAAAAAAAATACGATTTTAATTGCATTTCAGCTTCCACCACCCTCTCGCTAAGGTGTTAAGTGGCAAAGGAGTTAGAGAAGGGGTGGTAAGCAGAGTAGCCACCCCCTTGGGCGGCTCAGCATTGACATTGACACAACCCCTGGAACACCGCCCCACCCTGGGCTTTCCCTCAGTTTTCCCTACTTATTCTCCTTCTGCAACTCTCCAGTTTTCAGCTAGCCAACTCACAAGCGTGCAATAAATTTTTCAATGTCATGCGTATCTATATAAAGAACAAGAACAGGAGAATGTCCTCGAAGAGGCGATGGGTTAGGTGTAGGTGTGTGGGCGTGTGGATGTATGGGTATCGCAACTAAGCCCTTTGTCCTTCGTCTTTAGACCACTAAGCACCCAAACAGCAAAACAAACTTCCAATCAGACCCAAGTCAGTCACCCCCTCTCTCCATTCTGGCTGCGACTTTGTGATAAATGTGCTACAGCTTTTTGTCTTTACTTCATTTGAAGTTGGCTTGGCTGGGCTTGGCCAGCTGGAATCGGTTTTTCCATCTCCAACTCCAACTCTCGCAGAGTCCAAGTTGTGCTGAAAGTGTTGAAGCAGCACTTTGGCAGCGCATCAACGCCAACGAGCCCCGCCCACTTCCACCACCGCCGCCCCTTTTCCACACCCCACCCCCCACCCTCCGTTTAGGGCCATCGGCATGTTTGCTTTTTTATCTGCGTTTTGCATGTGACTGCGAGTCTCGGAATCTTGAGCGTAGTTTCTGCGATGCCCTGAAAAAGATTGCTTTAATAGTCAGTGAGTAGAGGTTTAAGTCATTTAACTCATTTAACATTAAATAAATCATTATGACTTTATGCTTATATGATCATTGAAATGTTCTAGCATTTTCTCTTAAAGGTCGTTAGAGTGTGCATTTAATATCAGCGGTAGCCATGTTCAATTGCGTAGTTGTGCAAAACTAAAAGTAACATTATTTTGCAGAAAACTAGTACCAACATTTCCTAATGCTAAGGGAGCAATTATTCGGAAGAGTATTAAAAACTTCAACCTTTAAGCATCCCCTTCTGTGTAGTGTTTTTTTTTTGTATCTGCGCACAAGTTACATTTTTAATCGCGCCTTTGAGACTTCATTAGTGCAACAGCAGCCAGGAGAACGGAGCGGCACGTAGACAAGACTTCTGTGGGCGGGGGGAGTGGCATATATATAGGGGAAGGACGATGATATGCCAGGAGGATATAGCGAGACTGAAACATGTGCGACGTTGTTTCAAGTGCAGCTGATGCTGATGCTGCTGCTGTTGCTGCTGCTGATGATGGTTCCTCGGCAATAGCCCTCCATTATTCCCATTCCCAAGCCCATCCCGGTTTCATTCTTGTTGTCTGCCAAATGGCGCATGAAACACAGGCGAAGAACACTATCCACCCCTCTCTGTCCCGCTAAGTACTGCCGTCCCGCTCTGCGAGTGTCTGGGCACTTGGCTCTACGTGAAGTGTTGTCTCTGCTTTTTGCCGAAACCCTTTCTCTTTCTGGCCTCAAATGAAGAGTGTTTGTCTTGAGCTTCAAGTGTGGCAGCTTGTGATTTTTGTGATTTAAAAACTAAGCAAACAACAATAATGCTTAAAAACCAATCTCCAACATTTCATCAGTTATTTGAGATTGGGATCTCCAGCGGTGTTTATCGCTCATATTTGCGCACGAACTTGACATCACTTTGGCGGGCAAAAACAACATACAAAAAAGGGAAAAACGCATTTTTCCCTGAAAACTGCCTTTAAAACCTGGGCCACATGTCGTATGCGTGTTACGTGCCTTACTTGGCAAAACATAAAATATGCATAAATTCCAGCATATTTCACGATTCGTTTCGTTTCGGTTCACTCTTGTCTTTGTTGGCAGCGACGACGAGTCGTAAAAACTCCAACATCCAGCTAAGAATTCAACACAAAAATGTTTTCTCTATATAATATTTTCATTTCATTTGCAGCTTATTGACAATTGACATGAAATTGCCATTTTCTTCACCGTGGCGCTGTTGCCTCTTTTATGCTTTTGTTATGCGACTGCAAATAATGTAATAAAAGTTGAAGTCGAATCACAGTCCCAGTAATGAAAGCATAGAACATGCAACGCAACGCGCAACATTTTCTACGTTTTCTTTCTCTGACTCAGCAAAATGCCACGAAACATTGACATTTTACTGTTTAAATCCGCCGTGAGTCATTTTCCATGGAAAGTTCTGTATCGGGTATTCCTGGGAAAAGTAAAAGGAAATAGTTCGAATACTTCCTGGTCTTGCAAATATGGTAAACATTTGTGGGGTCTTTGGTTAGCTGCTCTGCCGTTCTAAACTAATTGGAACTTTACTATGCAGACATAAAACTTGGCTTTGAGACTTCAATTCTCGGGCACCCTTTCAGCTTCTGTTTTCCAGTAAAGCCCTTAAGTCCTTGGACAATCCATCTATCCATCTATCTTTCCCTTCTTGTCCTGATTTCCTTCCCTCTTGCGGGGGAGTGTCATGCGATATCTGGCAGCTAAAAAATTCTATTGCCACTCCGCTTTGATATATCTCAAATCCCAGCAATCTGCTGTTTGCCAACCAACTGAAACCGAAGAAGATTTATGGTGTCTCAAAAAATAAGAAGAAGGTAACAAATTTTGTTGCCTAGGTGTCAAGTAGCGTATATAGCAATTTGTAAATAATATTTTTTATTGAAATCCTAGACTTTTGACGGGCATTTTCAATCAGCAAACTGTTGCTACATATCCCTGCTCCTTAATACGTATATAAATCACGACGGTGATGTCGTTGCTCGTCCTGACTAACTGGCTAGCTGAAGACATAATTAATTAGCTTTTAATGCTGCTGCCGAGACAAGAGATAAATCCCTAGCCAAGGAATGCCGCAGGCACTTCGTTTCGCGGAATGGGCGGAGAGTGCATTTAGTCAGACGGAAAATGATGCCGGGAAATGCCAAGGCAGCCGGCGGTTGCTTGTGAATCTGACAGAGAGACAGATGGACAGAGAGACAGACAGACACACGGACATATATGCCGTATCCTTTGTAGACATTTCGTTAAAAGTTAGCACAGAGCACTGCCAACAATCAAATCAAAAGCAAACAATGGGCAAAAATGTAAGAAAACATAACCAGAGATAAGCGGCTTCAGTTCAGGCAAAAAAGATGGCGACAGACGGAAACGCAGACGGGCAAAGTACAACACAAAAAACGAAAAAAAAACAGGATCTGGCCAAAAGGAACAAGCAACGCTGCCTGAAATGGGAGAGTGCAAATGTCGGCGTGTCCTTGTCCACGCCCTGGGTCCTGAGTCCTGAGTCCTGGGTCCAGGGTCCTGTTCGCATGCTTTTCCCGACTGCTGTTGTCTGCTGCAAATACCGCAACATGTACTCAAGCAGATAATGTTAAATACCACTCGAGAACGTATAGCAAAGGCAAAGGCAAAGCCAAGAGCACCAGGCACCAAGCACCAGGGAAGCACCAGGCGACAGCAAAGGAAGCAGCAAATCCATGGAACAACAAAAGACATAAGCGCTATAGCCGCTGCTCTTGGCCAGAACTCAACTGGCCCGCCGTCCCCAGTCGAGTCTGCAATTGGTATTTGGGTTAGAGTTCGGGTGTATGGGTCTTAAACTGGCAACTGGTACTGGGACTGCGACTGCGACTGGAACTGGAACTGGACGAGCAGTTAAAAGGACACCAGCAAAGGACACATGCAGAATGCGAAAAACGAAACCGAAACCGAAAGCAAAGACAGCACTGTGCCAAATTGTCATTGGGATATGGATTTCTTTTCTATATTACTGCGATTTGAACATCTCAAATAGAACATTTCAAATGGGATATGTTTAACCATATTAACTGAAGTAGCTTTCGTGCTGTTTAGCTTGATCTTTGTTGTGCAATCCGCGGGTTTGACTACTTTATTGCCAGTGTATGGCCGCCAGGTCCTGCTGCACCCATCCAATTCCGCTGGCCTCGGCCTGTTGTCAGTTGCCTGGCCAGTCAGACGCATAAAGCGAAACAAAAGTTCAAAGACACGCCGTGTTGGGGAGACATTTCCGAGGCGACTCCTCCGGCTGCTGCAGCTTCATTCAGTTAGCTGATTTTGTTGCTACTTCGGCTGCGCCGCGCCTGAGCCGGAAAATTTAAGCGTAACATTAAATAATTTACAAACAAATGGCGCGACGATGCCAACGTCGTAGTCGTGTTCGGCTTAATCGCCGGAAGTACGCAAAAAACCCAACTTGAATGGGGATCCCAGTTGGATGTTGGGTTGTTGGCTCCATGATGTTGGAGAAGTGGTTGCTGGGTGGTGCCTGGTGCTTGCCGCTTGCTGCTTGCTGCTTGGTGTTTTTGGTGGGGCAGAGTCACCAGGGCCAGGGTCGTCGACGCATGTGCATGTGGCAGGCGAAGAAAATCAATAAAACGTGCGAGGATGCGGTGGTTTTGCTTTTTGCCACTTTTACTTTTGCGACGAGGAGTCGACTGCTGGCAGGACAAGCAGCTTCCGATGTCGTCCTGCAGCCTCCGTTCATCCTGCTTTGTCATTTGTTTGGCCTGCAGCTAAATTTGCCTGTCTATGTGGTACTCCTCCTGTTCCGTATTTCATCCCGGCTCCCTGCTCTTTGTGTTCACCAGCACACACTCACACACACACACTGCTTCCAGGACTTAGGTGTGGCTCCTGGCAGCTGTTTCAGCTCTCGTCCTTGCTCTTAGTGTGCAGGCTACAAAGTGCAACAAAGCGAATTGAAAATGGGAAATTGGCGACTCACGCACGCCTTGAATACTCTGAATGGAAAATATGCGAGTTTCCAAATGCATTTTAATAGTTACTTATAAATGAAACAAATATGCATTAAGGAAAGCTGTAGACTCTTTACATTTATATAATTTGAATAAATTACTTTTTTAAAGCTTACGCCATTGAGTGTATGTTACGCCATGTCCTCCGAAAACCTTTTCATTCGTGTTACATTTTTACACAGACCAAACCATTTGGAATATGGGGAAACGATAGACTTTGGAATGGGTCCTGACAAGCGTTAATCTCGAAATAAAATATTTGTTATGCACGGCATCGAAAGGGAAGGCGTCGCAGGACCAAAACGGGTGAACATTCAACCACCAAAAATTCGTAGCATACTTAGGAGCTCACGAAGTCGTGAACTGTTCCTTGGGCTTTTTCCTATATATTTGGTTCCTTCCTTTTATTTTTTTTTTTTTTTGCTGTGAGTGAGTTGCTGATTATCTTTGGCGGCAGGGCGAAAGCAAAAGCAATAGCGACTTTCCATAGACTTTGCATAAATTTTCAACTGCACAAAAGTTTTCAAACACACTCAGACGCTCGCTCAAATGTTTTGGGATATCTTTTACTTCTAAGCTCTGGCAAATTGACAAAGAACTTCACTCGAGTCCTGCATTTTCTGTGGCTTCTTTTTTAGGGCCAGGTGTGTGTTTATCCTGTCAATGTCTCGCAGTCGTCTCGCTATTTGCATATCAACTATGCAGAGCTGGGTGTGTTTTGGTGTGTGTGTGTGTAACACGCTAACATTCTGTTTGTATTTCATTAATATTTCAGAGGTGGCGTTGTTTGAAATCAAAACATAAATATTAACATACACGAATTGAAACGCTGTATCGCCGCGAGCGCATTTCCTGCCAACTTCACACACACATCGCAGCCAGGCCGCAAACAAGAAGAAAAAAAACCAAATCGTAGAACCCAGAGCGAAAATATAAAAAGCAGAGAAAAAATATGATATAAATGCCGCCCGCAGAAACCGCAAACCAAACAACAAATACCCGAAACAACACACACCGAATAAAAATGTTCCAAAACTCTGAAACAAAAACGTACAGCTCAAAATAAACGAGATTTAACCCGCTGCAATGCAAGGCAAATATTTTTGTCTAGCACGAATTGGATTTTGGTATTGGGATCGGCAACGGGATTGCTATTGGGATTGGGATTGGAATTGTCCATTTTCCAGGCGGTGATTCTGATTTGCTTGTTTTTCATTTAACACGCAAATATGTTGTGGCATGCAAACGATTTTGTTTCATAATTTTAAGCAAATATGAGTGGCACGGTGGCACGGGAAATTGACAAGAAACACAAGAAGAGTTAATTATAAAAGTGATATTTATTATTTATCGGCTAGAGATAAAGCCAATTACGTCTGGCAGATTTATGCGGCATGTTATTGCAAAATACGAATTTATTGACAAATTTTTAATTGAACTTGTTTTCGGCTTAAAAGAAGATCGAAAGCTAACGATAGTGTTTCAAATAATGCGAAATAAACCATAGATGATAAGCCTTAGCTTTTAGCTTCAGGAGATATTCAATTTACTAATTTCCTCTTATTTTCTTCTCTTTTTAGGTAAGTGCCTCATGTCCTGAAGCCTGCATCATGTCCTGAAATTGCAATCGATGTTTCATCAATGTTTCCTTGCTCTCATTTGTGCACATCATACATCATCATACATTCAGAGTTTTACATTTGTTCATTCCATACATTATTTCATTACCCGCATTCACTGTATCAGATTTTCATAATTTCCATCGTTCCGTTTTTAATGTAGTTTAGAGTTTTGCCCATCCCTACTAACAATCCGTACCGGAAACGTAAACTTTATGTATAGTATGTGCTTCGCTCTGTGTTTATTGTAAGTCTGTGTGATTGTCGTTACAAATTGTGGTAAATATTTAAACATTTTCATTATCATTTCGCAGACAAGCGTTGGAAATCTGTCAGAGATTTGCCAAACCGCCAAAAACAATTTGTGTGCCTAATTAAAAATTTAAATTACATCAAATATGGGAGGAAAGGCAAGGCTGGCAGTGCTGAACAATTTGTGCGTGTGACAAATTCGCTGGCGAACGAAGGCCGCGCCGAAGTTGCAGCCATTATGACATGCATTATGGTTAGAATTGGTGTGAGGACGGTGAGGGGGTCAGGGGATGAGGGGAGTCTTATTCCGGAAGGACGAAGGACGAGGCAATATGCCACATGCTGCTGCCACACTAATTTGTGCGTTGTGCCAACTTGGGTGCGAAAAACACAGAGAACGACGCCGCCAAAAACTTTTGCCCAGTCGCAGGAAGGTCCTTGCCCCGCCCATGTCCCCGCCCACATTTCTGCTCCAACCCCCTCGTTGAGTGCAGAAATTAATTGCATTAGAAAAGTTACCCCAAACTGGGGAAGAGAAACGAGTCGGTGAGCTGCACATGTGCCCCATGCCCGGGTAGCAAGTTGCGCTTATTTAAGTTTAGAAATGCCTTGGCAAAGTTACCACCTCCCTTCTCCCGCCTCCCGCCACTCGGCTCCTTCTGAATTTTGCCGAACAAACGTTTGTCAGCAAACTTAATTTCTGAACTTTTGCGAAGGCAAATGGCAGCCAATCCCCAATTTTACCCCAGCCCACAATTCGGTGCTTACAAAATGCTCGTCACCAACTTGAGCTGCGCTTTTTCAACGTCTTTCCGAGTTTCCAGTTCCAAGTCCACCTCTCCCTGCGAAAACGAAGGCGAAGGATGTTTGTGCATATTTTAAAGGGGAAACTTGCCAGACGCACATTTTACATAAATGTTGCACTTAAATGCACATTTTGTCATAATGTTGCCCCGTCTCACCGTTGGGAGCAGAAGTGCTTTCAAGGGGTTTCGCTCCACTAAAAGAAAAAAAAAAGAAAAATAGGGACGATAAACCGAAAAATGAAAATAACTAAAAAGAACATGAAAATTCCCTGCCTTTAAGCTGCCTTGGAACTTCGAGCTGGGAGCTTGGCAACAAAATTAAGATTCTTGTCTGGGCGGGCAAGTCTATAACAATTTTCAATAAATAACATTTTGTTTATATTTGCCTGCGCACAAAAATATTTCTCTCAAGGGTTAAAAGAAAACTTTTGTAACTGGAGGGCGAGAGCGTAGCACTTTGTGCACTGAAATGGAAATGAAAACTGTTGCCAAATGAAGGTAATGCCGGGGGTTTTTTCTTTATATCCTTTTCTGAGTGCGTATGTGTCTGCGTTTTCATGTGTCGCTTGTTAGTGCAATTGCGATTGCCATTGCTATTGCAATTGAAGAGAGAAACAAACGAGCCATTGCATCTGCCCCAGTACCTTTCTCCTTTGCCAAGTCACTTTGTATTGAAATTAGACACATTTCCGTTCAATGGAAAATGCCAACGGCTGCTGGCAACCCCTCATACTTTTTACTTTTGTCACCCCCTTTTTGTTCAGCATTGATATGCTTGCAAGCACACAGAGAAGGTCAGCATAATAGCAATAAAGGTTGAAATCACAAATATGTTAAGTGCTCGGCTTCTACAGAGGCATTTGGAGCTGTGATAATGTGTTGCACCGCCTAAAGTCGTACAATATTTTATCCCCATTTACTTTTTATATCAAATATGTAATATGTTTTTTCTATAAAGTGCTATTTCGGTGACCTCGACTGTTTGTGCAGTCTTATGCACTTGGCTGCAGCTGCAAAGTATGCTATAGATTTTTGCTCGAGCGCCTCGCACATCCTGAGGTAACTGTGACGGCAAAGGTAACGGGAACGGTAACGGGTGTGTAACGAGTGGGTGGTTGGGTGGCTGGGAGTGCGTGTTATGAACGGTGCTGCGAGCGGGGGGTGAGCGGCAGCTGTCTGTCTGTCTGTCTGGCGACACTCGTTGACATTGGGGGCGACAATGCGTCAAGGCGGGCCACCCTCTCCCACCTCCCCCCCCGGACTCACTAATTTGCATATTTATGCAATTATACGCTACCTTTTGTGCCCAGCCAACGTTTTTGTACGTACATCAACCCTTTTTCGGGACTCGAACGCGAACCCAACCTCAACAGTTGGTCGCCGGTCCGGGAAAAACAGTCGCTGGATGAAAATACAGGAGCAGTGGAAGAGTCAGGGGCAGAGGCAGAGGCAGAGGCACAGGCACAGCATGTCACTTGTCACGCCAAACACGAACACGTTAAATGTCAACAATGAAGTGACGCAGCACGGCAACAGGGGGTTAAGGCGAAGGGCGATGGGCGGTAGGTGATGGGTGATGGGTGGTGCGCCAAGGGTTAAGGTGGGTGGCAGGCCCAGTAGTTGGGTGGATGAGCGGTCATTGTCCCCTTGCGCGCCTACCAACTGAGACAACATCCGCAGCGGCTCGAATTTCACAAGCACTGAGGAAAACAATGTAAAACTACATATACAAATTAAATGAAACGCATGTATTATACAATGAAAGATGATAAGTTGCATTTTCCAGACTGAATTGTGCTTGGCAAAGTTAACAATGAAGTGGGATCATACATTTAATGAATTGCTGTGACTGTAACCAGATTTTCTCGCAGTGCAGCACCCTTCAATCCCTTATCCCTAGCGCCGCCCCACCAACGCCCCTTGTCTCCTGACATTTGACACTGTCACAGCGTTTAGTGATTTATTTGATGGTGACATGCGTCGCTGTTGTTGCCGCTCTGAAAAACTGAAAAACTGGAAATGGGAAAAGGAAAATATTTCGGAACGTAGCAAACATTTTTGCTTAATTTTTGTTATTTCTATTTGCGTTGGGTTTCGGGCGAGATGGTAGATGGTAGATGGCATGATGGTGCCCCGCTTCTATTAAATGCAAATGAAGTTATGAAAATTGCTCAGCAGCCCTCAAACCGCAGCATTGTTGCCGCGTGCCAAACAACAAAAAAGGGTCCGGGCGATATCTTCAGCAAATGATCTCAATCAAGGGGAGCGAGCATTATGAAAATTGCATAATTTCGCCATAAGGGTTGTGCACGCCGCACAACGACCATACTATGGTCGTTTCCTAAAAACCCCGCCAATGGCACTTCAATTAGAGTAGCAAATAAAAACAAATATAAACAACATTTTGCGGCGGGTTCAAAGTCTGCAGAATATCCACTAGCAGCATCCGCACATCAGCTCCTTTCAAGACTTTTCCAATCCGACAAGTTTATAATCCCGTGCGCCGGGAAAACGGAAGACAAGATCTTGGCCCCGGCTTGTATGTCAACAGCTTTAATTCGGCCTTTCATTGGCTGCTATTGCTGCTGCTATTGCTGCCGTTCGCTTTTCAATTACCAGCTCAATGGCTTCGAGGAAAATCCTTGCAACAATGCCAGGAAGCTGTGGCAGCCAAATAGTTGCACTTTTCCAAGGAGCCAGCGTCTGGCTGGCTTTTCCACTCCTCCCGCAGCTCGCAGCTCACAGCTCTCGGCTTCAGCTTTTCAGCTACAGCTTTTCAACTTTCAGCTTCATTGAGCATTGGACATTTATTGTTGCTGCGCATTAAGGCATTAGCAGAGAAGGTTGGCAGCAAGGATCAATGGGAGGGGGGATCATAAAGGCTGGCCAGGAGCAGGAGTTCCACGAGTTATGAACGTATTTTTGACTTTGTTCGACACTTTTATTGCCCAAGTGGTGCAACGTTTACATTAAAGTCAATCGCTCGCTTAAATGTTTCCTCGCCATTCAAATGCACATGTAAAAATCGTTAAAATTGGATTTAAAATATTCGTTTCATTCAACGTATTCATTGAAATGTCATTTTATATATTCATATGCCTTTAAAAGGCATCAACTTCGACCCCTGTTTGGCAACATTTGCAGCTAGCCATTATTGTTATTTGATTTATTTATTTAGCTGGTTAATTTCTTGCGGCATTCGCAAGGGGTCCTGGCCTTTTTTGATCCGTCTGCATAAACTTTTTGACAGCAGCAGCAGCGAATTTTGGGGTTGAGGAAAACGGAGGAGCACATAGTACAAATTCCTTGCCGTGCCTTTGACTGACATGATTATAAGTTTGTCTGGATCTGAGTCTGAGTCTGAGTCTGAGTGTGAGTCTGAGCCGGGAGTCTGTTGCCATCCTGAGTCAGAGTCTCAGTCTGGATCTCGTCTCGGCACGTTAACTCAAACGAAACTAATTTAATGCGCTGCAAAAGTATTCAAACAATTGCACAAGGCGACGCCCAAAGTGAAAGCAGCCAAAGCCAAAGCACAAAACACAAAAAAATATATAGAATGAAATGGGGAACACAAAAACCGAACTGAAAAGGAACATAGATGGATCTGGGGGGTTTTTTTTCGGGGAATTCAGAACAACTCGTGCTCACATCAAACGAGCGCATTTCATTTGCCAGCCAGCGAAAAGGAAAAAGTTTTTGTCTTCCCCCGTTCACTCTCTGTGTTTTGTTATATGTATTTATTCCTTTTTTTAGAAATATACTTATGTATAGAAATTTCGTGTTCTCGTACTCCATGAAACAAATTCAATTGTTGGGGCGTGTGCGTGATGATGGTGAAAAGGGGGCGGGGCCGACGAGAGAATGTTAACAATTTTATTTATGTTTGCTTTGAACTTGTCTTCATTATTTGTCAGCGACAACAGCCAGATGTCTACCGATTAAACACTTCCACCCAGATTTAACTCACTTCTTGCACTAAAAATGAGTAGCATTAAATTGTATTATTATTCTAACCATTTAAAAATTGTGACACAAAATGAATGCCTACATTGCGTTTAGCTTGAAATTAAAATTAGCTTAAAAACTTTGGCCCCAACCACGTGAAGTCATTACTCACGAACAACCATTAGGGCACCTTTAAGTCCCCAAACCGAGACATGAAATATTTGGGCACAAACTAAATACATTTGTGTTAATTTCCACACACACACACACACACACACACTGAGTGGCAAGGAAAGGGGGGGAGAAAATGGTTGCCGAACCCTTTCGGAAAAATTTGCATATGTGTGGCTGCGCCTTGAGCGATGGGCAAGCGAAGGGAAGGGAAGGGAAGGGAAGGGAAGGGAAGGGAAGTGGAGTGAAGAAGTATGAGCCACTCATACATCAAACTATTAAAAGCCTCGTGCAAAAGCCTCCAGGGCATCGCAACGCAGCCACAACAACCACCTTTGGCATTAGAGGGCGAACCGACCCACACACACACACACACTCGCACACACACATCCTGAATGTCCTGGGTGTCCTTTCTGTCTTGCCGGCATTTGTCAAATGCTGTTACCGGGCTTCAGCGCACCATGGAAAAGTTGCCTGCCAAAATAGCAACAGTTTTTCCATGAGCCCGAGAAAAGGAGCGGGAAAAGCTCTCCAGCAGCCGAAAAACTTACCGCAAAACCCAACATCTCCCCTACTCCCACCTCCACTCCCATTCCCCAAAAAAAGTTTCAGTATATTTGCGCTTAGGTGGAGAAAGGAGAGCGCCAGGTGCACATATCTACATATTTTTGGGTACACAATTTTTTGGTCTGAGCCCTTTGGATATTTGCGGGCAAATGATTTTAAGCCTTTTGCTTTTGCCTTGGCTGCTTAGATTGTTTCCCGGCTCCCCAGATGAGCTGCTCACTAAATTAGTTTCATTTATCTACCGAGCTCCGTAACGTTGTTTCCCCCGCAAAAGTTTTCCAGATTGCAAGAATTCGTGTCTTGTTTTCTTTTATTTTTCTCTCATTCTCTGGTTTTTTTTTTTTTTTGGTTGTGGGCTTGGCTCACGTAAATTTCCACAGCCGACCCAGACATCATAAACAATCCATGTGGCTATCATAAATTGCTTTTCTTTGGCAATTTCCCCACATTTTCTCAAATCCAAACAAAGTCTGGGTCATTTTTTACGGCAGCCCAGACTGAAGGGTAGTGTGCCGGGGAAATAATGGGAAACTTCACCGGGGTCTTAGAGGCAATTAAAATAAATTATGATGTGCAGATTTACGAAAATTAAGAGATTGTTTTTCCTGCCACTTAAAGCGGAGCTGAGCCGAACTGGCAAAGTAAACTATGAAATTACGTAATAAGAGGAGTGCTGCAAAGGGATAAGTGAAATCAACTTGCAGGTTAAACGTCTCCTATCTGTGCAGCGTCCCAGGACCTCTGGAACGAGGGCAACACGTGCTGTGGCCTCATCAGCAGTCAGAGCACCTGACGCGACCCCCACACACACACACACACATTGGAATTGTGGATGAGGAGGGGTTGAGGTGGGGGAGAAAGGGATTTGCCTTTGGTTTTTCGAGGAGAATCCCGGCTCCTTGGGCAATCAAGAATTCAGGTCATGTGCATGTGAACTCAATTAAGCAGCACATAACTTACAAACCGGATTACAATCATCATCATCAACAACATCTGAGGGAGGGACCTTTTGTACCCCCGGACGAGCAGGAAGATCCTTTGCGCCTTGTTGTTTGGCATGCAAAGCAGTCGGTGGCCGTAACAGTTGGACCTTTGGATGCCTTCGCTTGCCTTTGACTTCTCACCCAACGGAACAACGGAATATGTTGCTCATACGCCCCGTTGCCCCACAGAAAATTGCCCTGCCGGTGGTAACCGTAACCTTTTTCGGGTGCAAAACAATTTGCAACCATAAATTGCAGACCATTTTTGGGCGGTAAGGTCAACAACAACAGCTGTCGATTGTCGAACTTATTTCGCATGTAGAGCAGGATATGAGAATTTTCACTTGAATAATTAATTGAACGTAACAGTTTTTTGGACGGCTGATGGCTGATGGCTGGCTGATGGTGGGCACAGATGGGTGGGATTTACCCTTGTTGCGGTTGCCTTGCTGCCTGTCCATCTGGCTCGATTTGTGGCCATTGTCTCCTCCTGTCTTGTCTTGAGGCTCCATTTTCCCTTCTCTTAATTAAGCCATATATACACCAGCGAGTCCTGCAAAGGTGGGGGTTTTCATTCGCATTTGGGGTTGATTACTACCACTACTCCGACTCCGGCTGCGAAATTCATTTTTTCATAAGCCGCTTTCGAGCGTCGCCGCCGCAACAGGCAAAACAACATTTAAGCCTTTTCGTGATAAGCATTTAAATAAATTAAATCCAAATCCGCTTTCCAACCCCCTCCTTCCTCCGCAACCATTTGGATTCTAACCGCATGCGAGAGCTCTAATGAAAAATAGCGAGAGTGCCGGGCATAAACAAACACAAACCGACAAAGCCAAACAAAAAATGGGAAAAAAAGATTGCAGGCGACATAAAGATTTGTCAACGTTGATAAACAACAACAAAGGCCAGAAATGCGACGCGACTGGATTGCTGTGTGGCATGAGTAGTATGAGTAGTATGTGCATGTGAGCTTGTCTGCTTTGTGGTAAATTTTCACTGCCCCCCAGTTGGCTGCAAAAAATGTGTGTGTGATGTGTGTGTTGCTTGTGGGAAAATCCGGGGCCGGGGAGTGGCAGGCTCGATCCGGCGAACAAACAAAACCGAATCAAATGTGCAACTGTTGCGGCCAGTGTTGCTGCCTCAGCTGTCGCTTTGATGGAAATTGTCAATCTGTCGATGAAGAGCAGCCAAATGACAAGTGTCAGGCAGCGGGAGATTCTATAATCAAAAGGGTTACCCTGTGTGAATAAACAAATTCAAAAAACATTCTGATCTGAACACTGCACAATAAATAAATATGTAGAATTATGAGATATATCTTACTATATACATGTGTATATATATAAGATTGCGTTCTCGTATTGCTAAGTGTTTATATACCCTTCTACAGGGTATCAATTGGCCGCAAGCTAGGCGCATTGTCGTGCGCTGTTAAGTATGCTATATTAATTTGCATTGTGCGGATTTGCACTGACGCTCCTATTTCAATCCCACTGCACTGCACTGTCTGCGGCCAAATGCATTCAGATCAATGGTATGAGTGAGAGTTTTTGATTGATATGACATTGATGCCATTTTGGTGTCTCATTTGAGTGGAATGTTTATTGTCGGCTTTGTTCGCCCATCAAATTCTTTTCTAAACAGCGTTTATCACCTAACCAAACCAAACCACTTTAGCGAAATAGAATACCCCATCAGTTCAATCAGAATGCTGTGGCACAGCGTCCACCACCAAAAGCGTGTCGCATACGTTGCCATTAGAGATAATCACTTTTGCATTTTTAATGCCCTGCTCATGGACACACGGACATAAAATGAAATTGCAATTGCCAGAGCGCCAATAGCTTTGATAAGCCATAATCATTTCGATACTTATGCAGCAGCGAGGTGGAGGTGGTGCTTGGAGACTGGTAAATTAGCATAATAAATGCTAGTCGTGGCTCCATAAAATTTTATTAATTTCCCAGCGCACACAAAACGCAGCAAAAACGAGCCACTCAAGGGCTTAACAGATTTACAGCTCGCAAAAAGCCAAAGCCATAAATACGGCAGTGCAAAAAGCGTGCAAAGTGCACTAAAAGCAGACAATGACTCATGGGCGGGCGAGCGGAGAGGTGATTGGGGGTGGAGGTATTCAACCACCCCCCTTCGTTGTTTGTTGTATGTACGCCACTTTCTAGGTCAGCCAATTGGCAAGTGCACTAAAAGCCAAACGGGCGGCAAGCAAACGGACAGATAGTTGTCAAGCGGCCGTCGACGTTTGCACCGTTCATTCGTTTGTATGAACGTGGCAAGGTATGCGATGAAGGGGCGTGTCCCGCCCATCATGACCGCCCTGCTGCCACCCATCCGTGGGCCACTCCTCTTGCACCTTGTGCAACGCCGGCTGTCAACAGTGTCTAACGGGTTGCCCTGGGCCCAACTGACAAGTGTGTACGCCTCACAGATGGCTGGCAGATTGCGATTCCTGGCTGCAGACAGTGCACTGCGAGAAACGCTCACCTACTACGCAAAGTCTGTGTCAATTACTCTTATTAATGAGCAGAAAGCTGTTTACTAATATGTAGAATTTTTAATATATCTACATAACCTAAAGTTTCTTTACCTATAAATAAATAGACAAAATTTCTTTTAGTATATTGCACATTTGCTTTGATTGAGATACATTTGCTCGATGTCAAAGACGTATTTATGACTTGACTTGTTTAGTTGTTTTGCATTACATCTTTTCCTTTGTGAAAATATATCTTTCTATTGATTACGTTTCTCGCAGTGTGAGAAGGCCGACGGAGAGCAGCATGTATGCACTTTTCGGCACAAAAACATGGGCAGACATTGTGTCTGGGCCTGTGTTTTTGGCTGGCTTCATTAGGAAGAAGGGTGCACTTGTCTGTTGTCTGTCTGTTGACTGCCGACTGTTTCTGCCTTCTGGCTTGTGCCGCTGACTCTACCTCTGCCGCTTCCACTTTTGCCCTGCCAAAGTGCCAACAGGCAACAGCCAACTGCCTGCTGTCTTTCTGTTTGCCATTTGCTGTTCCTGCTCCTCCTGCTCCTGCTCCTCCAGCTCCTTCATCCCGAAACCGAGAGCACAAACTATTTACGTTGACGCATACTGGGACAGAGAACGCCCACTTGGGCACACCCAACTTGAACCTACACATCACCTACCTCGGCCCCTTTGTTACCCACTCAAAAGTTCAATGTACGCGCTTTTGTTTCGCAAAAAAAAAAAAAAAAAAGAAACCAAAAAGAAAAGAGAGCGCAGAATGGGAAAAAAAAGGAAATTGTTGTAGGCCAAACGTTGCCATTTTCTTTTCTCATTTTCCGCGGCTTTCAACGCCGCACACAATCTGCGATGTCACGCCCACTTTTGGCCCAATGCCAGGGCAAAGTTGGTCTTTGGGTCGCCGTGACTTGCAGCTGATAAAAAATTAAGCATAGTTTTAGGCCAGCCAGCCAGCCAGCCAGCCATCCAGTGCTGATTCTGCTCTCCTGCCACAGCCGCAGTTTTAGCCTCAGCCAGTGCCACTGCCACTTTTCTACTTCCACTTCCAGCGACTTGATGAAGAAAGTTTTATTGCCCCGGGGCTGCGAGTCTGCACAAGTCCATTTGCCTTTTTAATTTTAAACAAATATTTTGCCAAAGCGTTTTTCTGCTTCGCTTTTCCTATTCCCATTCGTTTTACTTTTTTTGGTTCTATTAAAATGTTGACAGCTTGTTTGGCGGCAAAAGTTTTTCGCTTTCTTTGGCTAATGATAATGAAATTATGCTGACATTAGGAATTTAGCACAACTGCAAAGAAACTAGAGAAATTCCCCAAATTTTCAGAAGTATTCTTTAATTTCTTTGATCTTATTTTGAGTCACATAAAATACGAGGGTCGTTTGATAAGTCCGTGACTTTTTGTATTTGCCGCGCACCTGCTCTAAATACAACACTGCTCCTGTCAGCAGTTATCGATTAACAGCTGACTGTAAAATTTTGAGAAAGCTGCGTTTTTTGGTTTGCGTTTTATAGGCATTGAAAGCAGACGATCTCGTAAATTTTAACGAAAATGGAAAAAAGTGAATTTCGTGTGCTAATTAAGCATTATTTTTTGCGTAAAAAATCCATCACCGAAACCAAGGAAAGACTTGATAAATATTATGGGGACTCTGCACCATCAATTTCAATGGTTAAGAAATGGTTTACTGAGTTCCGTTGTGGTCGTACCAGTACAAGTGATGCCGAACGTTCAGGTCGCCCAAAAGAGGTCGTCATGCCAGAAATCGTCGACAAAATCCATGGAATGATATTGGATGATCGGAGAATGAAAGTGCGTGAGGTAGCTGAGGCTGTAGGCATCTCAACTGAACGGGTACATCACATTTTACATGAATATTTGGACATGAAAAAGCTTTCCGCGCGATGGGTGCCGCGATTGCTCACACACGACCATAAGCGCAACCGTGTGACCATTTCAAAGGAGTGTTTGGCGATGTTCAACCGCAATCCAAACGAATTTTTGCGCCGTTTCGTTACCGTAGACGAAACATGGATCCACCACACCACACCAGAGACCAAAGAACAATCAAGACAGTGGGTTTCTCCGGGTGAACGTGCACCAAAGAAGGCCAAGGTGGGTCTGTCGGCCAACAAGGTCATGGCCACAGTTTTTTGGGATGCACAAGATATCATTCACATCGATTACCTTGAAAAGGGTAAAACGATCACCGGCGAATATTATTCAGAGCTTTTGGACAGATTCGATATTGATTTGAAGCAGAAACGACCGCATTTGGCGAAAAAAAAAGTGCTGTTCCATCAGGACAATGCACGGGTGCACACGTGTGTAGTCAGCATGGCAAAATTTCATAAATTGGGCTACGAACTGCTACCCCATCCAGCATATTCTCCAGATTTAGCCCCTGTGACTATTTTTTGTTACCAAACATGAAGAAATGGCTCGGCGGTAAGAGATTCGGGTCAAATGAAGAGGTCATCACAGAAACAAACGACTATTTTGAGGGCCTTGAGAAAACCTATTATTTGGAAGGAATAAAAAAATTGGAAAAACGCTGGACTAAATGTATAGAGCTAAAAGGAGATTATGTTGAGAAATAAAACGCTTCTTTGACGAAAAAAATATATTTTATTCAAAAAGTCACGGACTTATCAAACGACCCTCGTACCTGGCATATTTATAAACTTTTTATTGAAATAGATGAACACTTTTAGATACTACACGGTTCTTGTTTCGTTGTGGTGGTGAACATTTTTTTAGGGGTGCACAACAAACAATGCAAATTGATTGCGGGCAAAGGAAACGCGTAAATTTGGGCAAATATTACTGTCAGTCAAACGGCAAGGAATCAGGTTTTCGTGGGGTTGGAATGCCTGATCCGCCCTGAGCCACAACTCACAACTCAGGCAAAGTCTTGCCACATGCCTTCGCATACCAAGTACCAAGTGGGTGAATTCGTGGCACGAGACGAGGAGAATGGGCTGTGGCAACATGGCCATATGTGCGGCATAATGAGGAATCCCGGCGAAGGCAAGTCGTGCATGCAGTGGCCGCATCTGACAGCAAATCAATTCATATGCCGCCCGGCCAGAAACCAGAAACCAGAAACCACCGCCGAGTAGGATCATTTGGTGGCCATGGTGGGTATGGGCGAATAAATTCATCAAAACGATGGTCCCCATTGTTGTGGGCGGTTAACAACTGCAAATATGACTCGAGGGTGCGCCGCACAATCGTTACACTTATACAACGTCTAAACGGATTCGCTCGGAACAATGGACAATGGCCGAGGCCGATGGCGGAACTTAATCCATTTTGTCTTCTGCTTTTTACTCGGACAAATGAAGTCAATTGGATTGTGATGCGACTGCCGGCCGAGCAACTGGCCACTGGCAACCGGCGACCGCATCAAAGTAAATTGTTTTAAGCATTCCATGCTTGATGCCATGGATTAGCATCGGCTGGCTGTATTGGGTGGGTGAAATGACAAAGAGCTTGGCGCCTTTTTGCGCCTTAACGAATCCATTGCACTTTCTTCCTCTGAACTTTGCACCCTCATCCACGAACATACGGACATATAGACAAACGGACATACGGACATGGCCACATTTATTACACACGCTCATTTGTTTCTCGGCCGCCGGAGCAGCTGTCATATTAAGCAACTTTGACCATTCGAGTGGCCAGGCTCGAGATAGAAATCTTTTTTGTTCATTTCATTTTATGTCCACTACAAGGACAAGGCCCACGCACATGCACACGCACACACACGCATTTCTGGCAATTTCCTGGCTTTCTCTTGGCCATCTTTCCCCCACTCAGCCGTGTCTGCTGTCTGACCAATGCCTCAATTTGACATTGATGTGCCAAATGTGGAAATTTTTCTCCACTGACCAAGCAGGCAAAGGCAGCAAAAAAGACAAAATAATAGTGGTGAAAGGTTGCGAGTCTAAAGCAAAGGGTCATGGTCATATACACTATACTGATAATATTATGAACCAAAAGGGATCTTGAGTGATCTTAGCTATAGTTTGATACAAAAATATACTTCAGCACAAATTTATGAAATCATTTTGTTATCCGAAACTTGCACATGAGCAGACTACCCCTTGAGAAGGGTATAATGAAAAGGGAGCCCACTCGTAAGCTGGCTGAAACTGTAACGGCAAAAGGCTGTTGAAATGTAATTTGGCAAAATATTTGGGTGCTATCCTCGCTTGACTTTGGTTTCGTGTGTTCCACCCAAAATGAAACTCAATCTGTCAGTCGCTCCGTCTCCGTCTGTCGCCGTCCGTCTCTCTCTCTCTCTGTGTCTGTCTCTGACTCTGTCTGTCTGCCCTGCCAGTCATGTTGCCACCTCACCACCGCCCACTCCGCATGGCCTTTCAAGGCCTACAAGGCACCCAGCACCCGTTTTTACCACCCCCCGCCCAAAAAACCCAAACTCCTCATACGTGCGTTAGTCATTTTGGCACTTTCCCATGTCGTCAGTTGCTCTGGCTTTTACTCATTCGCACAGCAACGCCTACACATATTCATACCATCGCACATGTGAGCGGATTGTTTTCCCCCATTTTCACCATTTTCCCAGCTTTTTTTCTTCTCCTGTGGCAGATTAGTCTATGTACTTTGGCATGGCTGTTACTTTTTTTCGAGTTTTCTTCCCTGTTTGATTGTGCATTTAATGCCAATTTGTTGTGTTTCCTGAGAAACTGACAATCCTATGACTAATGTTTGTCCTCAAACGAAATGAAATCAATCATGGACAGACAACTCAAAGAAGTCTAGAAGAATGAGCTTGTGTAATTAGTTAGGCTGAAACCCTAGTTCTAGTTAAGAAACTCAAAATACTTAATATTTTAATCGATTTAATGTCGTTTTAGTTAGAATTTCCACCCAAAGTGCCCTTCTACTTTCACTTCTCTTTAATTTATGAATCGTTTGCAGTCTAGACATAATGAGTATTAATAATGCTCTAATCTCCCTTCAATGGCAACTCCCCCAAGATTCGCTGTCCATTTGCAAACTCATTTACAATTAAAACAACATTAATTTTCCTATAATATGACCTCAAGCATTTGTCAGTCTGTCCGAAAATGTAAATTGCCAGAGCAGCACAAGAACAACAAATGATTGTCCATCGTGTTGAGTCGGGCGACTCCCTCCTCATTGTGTATAAATGCCGCAAAAAAGTAATTAAATTACGCGTTGCAAACCAAAACCCAAACCCCAAAACCTGAAACCAAACTGAAACCAGGCCAAAAACCGAAGCCAAGCCAAAAACCCCAGGAAAACTTAAAATGCCCCGCCCACGCAACAAGCGTTTAGCCACGCCCACTCGCATTGGGAGGGCGTGGAAGGGATCAGGCAGGTCCTGCTGTGTGCGAAAATTTCGCATAATTGCGTCAGGCGAGCGCATAAATTGCCAAAGACAAGCGGCCTGGGGCCACGTGCGTATCCGCAGGGGGGTGCAAATGGCTGCAAACTGGAGGGGGGGAATCCATAGAAAGTAAAGGGGAAGCATTCGGTGGGGCAGGGGGCATGGTGCAGCAATCAAACGCTGCACTTTGCGTGCACATATGTCAAATGGAACAGCGCAGCTGCCCTCCCACCCCTCAACTCACTCAATTCACTCAATTCACATCCCACGCCCACGAAGTGCAAGGACTCCTGTCCTGTTGGGCATTGCATGGCTGTCACTCCAGCTGATAAAGGGGAAAATAAGAGACACGCAGGGCGGCAGAAGCGAGAGGGACGGAAGTGCCGTGCATTTTGCCAACTTAAATTATATTAAGTATGAAATATAATGCTAATTATGGCTGATTTCATTCCATTTGATGCGCAAAAGAACACGAACGAAAACGCACCCGCGCAGCAGAGGAGAGACAATGCAAATGAATTAAAATTAAATGGCTGGGAAAATGGAAATGAAATGAGAATGGAAATTGAAACGTAATGCCAGTCGTTTGTTGGACTCTCTTCCTCCTTCCTACTTAGTATTTTGCCCTGCAGCTGTCTGACTTGTACGCTTTCATGGCAAACGCGGCGTATGCGTAATTTTTGCCTTTTTTTTCGCATACGAGCGACGACGGCAACGCAACCCTTTGACAATTTCCACGCACTCCAACTCCACGCTTGCTTTTTATGTTTGAAATGATTTTTCCATCACTTACAAATGAGAAATTAAATTATTTGCTGCTAATGTATGTAATGTATGTGCGTTGAAAAGCACCATCATCCCCGGCCCCCTCCAAAACGGAAATGATACAGCAGAAATGGGGGGGCAAAAGGGCAGGGCAGCCATCTGAAGATGAAATTTGTGCGCCGTGTGTCGCGTGGAAAACTAAAACTCATTTCTGGCAAATTAAACTTAAATGTGCCACGTTTTGGATGGAATGGAAGATGCCAGGCGAAATGAGTTCAGTCCGGAAAAGGAAAAGGGCTGCAAATGGTTAAAGGGGGTGTGTGTGTGTCGTGTGTGTGCTGGTGTGCGAGCATCTCAAATGTGAAAATTAAAAGGCATTTCCGTAGAATGTCAGCGTCATATTGTAAAACATGAGTATTTAATTAGAAAATACTTTTAGGCAGCGCCATGCAGACAGCGTACCTCAATATGGCACTTTCGTTTTGGAAAAACACATGAAAAAAGGAAATAATTCGTATACAATTTTATATATAATCCATAATTCATTAAGTTAATCAGGACGAGAAAAAGTAATTTCCATTTTATTGACATCGATATGGACATATCTGTGTATAAGCAAATATCCTACAAGTTCATATTGATGCTTATTATAACCGTTTATATTGATGTATTTTACTTATCATATCGATGACATCTAGCGATACTTTTCGTGCCGTGTAGCCCTTCGTTTCGCCATGTCGATACATGCGCCTGGCTAATGAATTCCTGCAGGAAGAGTTGAGCCCAAGTTTTGTGCTTTTTAACAACTTAACATAGTTTTGGTCTCGGGTCTCGGAGTCTCGAGTCTCGAGTTTGTTGCCAGCTCATGTAAGGATGTAAGTACAAAATAGCATTTTCCTTAATGGAAAACCTCCGCCTAGGCTCACAACTTTGCATGTATGCGGGATATTAACACGGAAAAACCAACAGCCAAAACAGCGAACTACAACCAGAATGGTGTTGGCTGAAAGTGCCGGCCAAGAAGAGGTTATGTATGTCGGCGGGGGGTTCAAAGGGCAAGGATAAGGACAAGGACGTGGGCGAGGATGTGGATGGGGACAATGATGATGACGAGCCACGACTGTGGCGATGATGATGATAACGATGATGGCTGTGTTAATGGCCAGGCATTATTCAGGGCCTCGTTCCCAGATTGTCACACAGCGATAGGCGAGGGCGTGTGTGTGTGTTAGTGAGTGAGTGTATCTTGATTGCCAGGCAGTTGGGGGTTAAACGGGGTTGGGGGGTGCCCAGTGTCCACTGGCCATGTCAAAACTCATTTGCCGTTAACGAGCAGCCATTGTGCTTATAAAAGGATTATTTACAAATCACTGACTTTCAAAAATTGTCAACTGCAGGGCAAATGCCTGAGGACCCCCGCCGCTCCCCTTTCACCTCCAACTGGCTGCTTTGATGTACAATTTATGGAATTAACCCTTAAGTGCTCGCCGGCATCAGACAGCAGCCGTGGATCACAACGCTCCAGTTGATTTCTTTCGCCTGATTGCGGCTGAAACGGAAACGGATCTGACTTCCCCAATCCAGCGAGCCAGCCATCCATCGCACAACAATTGTGACTTGCAAATAGATTTTGCGATTTACAATTCGACATTGATGGCACTCTAACTGAGTTGACTGAGCGTGGAATGGGCCAGCTTAAAGAGGCTGAGGTCTCGGTTTCGCCCTTACCCCCTAATTGATGCCCTTTGTTTGCCCTGTGGTCACTCTAATTGGTGTTTGCATGTGGCTCTCGTAGTCTTGTGTAAACACGAGATTCTGGCTGACCAGCAGCGGAAAGGAATCCATCCTACCTCTACCACTCTACTCGTGGCTACCCGCCTCTTCAACTCCTGAGCTTCTTTTGTAATTTTGCGTGCGTTGTGTTTGCTCATTAAACGGATTTAGCCAGGCGCAGATGCGGATTATTTCGCATGGGTTGTGTTCGACTCTGAATGCTCTTCGGAATTTCGCAATTGGAATTTGTATATATCTTTCAATAACAAGAAACTATAAATTCACACGAAAGATTAGATTATGATTCCTGTGAAAGCTTATTTTTCGAATATAATCATGCAGTAGAGTTTGTGTGAAAAGTGCCATGCCTCATACTCTATCCAATCTGATTTATTATTTTCCCCTGGACAGACGTCATCAATTAGCAGGCCGCCAGTCGAGTGGCTGGCCAAGTTTGCGGAAAAAATTGACAGCCAGGGAGCTGCGAGTGTTGTTTCGACCAGGCCTAATGAGCAAACCAAAACAGACGGCGTGGCCTTAACGCCACTTGCGAAATCACATGTCAAAAGTTATTAGCCCGTCGTGTAATTTGTGCCGGGCTGATTACCAAAATGTACATGAAACACATAAACAAAGTCATTTGGCCTGGCTTGGCTGGCAGGAATAACAAAATACGTTGCCAAAAAGTTGCGATGTTGCCTTCACTTGGGGTCCTGTGTGTTAGCTGCTGTCATTGCCAAAATCCTGGGCCAAAGTTGCTCATCGTACAACCCATCGCACTTTTTTCGCCCCTCGATTCAGGCTGTCAATATCGTGGCAACATATTTCCTCGCTTAATATTTTTTTGCCCTGGCTTCTGTCGCTATTTTAGCTGCTGTGTTACTGTCTGCGAGGACGTGAGGGCGTTAAACTCATACATCACTTTATCCCAGCTTCGACTTTGGCTCCAGCTCCAGCTGCGACTCCCTTAACCTCCATCCTCGATCCTGCATCCTCCGTCCTGCATCCTGCATCTTGCATCCTATGTCCTGGGACGCTTGGCAGGCTCCCTAACTAACTGCCGCCTCGCCAGCTGTTTGTCTTGGTCTGGCGCGTTTTTCTCGCACCGCGATGTGTGTCAAGAGTTGCCAATAAAGCTGGGAGCTGGGAGCTGGAGCTGGAGCAGTAGCAACATCCCAAGCGCGCAATTCCCAACCCGATCGCTCCTGCAGAGGAGCTATTGAAAATAAATTTATAACGCATACGTCATGTGAGTCAAGACAGAGTTCGCAGTTTATTGCATTTGTCGCTGGCATTGCAAAACTTCAATAAATTATTTTATTGCGACAGTTATTTTGCTTGCTTTGCGCTCGTCGTCGTCGGTTGGTTTTTATGAATTTGTTCAGCTCGCAAACACATAACGATGAGCATAAGTACGATATAGTATATCTATATCGAAATCCATCTGGCACAGCAGCAAACTTTCTGTCAGTTGCCATTTTCGTTCATTTGGCACTCAAGTCTTTGGCAGCCAAATTGCAAATGACTTTATGAATTTGCTGTTACGACTTGGACAAGCTTCGATGACCTTTGAAGTGGGCGGACAACCATATACTCGTATGAAACCGAGATGAAATTGATTCCGCATGAGTCATAAACTCCGTATTGCATAATAAACTCGTGCACGAACATAATGAGTTGTTGAAAGATGGGATCGAGCAGACAATTGCTACAAAACGGAGTCAGTTTATTGCGCATTAAATGTTGATTGATGCAGGGAAAGTTCGGTGATCCGATCACTTTGCGACCATATCAACTGCCTCAACCATACCAACCATTTCAATTGGGCATTAAACACACTTTGTCAGTCATGAAAGGCCGAAACACTTGCGTTCCCCTCCATCAAAAGTTGACACTTTGCGAGTTAACCTTTAATGAAAAGGCCAAACAAGCCAGCAGCCTGGAGGGCTCATTGTGAAATTACCCAAAGCGTAAAAGGGGCGAAACGATAGGAAAAAATAAGAAAATGGAACTCTGGCTGGCTGGCTGGCAGTAGTAGTAATAGCCGTATGGCCAAAGGCTATGAAGCGCTCCCTTTTTTTCACTGCTGGCATCCTAGTCAAAGAGGCAATAAGTAGCAAAAATTACGCTAAACGTGGCAATTTCCTCGCAAATTGCGCAATATATATACAAAGCGGGTTCTTATACTCTACGCATGTCTGGCCTGAAAGTCCTTGCTCTACTCATTTAACTAGGGAGAGGAGAATAGGCCAAATGATCTAGGTGGTCCTTTAAATACCCTATCAGATTTAAAGAAATATGTGACTCTAAGTTATTATACATATATAAATACTGCTTTAAAATTGTGTTTTTATTGGGATTCTTATTTCAAGTTTGCTCACGAAACTCTAAAGACTCCCTGGTAGCACTCAATTAGCGTCACAAATTGGCATAAAAGTGTACTTAAGCCAGCAAAAAGGAGTGTATAATAGGGCCCATGGAGGACCATGGCAGGTATTTTTCATCCGTCAAATTACAGGGCACCCATAACGGGGACTCTGCAGATGCCCAGGTAAAATCCGTAGCCAGGTGGCAGGCTGAAGCCTGTCAATTTCCACATGGTGGCGCCACATGAGGTGGGTAAAATCGGGCAGGATATGGGGCACCATTTTGGGAGCAGGGACCATGTGGCAGCGGCAGGAATCGGGCGATATTTTAATGCGTGTCATATTTGATTGATGCCAGCGCAGGGCAGAGCGAAGTCGTGGAACAATGTCAAGCGTTTAACATTGCCCCGAGCGCCACTCAAAATGTCAAGGCAGTCGGGAAGCCCCACCCCCAACCACCCAATCCCCCACTTTAGCCCCCCAGTTACCCAGTCACTTCCGCTCTTTTTTCGCCCTGCAAAATTGCCCCTGCAGGTATGCAATGAAAAAGTGCGTAAGGGAAGCCCATTGTGCCTTTGTGTGAGTTTGTCTGCGAGTGCCTGTGTGTGTGTCTGTGTGTGTGTGTGTGTGTGTGAGTGAATGAGTGCCTCTGTTTTGTGTAATTCAACGTGGCAGTTTGTTAACAATTTTATCAGGCCCGAGATGTTTCGCCTACCAAATGAGGGAAATGCGGGAAATCGCTTCGAGAGCTGTAAACAGAGTTAAGTGTGTGTGCGTGTGCGTGTGTGTGTGTGTGGGTGGGTGCCATAATTTATGCCCAGACTAAGTGCATTATGTTTGGCACACGGGCTTTTAGTTACTCTGGCCCGCCCCTTCCCCCTTCCTCCTTTCCCTGGGGCAGACTCAATTATTTGTGGCAATTGGCAGCGGCAGTTGGCGCAACTAATTTGACTTGAGCGCCGTATTGTTGGCAAGCAGAGGCAAACATTTGAGCTGGAACATATAGGCATTTATTTAATTATGACCCGGGGTACACTTAACCTCAAATCCGATAATGCGTTTTATTAGCCAAAGTGCCCAGCCATAATAACTATTTATTATGTGGAGGAAATATATATATATATATAAACATTAATTACATATACATATGTATATAATCACCGCCTGTATCATTTATTTACCCTTGCGTTCCAGAATAACCCGTAGTTAAGTCATGGTTATGGTTATTGCTCCTAACTAAACGGACACGCGAATTAACCCCTTACATTATTAACCCGGTGACTAGACCCCATCCAACGCCAACATCAATGTAGCATCATTAACCGCTCTAGCTCTTCGCATCTACCACCCACTCTCTGTCTCACCCGATTATTCATCCAATTAGCCCCACTGTAACCCCTCCGCACACTTTATAGCATTCATATCCAACCAACTCTCATCTGAAAAATACAAAAAAAAAAAAAAAGAAATCGAAATAGAACTTGGCCAAGTGTCTTACGTCTTACCGATCTCTCTGCTGCTCGTTTCTCGCTCTTTTGCAGGATGGACAACGCGGCCATTTAGAGGGCCTGGCATCCGTCTATTGCGAGTTGCTAATGGCTCCCTTCGGGGACATTTTGGCCACTCTCGAGCGGGCGCGCCAGGCGGCCTGGGCGGAGCGGAGTCCGCTGCACTGTGCAGGTGGCGGCGCCCAGGTTGTGGGCGGATCAGGTGGGGCTGGCGGCAGCACGGGCAGCGGCAGCGGTGGGGCGGCCAGCGGTGGCAGCGGCGGCAGCAGCGGCGTACTGCACCACCGCCAGCAGCATGGCCATCGTGGCCATTCGATGCACGGCGCCGGTCTGCCCAATAGTCATAGCCAGCCCATTTATGTGCCCGGAAAGTACTCGGTATGTATGATGATGACCCGGAACAAACCGAAACGCTAAACACCCACCCAAAACTCCCACCTCCTTAATCACCAAAAAAAAAAAAATGAAAAGCAGAATTACTCCATTAGCGGCCCCCTAAGGAAAATATTTACAAAATCAACAATACGAACGAATAATTTTCCAAAAAAAAAACGAAAAAAAACGAAATTGATGTTGGCGTTGCTTGAAAAGAAATAATTGAAGAAACCATTAAGCCTCTATGCGAATAAATTTATTTAATTGTGTGCTAAGAATTGTGTAAATATTTTTTGCTTGCTTGCGTTCTCCACTTTCACTTGCATGCACTTGTAGTTGTGTTTTAACCCCCCCCAGAATCGTGGCCAATAAAATGACTAATTTTCCATTTCCGAAACTTACAGCCCTCGAGTTGTCTGTCCGACAAGGAGGAGGATGAGATCTATGGCTTTGGCTACGGCGTCTTTGCACCCCGCGTGGCCAGAGGAGGGTTAACGCAACAGCAACAGCTGCTGCAGCAGCAGACGCTGCAGACGCAGCAGAGCATACAGCAGCAGCAGCTGCAACAGCAGCAGCAACAGTTACCAATTGTGCCAGGACAACAGCAGCAAGGACCTCATCAGCATCAGACTCTGCCACCGAATGTCGCGCATTTGAACTTTGTGCAGCAAAAGTGAGTACAGGATTTGAATAATTCGAGTGTTCGTGATCTCTCCATTGAATCGTAGTGCTAATAAAAATTCTATTCCCTTCTATTCTATTCCATTCAGCTGCCTTAGTCCGCGCTCAGCTTATTTCTACGAATTTCCACCGACAGCTGGTAAGTTGAAAAGAGAAAAGTCCGGAGAAGTAAAGTTCTTAGCCTGGCAGAGGATTTCTAAAGCTTTTGTGTAAAGGTGATGAGCTTTGTACTTAACGTTTAAAAGGAATCTTTAGACTTCAGTTTTTAAATGTACTTATTAAAGTGCGGAAATGGCAGAAAATGAAGTACACAATTGTAATGAGGTCGGAACTTTGTAGGTTACCCAGTAAAATAGTAATTGCGTAAGAATTAGTGAGAAGTGTAAGAATCTTCTATGAATATGCATAGATACATAGCATAGGTACTAATGAAATAGTAGCTAAGCAACGTTTGTATGTTTTTCTGCTTTTCTCGTAGTTATTTACTTGGATTTAAATAAACTAAACCTTTAAACTATAAAATTGTGAGGAAAGTTGTAGCTGCCTGCCAGGCTCTGAAAGTACAACAAAAACATGATGGACTCCGTTCACTAATTCAATTTATTTCCTTTTTATGCCGATTTTCCCCCGCGTTTTCCAGAGGGTCGCGAGACAAAGAAACGCACCACATTGGCCCGACTGCTGAAAGGCTTGAAGACTGTCAATCGCCGGGATCGGAACAATCAGCAGAATGGCGCCCAAGCCAGGGTAAGTAAAGTAAAGTACTCCCCCGATACAATGTCCCCGCCCGCCCTTTTCGTCCAGCGAGTGAAACTCATTTTCGCGCTTCGTTTTATGACCGCAAGCAAATTGTTTGTCCTGTCCCGCAAGTTTGTGTCCCATCCCCAGACTTTCATTTGAATCAACTGCTGCGGTAATTCTTTCAATTTATTTGCTCGCATTTCGTTTGGTTTCCTTTCCATTCCTTTCCATTCGAATTTCCCTGCCTCTTCTAGGCTGCCATTTTATGACTTTCTGCGTCTTGACTTGAATATTCCGCAGTCTTCTGTGTAGTATACTTAATCTTAGCCCTGGGGACATGTAAATTTTTATGCGCGCCGCGCTGAGCTGAGCAGCAGCTTCTCCTTTTTGCCAGCTGAAAAGGTTAAAAATGTTTTGCCAGCGGCCATGTCTACATTGCCACTTCTCATCCTGGCAGTGCACCAATAGCGCCAGGACCAACGCCATCAGTTTCTCAGTTTCTCAGTTTCCTGCCTCCCACCTTTCCCATTTGGGGGGAAGTTGTTGTACACTCGCTTTATCTGCGCCGCTCACAAAGGATTCATTCAGCGCCTTTGATTAGAGCAACCTTTGGGGAAAAGCATCAGGATCAGGACCAGGAGCAGGACAGGAGCAGAAGCTGGAGTCGCAGCAGCTGGGACAGCTGGGATGGTAGGGATAGCAGGGATAGCACTGTTCTTGAGTCTCGAGCCTGGCAATGAAACGAAACTGCGGCCAAGAGCAGAGATAACGTGGCACAGGACGGCGACGCTGCTCATAAATAAGCAAGGACATGCATAAATTGTTCACAAGCAGCACAAGCAGAAAAGAATAAATAAAGGCGCGGAGAGCAGAAGAGGAAAAAATATAAATAATAAACTGGCGGGGGGAAAAAAAGGGCAGCTAGGCAGGAGGAGGTGCTTCTCTGGAGGTCCTGGCACACAGATAAGCGCAGGAAATGACTAAGGATATGTGCCTAAGTAGCGGCATCCTACTCAACAGCCATGGCCTTTCAAAATATAATTAAACAGCACTCACCTCGCCATGTGTTTGTTGCCTGCTTGCCTGGTTCGTTGGCTCTGCCACCTGATTTGCTATTTATGATAAGAAAACAAACGCATTAAACAGCGAACCGAGAATAAGGGTCGCAGGTTCGCAGGGTCGAAGGGTCGTAGGGTGAAGGGTGACCCTAACCTGACCCTTGACTCGTTATTAATTAAAAATTAAAGCCCCGCTGAAAGGTGTGAAATACAAAATGGCGTCCTAATGGCGATAAAGCACGTTGCTGGCCGCCTTTCAAGGACTCCCTCTTGATTTACGAGCAGAGCCCCTTCACCTTCAACCTTTGTGCATACTTGAGAAAGTTAATAAGCCTGGCGATTGAAAGCACGCCACCTTGTGTTCTTGTGCTCTTGTGTTCTGTCTGAGAAAATGAATTTAAAACTTTGCCCCAAATTGATTCCATTCCATTCCATTCCCGTTTATTTCGCAGGCGGCCAACGATCGTCTGCGGCACTTTCAAATGATAAACGGCGGCGCCGGCGGACAGCAGCACAGTTTCGAGGAGACAATCCACAGGGTGAGTACCATTACTAGGTGGTGGTTGCACCGATAAAAGTACACTAATAAAACATTTAACACGAAATCCAGACGGCTTTAGAAGCTGTGAGAAGGGTAATCTACTGAATTTAGAACCTTGCTAATGCCGCAAATTCTTTATCAAAAATTAATACGATTTTTTACTTAAAATCTCCAGTCATATTTCTTTAGTTTGCTTAAAAATGCGTATGCTAGTGGGATGTTTGCTTGCTTAGAATGGGATAGTGGCATAAATATTTATGCCGCACATTTAACAAGCTGATGTTGCTGCTGCTTTGCTTCTTGCTTCTGTGTGTTGCAACAGCTGCGACAGCCAGCAAAATTGTGATGCAACAAAAAAATTTGCACAAACTGCAACAACAGGGGTAAACTTTCGCACACCATCCAGCGGGTGGCAGTGGCGCATTCGTGCCAACCCCACCTTTTTGACTGCATTTGCAATGCAATTTCAACACGAAAGCTGCGGCTGTTGCTTTTGAGCACGTTTACCTGTAATGGCATGCCACCAGCAACAAAAACAATCGCAAACGGGACGAGTGCCGCGGGGCAAAGAGGACGAAGGGGCGGAAAAGGAAGTAGCAGCGTGTGGATGCATGCAACATTTAAAAGTTCATTGCCGTCAACATTCATTATTAATGACAGCGCGCACGGCGCCAAACTAAAAACAAGCAGCGAAATGCAATCAACGGCGACAGCAGCAACAGACAGCAGCAACACCTGAAGCAACAGCAACTGCAACAATAGTTAGCAAATGCATAATGCATTACCAAACATCCCCCCAAATTCGAGTGCGCCCCTTTTCCATTTGCAGCGCAAAAGAGTAGACTTTAAATTTTCGTTAGCAAAGAAATTAGTTGCCACATTCATAAATAAACAAAGTCACTCAGCAAACGACCGGAGCTAACAAACCATTTTCCAATTGCAGTTGAAAGTACAAGAGGCCATGCGGAAAAAGGAAAAATTTCAACGTGAACACGAGGAGGTAAGTGACATGAACATATCCACATATCTATATATCCATACATCCAGATATCAAAATTCAGATATTCAGATAACCAAATATCCGGTGACCACAAGGCAAAGATTTATGCCTTCAAGATGTCTATGGCGAAATTGATAAATGCATATGGCAAACATGTGCAGTGGCCAGGGATAAATCAAGCATATTTGTTTTGGGCACTTTTCACAAATTAAATAAACATAAAACACTCGCAGCCCGAGGGTCGACTCAAATTGTTAGCAGCACAGACAAGTGCAGGCCAGGCTGCACTATTAATTTCACAGATTCCGTAGCCTTATATTTGCATGCATTAAACACACAAATGGAAGAAACAGTTGCAATTGCACAGGCCAAAGGTTTTGCTTGCCTTTCCTGCTTCTCTTGCTTTTTTGGTGCCCTGCAGCCAAAGGTGCGTTTCGTATTTGTAAGTTTGCTTTCAAGTCAGATGTATATATACAACTTTAACAAATAAATCATAGGTGTAATTTCAAGTCTGAAGAGTTCTATTGGCATAAAACCAGACCGCAATATTCATTAAAATCATTAAGGTAAACCAAGCCGACGAATGTTTATAAAAGCTTACACGCTCCAATAAAACTGCTTGATATTCTTTTCGTATTATTATGGAAAATCCATTCATAAAATTTCGCTTAATTATGAGACATAAACTCGAGCAACTTATGGTTGCAGCACGCACTGTTTGCACCCGAATTTGTTTTCGCAATGTATAAATGCTACGACTTCTATATGGACAAGCCAATTAAAAAAGCTATTAAAAATATTTGATATAAAAACAGCAATTATTCCAAGGCATAAAAGCCCGAAGACCAGGCCAAAAGCTCCAGCTACCAAATGAATGTGAGTGTGCCAGTGTGTGAGTGTGTGTGGGTATGTGTGTGTGAGTTGCGAGCAAACATGCAAAACAGACGCAGACAAAATGTTAAGCACACAGATACACACCAACACGTGCTCACAAACTGGCGCACCCCAAAAGCAGGCAACAAAAACAATGAAGTGCAACGTGGCGAATGATAAACTTTGTTCTGTCATAAAATGCAAAAAAAAAAAAATATATATATTACTTTCCACACTTAAAAGCGTTGTCCAAACGAAGGACATGATAAAAACAAATGGGCGTGTCGCCGAAAGAGAGTAACTTATTTATTTATATGCCAAGAGAATTAAATGTGAAAGCCGAGCAAAATATTTCATGTTGATTGCTTGATACTCCAGGCTGATGGATAGCGTAGGCACACAGATTTTGCAAGAGAGCTGAGACTTTTCTTTCGGCTTAAAACCGAAATCGATTAGGCAAATCATTACCACACAGTACTGCACATCTTCCATCAACTTGGCAGCAGCATGCTAGTTAATTATGCCAGTTATCGGGCTCAATGATGGATGCACAGCATACTGATGAGAACTCGAAAGCACACTTACACTGGGGGAAAACCATTATCTATATAAGGTTATGGTATATATTTCATGGGACAACTTTGGAAACTAGAAAGCAGATGTTTTCAATTGATGCTGGGCTACTTTATAGTAATCAAAAGCTTTTTTTCCAGTGAACTCACGCAAATTGCGTTGCTGCACGACAATTTGTCGACTGTTTGCCAGTCCAGCAAAATGTGTGCTCCTAAGCAAGGGCAATAATTTTTGTGCATAAATGAAAAGCACACAAGAGTTGGGGGTACTGCGCTATATACACGAATATACTAGATCCTTTTTGGATGGCTGGGAGGCTGGGGGTTCTGGGGTGTCACATTGTTATTGTTGTTAGTGCTGATGCTACTGCTGCTTAACTTGTGCAAACAACATGCTGTTTGTCTAATTGTAATTGCTGTTTTTGCAGCAGCCCAGCCCCCACATGGAAAGCAGCCTCTGCCGTTCAGGCCTTGTTTTCCATTTGGCCAGGAATGGCTGCTCTGGAAAAGAAACTGCTGCTCTTCTCTGTGTAAGTGTGTTTATGTGTGTGTGTGCGGAGCAACATGAAATATTTATGATAAGAGATGGGGGAGGGCTCGAAGTTGCGTTCCATTCCTTTTTTTTTCCCCATTTTTGGGGTCTTTGCATTTGGCCAGGCAATTAAGCAGGCGTCCCCCAAGACCTCAGATGTGATTAGAATTGTAAGACATGTGGCAGTGTCTTCTTGGCCACGTAAATTTCAATTTGGCAGCGAAAGCATCTACATCTAACCAATTGTGTGGGAGTGGACCATATAACAGACCAAAAAAAAAAAGCAAACCCACTACCATTTGAATGCATTTTTAATGTGACTGGCCAAAAAAGCTTTTAGCTAATTTTTCAGCGTCCCGCTTTTATTGCCAAGTGTGTCTCTATGTTCGCTATTTTCATCGTTTGCTGTTTGTTTGACGGCCCTGGCATGCTTTTCGCTTTCCGGTTCGGCAGCAGAAGCATTTTCATATATATATACAACTCGTATAGCTCGTATATGGTCTCGGAATTAGTATGCAGCGCACATAGAATGCCATTATGCTGCAGGACACTCAGGACATAGACATGCCTGCTGCCCAAATACAGCAAAAATAGGAACTAGAAACAAGTAGCGCATTCTGTGTGGTAGTTTGTAGTTCTGCTTGCGCTGGGAAAATTGTTTTAGTTTTCAAATGGAATTTTGTAATTTTAACGCCTTTGCCTCAGCTCGAGACTTGGCTAATAAGATGCCAGCCTTAGCAGCAGCAGTAGAAGTAGCAGTAGCAGGAGCAGTAGCAGTAGCAGCAGAAGCAAGTTGACAACATTTCGTCCTTTCATTTCGCACAGCAGTCACGTTTGGCATGCAGACAAAGTGCTGCCCAAATAGGAGCAAACATGCATACGAATGCGAAGAAGCCAAGCGAAGGCGTTGACTTTAATATGGACAAGTTTTATTTGGTTATAGAAGTCTATGTAGTCTGATGGCGAAGGGTGCCCCAAAAGTTGTCAGAACGCCGAGCAATACCTCTTTGTGCATATAAAGTTGGCACCCAGCCGATTAAACTGGATTAAAATAGGTTTCACTTGTTGCGAAATACCCCAACCCCATATTGAGTAACATTTAATTCACATAAACTAATGCAACATTGTTTCATCTTTAATAGATCCTGCGTGATATTCGACAGGGACTGTTGCAAATGAGTCGCGGCGAAGGACGCATGGGTAAGTTGCTGCAGCACCGAAAAAGGATAAAGGAAAACTGGTGGAAGGAAGGAGGGAGGGAGGGAAATCTAGGCGACTGCCCCCGAAAAGTATGCAGCCAGGAATTTTACACTTGAAGTGCTTCTGTTGCAAGTTCAGTTGCAACAGCCTTCGCAGCTGCAGTGGCAGCCGCAGTAGCAGCAGCACCAAAAGTGGGCGTGGCTGGTCCGCCCGTCTGGCGAGCGTCGCATGCATAAGCGAGCATAAAATCTTATGTCCGTTTCCGGACCAGAATCCGTACATAAGCCCCGGACTTTGGGCTCCGGAGCAACTTGCTCTGCTGCTCTGCTGCTAGCATGTGGCAAATGGCATTGCAAGTTTTGTGTGCAACGTGGCGTATAATAATATTGTGTTGCAACCATTCTGCTGGCTCTGCACATTTTTCGGTCGCTCGCAAAAAGTTTTCAAACTTCCTCCTCCCTTCCAGTTTTTTTTCGTTTCCTTTCTTTTTTGGTTCTAACTAATCTTAAAAATAATCCTTACTTTGCGGCTGCTAAATTTGGTTTATTCCCATCTTGCAGACGATACGTACATGTACGACGAGGCGCTGAGAACGGGCGGTGGCATGGGCATCGCCGGACTGGGCATGCCCCTCGGAGTGGGCGGCAATGGAGGGGGCGGGGCAGCGGCCCATTATGCGGTGAGTGCGCTGCATCATCAAGGTCATTGGTACGACGAGCCGCCCTACGAGAGCGATCCCGATGACTTTCTCATGGCCGGGCTCAACTGCGGACCAGCTGCCACAATTCAGGTGAGACTCATCCTTTAAACACTCCTCAAATAAATCTACGAAAGGCTTTAAGTTTAGATATTAAATTAAGTCCCTAGAAAACAATACACATGTAATATTTTCATTTTCATAGTCATAACTGCCTCTAGAACATTTTTCATTACACAAGCAAACAGATTTTGCGTACATTTATACACTTTTTCGGTGACTCGTTCAATGCGGCTTGTGTCTTCCACTTGAGAAATAGAATTGGCAGCGGCAACATTGTCGCAGTTGCAATCACATTTGAAATTTATGCGCCGCATCCTGCAACGCCGTTAATCCTGATCCTGCTAGTAACCAGACGTACTCCTTCGAGTCGTGGGCCAAAGCCGATCCAATGCCAGCTTCCATTTCAATTTTTTAGCTCGAAACCCACTTTGATTTCTCTGCGGAATTTGCCAGCCAAAAATGTTGTGAGGGAGTTAGTTCCTTTCCGCGTTCATACATTTTTTTTATATTTTCGTGGCTGCCCCCGATGAGTTTGGCTTGAGTTTTTCCTCAGCGATTTTCGCTTTGTGGCTTTCTTCTATTTGCTTTATTAAATTATACGCTGAATATATTTTTGTGCTGGCGCATTGATTTCTACCCACTTCGATTTCTATGTCCATGTCCTTTGGCATTTCTCGTCCTTTCTGCGCTCCTTTGCTGTGTGCATAACTCCGGGACAAACTGCGACTCGAACTCACTTTATTTTTATTGACAGTCAAAAAGTGCATAATTCTTGTTGACTTGCTCGACTTTGACTCTCTCTTACAGTTCGATTGTGGACTGATTCTTGTGGCGGAGTGGGCGTCATGGAAAACTCTGCGAAAGACGTCGCCGTCTTGAGACTTTTCCTTTAGCATAATTTTCTTTGCCCCTTGATTTTTTTTATTTTTATTTTTTTTTTAGTTCTGCGTCTCCGGGAGTTGCGCTTTTGTCGAAACGCATTAGGCAAGTTATCGGGGGAATTCGTTTTCTTAGTCAATTGAAATCACTCAGCGCTCCCGAACTCTCTGGGAGGCCTTTTGTGTTTGCGGGCCTCTTTGCCGACATTGCTGGCCCCTTTGATGTGGCCACGAAATTTGTTTAAAATTGAAACGAAACTTTTGCGGCTGCCGAAAAAAGGTTAAGCTCGCGTTTGTGGCTGCTTAACGGGCCGAAGTAGCCGGAGATAATGCATTGAAATTGAATTGTGTTGGTTTGGTTCTGGGTCCAGCCTCCTTTGATCTGAAATGCGACCCAAAATCGTTTCACTTGATATGGCTGTATGCTATGTCAAACCGATTCCAGCAGACTTTGCATACCAACAAATATTGCGAATTAAACGAATCCAAACGAATTCAAACGAACCCAAAATGCGAACGAATCTTTAGCACCAAAAAATCTAATTCGCATTGGAGGTTTTTCCACGCTCCCTGCGCACCCAAAACTTTGCTGCATTGCCCAAATTAAAAACGGGGAAAACTTTGCAATTTCCCTGGCCAAACAAACATACGCAAAATAAAGTGGAAAAAAAAATGAGGAAAACGGAAAAAGAAAACCAAATTTGTGTGCCCAAAATTTAAAATTCCAAGCTGAGAGCGGCACCATCCGCACATCAAATCAGTGCAACAACAAATAAACCAGCTACTCCCCTCTCACGGTCTCGTAAAGTTTTATAACTTTGTTAATTTTTCATAATTTTGTTGCTCTACAGCGGCCGACAAATTCTACTTGAATGCTAATCCCCATGTTGTGCGTACTCTGTCTCCTTTCTCTTTTACAAATGAATGCACTGTGACAAAATTTATAGTATATATATTATTATTTTAGCAACTAAGTAGCGTATGTTAAATTAAGTTATCGGAATAGGAAACTATAATTAGTTTCATTAGAGCACATAGTTATAGCATTAATACCATTACACCGCATACAATCTTAGATGCTAATTCCCTTATCCAACGTTTCGTTTCTCGATTCTAGATGGCGTTTTTCCCCCAGTGTATGTATGCCCCTCACTCACGCTTCTCCTCTCCACTTTTCTCTTCGCAGGGTGGCCGTGTGCGCTTCTCGAACAACCGCGAGAGCACGGGCGTAATTTCATTAAGATCCGCCGGAGATATTTCATTGCCGCAACGTGGACCGCCGCGTAGAGGTCTTATCGTGCCGCAGCAGCCGCCAAATCCGCCGACAATAATACCCTTAACGCACGCCAGGTGAGTGTTGGAAGTTCATTTCAATCAGGGAAGGTAGGTGGGTCCAGTGGCCGGTCGGTTGTTGATTGCCATTATTATTTGCAGTTGAGTTTATGGCCAAAGGGCCGACACGTCGAAGGTGGCACATTAATAAATAAAACGGCGTCGCCGCTTTTTGGAGTGAGCAGTTATGATATGGCAAATACAAAGGTCGAACCCTTCTTTTCCGCACTTCAAAAGGGCACCAAATTTTTGGAAAGCAGTAGGGATCACTCAACCATAAAACTGTGCCACAAACGAGCGCAGTCTGGCGTGAAAAGGCCAAAGCTTTTGGCCAGCTTTTCGACCAGCAAACACTAATAGCTGACCAAGGCGAAAGCAATCAAACAGCTCAAGTCTGGCATCTCGTATTTATTTGTCAATCGAAAAAGGTGCACCCCAAACATAAACCCAAACCCAAACCCAAACTCAAAACCCAAAACCTACAGACACACGGACACGGGCAGAGACAGAAAAAAATCGGTGAAAAAGGGTAGACTTCACTTCATTAGTGCGGTTATCAACGGGTCTGCAGCCAGGCAAAGCGATTGAATGAGCGAATGAACCAATGAACGAATGAATGAATGGTAGCTTGAATGAGGGAATTAGTGACTGACTGAGTGAGTGACGAACGAGTAAAGGAGAAAGCAATGAGGAATGAGGAGGTACACCAGCTTGACTGGCAGACGGCACACATATCGAAACGCATCGAACCGAAAGTCATCAATTTCATATTGTTACGCATGCCACACTCCTGATATATATATGGATTCTGGATGCTGTACGCTGGATGTTGGATGTTGGATGTTGGATCTGGGATGCCGGATCCAATAAAAGCAAGACATCGACAGGCCGGGACACTTGAATGAAATGGCATTATTGCTACTTCAACGCCAATCCACAAGTCAGAGCGCCAGCTCCTCAATCAGCCAGCTAGGTAGACAGTAGTCCTGGGATGCTGGGATGCTGGGAAATGGTGAAAATGGGGGAAAAACATGCAGGAGGACAAGGAAAGAGAGCCTGCGTTTTCCACACGTACGCATACAAAAGGACTTGCTGAAATAACTTATACGCCTCGTGCGCCGCTGGGGCCACAAACGAGCCAAACGAAAAGAAAACTTTTTCTTCTCACGAATTGCGAGCGAAAGGCAAAGAGAATGGGGAAAAACGAAGGTGGAAAACAAACAGCAAAGGCAACCAAAAGTAAAAATCTCAACAGCGTTGAAGCAAAATGGTAAAAGGAAAATCTGCCCAAGTAAAAGAAATAAGAAAAAAGATATCAAGTATTTATTTATATGACCTTTGTTTGCCACTCGACCTCGGGTCGTGTATATGTACATCCCAAACCTCTCGGGCCAACACCTTCGACTTTCCTTTGCTTATTGTTTGCCGTCAAAATGTTTGCCGTTTTCGATTTTCAAGTTTATTTGGCCATTATAAGGGGTGCTTCAAGATGATATGGCTATCAATTGACAGAGAATTCATTTGCGTTGAAGGGCAAGGCATTCGCTGGACCATAGATTACAAATTCATCAGAAATATATATTTTAGAACTCCTTTCCAATTATTCCTTTGCTGATAATCACCATACTTGCAGATCTCACGATCGCGAAAGCGGCGACTACGCGGGCTCCATCTCAGACCTGCAAAGCGTTACCTCCAGATTCAGTACGGTGTCGGTAAGTGCAGAAACCCCAAGCTCCACTTGGATCGGGCTCATTTAACTTGCAGCTATGGTCGCCTCACCAACTGCTCCAGCTGCTCCAACTGCACCAATTGCTCCAACTGCATCAATTGCTCCAACTCCTCCGAATCCTCCTACTGCTCCAACTCCTACAAGTGAAGATACGCTGTGCAACTGCATCTGAATGCGTCTAAATTGATTAAGTGCTCTTTGTGACAAACAAACTTCGCATTTGGCCAATGTCGTCTGGTCGAAAATGGACGATAGCCGAAATGCACGTAGATAGAGGGCAATAAAAACGAGCGGGCGACCGAGGAACGCACACAAAACTTGAAAAGCTTTTTAGCCAAGTTTTTCCCCGTCCCACCGTCCCACCGTCGTCCCATTGCCGCTTTTAGTAGAATTTTTTCCTTGTTTTCCCGGAGTCGGAGTTTGGCACTTAAGCCAGCTAAACGTTGTCGGAATACGAACGGCAAATGCTATTGGTTTGGATTTGCTGCGCTGGGAGTTGAGAATGAGAATGAGGTTCGGCGACCATTTCATTTGCAAAGTTGACTTGCCCTAACTTGGCTAATATGGAAACGCACTCAATCCGCTTTACGCCCTCCTTTCCCAACTCACCCCGTTTACAGATTGGCACCAACAACTGCACGGCCCGGTATCGAACGCTAAGCGGCGGAATCGGGGAATCACCATCGCTGTCGCCCAGTCCCTCGTCGGATTACGAGGACATCGGAGTGACCAGGGGTCATCACGGATGCCTGCCGCCCAGCCTGCTGGCCGCTAAGGCCAAAAAGAACGGATTACCGCACGGCAAGGCGAACACCATTTGCCAAAAGGCCACGGTGCATCATGTAAGTTAATTAAACGCTAATGCCGCTAAAGGAAAACACATTTGCAGGTGGATGAGGTGGAGAATGAGTTTGTGGATGAGGACACAACACAACTGCATCGCAGATGCATCCGTGCAGCCACGGAGATTTTGTTGACACATTATGTTGGCCTGCGAAATGTAATTAGCCCCTTGGGCTGCTTGCATATGCAATTGGCTTCATCGAGGCCTTAGCCAACAGTAAAGCCAAAGCTAAAGCCAAAGCCAAAGCCAAAGCTAATGCTAAAGCTAAAGCCTCATAATGGCCCGACTGGACCACAACTCGTTGGTGCGACATGCACTCTAAATGCAAATGCCAGTTTAATGAGTTTTTATGGCCGCTTGCACGGTTTTAGCGCGCTTTGCAAAAGTGAAAGTTCATCTCGGCCAAACTTTCGAGGCGAAACGAGGCCTGCCAAAAAAATATGAGCAAAGTTTTGGTGTCCAGCATCGCCGCTTAAGGCTCAGAGAAACTAATGCAGTCAGTGCCTATTGCCAAATATTCTAAGCCAATATGGTATGATTTTATTCAGAAAATGCACTAAATTCGGATAAAGGTTTAACATTTATAAAATTATTTTGTACATAAAGCAAACTAGTTATGTAAAATGCAGTGCCACAAATATAGTATGTGTTACCAATTATTCTCCGTGTAGACAAAGTCAAGACTCTAATACCTCCTCCACCGCCTGAACTTGCTGGTATGTTCGTTTTAAACTTTTTAATGATTTAACTAACAAAACTTTCCTGCTGTTCCTGTTCTTGTTCTTGTTTTTTTTTCGGTGCTCTCCCCTTCAACATGCAATTTATTGCACAACGATGACGATGACGACGACGACGTGTACGACGCAACCCAAAACATACGTACGGAAAAAATACGGCTACGGATAACTTTCACTTCACTCCTGGCTGGGCTTGGGGATTGCTATGGATTGGATTGGATTGGATTGTTAGTCGGGCGAGATGCGTAGCTCGGCAAAGGAAATTGGCGCATTTAATGAGAATGGACGAAACTTTGTTGCCACAAAGGATACGTCGAGGGATTTCAGCAATTCCCAAGATAATACCGACCGTGGCAGCATGAGCGATCAGGCGTTCGCCTGTTCGGCCAGCTCCGTGGAAAGTTTGCCCAGCGCATCCGGTTCGAGTAAGTATACGAGTATACGGATATACGAATATACGAATATACGAATATACGGATAGTAGGGATAGGGATAGGAATAGCAATGGAGATGCGGATACAGATACGGGGGTTGTGGATACACAACCGGGACTGGCTGTGTATCTTTGTCTGAGCTGGCAATTTAGAGTTTTTGGACTTTGATTTCGCCCGCTGCAGGAGCAAGCCAGCCAGTCTGCTGGATGCTCCTTTCCTTCCCGATGGCCATGGAAAAATTCCCAGACTGCCTTGGTTGGCTGGCTTGCATATTGGTCTATTAACAGTTGTAGTTCTTGTTGCGGTTTTTTGTTGCTCCTTCAAATTTTGCCAACTTAATGAATTTTTAATGCACTTGCTGCTCTGCCCAGCCAGCCCCTCGGGAGGCCAATGAGCCAATGGGCCAAGTGCCGATGGGCGGGGCAGATTGCAATGTCGGGGGCGTGGTTAAATGAAGGGCAACCGCTTCCTTTTTAATGAACAAAACTTTTGGCCAAATAAAAGGCAATACCCGAGGAGCAGAATCAGGAGCAGGAGCACCGGCTTAACTGGATGGGTGCGTGGTTGGGTGGGCAACTTTGAAAAGTGCAAGGAAAAATACTTTATTTTTCATGTGGCCAGGACACAAAGCAAGGATTAGCCAAAAGCTTTGGCCAGCAATCCAAACAAAAGCAACGCAAAGAAAACAACAGCTCCCAAAAAAATAATGGGAAACTTCAAGTGCATATTTGAATATTTTCGGGGCCAAGTGAATGTAGTACGTGTGTTGTCTGTGTGTGTGTGTGAAAATATTTGAAAAGTTTTTAATTAACCAAACGAATGAGTGTGAGACTTCGAACATGCATGGCTGGATGTTTGTCCCTAGTAAATTCCTTGGGTCCTGCGGCTAATTGGCTGTGGGCGCATTAATTGGAAATTTGCCAGGACAAACTTTGGCCCAAAAAAGCAGGGCAAATATTTATCAAGCCTTCTCTTCCCGCCTCTCGCATCGTCACCACAGGCACACAGGCACTGGTTCGTCCTGGCAGTCCGCACAGCTCCATTTCGGCCGAGGATCGCACCTCGATGGCCAGCTGCATCTGCAAGGCCAAGGCTCTCGTGGATAGTTTGCCCAATCCCTACGACAAGGAGGCGCTCAAATTCAAGGTGAGTGGCTGAATTCAAGCAAATATGAAACTTTCATTAAAAGGCAGGAGTCCCCTGCCCATTATAAAGATTTCTTGAAGCACGTTAATCTAATAATTTTACATCCCATCTGCAGAAGGGCGACCTTATCGATGTGCTGTCGATGAACGCCTCGGGCATTTGGAAGGGACGATGCCACGGCCGCGTGGGCCACTTCAAGTTCATCAACGTGGAGGTGCTGCCGGAGCAGCGAATGAAGAACTCCAGCAGCAAGACCCTGGCCCCCGGCTCCCGTTTGGCCAATTCTGGAAATGGCAGCCACAATGGTGGGCCCTGCTCCGTGGAGGACCTGCTGATTCGCATCGGACTCAAGGAGTACACGTCCGTGTTTGTGCTCAACGGGTAAGTGGTGTAGATGAAACAAATTTACCAACAATATTTTTTGTTGGATTGTTTCACCTATCGTTCCATTTGCAGCTACGAGGACCTGGAACTGTTCAAGGAACTGGAGCCCGCCGACCTGGATTACCTGGGCATTCTCAACCAGGAGCATCGCGCCAAGCTGCTGACGGCTGTGCAACTGCTGCATGACATTGAATGTAAGTTCAGTCACCAAGAGACCTTGAATTCCTTAAACCTCTGGCTCATTTTATGCAACGATTTCTATGAATGGCGAACTTTTTTGGAGAATTGTGAAATGCATCAATTTAAATCTAAGCTTTATTAGACCTATATGACGTACAATGTAGTTTTTATCAGGTACTAAACAACACTTGATAAGTTTTATGTAGCCATAAACACGGTTTTGTAAAACAGTTGCAACTAGTAACACTTTCGTTCGCCCTTTTCTGTGAATCATTGCTTGAATAAGCCATAAATTGATAGAGCCTAACCTAACCTACTCTAACCCCGAACCAAACACCACACCCACCCACACATCACGCATACTCACAGCTACAAATTTCGCCCGCACAGGCTCCGATGTGGATATAGCCGGTTCCAGCTCGGAAAATGACGAAGCCCGCCTGAACAACATTAACATGAAGCATGGAGCTTCGCCCTTTGGTCGACGCCACTTTCCCCGCGACTCCGGATGCTACGAGGGATCGCCGCTACCCAGCTCACAGACACCCACGCAGGCGGTGAACTCGACGGACGAGTCGAACAGCCTGGACGACGTGGTGACCAAGTGTTCCAGCGAAATCATGAAGCGCGTTGAGAGCGCCCGCCGTTGCAAGGACAATCCGTTCAAAACCACTCTGCCAGGCGGAGGACGATTGGGCAAGAAGTCCTTTCTCGGTGGCAACGGCCTTATGGCGGACGATACGCTCACGCGTGGAGGGCTTAGCGAGAAGTCGAGCGATTCGGGGGTCAGCAGCAGTTCGCTATCGTCGGGTCCGCTGAAGAGCAGCACTTAACATTTGCCCACCATACTGGCCCACGAGCTGCTGCTGGGCGTGGGCTCGGGCATGGGCATGGGCTTGGGTCTTGGCCTTGGTCTTGGCACCATGAGTCATGGCACCACCGGTACCCTGACGCCCCACGGAGTGGCCACCGCCACCTCGCCCACCGCTCATTCGGCACCGCTGGGTAATATATGCAACACGCTGCCACATGCACCAAGCTCCTCCGGCGGCGGCGGCGGCGGCGGCAACGGCGGCCTATCTTCCTCCATGGCCAGCAACCTGCCACTGAACCGGAATCTGGTAATGCTGCGCAATCATCTGCGCAAGAATACGGGCGGTAGCATTACCGGAAATGGCGGCGTAGGAGCTTCCGGTGTTGGAGCACAACTGCTGCAGGATCAGGACGACAGACTGGAGGATCAATAACCCATTTACTACATCAAGTTCTTAGTTTAGTCTCCCGTTGAGTTAGGTGTATTTCAATTGCTGTGATTCGATAGTGAAAACAAAAGGCCAACACGCGTCTTTCAGTTCAAATGTATAGTATGTATAGAGAGAGATAGACAGACAGTTAAGTGAGAGAGAGCGGTATAGTGGGGGATGTGTTTATGGGTGAGAGAGATAGCAAGCAGAGATAGTCAGAGTCAGTCAATCCTTCCTCCGATAATGTTGGCATTTACACAAATATTTAACACTTATATATAGATACAGACTTTACAGACTTATATACATACACAGTTTGCAGAAAAGGAGAAATTTTATATACTTAGTGATATAATGAAAATATTTATATATTTTGACTAATTTTAGTTAGTTTAAAGCTATGCATTGAATGAGACTTGTATGATTTGCCATTTGATTACCATTTAATTGCTTTGTGTATGCATATTTCTCAACGTGATATTGTGAAACGTCCAACTTGAATTGCATTTTAAATAGATTCATTTTCAACGTTTTAATAACAGACACACATAGAAGTTGATTCCTATTTTAAGGCACTAAACTGAGTGCAAGCAATAGACCAATTCAATTTTAGCAACCAAACAGAATATTTATAAACAAGAATAGAAAACATAAGAAGGAACAGAACACCAACTGCCATTCGAAACTAATTTTAATTTGTTAAACTCGTATAAGGACAATGTAAATGGAATGAATGCATCGTGCAAATCCGTCAAAAACTTGTATAAATTAATGCCGAAAATTGCCAAATCGAGCAAACAAAAGTAATGTACGCTAAGCAATATTTTCAAATCGTAGCGTGTCGTTTCCGGATCGTGTGTATATATATGGAATGATCCAGTTAAGATTTATTATGCCTCTTATAGATGATATCAAAACGTATCCACTATGAGCGATTTAGCGATAATCAAAAGCAGACAATGAAATTAGTCAGGCAGCGCAAATGTTTTTAATCAGTTTTCAGCAATTAGTTAAATAAATGAACGAATATTTATCACGGCACAACAACTACGAATAACATATTTAAATTAAAACTGATTAAAATACATATTAATGAATAGCATAACTAAGCGTAGAGCATATGATTCTAATATAGCAATTGACAAAATGTAAATGAGTTTATTCGAAAAACGCTTTGACTTCTACTCAGAACGTAATTAAACCTGAACATAATTTGTGACATAAGATATCGATATTCATATTGTAACTCAATTAACTCTAATCGCAAATAAATTAAATCAAATTTAAACAACAAACAAACAAATCGCACGTGTTACAGCCAGACGAAGATAAGATTAAAGACATATATATGACAAGAGGATGTGAAATACTGGATTAAAGGAATTTTTTTAAATTTAACTCCAACGTACATATAAGTGTTTCAACTGTAAATTGTAACAAAGTCAAAAGAATATTTATATATTTAGAGACAAGATGAGATGAAATGAGAAGCAAACACAAATCGAACACATCCACACAGCATGTGCTAGCATTTTCTAATTAACACTGTAAAATGATGTAATTTAAAGACAGAATATATAAGCAATATTAAAGTTTAACCTAACAAGGAGCCACAAAATCGATCATAAGGTCAACACATTACAATTGCAAAACAAAACAAAACGAAACAAAAACCATTAAAATTCCAATACACAAAGTAAAACGAGAGCGCAAACTAAAGTATTCAGAGTTCAGTAAATTTTAGAAGAAATTTTCAAAAATAAAACCAAAACTCGGTGGAAAATGATGATTCATGTTTATGCATAAATCAAAATAAAATTCTTTAAATAAAAATGAACATATCTAAAAAGTAAACACTGTAAGAATGTCTTATCATTGGGATCGGGTCGGAATGCTTTCAGCTTTTAGAAGGAAACTATTTTTATATATCAAGTCATTACCTTTCATTGACTCTTATTGGCATTGACTTTCCCATACCCTTGGTTCCAGTTGCCCATAATTTGCAGCTTTTGATCGGGCAAAAGAGGCCGCCCCAATGGCTTTAAGCAGCAATTTGGACTACACTTTAGGTTCCAGGCAATTGAAATTTAGCAAATGGCCTCGCCAGCTAATGTTATTCACCTAAACCCAACTCAAGATCTGTGAAATCTAAACGATTTTCAAACCAGGAACCCTTAAATCGCCGACGCGCTCCGATAAACATGCCTAGTTTTGGTGTCGGTGACAGTCAATGGATTAGCACAGCGACACGGCGACAGCAGACGAGAGCTGCTCTGATTAAATTTACAGATCCACTTCTTATCCCAGATCTATACTATCTGTATGTTGATGATGGTGATGGTGGCGATGATGATGTTTATTCATAGAGTGACAGTCGTCGCTGGCTTAGTTTTTACAGCGTCTAGTCGGGCGGCCGGGAACTGAATTTGCGCTTAAGTGCTTTAGTAAATTGTTAAATTGCTTTTGTCTTTCGCTCGGCCAGTAGTCAGTAGTCAGTAGCCAGTAGTATATGAATATATGAAAATTGATATTATTGCATTTGCACAAGCCCAGCCAAGTGGACTCTATCTCATTGCCAGCAACGTGTTCTCGGCTTAGTTTCAGTCACAAACGAAACTCAAATGCGGCAGCAGCTCAAAACGAGCGCCAAGATAATCGTTTGTTTAATCCAATAAGCAAATAGAAACAATGGAAAAAGTATAAAATACAAATTCTAGATAAAAACCCAACGTCAAAGTGCAAGTGCAGTGGGAGTGTCTTAAATGGCCGTATATCAAAAGATTCTAATCGGGCTTATTTCGAAGCCATAGCCGTGTGTCTTTGCTTTGTCTAGTCTCCGAAATATTTGTGGTTCTCGAATGCAAATGTCTTGGGTCTATCTTATCTGCTGAGAGACTTACGTTCTCGCTGGACTACCGGCTTATGGCCTCTATAAAGATGAAATTGCATCTGCAATCGCCGGGAGGCCCCATATCAATGAAATTAGTTTCCTTATATGTAAAACTGACTGCAATCGAAATGTAAACACTTTTACGACCAACGACATATTGCGCAAATCACCGGACTCATTAGATCCCAATTAACCGTTTGTTTTGCTGTCCAACCGATTAGCATAATGACCCACAATGCCCTTATCAGTGGCGGCGGAGAAAGGTGATTAGATTCGCGAGCCCTGTGAATAAAAAACATAACCTGCTCAACGGGGAAGCCGTCGACTTCAGACACATTTTGGACAGGTTGAGAGCGCCCGGCTCTCGCAATGGTTGTACACATTGGTGTAAATCAGATAGACGTCCTCTTATCAGTAGTTCGTAGTTTTATAATGCCCGTTTTGGACTGATAAGTCGACCCACAACCGTTTGAGCACTCAGAACAGCACCATCGCGTGTTGGCCACAGTTGATGAGCTCTCGCAGACGTCCTAATCCAAAGATTCGCCGTTTTGTGACGGGATGTGAAAAGTGCAATAAAAGTGGCAAAATCCGTTTATATTTCCAAATTTCCCTCAGATTGGGATGATTTCTTTAATGTGCCTATACTCATTAAATTAAATTTAATTAATATCAAAAGTTTCAAAACCCAAAGTTTAAGGAAAATCAGTTTTAAGAAAACCTATTGAATACATCTCAGTTTTTGTGCTCACAATCCAAAAAAGTGGTAAGTGAAATAATAAGAAATTATATTTGCTATTGTAAATATGTTTATTAAAATAAAGAAGAGGAAGTGATCAAATTAGTAAATTTCATCGGTAAAAAGATAAAACTTAATTAGCAAATAAATCAATAAAATGTTTTGTGGCATCTATAAAGTAAATACAATTTCTGCCAGTTTGCAAAAACATCCATCAAGAAGATATTCTGGCTGCAATTTTTGAGCATCATATAATCAAGAATGATTTTATGCCGCCCAAACAAGCAAATCGTATATGCCTCAATGTGATTTTATATTCATAATTTGAAGATTTTAACAACGTTTTGGCGCCAACTGGCGTTGTTAGAAGCTCCGGCAATCTGCCTTAGCTAATTGCCTAGCAATCTCCGCATCCGAGCTGAATTCTGTGCCCCAGATGCCATAAAGATAAGTACGCTTATCTGGCCCTTCGACTGACTGGGGACTACGGCACAGCCACTGGGAGCACTGGTAGTGCAAAATGAGAGACAAGAAGGAACAGGCGAACAGCCGCAAGGCCTCCCAAGTCTCGGGACACTTTTCCCAAATGGACGTGGACGACTCGGAGTTCAACGATCCCTTCCAGGCTCTGATGGAAAAGGCTGGCAACCATGGGCGCTATCAAACCCTATACAATTTTGTATTTGTCGGCGGTTTGGCCTTCAGCGGTGCCATGATCTACATGAATATCATCCTGGCCCTCAATATACCCGATCACTGGTGCACAGTGCCAGGCAGGGAAAACACCAACTTTTCACTGGAGGAGTGGCGGGACATCACCCTGCCCAAGTAAGTGGGAATGTAGCCATCCAAGTTCAATAAACTGAATCATGTTTTGGAATAGACAGGCTGACAACCGAGGAAGGGAGACGTTCAGCAACTGTGAAATGTTTCAAATGAACTTCTCCGAGATCACGGACTGGTCAGCTTGGAATGGCAATCGGACAAAAACAACAGAAAGTGAGTTCCATTTTTCTTATGAAGATGCTAACCATTTACGATAAGAGTTCTTCAAGAGTTATAGTCAAGTTGATTTTGCGCCCGAATTTTAGAAGCCATATCTTACCATATCATGTGGCGTTTTTATTCCCACCATATGCACTTATTTATTTGTGTTAACTTTCTGTGAAACCTCATCAAGTGCTGGGCTTATTGCCAAATATTTAACGAGCCAACCATTTTCCATCAAACAACTTTTTAAGAGAAAGCAAATACATACGTTTGCCGGATTAGTGGTGAAATTACTTGGCATTTGGCTGCTCCCACTGCCGTCTTCTTATAAATATTTGCAACTTTGCACTCGAATGCATTTTACGACCCAGTCCTCATTTCGAACCACTCCCACTTCCACTCCCACATGTCCTTTCAGCCTGCCAGAATGGCTGGAGTTACGACAAGACCTGGTACGAGAGCACCATCCCCACGGACCACAACTGGGTGTGCGCCAAGGATTTGTTCGTGACAAATGTGTTCGTTGTGGGTCGTGTGACGGAGGTGGCCGGCTCATTTATATTGGGACAAATGGGCGACTCGTAAGTAGCGCGACTTCCACCTAACTAAGTTATGGCAGCGCCGGTAATTGAATTTGTCCACTTGGCCGCAGCTACGGTCGCAGGTTTGTGTACTATATCAGCGTGGTCTTCTGCTCCCTGGGACGCCTTGGGTCCATCATGTGCACCAGCTCGTACACGTGGTTCCTCATCATGTCCGGCATCGTGGGCCTCACCGTGAACAGCCTCTTCCAATCGCCGCAAATTATCGGCATGGAAATCTCGCGGGAGTAAGTTTCGCCAAAGTTTTGTGTCCAACTTTTATTGCTGATGCACCCACTCCATTTTGTATCCAGGGAGGACAGGAGTCGAATTGCCTTCTTCCAAAGCTGCGGCTGGTCCATTGGCACCACCCTAATGCCACTGCTCTACTGGTGGCTGCGCCACTGGGACTCCTTCATGTGGCTCACCTCGATACCCACAGCGATGGTCCTGCTTTTTTCCAAGTAAGTCACGCAGCAATAGCCCCACGAAGCTCTAATCATCTTCCAAGTTTCTGCCGTGACACTAATTGTTTCTTAAGTTGGTCAATGTAGTAGTTAGAAAGTTCCCCCCAGTGAACATAAAGCAATTCCATCCCTTACGAAATACATCACTCTGTATTCTGTAAAAGCAAAGTCCCTATATTCATCCTTCCTGAAACTGCCAAATCTTTAATTTCCTGCAGATACGTCATCGAATCGCCGCGTTGGTTGATTAGCAAACAGCGCTTCCGCGAGGCCATTGTGCAACTGCAGAAGATAGCCAAAATTAACGGACATCGCTTCGACATGACCGAGAAGGAATTGGCGGAGATCTACAGTCGGGACAAGCAGGACGTCACCTACGGCATCGCATCGCTCTTCGCTGGCTGGCGGCTGGCACGCAACACTACCATCATGGGTTTCAGCTGGTGAGGAATGTCGATAGACTGCGCGAAAATGTTTGAACTAAAAACTCACTTAGAAAGATATAGATGTAGTGGGTTTATAAGAAAAGTTGTTTAATTTCGAATATCTTATAGTGAGTCTAGTGAGTCCAAAGAATACTAAACATCTATTTTATAAAAATGTTAATATTTCAATGATTTTTCCAACTGCATTTGGCACTTCACACCGACAGCAATTTGCATCTCTAACTGCTGATTCACTTCTATTTCAGGTGCGTGGTGGCCGTCTCCTATTTCACGCTGGTGCTCTTCAGCTCCCGCATGGCGGGCAATCCGTTCCTGAACTTTTTGTTCCAGAGCATTGTGGAAATCCCCGCCTACGTTGTGGGCCGTTATATGGGTGAGTGCTGCGAGGTGTGACGCCACGCTGATTGGAGCAGTCCATCAACGGCGATGGGTCCTCTTACCCACTCTTTTCCAATTTCTACCAGGCGATACGTACGGCAGACGGTTCACCAACTCCGTGTCCTTCCTCATCTCGTTCGTCACCTGCCTGCCCATCATTGTGTATTCGACCGACGAGCGGTACGAGAACCTGATGATCTACCTGGCCACGTTCATCAAGTTCCTCAACGCCCTCACCTTCTTCACCGTGAATCTGCAGTGCCTGGAGATCTATCCCACGTGCATGCGTCAGACTGGCGTGGCATTGGGCACCATTCTGGCCAACGCCATCGGAGTGCTGGCCCCGTACCTGGTCTATCTGGGCACCACCGTGGACATCCGGGCACCGTACTACATCCTGGGCATCCTCTTCCTGCTGGGCGGCATTGGGGCCCTCTTCCTGCCGGAGACTCTGCACAAGAAGCTGCCGGACACCATGGAGGAGGCGGGTCACTTTGGCAAACACGATGTGAGTGGCAATCTGGGTCGAGTTTTTGCTGTTTGCCCGGCTGTAAAACTGGCCAATTGGGATATAAATCGAACGAGTGTGTCCTTTTTTAAATCAGAAAATATTATGGTACATATCAGATATTTTAAAGAATTCTTTCGAAATTATTATGAATGAATTTATCTTAGAATTCAGGTATAAGCAAGTTTAGAAATCTCTTTAGCAAACGTGCAACAAAATATGAAAATCAGCCAGGCAATTTCTCTGTAATTACTTTCTCCAAAGTGGCAAGAGTTCTTCAACCTTCTTCCGCTTCATGAGCAATGAGCCACGCTGGAGTTTTGCTGGCACATCTAATTTATAATCTAAATTATGCAAAGCAGCCGTAGCCTAATTTCATTTTTCACAAATTTAATTTACAGAAATTCTTCAGTCTGCCGAAACCGCCGCCGGCGGCGGAGAAGGACGACATGCTGTCATCCCATCCGGAGTTAACCAGGCTCAGACGCTCGGAGACGGCGCCCTGAATCCCTGAATCCCCGAATCCCGGAATCCGTATCCACGAGACCTGCGAACTCCATCGAAGTGCTCGCCGGCAATCGATTCCCGTTGCCATTCCCGTTCACCACTCACGCGCCCCTTGTGATGTTACGTTAAGTTTGGCCCCAAGTATTGCGAATAAAGTATTGTTATGTAGGCGGCCGTAATAAGACCCGTATAAATCACAAATCACCCGTACGCGCCCGACCATCGGCGCACAAAGAAATCCCGGCAATGAGTTTATCAGCGCATCTGTCAGAAATTTACAAATTACCTGGGGTGGCTAATGCTGTGGCTAATTTAATAAATGACGCGCCACCAGCACACAGCCAGCACCGCACACATGGCGTATGCGTAATGCGTGGCAGGCGCCTGATTTATGCAAGTTATGTATCAATTTTTATCACCAGTTGCAGGAATTGAGCCCTGGCCCTCGTCTGTCCCTTTCGCACTGGAAGTTGGCCAAGTGCTAAACTGTAAGCAGCCACTAACACCGAAACCAACTGACAGCGGAAACGGGAGAAATACAATGTATTGAAATGAAGGGCAAGGATAAGCCGACGTGGGAATGCACTTAAAAACGGCTGGAAATAATTCAAAAAAAGTAACTTAATTAGGACAAATGTGTTAGCTTACTACAGGTATATTTGCATATGAGTAAAATCCCTAACATACAAGATTTATAAATATTTAAATAATATATTGTTTTCCTTCAAAATCCCCCTTTAATGTATATAATAAATAATGTTTGTAGCATGCAAGTTCTGCCACTTAAATCTCTCTATATTATCACAACTTTTCGCTGCATTTGGCAAGTTAAACCTCCTCCAGCAGACTGATATAGCCCTCCTTGAACTAACCATCTCTGCCCCGGTAAAAACTTTTACTCGTACGGCTTGCCAGAAACAGGACGTGCAACTTTTGTGCGCAAAGGTGTTTCGTTTTTCAAGTTATTTATTATGATTTATTTGCCAATGTGGCGCGCTGATGTGCCAACGTCTCAGGCGGAGACTGAATCTTGGTCGTGGTCTTGGTCTGGGTCTTGGTCTTGGTCCGGGCAAGAAGCTACTCCCACTCCGAGTAACCAGCTAGCAGCTACCAACTCCATCTGACGTGGCTGCAGTGGCGATAAGTAAATTGTTTATCCTACTTGTGAGTTATGTGCTGCGACGGCCAGCCAGCAAGCCAGGCCATCCCAGTAAGGGATGAGGGGCAGCAGCAGGACTCCAGGAGCAGCCATTCAGTTTGATGATCATGTTGATGTTGGCCCTAGGTTGGACCTCGGAACTGGAGCTGGAGCTGGAGCTGGAGCTCTCAAATGGCCGGGGCAGCTAACATTGTTATGCTTTCATAAACAGCTGAGCGCAATTTTCTGATAAGCCAGGTCCTGTGCCTCTCACTCTCTGTGTGCTTGCGAGCTGGTGTTGCTGGCTATTTGTTTCAATTTATCATAAAAGGCAACGCCGGAAGTCAGCCAAGCTGCAGTTGAATGAACGATGGCGGCAGCGGAGTCTTAGACTTGAGGCGACTTAGCCGTAAGAAGGCTGGCAAAAGTCCTTGGCAGCCAGCTGAGTGGCATTAGAAGGGATTCCCGGATTCCCGCATTCCCGGCCATTCGCATCGAGGAGCGGCCTCTTTAAGGACTGCATAAATACGGCTCACAATTATCGCTGTCGCCAGCCAGGGCAGCTACACTTAAAAAAATGCCAAAGTATAACTGAAAAGCAATGAGTAGATAAGCAAATTTGGTTATCAACTGAATCAGAATGTAATAATAGCTATGGTATAAACTTTTTCACATTGAAGTTCCGAATTTCTTTGCGATTCGTATGGACTTTTAAAGGAGATGCCACTTTAAGAATGAAGTAGAACAGCTTGCGCTAAGCTGGCTATTTCTCCCAAGTGTACCCAAATTACCCACCAACTTCAGCTTGTCTTGAGAGCTGGTGCTCCTCCGGTCCAGTTTGTCCTGGCATTCTCCTCCTGGCAGTAATGAAAACAAATGCCCGGCCATTTGCAGCAACGGGGACAATTAAAGAGGCAAACATTAGGAGACTGCAATGGCAGCGAAACGTTAAGTAAATCTCGAGTGCATTGCCGCAATGGAGCGGCGAGGCTTTTACTACAAATTTTCCCGGGGTTTTTCATATTTCACGCAATTGAGAAGGAGCCAAACTATTTGCAATATTTCAGGCTGCCACACGAACGAAATCCAGACATGAAAAATGCAATGCTTGCTTGGGCTTCCTTCACTGCCTGAATTGTGGGTGGAAAATCGGTGAAAATGCCGCAAAGTGGGTGGCATTGGGCGCAAGAAGCGGGTGCCACAACAGTGATTGCGCTTTATTTGTGATAATAAAACACACCATCGCGCCGAGACGACGACGACGACAACGTTGGCAGAGTTGCTGTTGGGTGGTGGTGGCAGTTGGGTGTAAATCGAACCGCGAAATTGCAACAAACTGCGCGTGCATTGGCCTCCACGAAAAAGGACGAAAGGGCCAGGACGAAAAGGGTGGTTTTGGGGGGCGAAAACAGAGCAGAAGTCAGGACCTTGCTGTCGGGGCATAAGAATATTTAAGCTGCAACAACGTTGCAGCAAATATTAAAGGAAAACACCAACGGCAGCGGGGCGCAAAAGGATTTACTGCATATTTCATGTTCACAACGAACCAATTTTACGCTCTTCAAATCCTATTAGTCAATGGCCCTATGGGGATGCATCACCACCACCACCACCACCTCCAGTGGCAGAGCCACCAGCAGCACCACCAGCAGCAGCAGGAATACACGTGGGGAAATACCCATTAATGTGGGTTGAAGTGCATTAAAATGCATACTGAATGTTGGAAATGTGGTTCAAGTTACCAAAGAAACTATAAGTAACTATATATTAGTAGTCTCCCTATAACTTATATATAACTTACATTCTATAGAATTATTCAAATAAAAATCTATAAATTTCATTACCTGATGTGGTTGCAACTTTATTTGCAGTGCAGCCAACAGGAGCTTCGGCGGAATCAGGCAGGACTTTCAGCCAAGGCAGCTGTTTCGGCAAAGGGTTGAGATCCGTTGGGTGCTCCGGTGTGGTGTGGGTTGATGTGGTGTGGTGTGTGGTGGTGTGGGGTGCAGCGAAACGGAGCAGAGTGGGTGGTGCAGGGTGATTGGTGATGCCTTGGCTCAGATACAGCGATTTACTGGCACACACTCGAGGATACGTATCTATAGATATATCTTTATGTACATACGAACGCCATATATATGTATATGCACATATATATAAGTAAGACTCTGGCCTGGCCTGGGTCAGCTTAGTGTGTCTGGCATTTCCGCACGATTATGCATGTGAGTGGCGGTGTGGTGCTCGCTCTGGCCTTTTGGGTGGGGATAAGCCCAGTGGACAGCCCGCAAATGCCCGCCTGGAAACGGTTCTCATCAATCTAGTTACTTCGAGAGCATGAATTATGAAAAACGTGCAAAATGCAAACGGAAATTAAAATTTATACAAAAAAAGAATATAGGGTTGGAGCACACAATGGGTTTGGGGGATTGAGAACTTCCACTCGGTTAGACAAATGCGCTGTGCTGGTGGCCCCCGCACACGGAAATCAAAGAAAACACTAGCCAAAAGACCGAAATAACAAATGAAAAAAAAAGAAAGGGGCCAGAAGCAGCGGGAGCTGTGGAAGGGAAATATGTTTGGGGAAAATTAAACATATTATCCCAGACTCCGCTCCATCCAGTTTTCACCCGGCACAGCTGTTGAAAAACAAACCTCAACTTTGGCAGCATACAACATTTTTGTCAGGCTCCTGCTGCTGCTGTCCTTTATTAATTTAACAGGTCCTGGCAGTGATGCGATGCGACTTTGACTACAACTTGAACTACAACGGAGGGGCGAGGAGTGGATGAGGGACAGGACCAGCGACCAGGAGTTCAACAAGCCATAAAACATATGAGGCAGCCGAGTCGCATGCATTTTTCATGAGGCGCTGGCTTTTGTGCCCATCACAATCATCGGACCAGGCCCGAAAAGTCCCCACACCCACTGCCATTGCCTCCCGTGGCCCGACTTCCATTTTCCTGGCGACGCCAACAATCATCATCGGCACTCGTCCTCATCCGCTCCAGTGGAGTCAGCTGGAGGACTTCTGCTCCTGCTCCTGCTCCTGACTTCTCCGCTCTTGGCTACACTTGAACTTACACTGACACGTTCGAGGTTCGAATAATGTAGAGATGATGGGATTGGAGGAGGCCCTGCATATTTGTTTGGGAATATTCGAGTAGGAGCCTGCTGATGCATTTTCTTTTTTCTGTTTTTCATTTGCAGACTTCACACAAATTGCTTTCATTTGTTTTAATAGGATGTGGAAGGATCTACTAGCTATGAGTTCAGATTAGAGCTCAGCAAACTTGTCTACATATATATTTTAATAGAAACGGAGTAATTTGTGGGTTGATCAAGCGAAAAAATACAGTTGACTACGGTTATCTTTTCAAAAATTAATGTGGTGAATTACAATGCTATTAAATTTATCTTTTACTTCTGCGTTTTAGTACCGGTAATCCGTATCTAATAAAATAATCTAATCTAATAAAAATCTAGTCAGTTAAAGAGATGTCTCTATCTTTCTTCTCTAGAAACGAAATATCTTTATGGAGCAGTTACTGCCAGCAAACAAAGTGAGGGTACCCACTATTAGGTGAAGTGTTTCCCCTTATTTATCTAAATAATCAGACGCCAATGAGCACTCTTTAAAGTCGCTGTCCTTACAACTCGCATTTGATATATTCAGCCACTATTTGTAACCTCGCCGACTCACTTCGCATCCTGTGATTTCCCCGCCAGGAGCAGGAGAGGGCTTAGAGCAATCTCAGCTTGCAGGAAGCGTCGGAGCAATCATCAATCATCCGCCAGAGGCAACTCGGAGATCCGGTGGAGCACGTGAAGGGACAGCGACATTGATGGAAAAGAACACCTGGATTTCGCCCTCCCAACAGTGCTCAAGATAGGGGAAGATCCTGATGATCCTGACTTATTTTTCTAAATCAGCACACCAAAATGATAATCGATGCCTTGGCAGCCAGGTGTTCAAAATTACCCAGTGAAACTCGCACTTACTGTACATTTCGGGAAAAACTCTTTATTTCTATGTGAACTGAAGTTGAAAAATATTCGATTTTTCCGTGAACGTATAACGTATGCAAATTTCGCTATACTTTTTGCGACTATTTGCCAATTTCTTTGTTTTGATTACAAGTGCAAAACATTTGGGACATATGCTCGCTAAATATTTGTTTTAAACATTTAATATTCGAGGGGCGGGGTGTATACATATAACTATACAAATGTGTGTAAATATATTTACTATGTTTAAATGGGTAATTCTGACACGCTTTCGCGCGTGCTCTATTTTCATAAATATTATTTATTTATTTATTTGGGCAATCAATTTGCCGGATTTTTTGTTATTGTTTTTGTTTTTGTTTTTGTTTCGGTTTCTGTTCCATTTGCATTTGAAATGCTTTGGCCTTTTGCTTAAACACTTACGTATGTAAATTGAAATTTGTCGATGGCTGACCACCATCAGCGTTTATTGTAAATATATTCGTATGTGGCTAAATGGTAGGTATGTATGTATATTTGCTGATGTATATTTGTATGCAGACCGTAGGTCATCAATATTCATAATAAATTAATAAATATATATCTGTTAGCCTGATTGCCGAGCCAGAATCCAGCGATTCCAACTCAGATCGTTATCCTTCAGCTCTGTCTCTTTCTCTGTCTCTGTCTCCGTCTCTTTCTCTTGGTTGTTTATTGTGATTTGTTGCGCTCGACTTGGCCACTTGGCCATGTTAAAGCTGGCAGCGGGAAAACCCGGATCCCGCCGCTCCCCCAAGTGGGTCAATAAGGCTGGTCACTGATTTACGGCCGGCCAGCTGTGGCAGTACTAATTTAAATTATGATTGAGCTTACGCATAAATTAATTGTCGTGAACACCTAGCAGAGGCTGGGATCAATATCGAAATGCCTCTCGCTTGATTGGCAGTGAATGTTATGGCCATTGGCCATTTCTATGGCACTCGCATTCGCCAATCAATTTTTATTATGTATTATTTATTTTTGTTCAAATTAAAGCGAGCATGCTGCATGCTGCAGGCTGCATTTGACTTTGTATTTTACAGTTTACGCTTTAATTGCTGTCTCTGGTCTATTTCTGCCGATTGCTCTCATTGTTTTTGGCCATTTAACTGACCGTGCTGTTGTATGGGTGCTCTATATATGTATGTAGGTATGTATGTATGTATGTATGTATGTTATGCTGTATATGCCTATGTATTGGTAGTGCAACAATTATCGTATATGTATATTAAACTGGCGCACAATTTTACACTTGACTGCCCGCTCAGAGTTTGTTGCTTTGTTTTCACTTTGCCTATATTTAATTTCACCTTTTTTCACTGTTTGCATTTTGTTTGTTTGTTTGTTTGTTTGTCTATACTATTTTCACTATTGCTGGTTGCTGGTTGGCTGGTTGGCTGGTTGACTCATAGAGTCTCTGATGTGCTGCATTTAATTTAATTTCATTTAAATAAAATTATCATCGAAGCCTGGCAGGGTTAATTGCACGTTAACACACACACGCTAGAGGGACAACGAATACAAATTAAATATTAAATGGCTGCCGCCATGGCAGTCATAGAAATTTGGGGCATGGGGCTTGGGCCTTGCGGCGGGACAAGTGCTTAAGCTAATTGCAGTTTCGCGACAAGCGGAACCGGAAACGGGCCTCGCAATGGCCGCAGATGATCCCTTGGCAAACGCACTCACGTAGCCGCTAAATGTTTCAATTTTCTGGCAGCTCAACGCGGCGCCGCAGACATTTAATAATAAACGCAGCTGCAGCACCGAAATGGCCAGAACTTTCCCGGCTGTCTCCCTGGCTTTTTGCTAGTAGTGTGGCTGATGGCAGGGAATTGGATTTTCGGGGGGAGGGGGTTGGTGGTATGACAAAGACAACCGCGAGCAAATGGCCATCGACCATTTTGATGCCTTTCGGCCAGAGAGCAAACAAAATTAAAAACGAATTTCAAATGCCTTTGCCAGGCTCAAAAATGCAAATCGCATTCTCTGTCACCGAATAGAGATGAGTTATTCTTGCGCACCTCAAAGAAATAGAAACAGAAATGCTTTAAGTTTACAAAGCGAAATGCTAAGTTTTCCCTAAAGCAATATATCTTGAAAAAAAAACCTTATAAATTTACTAAAAATCTTTGTGCTGCCAAGTACACTGTGCATTGAGCCTGGGGACAAGGAAAAATACTAAACTAGTGCTGCTTCAAGGACTTCCCATCACTGGCGACACGCACACACGGCAAGAAAGAGAGACAATCGCACACCTACAGGCCTGCAGGACAAGTTGCATACTTTCGGGCGCAACATGCAATTAAAATGCAAAAAAGGCAAATAGCAGAGCGACCATTTCGGCTTCAGGTCGATTCCGTTTCGTTCTTTCGTTCCGTTCCGTTCCGCCTGCAGCTGCAGCTCGAAAAACCAAAGACCAAAATCGATGCAGTGCCAAGTTGAAACGGAAATGCCAGAGCCGAATCCGAATCCGAATCCGCATCCGCATCCGTCCGTTCGTCTGTCCGTGTGTCTGTGCAACGTCTGCGGTTAGAACAAGTTTGCCAGCCTGCATCTGTGTTTTTGCGTGTGTGACTGCCGTGGGTGTGTGTGTGTGTGCGTGCTAGCCAGTATGCAAGTATGCAAGTGTGCGAGTGTGCAAGTGTGCGAGTGTGCGTGTTGATTTAGCGTTAAGCTTGTTGGATTTTTGCGTTTTGTCAACATTCCCCCGGCCAGTTGTCGATGCATTCGCAGACTGCTGCTGCGGCGGCTTTCTCGGGCTGTTCAAATAATTGCCGATAGACTTTGGGGCAAGAGCATTTCGAGATTGATTCTGGTTGGGTGGCAGCATGCACACAGAGAAAAGTAATCACCAAAATTGGTCATAGATTCGATTTGAGTTTGAAAATGGCTTTTGAGTGAACAGCAAGAATCGGTGCTATTAAAATGTGAAGGGTGTTTAATTGTTTCAACAAGTGTCGGAATTGCAAAGGATTCAGATAACAGTTGATTTTTCGGTTTATACTTTGAGTTCGATTTTCTCTCTGTGCAGAATGTACTGTTGGATCAATGGGGAGGTGAAGTGCTGCTTAGACTAGGCTTAGTGTTCATTAATGGTCAGGTTGGACTATACAGTTGGGTGTATGGGTGGTATGGGTGTGGTGATCAGGTTGCGTATCTCAATTAGTCCTATAGGTAAGTTAAACTCAACACTTGCAGATATGATTCCTATAGCTATTTGTCCTCCTATTTGTTAGTTATAAATGCATTAATATTGCTTCGTTGGCCTGCTCTATTTCCTTTACTATTTAGCCTCATCCTTTGTGATTATGATTATGATCCTGCCTTTCTTAACATTGTGTATCACCTGATTGAGAATAATGATTGATTCAACAATTTCTATAAGTGAGTATGTGTGTTTTCTGTTATCCTGCATATTGGTACTAAGCAGCAGCGCTGCTTAGGGCCGAATCCTAGGGATGCTTCGTATAATTATTGAGCGGCATCTCGTTCACATGGGTGTGGGCCACCTCCTTGTTCCGGTCATGTATGGCCATTTCCATGGGAGCACTGGCTGGCTTCTTCTGGGCCGCCTTCTGTGTCTTTAGCTGGAACATTATAAGCGGTTAATTAGGATACATTACAGAGTTCAAAGCTCTCATATTTACTCTCTGTATGGTCTTTTCAAAGTCCTGATGCGGCTCTGGACGCTTCATCGTGCTGCAGTTTCTCAGGCGTTCGTTGGTCTGCAAAGGGATACACTTTAAATCATAGTAAAAACATTATTTTAATATTAAAGAATTTATTTTCTTATGGAGCAACCATTTGGTCACCTGTTACTTTAGTTTCATGCACTTGCTTTATAAAAGGTTGAATAAATTGTATTTTGCCGTCACTTTGGTATGTTATTCCGGCTATTTCGTGCCCGCCCATGATTACTTCATTAACCCGAGTCGGACCGAACAAATCGACACCTCAAAACAACCGCAGCCAAAAACTTCAAATGGAAATGGGTAATGCCAAATGAAAAGCGCCGGGCAGCCGAGAAAGTGTAATGAAAGGGCAACGCTGGTTGCTCCTGTCCCCGGAGCAGCATTTCCGCAACAGACCGCATAATGAGTGCCGTTGAGGAGCTCGGAACACACGCTCCGGGTGACCTTTGACCGGAGGAAAAAGCACAGCAATGGCAACAGAATCACGAGCTGGGGCCAAAGAAAGGTAATGAGTGCCAGAGGACACACACACACAAACAAAAGAAGTTGTCCCGAACACGGAGCACAATTGTCGCCAGTGCTTAGCCCAAGTCATTTTCAAAATTGACCGCAAAACTCGGGAGCAAGCGGAGTGGACAATCTGCAGTCGTGGTCCTCGGCAGCGGCAAATTGTGCTTAAATATTAAATGAACAGCCGGCGAAGGAGCGAAGGAGCACACACAAAAGAAAAACCGGACAACAACCGTAAAACACGAAAAGTTATAAACTCCCGTCGGACTGCGAAGGACACCCAGCCCAAATAAAAGGACACACAGAAAAAAAAGAAGGTAGCCAAATAAAAAAAAAGAAATGAAAGCTGGAAGCTCGATGGAAATGGAAATGGAAAAGTGCACGGCGACAGGACACACAAAACAAAACACTTTGGCACGCCTGAAATAATAAAAACAAATGCGAATGGAAAAAGGACAGTCGTGTGTAGAGGGTCCTGATCCCCACCCACATCTTTCACATCCGGCATAACAACCGCAGCAAAGCCGAAATGCGCCAAGGTGCAAATGACCAGGTAACGTGGAGTTCCAGGAACGTGCCTCGTCCTCAGGTCCTTGACAACGCCCCCGACAATGCGATTGGCGCTCTCGTCCCCAGCTTTGTCCTCTGCGATTTCAGCACTCGATGCACTCAGAAAAATCACTTAAGTTATCACTCATAGTTTATGTTACAATAATTAATAAGCTTAAGAAACAATAATCTTAAGATTCGAAAAATAAACCATACTTGCTTAGCTAACATTGCAGCGATTATTAAGATATAAATATATAGGGATATGGGAAGTATTAGAAGTATACACTGGAATTTCTGCGAGTGCATTGCGCATCCTGTCGTGGATTTCCATCTGTATCTGGTATCTGGCACTTGCACTTGCAGGACCCCCGCCCTCATCGGCAGTTCATATCTCGGAGTCTGCCATTTGCATCCGGCACATGTCCTTGCCGCACTGCCCGTACTGCCCGCTCCCCGTGACCCCTGACCCCTGACCCCACAGCGCGCCGTGCTCTTTTTGCCTCTGCTCTGTGTTGTCATTGTCTGGTCTCGACCACTCGCCCAGCGCAAGTCAACGCAATTAACGGTAATTGCCTTTTATCGGCTTAGCCTTGATAAAGTTTTCCACCGCCCCCAGGCTTTTCCGCCCCGCCCATTTTCCCAGAACGCGAACTTTCCTAGTTATTGCTGCTATTGTTGTTGTTGTTGTTGCCGCGGCCATCGTTGTTATTTGTAGGTTTACGCGGTTTTTATATTTTAATTTAATTTTATAAGTAGTCCCAGTGCTCCGCCCCCCACTCCCCCTCCCCCTGCTCATCGTCCACCAAACTTGTTCATGGCAAAAATTCGACATTAAACAGAGCAGCGGATGGTCGCGTTTGGCGGGGAAGGGGAAGGGAGGAGGGGGATCGGGAAAAGTTTTTGTTTTGAATGCGGCAAGGAAATGCTTTGAAGTTGGCTCCAAATTATGGAACTTTTCATGGCTTTGCAGAGAGATAGCGAACGGGGGTTAGGGACATTCTCGCCATCCTAAAAGAAGGAGCCGGGAATTAAACTGCGACCGAAATGGGAAAACTCGTTCCATTTTCATAATTCTCAAGCAACTTAGGAGGTGTCAAGTGCTCGACTAATGAAAATGTCACTGTCTATATGGCGTTGAACATAAGTGTCGAATGGAAACCTAAGCAGAAGTATTAAATAAATACTCTAATTCTTGTTTGCCGCACTAGACAATTAAGACTATTCGAGATTTAAAGCAGAGGAAATTAAAAAAGTAAAAGCAATTCGATAGGGACGATTGAGAACATTCCTATATTTATTTGGTTGATTTACCCAAATCCTTTTTACCCCCTTTTTTATATGACAACTAAAGTTTTACCATTGCCAGCAAAGAAAACAAGCAAACAAGGAAGTAAGCCGAAAAGTAGGCAATAAAAATGGTTTCTTAACCGGAAATGACAAAATCACACACGAAATGGTTTCGATAAAAAAAAAGGTCTACCTTCTGTGTAAGTGGCACCCAATTTGCGACCTCCAAACTCACCTTCAACTGCATTCCCTCCGTGGCGTTCAGCTCATCTCCACTTTGCCGGAGGCCCTGCAAAAACCTGTGGAAGACCGTTCTCCGCTGCTTGTGCTTGTTCCGGCCCTCTAACCAATCCAATCCAGGCACGGATCCAAATCCAAATCCAAGTCCAAATGCGAGGCAGTCAGGCGAACAATCAAACCGAGAATCAAACAGACATTCATTTGATTAACCAGACAGTCAAAGTTTAAGCGCAAACCAATTTAATTGAATTAAAAGCCATAAAAACCAAACAGCCGCCAAACTGTCTCTAACCACAGCTTCCGGCGCCCCCCGTCCACCGATTTTAGGCACTCCTCACCTGTTGCCGAAAAGTCGTAAAAGAAATTGGTCCGTGCTCCCGGATAACTGTGCTGCATCCCGTTCAGATTCAGTGCCGACTTGGAGTCGATGGCGTTCCGGGCCATGCGATTGGCCAAATCATTCTGCGTGTAGCTGTAGATCTCGTTCTCCTCGCGATTCGATAGGCAGCTGGAGGGCTGCACATGCACGGAAAATATATAATACATGTAGATCGATAAAAATTAAGTTTATGGATTCTTAAAGAACTTAGTCATAAATATTCAATAGGCTGAAAGCGATGTCATTGCTTCTTATGAAGAAGGATTTAAACGATAATAAACTTTAATCACAAAATAAATTATACATATTCATATCACTACCCAAGGAAGCCCTAAGCTGCTGTGACAGTGAATTTCTCTCAGTGCACGCACACATAAAAGAAGAGCACACATGAGCATGCATAATAAACGAAACGGAACGAAACGGAAATGAATTAGAGTCTGATTAGCTGGAGGTCGTAAAAGCCTCTGCGGCCGTAAAAGTCACGGAGTTCGAAGTCGGAGCATCTGCTTACCACCACCGAGTACTTACCAAGTACTTGCCGGGCACATAGAGCGGCTGGCTGTGGCTGGTGGGCATCACCGAGGAGCTGACCAGGCCCGTTCCGCTGCAGCTGGGCCCGGCCATCCGGCGGGAGAGCGTGTGCCCCGTGGAGATGCGCACGTGGCGCTCCTTCCACTTGGACAGGCGCACCTGCTCGATGGCGTCCAGCACGTCGTCGTAGGGCATGTTGATCTGTTTGCTGTAGTGGGCGGCCAGGCCCTCCAGGTAGCCTCGTTTGCCCTCCTGCATGGCGAGAAAACAAATGAATTTCATCACAAATAAATATGGATAATCAAGAAGTTACAGAATTACGTATAGAAACATATAATAAACCACTCAGTATCGGTATATCCGTCATTATAAATACATATATATATATTTCTAAATCAATTATATTAAAGCTCACAATTTTCTGCGCTGCACGGGAAAGTTGCAACTTCAGCAGGGAGATGCCCAGATCCCGTGAAGTCTTAACCGCAATCCACTAAGGCCAGGGTCAAAAGCAACTCCTCAAGGAGCAGGCAGATCTCAGAGAGGCGGGGCAGGGCGGGCGCACAAGTGTTAATATCTTCCGGTAATTAGCGTGAGGCTGCCACTTAAATGTGTCCTGTTTGACATTCAAAGCGGTCACTGAAGCGGCAGCATCGTGCTCCTTTATGCTGCTCCATCTGCAGCTGCATCCACATCTGCATCCCCATCTGCATCCACATCCGCATCCGTATCTGCATCTTCTGTGTGTCTATGTCTACGTCGATGTCTACACCTGCATCCTCGAGCATCCTGGGGCACAACTAAATCCACTGAACCCCCAAGCCCCGCGGCCTGGCAAATTCATTTAGCGTCGCATTCATGTAATGCACATGCAAACATTTGTGCTGAAATGCAACTTGTCTGCAGCTGTCAGTCAGTTAGATACACAGATACTACTACTACTATTACTACTGCCACTGCAGCTATAGTACATACACACCCACACACACTCACACACCCAGGGGGCTGTCTGTCTCATCAGCGCAAAGTGCAATTAGTTGAAGTTGGAGCCCGCGCGTCAACATGGCCCAGACGAAGGGGGCGTCGCGGGGGCCAGAAGCCAACAAGTCCTGTCCCTCCTTGCAAATCCCCTTTTCGCCCGCATTTATCCTGCAGACACCTTTCTTCGCTGCCATTCGGTATAATTCCATTTCGGGCTTAAAGTTGCATTTCTATTTGCGCCGCCACAAAGACAACAATCGTAAATATTTAACCACATCTTGGCGCACAAACTATGCCAAGTACTGAGCCATCAACTTGGCACCAACAACAACAAAAAAAAGGACCTCAACTGCTGCTAATTAAAATGCAAAGCAGAAAACCTGATGCAGCCTATGACTAAGTTTTCACACATAGCCAGCACTCTTTGAAGGGAACAGGAACAGAAATAAAAGTGCCAGTACACAGAAATAAATAATAATATTTCTTAAAGGACAGTGAAAATATAAACCAAGACTAAATACTTTGTGATTGGTTCTTTCCATTTCGCCTTAAACATACAAGTGCCTGGTGTGCAGGAAAAATTCAAACAAAATGTTATTCTATTTTTTTCAGTAGAGCTACAAATTTGGCATCCGGAGCATCAGGAGCACCAGGAGCATCAGGAGCATCAGGAGCTGGAGCGGAAGCCTGCGGATCGCGTGGCCTGCATATTAAGCAGCTGCATCGGAATCTGAAGAGTGTCTGGCAAACTGTCAACACTCCATGCGTGCTCAATAGGCACGTCTGCCACGCCCACCACGCCCAGTACAGAATACACCCCGCCCACCCAAAAGGTTGGTGATGGGTATGTGCATAGACCTGAACTTTAAATGGAGATGGCTTTGCATCTATTTGCATTGCATTGCATTGCATGGTATTGCACTGCATGGGATTGCATTTCTTTGGCGGAATGCAGGCGGCGGCCCTGAACTAGTGACATGTTTTCAGCCAACAAAACGTGGACAAAGGCACCAGAAGTCATCACAGCAAACGGGGCTGCCAAATGCCTTTCAATGTGCACTTCTTTTACCCGTGCACAGTGTGCCAGCTATCTGGAAAATTCTAGCAAATTCTGATTTATATAGTACACACAAAGAACACACTGAGTCACGTGTTTAGTATTATACAAAGTAGTAGTATACAAGTATTATAGCAAATTCCAAGTTCATGTTATATTTCTCAACAGTACATGCATTGTAACAACCTTCACACAACTTGTGCCACCATTTCCAGTTGCAATTTGCTGGCCTGGCAATTTTGCAGCAATCATTTAATTGTAGCTCCTGTCGCCCCACTCATTTCATTTCACTACAACGCAACCACAATGCTGAGCTTTATCTGTAAGCCAGCAGCAACCGAAAAATACGCGCCAAAATAAACAAAATTAACGCAATGCAAAATCATTTCCCCAACCGGCGACTGCACGTTATATAATAAACAAAACGAAACAAAACTAAACAGCAGGAGGCCGATGGCCTGAAGTGGACACACTGTATGTTGAGGTGACCCAGCGGGCCTTCGTTGGTTGGCCACTCGGTTTAACTAAATTAAAATCGTGTTAATTTCACATTAGAGCGCACACAACGCTGGCTCCCCGAACGACTGTCACACGTTGCACGTTGCATCCTGTGCCCACTGAAACCCCCCCTGCCACGCCCCCTGGGGGAGGGCAGGATGCAAATTGCCAGGACCCTAAACAAAACGACCGTAGATAAGAGCAATCGCTGGCTGGCTGCTCGCCACAGTTAGTTGGTAGTTGATAGTTTGCCGAGGCAGGCTTAATGTTTAATTTAATAAAGCACATAAGAACAACAGGGTATTAGAACTAAAGCAACAATGCAAACAAATTAAAATAACATATATATCTTTAAAATATTTATCTGTATACATACAGAGAGGATGAACTTACCGGCGTGGAGTACGGATGGGCGGTAAGTCGTATGCCATCCGCCTCGAGGTGGCGCTTCATGACCGCCTCCAGCTCCTTCATGGTCACCGGCGTATCACAGTCGGTGGCCAGGATCTCGTTGCTGCTGCTCAGTGCCTTGGGATCGTTGATCAGGACATAGACAATGGCGGCGCCCTTCTCCCGCAGCATGCGCACACTCTTCAGCAGTTTGCCGCGATGCGAGGGATTATCAACGCCAATGGCATCCAGATCGATCTCGCCAATCTGCTTGCAGATCTCCAGCTCATCGTAGCCGTTCTCCAGGAAGCTGTCGCCGTAGTGGGCCAGTCCAATGGTGCGCAGCCACTCGCAGACGATGTTGTGGTGCGGCATGCTGGAGCTGGAGCTGGTGCTGGCATTCGCATTCGCGTATCACGTGGCTCCGCTGGGAAACGGAAGGTCCAGTGGTGCGAAGGAGACCTTGTTCAGGCGATGCGTCTTCGTCGAGGTGCTGGCACCACTGACACCACTGGCACCACTGACTCCACTGGATCCACCGCCAGTTGCCAGCGGCTCCGGTTGGTTGCAGCTGCTGGCGGCACTGCTGCAGCTGCTGCTGGAGGTTGCCTTCATAGCAGCGGCAACAGGAGCAAGTTGCGCAGTGTACTCTGTGTAGTGTAGAAAGAAGTTATGAAAGTGATTTTCAGTGCATACTTAAAAACATGCATTCTTTAAGGATTTTCATATAAATGAAGACATACCCATCTCTTCATACCCATCTCTAACTAGAATCATAAAAACACAAACATTAAATTAAATTGAGTTTGGCTTTGAGGTTGTAACGAATGTTATGGTTTTCATTTGCCGGGCTCAACAGTGCGTATGCGTAATATGGTTTCGGCAACTTCCGGTGGCCATTTAACTCGCCTGACAGGTGTAGGTCATGGGGGGAACTGCCCGGATCTGGAGCTGGATCTAGATGGCTGGGGGCAGGGGCAGGGGCTTTGGCATATCAATTTGCGTTAATAGCAGTCATTGTTCACTCGCAATCAAGGGAATGGGCAAGGACCTCTGCCGTTCTGCCGTTCTGCCGAGTCCTGCCTATAAGCACTTAATGATAATGCTCGGTCATGTACACGAGCCACTAAAACACTTGAATATGCTTAGCCCCGGAAGCCACTTGCATATGAATAAGCCACTTAAAATGACAGATGGACCACTGCAGGCAGACGGGGGAGGCAACTCCCTACGAGGGGATGGCAGCGCCCTCGGGTCACAGACAAAAGACAAAAGGAAGTCGTCTAACTATTTGTGCAATGCCCATTCCACGACAACGACACCGACAACGACCCCGATCCTTGTTTGTTGTCTCCGGGTGTGTGTGTGTATTTGTGTGTTTATGTGTGTATACTTGGCTGTAAAAATATTTTTGCTTGTCGAAAAATGAAATGCAAATGTCTGCTGGCAGCAGAAATATTGTCCAGCCGTTTCCTCCTCGTCAGGTGGCCAGCCACCATCTACCCCAAAAAGTGTGGTTCAAGGAGGCAGACAATGGCATAATGAAAATAATGTGGCTACAGTTTGGCCACACAGGGAACTGCAGCTGTCATTGAGTGTGCTAGATTGAAGTGGTCGGTTCTTCTTCCATTTTCCCAGCTCCCAAATCTCAGCCAGTCCGTGGATTTGTGCACAAGAACTTCGATCCGAAGTGAGAGCCAACTAATTGACTCAGCTTGACTTGGCCTCGCATACCTTTCATATTGATAAACACATGCTAGACAAAATGCCAAAATGCCGGACAATGGGGCGGATGAGTGACCTCCGGCCGACCATCCGAGAGGGATGAAAGTGATGAGGCTTTTAGCAGATGAAAGGCACCAAATTGCTGGAAGGGTCCGTGTGGAACTTGAGCAGTAGGAATCCGATAGCACAGGCAATTCAGAGGCTATTTTAATATTGAAATGATTTAAGATCTGAATTGATAAGGGAATACACCATGGGAAGGGGTTCAAAGAAAAACTTAAGAGTCAGGACTCAAGGCATTCAAACAAAGCGTGTACAAACTTTAGTGAAGTAAAAACATATATACTGTTGGATTTTATTTAATAGCTGGCACTTTGCTAAAATGCTTTGATAATGCGATAACAGGTTTCTAGATAAAATTGCAAATCCATAATTCAGTTATAAAACGACCTATCTGAACTATTTCCTCTCCCCTCTTGCAAACGCTTTTGAGCTGCTGCTGCAGATGCAGCTGCAAATATTTAACCACATGCCCACCCACATCTCAGACAGCCGGAAAACTTTCGGCACATTGTTAGCATAATAAACACATAATAAAATGCAAAAGGCAAAATCGGTAAAGTCAATTTTGAAGATGTTTTGCATACGCAGCCGTTGCAAACAGCTTGCCAAAGTTTATTTTCGAGCTAGCCGAACAAACACCGTTCCAGCCCAAAACCCCAACACCCAAAACCCAAAAAGGTTGCAATTCTCGGTTAATGAATGTCAGTGGCACTCCATATACTTCCCTACCATATAGCATATGCCATATACATCACATGGAAAATGTCATATATATTCGTTTAAGATGCTACGGGTCGAGTGTAATTACATGAAAGCTGGACTAAATTTGCATATGCCGCAAACTGACTACGATAAGCATCTTAAATTTTCAATTTCATTGTTTATTAAGTGCCAAATAATTGTTTGTGTGCAGTAAGCCGAATTTCTGATCAAAGGTGTTCGGCCAGCCCACGTTTTCCGTTTGTAATTTGCAATTTCCTGGACTACAACTTCACCGCCCTCAAGTGGATATATCCTCTGGTATAATTATGAGAAATTTGTAAGCCCTGAAGCGTGTGAAAATTTGCAAATGCATCGCGCTTTCCCCCGATTACCAACCATTGATTATCGCCTTGGCTTTCTAATTATGAAACTTTCCAAGGGGATTAAGTCCAACTCCTGTGCCATTCACAGCTCACTGTGATAAAGTGCTGAAGTGCTGAAGAGGTGAAATTAAACAGAAACAGAAACAGAAACAGAAACAGAAGCAGCATTCACATACTCAGATAAACACAAACGCGGTCGACAATGGCCCCATTGTTTATGGGCTTTCACACAAATTTTTATGCAAAATTTCAGCCAGAGTAATTAATTTTAATATGAAAGCCAAACATGCGCGCTCTAACAATTGTCATATAATTTGCCGTCTAGACAGTGGAAATTTAGTATTTTCAATTAACTGCAATGGCAACTGAGCGCTGCAACCTGCCACCCGCCACCCGCCACCCGCTTAACCCATTCCAACCCTTAACACCCCACAGCAACAATGCACACAAAAAGGCGCACACTGATTATTTCCACGGCGGCGGCAGGAAGTGAAAAAGCGAGCTGCAGCTCCTCTGGCTGACTGCCATGTTGACATTGTTGGCTCGAAAAAATACAACAAAAATATGCGGAAAATAAAAACAACTAAAATCCGGAGCAAGAAAGTATGCTTGCTCTGCAGTTCGAGTGTTGAGCTCACTTGTGTGTTAATGAATTTAAGGTATCAGTGAATAGAGATTTAAATAAATCCTGCTTTCTTTACACTACACTTTACACACTTCTTTAAAAAAAATTTTAAATAATTCAAAAAAATTGCTTGCCCAAAAAGTGATATTTTCAATCGGTGTTTTCGCCATAGCTTGGCCAAAAATGGCCGCACTGCTAAAATAAAGACTGTTTTGTGCTGCTAATAAACATAACTAATTATGTCTATCCCTACTTTTTCGATTTTTGTAAAAAAAACATTTGAAAAATTTTTGCATTTTCGATCATCAAAATTTGCGAAAAATGGCCAAAAAATTGCATTTCCTTTTTTGAGAACAGGAAAATAGTGAATTTTGTTACGAATTCAACGAGGTATGACATTCCACATTTGGACAACTACTTTCTTTGCTATCGAAAAAATAGTGATTATTTTTTATGAAAAAAATTCAAAAAAAAATTGTCGGCCAAAAATGTAATATTTTAATCGGGGTTTTCGACATAGCTTTGCCAAAAAAGGTGGCAGTGCTAAGCTTAAGACCATTTTGAACTGCCAATAAACATAGCTAACTATCCCAATCACTATTTATATAATTTAAAAAAACAAAAATTTTTTACAAATTTTCGCATTTTTGATGGTTTTCCATCATCTAAATTTGTACCTTGGTTGCATGGATATAGAAGAAGAAGCTGGAGAAGCTGGAGAACCCATTGCGAAGGGGAAATCAGCCCACGGATGAATTCAGTGGGAAAACAGCGAATATGAACGGGGATATGAGTGGATCCCCCTGCTCGGACGCCCCTGCCCCCTGCAGCCTTGAATCCGGAATAGCAGGCGTTCAGCAGCCGGCAGAGCGACGTCCTCAAGGTTGGCAACAAAATTGCACTGCCAGTCAGTCACTCGAGGGGGGGTTCACCCACGGGGGAGGGGGTTACGGAGTGCTGAAAATATGAGAGGGGGAAAGGGGAAGAGGCTGCAGTTCGTGTGCCAATGTCAGTGCACCTGGCGCTGCACTTGGCCCTCGGCATTCACTTCGAGTCGCAACGCAACTCAACTCAACTCATTTCAACGCGACTGGCGGCTCCCTTTCCCAGCCAACAGTGCGTATTGCGGTGGCCGGGAAGCCTTAAAAAAAATAGGGGGGAAAGGACAGAAAAGGTCGGCTTCGATTTCACTTTTTTTTTCTTTTTTTTTGGTTTGGTCCGTAGCTCAGGCACTCGTTTTTTAATTGAAATTTCATTTGCCCCGTTTGTTTGCACATAATTACGATTCGGGGGACGACTTTTGTCGCTCGCTTGTTATGCAAATTTAAGACCAGCTCATCCCGCGTTGAATGAGTGTGAATAGACGGTAGATGCATGAATGCCCGACTGGAGCTGCATTCTCATATTTTTCATATTTAATCTTTTCGGCTTCGCTGCGGTTTCATTGTGGTGGGAATGGCCCAAAAAGGAATGGTTTTAGCCAGGCTGAAAGAAAGAAGACAGCCTCCAGGCAGCTGAAGCTGCAGCTTCATTCAACTTCTAGTTTCTCGATGCTTGAAAAATGAGCACAAAACTAAAATCCTTTCAAATAGTGAACTCGACTGGGAATGATGCTAGATGCTTGAAAAGTTTACGAAATGCATCCATAAACTGTGCTACTTGCAATGTTGTAAGTAGAAAAAATGTCTCAGATTACAGCAAATTTCAATGAAGCGAAGGGAAACTAGAGTTCTTTGCTCGGTAAAGGATTTCTTTAGATTTTAGTAATAAACAAATAACTATTTCATTAAACTAGAGTTCTTTGCTCGGTTAAAGGATTTCTTTAGATTTTAGTAATAAACAAATAACATTCTCTAATACAACTAAGACTAAAGAGTTTCTTAATAGGCGTTTGTTATTTCAAACTAATAACCTGGTTAAGCTATTAAGCGAATAATAGTTATCAATCTGATATGAAGCCGTGGATTAGTAAGAGCCCCAGACTTGCTTCCCCACAACGCTGCGGAAATCCGGCAGTTAAACCCATTGACTGCTGATTGAGTAATCAACGAATCGAGACCCGTAATTCCGCAATTTACTTACATTGTGAGCCGTAATCAAGAGGTGAGTCCGGTGTGTCCTGTTCGGGGCTCTCAAGACATGCAAACACTCGCGCACACTCACGGCCAAGTTAAGCGGTTCGGAAGTCGCTATATAATCAAATGCTGCCGCACTTCATTTGCCGGGGATTGGCCAACTGCTCCGTGAACCGCAAGGACATAATCCCAATGCCGCCCACTTGTTGGGGACTCGACCACCGGGCAAGTTCTACACGGAGGGAAACTAATCTAATTCTCTGGATATTAGGCATAAAATTCGAATTAATTGGAGGTATCGAGTTGTGTTGGCTATTAAAACCTCTTTCGTTGCATTAGATTCATTCATCTATCAAATCTCAATCAATGTTTAAATGAATAATTTTAAAGCTTTCTTTTAAAAATGTACTGCAGTATATACTACGTAATCTAAGTATGCCTTTTAAACTTCTTAGCACGTAGTAACTAACAACAAACAAAATTTAGGAAATAAAACTTGTTTCTTATTTGGCATTATCTATATTAATTTTTATGGATGTAAAAACATACCAAACCGGGTGTTTTATTGAGCTTTCTCTCAGTGTAGAGCCTGCCGATCACACACGCACAATTGCCGTTCGTTTGATTTACGACATCGGATTTGAAATGCCCGGCCGTAGCCTGTGCTTTTTTCTTCTAACTTTTTTTTTTGGGGCCAGAACAATGGCTGGCAAAAACGCGCGCAAAAACGGTGACCGGAAGTGGGGTCGCCAACCGGAAACGCGGAATGGTGCAAAATGGCGGGCAAATTACGCGACAAGCGGCAGTTTGCTGCCCGGCTGATTGCAAGTCGTACCGCGGATGAGACGGCCAAAAACGAATGGGCAAACTGCAACCGTGCACCGTGCAACCGGGAGCGGAGTAAAAAACGCAACCAAAGTATGCAAAGCACGCGAGCGTACTGTGGCACCATCAGCAGAAACACGGCCTCCTGGGCCTGGGTTCTTGCCACTGCCTCAGTTGCCTCTGTTGCCTCAGTTGCCTCAGTCGCCTCTGTTGGCTATGCTGCCTCTGCCATTCCCAGAGAATCGAGAATCGGGCAGAGCATAAAACTGAACTGAACTCCTCGAGGAAGGCCGCGCCGTGAACATTAACGCTGGCGTTAACGCTAACGGTAGGATTGCGGATGGGGGTAATCGGGGGTCTGGCTGGTTGCAAGTGCCCCGTTGTAAGCGATACCCAGGAGGGAGGTTTACTTTTTTCTGCCCGGCTTTTTATTTAACTCTTTCGTTTTTTTTTTTTTTCATTTGCAGGCCATGCCGTGCATTCTCTTTTTATTCTCGCTGCAGCCACCCCGAAGCTGAGCTGAGCTGAGGCTTCAGCCCAAGAGCGGAAAGTAGGTGAGGCACATGAGCTCGGCGGCAGGCAGCAGACAGCATTGGGGCGTGAGGGGCGGAAGGGAGGGGCAGGATGAAGGGGCACGGAGAGTGTTTACCCCGGCTTAGACGGCTCTGACAGGCCGTCTGGGCTCCAAAGCATGAATGAGTTGTGGAAGCAAATGAAGTGCCACGCCAGCCGACGTTGCAACCCGCAGCGTATTTAAATATAGCAGAGAACAAGCAGCACCAGCACCAGCAGTGGCAGTGCAACGCGTGCAGCAGCAACGGAAAAGCAGCAGCTGCGCAGCCAGCAGAGACCAACGCTGCGATGCACTCGGAAAAAAAATGTGCACTCAATACATACCATTATTGCATTCCTTTCAATAAGCTTTATTAATATTTATGGCAAAGTTTCAGCAAAAAGTTGCATGTCTCTCTTAAATTTGGAGTATAAATATTTATAAAAGTGCAAAAAATATTTTAACTTTATTTTAGGTACACTGAAAACTATGTCTGCAGTGCACAGGACAGGCGGCAGACGCTCACAGGCTATCATGTCACCGCTGGCGTCCTCATTTGTCTGTTTGCCTGTGTGCTTGTGCAATTTGTATACTTTTTATTTTTAATTTCTTTTTTCTTTTTTTTTGCAGCTAGACTGGCAGTCAGTCAGTTTAGTTGCCAGCGAGCCTGGGCATATTTTGTGCTTCATCATCTCGGCCGCTGATGATGACACATGCGAATGACTGCAAACAAATCCAGGCAGCGGCAGTTGCTGCAGTTGCTGTTGCTGCTGCAGTTGCTGTTGCTGCTGCTGCTGCTGTTGCTGTTGCTGCTGATGTAGCTGTTGCCACTGCAGACTGATATTGCTGCTGTCATCAGCAACATTTCAACTTTCTCATGGAGCGGGCGGCTGTTTGCTGATGCAGCCAAATGCGAAAAGCGGGTGGCGCCACAACTGCCACACCTGCCGACCTTGGTGGGTGAACTCCCACGGTGGCTTAATCAACGAATTACGCCGGATTGGAGTGTTAATAATGCAAATCAATAGACGGCAATGCGCACTAATCGGATTGGTCGCAAAGCCATTAAAAAATATAAAACATGGGCAAATCCGTGTTTATTTGATGAGCACATTTTGGAAATGACTTTTTGGAAAGGACATTAGAAAATAAAGCCCATTTCCAATTTTGCTACACTTTAAATGCATATTAAGGCACTTCGAAATAAAAGTGTAATTCACGATGCAGATTATAAAATTGAAAATAATAAAAGGCTTTATGTGTGCATTTAAAAAAGGAAATCAAAGGAAAATTAAGGAACAAAGCCCCAAGAAGTTGTGATGGTCATGGATCTGGGGTCTGGAGTCTGGAGTCTGGAGTCTGGGTTCTGGCTGAGATTCCGCATAGACGGATTCCCGGGCGGAAGGCATGGCCCGCTTTTGGGCTGTCCGGGGCACGTACTTGCGGTGGCTGCCACATAATGAGAGCTGGCTGCGGCACAAACGTGCCATAAACTGTGGCACGCCCCCATGGCCCCCCTTCGTCCTCTTGGCCCCAGCACCGATGAATATTCCATGTGGCATGCGTTGACAAAGCATTCGGGCCTCGTCATCTGGAGCATGAGGGCATATCATATAGTCAAAGTTTTTCCTTTTCCCAGCACACACATTGTGGTGTGTGTGTGCTCCTCACATGTGGCATATACATACATACATACATAGACATACTCGTATATCAGGATGGACCGACCGAGGAGCAGAAGCTCCTCCTGTGAGCTGGGGCTCAACTTTTATCGGTCTTGTTTTGATAGTTGACTCGCTGCTAAGCCTATTAAGGCGCTTGAGTCGTCCAACAAGCCAAAGGCTTTTGCACCCATCGGGTTTCCACAGTCGATCCATCCATAACCATGCCACCACCACCATCACTACCACCCACGGAACCGAAAACCCTTTGGGTTTCTGTATATACTTTTTGCTTCTTTCAGTTTCTGTTGTCTCCCTAGGAAATGATAGGCCCCACAAGGGAGCTAAGCTCTCGCTGGCGTGTCTGTTGCTGTGGCTCCTGTTAATTATGGGTGGTGGTGGTGTAGCTTCACTCTTCGTGGTGGTTGGGGTGGTGCTTGGGCTTTGGGGTGTGGGTGGTGCAGGTGGCTGCTCGTTAGTGACGTCCTCGAAGGGCCTCATCGCTCTGTCTCGTTCTCTGTCCGCTCTGGCTGCAATTTTCTCAAGAAGCCGCACTTAAATGGCTTCCTATGCGGGTGCAAACAAAAGCTGCCAAACACACACACACATATGTCTGCGCCCGCTTTTGAATGTGTGTGTCTGCTACATTTACAAAAAAAAAAAAGTTGCAAAAAAAATGAGGCAAAAATCGCTGCTTGAAGTGGTGGTTGAATTTTTACTTTTTTTTTGTTCCTATTTTTGTCTTGCAACGTGCAAATGGAAAAAGAGTTGCAAATTTGTACTCCTGCTGTTCTGCGCAACACATGCGCCATTATGCAATTGATTTTTCTTCGTTTTTTTGCGAGTTTTCCAACGCTGTTGCATTGTTTGTATGCCGCTGACTTTTCTCTCCAGCTTTCTTTCTTTATTTTTTTATTTTTACGTTTTTTTTTATTTTGGTTCGCTTGCCTGTCAAAGGTCATTCAACTTGGCTGCTACTAATTTGCCGCTGCCCTTGCAGGTGCGCCTAATTAAGCATATCCCCTGCTAGCAACTAAAGCCCAAAAGTCGGCAACAAAGCGGCTAGCAAACACACACATGTACCGAGGAAGGTGTCTAAAGTGGCGCTTTATATGGGGGAAAATAAACTGGAAAACACAGGCACACAAACGGGCGGAAGAAGTGCACGTGCTCTATCTCCTCGGAGGTTGCATGCAACTTGGCCGGGGCTCATAACCCTGAATGCATGACTGCAATGAATGCAAACAGGCTGCAGCGACAGACAACTCACAGACGCACCCACACTCCAACTGGAGAGGCCACTACGCCGGCCCAACCACCCACAACCCACCACCTACCACCCACCACCCACCACCCAGTGAAGCTCCCCTGCTTTTAAGACTTAACTGCAGCAGATTGCGTATACGCAGCATTGGCCACTTGCATTATGAGCACCTCCTGCTCTCGTGTCAGCGTGATAAGCCACCGCATCTCGCTTTGCATCTGCATTTCCATCTGCGACAGCTGCCCGCGTTTTGTGCGTTCTTACACTGCGTTCTCATTTCAAAGTGGAATGTTTGCATCTATATTAATATTTTATAACGAGAAGTTACAATGCACTATATGGTACTCAAGCCAGCGTAAAGATAATAGCTATGGTAGTATTAGAAAAAATTAAAAAATGCTCTTATTAGGCAATTACTTGGGGCCCCTTTTTGTCGAGTGTAGCACCCCCTGCAGGAGCGAAGGTCCCGCTGATCTCGACTGCATTCATGGCGAATGTCAAGTGTTGGCAGTTGGCTTGCCAAGATGTTTTGTTTGACGCCGGAACAACGCCAGCAACATTTGCTGTGTCAAGTGGCAGTCAAGTGCATTTAACAGGGCGCGTCTTTGATTGACGTTAGCCCGCGTTCGGGAACTATGGCAAAGGACGAAGGACGAAGGACGAGGGCAATCGCCAAGGAATTTAGCTGCAGGCGATTGCGTGCAATTGTCAAACGGAAACGCAGAAACAAAGACGACGTCAGCACAATCCAAATACACGAATACGAATATCAAAGTCTTCCTTTAATGCTCAAGAGCTGTAGCATTTGTGGTGCGTGTCAATCGCTTAATCCGGCCAAATGGGAATTGGAATTGGAATCGGATTGGGTTGCAACATCGGAGCTGGTTTGCTGCATATTTATGTATACTCGTGCGTCTCGTTAGCCTAATTATGTGCGAAACGACAATGAAACATTGGGCTTAATTTGAATCTATTTTGTAAATAGTTACAACACAGCTCATCGAAGATGCAGTTTCTCTCTTCTCCTTTAACGACCACATTATATATTACAAGCAATCAACGTACCATTATAAAGTAACTCCCTCGCAATAAACAATGAGAAGTAATATTTGAATGGTGTGCTTAGAGTGATCAACTCTTATAAACATATTACGAGCAATCTGAAAGATATAAAAAATTCAAGACACCGCACCCATAAAAAGATTCAACTGGGCTCATGCGAGTTTAATAGTTTGCCAAATATTTGCAAATCATTTGCAAATCGGCAGTCAGATCTTAACTCATACATTTATTTATGCTTGCGTATTCGAGTCAAGATCCAACTTTTACTTTTCGCCGAGCCTGAAAACATAACTCGCTTCGCAGAAAGCGCAGACAAATGATGCGAAGCAAATTAAATTACATTAAACTTGGCCAAAGCGAACCAAACTGAAGTGGCTAAAAGCGGAAAGGCCGAAACCATTTTCACGGCCCTCAGCACTAAAAAAAATATGTTGGTTTATTTCCTTGGATTAGAAATTACCATAAAGCCCCAAAGCAATAAAGTTTGTGTTAACTCTATTACAACAAAGTTTTATATTATAACATTTGTTAAAATGACAAAATATTTGTATTTAATCATATGTTTTTTTAATTGCCTAAAGTTTTTATAGAACTGGCTTAACTTTTTTTGAGTGCTTGGAGAAATGCAGGTAGACAATGAAGAGCAGGCAGAGCAGCAGAGCTGGCACTTTAATTACGACAAAATTTGCGTGAGTGATAGTCAAATGATGCCGCAAGCATCAGTCGAGTGTTGTGGCGGGGAAATGGTAAACAAATAAGAAATAAACGCCACAAAGACAATAAATGGAAAAGAAATTATGAAATGTGTGTTCGCAGTTCGAACTGTTACAACGAACCAGAGCCATCTGACAGTCGCAGCCACACCATCTCAGTTTAGGCCAAAACCCGTTTTCGATGTGTGATCTTCTGGCGGATCGGGTTGGCTTGGCGGGTAGCTGCCCTGCTGAAGTTCATTTAGCTGCCAACCGGCGAAGAGTTCACAACGCGGCGAGTGTCCAACAAGAAAAGCGAGCAAGATGCCCTCCCTATGGCTGTTAATCTCCACGGTGGGTTAGGCAGTCAACTTGGCTGAGCCAAAGTATATACCTCTAAGTTGGATTTCATTTGTAACCCACAGCTGGCTTTGGTTAGCTGTCAGGACTATCACTACCACCGTCCACCCACTCCGTTCGTGGGGGAATCCTACTATCCACAACCGCAGCAGCCTCAAGCCACCAAGTTCGTGGTGCAGACTTTGGGTCGCACCTACGGCTTGGAAACCCAACGGGCACCGGCCATCTATGAGGATCATCAGACGCATGTGGTGCAGGTCTTCCAGCAGCGACAAGTGCCGCAGTACCAGCCTCAGGCTCCTCGCCAGCAATTGCACACCTCCAGCTACCAGAATCCCCTGCTGGTCAGCACCAACTACCAGACTGGCACCGTGTCCTTGCCGCCTCCAGCTCCCGCTGCTCCTGCCCAGCCCCTGACCAGCTATGGACCACCTCACCTGCAGCAGCAATCGCAGCCCCTGCAACCACTGCAACCTGTATCGGCCCAAGCCCAGACTTCCACTTACTTCCCCCAACAGCAACAGCCAGCTGCCCAGCCACCTGCTAGCTATCTGCCACCTCAGCAGCCTGCCCAGAAACTGTTCTTCGGCAATCCGTTCCCCTATGCCCCAGTGACGACCGGCTCCGGGCAACAGGTCCTCGATGCAGGACACGGCTCCGGGGTGGCGCCCAATGAGGTGCAGGCTCAGCTGCTGCAGGCCACCGGTTCTGCGCCACCACAAACTCGAGTGGGTGACCAGGTGGGTCAGTCGCAGAGCTCCTCCTTGGACTCCTATGACTACAAGCAGAGCACGCCCGGTGACAGCAGAGAGTACCAGAGGTTCGTGACCAGCTGCCCCGGCGGTGGAGCCTGCCAGCAGAAGGAGCTCAATCCCGGCGAGGTGGACGACAGCCACCAGCGGGTGCTGCAGACGGTGCGAGCCAGCACACAGCCTCGGGTGGAGGGCTGCTACAAGAGCCAGGTGATCTATGTGCCAGCTGGAGCTGCTGTCAATAGTCAGGGTCAGTTGCGACCAAAGAATCGACGCACTTTCGAGCGCAAGGAGCAGGTCCTCTCCAGATATCCTTACAACTAAGTGCCCTCTCTAATCACTCACCGAATTTCAAATCGAATTTCACATCGAATTTATTAGTTGTTATGCCTCCTAGTTGTCATGTTCGTTGTTTGTTGTAAATAAAACGATCACTGTTTAAAGTTTAAATCACAAATGCCAACCATTTCGGGTGATTAATTGACAAGCCCAAAAGTAGGCATATATGGAAAACACATTCGATTAAGTCAATATGTTAATCGCATAACCTGTTGCATGTTGCTCAATCAGCTGGTCAATGGTGATGGTGATATTTTATAGTGGGATTGCATATGGTCGAGCCATCAAATGCTAATTAGCTAAATTTATTACACAGCGAGAAATGGGGTCGATGTGACATAGCATAGATGCAAATCTTTGTGCGAAAATGCAAACAGGAATTTAACATTTAAATTCATCAACATAGATATATAAACAGCGACAAATCGCTCAAATATTTCCGGTAGCAATTAAAATTTCACTTACATTTATATATAATTTAATGGCCGCATACTATTCCATATATTTGATAGTAATTAAATGGTTCCACATCAATAAAATCACTTTTTTGTAATTATAGAATTTTGCACTTCCGAAACACATTTGTTAGTCAGCGCTGACTTGTTGAAGAACACAAATGTACTTAAGGGCAGCAATATTGTTTTCGCTAGTTATATTTATTGGAAATATAATGGCAGTAAGGATACAAAAAAATAGAGGATCTAACAGTCTAAAGTTGCAGAGTCCTTTGTTTCTACCCCCAGAACGCCTCCAAGTTGGAGTTTACTAATATTAAATGCCATGCAAAGGACACGGCCTTTCTGGACTTCAAGTACTGTTTCATAAAATCCGTCAATCGCACCTATAAGTACATATCACTCAAGGCCAGTTTACACCAAGTGCCCATTACAAACGCATCGGTATGTATGCAAAATTGACTTTCAGAATACTCTACACTAAGTATTTAATTTGATTTAGGCAAAACTTCAAATTTTGAGAAGATTTCTGTCCTACATGCCCATAACCATAGCCGCCGACATCGATGTTTGCAAATACATGGCATCCAAGAAGAACTTGGCAAATCCAATGCTCCGACTTTTCGAGGACATTACCACAAACTACACAAACGCCAACCACAAGTGTCCCTATGATGTGGGTTATTGTGAATTGTTAATGTGATTACTTTTAAATATTATCAATCACATCCTTGCAGCACGACCTCTTCATAGATAGACTTCCCGCCCAGTTTCTGAGTGAGCACTTCACCAATAGCCTTCCACTTCCACCGGGGGATTATGGTTTCAACAGCAAATGGTACACGAACTCAATAGAACGGGCCACCATCCACATATATGCCACTATATCATAATCAAATAAAATTTATAAATTTCTAAAATTATATAAAGATTTTACATAATTATTGTGGTTTTTCTCTCTCGCTCACCGATTTACTTATGTCATGAGCGTTAGCATAATTGCATAATAGGTTCTAAAAACCAGCTTCTTCAAGTCAGTCAGTTTTGTGAGCCCGAAGCGACGAGACATACTAAGAATCGTATACGGAAAACCATGAAGACGACTTCGCTGCTAACTTTTGTGGTAATAATCACAGATCGAGAATCGGAATATCGCATATCACATAACTCGTTTTCCCAACGATGACGTCAAACGCTTAACCCCGCTAGGTGATGATGCTCGGAGTGGCACTGAACTTGGTGTGGGCTTGTGCCGATGATGGTTACCTTTATGAGCAGCCCACGGGTGAGCAGCTCCAGGAAATCCGGCTGATCACTCCCCCCAGGAAGCATCGCTTGAAGCCACGTGTCTACCCAGGGCATCCGCTCCAGGCCTGCGGAAACGTGGAGGCGGCGGATCACTCCGCTGCTCTGACCACCTACCATGCCAATCGCCCCCAACCGCGTCGCACTTACAAGCACCAGGAAGTCCAGGTGGACAGCTCGTTCTTTGAGCCATCGCCGGATCGGATCAAGGAACTCAAGCGGATTCTCTTGGATCAGCAATAAAGTGTGGTTTGGTTAGTTCACGGAAAACTGTCATTGAATAAAAGTCTGCTTAAGTACATATCACATTCCTTAAAAGGTATTATTGATTGCTCAAAACACACATCAAAACAAAACATTTTCGGTGAACCAAAATTGACTTTGTGTTTATACACATGATCAAGATAATTAATTTCCAACTGACTCATGGCTATAGCAACTTTGTCTCCCATTAAGGAAACGTTTATTTTAACTGTCAATATTTAGGTTATTCCACGATTCCAAACTTAATTACCTGTTTTATTATTTTTAAGTACATATACTGTTTCGATATGCATCCATGGATTTCAATTAATCTAGTTACTTGGCTAAAAATACCCAGAATCGTGTCATCCCTGTTTTTACTCGCCCCATTTGGTCTGTTTTCGGTGATAAAGTGAATGTTAATGGATTTTTGCCAATTATATGAAATTAGATGGCATCAGCAAAAAGTGGCTCGAACAGCATTCCTATCAAAATGACGAAAAATTGATTGCAGTTAACAATAAATAAATAATTTATTTGTGAGCTTAAACCAACGGAAAACAAAAACATAAACATATACATGAACAGTCGATTTAGATGGGAAGTGAATCCATCTAGGCATCGTAGTTGTACTTCTTGCTATCCCCGGGATTCAGGCTGTACAGATCGTAGTCGAACTGGTCCCACTCCTGGTGATCGGCACCCCTGGGCTTGGTGCTGCCCTTCTTCAGCTTGAGCAGTGCCTTCTTCTCCCGGTTGATGTCCACGTGGGGCACCTGCTGGCGAGCCCGCTTCTCCTCGAGCGTCAAGGGCTGAGGTGCCCGCACGGGAGTGTGGGTCAGGAACTGGGACTCCTCCATTCCCAGATCGGAGTCGGGACTCATTTGGGCATCGTAGAAGTTGGCAAAGTTCTGCAGCTGCATGGACTCCGCCGGATGGTGATCGTAGTAGTCTGGCATGATGAGGTTGTAGTTCCCAGTGAGGGTCATCGGTTCCTGTGGCCGCGGAGCATAGGCGAAGCTGGGGGCGCTGGCGGATGTTCCCAGGTCCTTGGTTCTACTGTATCGAGGTAGGGCTTCCGAGCAGCCGAAGAGCACAGCCAAACTGCAGCTCAGCAGGATCTGAATTAAAGGGAAATATATAGAATGGGATATTGTTAATTTTTTGTTATTTATTAGATAGCTTTCATTGCCGTGTTAATTGAAATATAATCGAAACACATTTCAAATCAGACTCACAAAAAAATAATACAGATTTATGGGTAATATATTCTTTTTTTGGAAACCCGACCTTTTCAATTGTTTATCATTCTTTTAATACCAATTAGCAAATGGAAATAAAGATATAACATTTATATTTTAAGCAATTCATTGAAAATGCTTACCATTTGTGTGTTGTACTTGAAAGCCATTGGAAATGTACGAGTTTTAACGCAAAAACTGAGTTTATATAATTGAAATAAATTTAATTTTAGCACACTGTTGGTTGTTCACACTTGCTGGGCGATCTATATGTGATTTCAGCTGACGTCTGACTTTATTCCGCGTCAGTACGCTTAATTCGAGCTCTTAAACCAGTCTAATGTTCTGAGCCGAGCGATTTTGTATTTAAAGCAAAAGCCAGGCGAAAGCCGAAAGAATTTCATTTGATTTCAGTTCGTTCGAATTGTTTTGTTTTGTTTGGCAGCCTCGGCTTCATTGGCATGCAAATCCGGTTTCAAACTTTGATTTCCAACTGAGCCGAGATGTATCTGAATCTGATGCTGATGCCGATGCCGATGGTGATGCCGATGTTGAGATTCAGATTCAGATTGAGTTGCCGAGGTTCGCGGAGTGAGTGACACACGTTGAGGCGAGGAGCACAGGTCAGGAACACCTGAGGGAAGCCGGAGATCGGGTTTGTGGCGTCAGGGACTCAAATACAAAAGAAATGCAAATGCGATTCTGGCCGGGATGCTCTCGACTATGAGACGCGCACGCGTTGACACACATTTGATGGGATGATTCATGGTATGTGCACGGCAATTAATCCAAATGATACGTAATAAAAATATTAATTGCACTCGCTTTGTACCACTGAACTTGGGCGCTTGTGTGGTCAGCGATAATTGAGGCGGGGCGGGTATATGTTAATTAACAAATTACAAATTGGCACATCAATCACAGCTTTTTATTGCCTCGCATTGATCTGACATTTCAAATTTTGTCACCCAGCTGTCACTTAAAGTACTGATAATCCTGTGGCAGTTCAATAACATCTCGTCACATTCCATCGGGAAAATCCCAGGCACTGGGATTTGAAAGCTGAACTTCGGTTTCGAGATAATATCTTAATGCAAACTGGTAGCTCTCCTCAGTCTGCAAATAAAATAAAAAGAAATTAGAGCACACTTTAGAGTGAGCTCTTTTAATTGGCGGCTTTTTACGATCACTTAAGATAAGAGTTAGGAAAATCTAGCCCATGTTTAAGCTTTTAAGAGACAAACTCGTTCACTTGATACCCAGTATTTACATTTAAAATTTTAACGTGAAATTTTAAACATTTTAAGAGCAGATATGATGGGTTGAATCAACTTTTGGCATTCACTTAGCTTTATTACTTGACAACTTCTGTTGTAATAACAAATTTATGACCTCTTCAATGAATTCTTTAGAAATACGAGTAATTAATGCTAATTTTTTGGGCTTACGGGAGTATTTATGATATATTTAATATATTTAATAAATCAACCTAAGTAACGAAACAGTTTAAGAGGCAATCGAAGTGATTTATACCAGAACTCATACAAGTTTTAGTAGTTCCTGTTTGCCTTGTCTATTTTTAAATAACGTGAGTAAGCAAAGGTGAAATTTTCTTTGCTATTTTTGTACATATTATATCCATAAATGAATAATGGTAAGCGACTTCTGGGAATAAGCCGAATTTCACCAAAACTGACGAAATCGTAGACAAATCATTCTACATATTTTAGGCTTAGATGGGATGGTCGATGGGGTTTAACCACAGTTTGTTTACAGTTGCTGGCAGTTCAAAAATAAATTAGCAGGTTCCGATGTTTTTTATATTTTGGGTGGGAATGTCAAGCGCACACGCTCGTGACTCTAGAAAGAGAGGGAAGAGGTGGGCCAGAAAGAGACAGCAGGCCACCCCCTCGATCAAAACGAAGGCATAAATAAGTTTTAGTGTCTCGGGGAAAACCGCTTTCGAGTTTCAGCATTTCTCGCATTTTTTTGTTTTTTGGGGAAATATTTAATGCCCCCGGCAAAGTCAGAACTTATTAGCTTTGTTTTAAGCACTTACATTTCGTTTCGTTTAATTTGCTTGCGATTTTTATTTTGCATATGCATAATCACAACGATTTTTTTATACTTTTTGGTAACATTTTGTTTTCCCTTTTGTGTGTAAACTGGCCCGTTTTTAATTCTGTATTTTTATTTTTTGTTTTGTCATTTTGCGCACATGTTTTGGAGATCAAAGACATGTTTTCGTGCGGCAGAGAAAACAATGAATATTTTTTTGTTATTCCGAATTATATGCGAAACAATTTGTTTGCGAATTTGCGTCGGAGTCTAAAACGTATAGCATATACTTTTGCTCAAGCCCAGCATAAAATTTCGGTTATCCGAGCCCGGATTCCAGCCGTGGGCCTTTTGAGGGGGCGGCGGCCTCTGTTTGCGCTTAACTATTTGCCAAAAGCACACGCCACAACGCCGATCGAGTTGGAAGCCTCAAAGCAACGTGCCCCGGAATACAACCACAAAATTACTTACTCGCCAGACACGCCCTCTTGTTGCCCCCCACTCCATTGCCCTCCCAAAAACCGAAGGATTCTACGCCGCCTCTGCGGTTTCCTAGACAAACGTTGCCTGCCGCCCCAGACTCCTATAACTCAATCCCTGTCCCTACTGGCGAACCAAACCAAACCAAACCTAACGCAACCAAACCAATCCAAACAGCCAAGTGTCGCCTGGGGCAGCGCATCATTATCGATGCAGGCAGCGGCGAATGCAAATCGCATTAAATCTAATATGCAACTCGACCGCAACAAACTGTGCACATCATTTACCATCGACCCAACCACCCAGCCATCCCAGCAGTCCCAGCATCCATAAACCACCCATCGTGCAACACCCACAATCCAATCACCAGCATTTGGTCAAATGGAAACCTCAGACAGACTTGAACTTTGGGTTCATTGTTTTCCTGTTCATGTCCAGCTGAAGTCACAGTGGCCGATGAGTAATCACCGCTCACAATAATGTACTGCCACCTTCAAGCAATTACGGTTTCCTTAACTCTTTCATATATTTCCTTTCATATATTTAAATACTTGGAAATGGAAGACAGTTTCAATCATTTTTTTTAGCTGTAACTAATGCAAACGATATACAAGTCGAGGTCGACGGCGAGGTCGACCGCTGAAAAGTTCCTGGACATCCGCGATTGAAGACTTGATGAAGGACATGGCCATCTGGCCGTACATATACCACGCCCGATAAGGACACTGGTCGAAGCGGATGAGCGCCTGCTGCACCACTATGCCATTGGCCAGGATATTGGCCACCAGCACCAGGACATACAAGCATGCAACGGCCGTGATCATCAGCTTCTTAGAGGAGGGATTCTCGCAGCGCTCGTTCCACTTGGAGAGGGCAAACACCGTAACGGCACTGAGTGGTGCGGCGGCCACTGCCATGTAGGAATCAAACCGATAGCTCAGCACCATTACCGCCGAGTGCTTGACCTGCAGGAAGAACGAGTCCACGAATATGCTGAAGTTCATCTGCGGACGGACCAGGGCGGCCAGGAGCAGCACGTACAGGGCCAAAAACGCAGCTCCTTGGCGGACGCTCACTTCCACGAGGGTCATTTCAAATCAATCTGGAGGGGAAAACCAAAACAATATCATAAATACGTATAATTACCAGCAAGCATTCACTGAAAGCAAGCATTTACTGAAAGCAAGCATTTACTGAAAGCAAGCATTATCTGAAAGCAAGATTCATAAAACTAATGGCTATGGAATTATTCATATATATTTTCTGAAAACCATGTTTTCACACCCCCTTATAATTTCAACACGACTTGAAGGCAATCTTCCAGTCCGATCTTGCCAAACTCCAGCTGGCCCGCTTCTTTGGGCCTGGCTAAGCGGATGGAGGCTCGTTTGCCTACCCAATACCCTAATTATGACCATCCATCAACCCAAATAGACTTCAATTAACTGCAGTTCATCGGCCTTCGCAGACGAGTGTTGCACGTTTCTCAGTGTTTGGGTTTCGGCGACTCATCGATGCCTTTTGCAATTACTTAACACATTCGAAATGTCATCACAAATGCACCGGCAATCGCGAAAACCCAGAGACACACGGACAGGCAGACAGACGGACAAGTGGACTGAAGTTGTAACCTCATAATATGGGTCATTAGTGCAGGCGGTACAAGTGCCACGCCCATTAATTACTTCAATTTCCATCGATACCGCTGAGTCTTCACACTTTCCAAAGGCCAGCGAAGTGGGAATATACGAGTGAATAAAGTAGAGAAGAAAGAAAATGGGGAAAAGCGAAAAAGTCAATGGAGGCAAAAACAAGCATTAAGCATAATTAATTGTGCATTTTCCATGCTGGCGAACTGTAGTGGAAAATTAACTGACATGGAAAATGGGAAAATTAAAAAAATGCCAATAGGGAAAATTGAAAGCAGCGCAATCTTGGCGACAGCGTCAATAAATCAATGCAAATGCCCTAACAATGCCGGCTAATTGCGAAATGATTAAGCGAAAGTGGCCGAATCAGAATTCAAAATTCATTTTCATGTGCCTGTACTGCATTGTGTGTATTTTTTTTTTTGTGGAAAAAAGGGGGGAGAGAGGGTTGTGGTGGTGGGGGCGAAGTTGGGTGACATTGTGGACCACCCGTTGACAGCGATAAATCAGCAGGTGTAATGAGTCAAAGTTATCGTTATGCATGGATCATTAATCACACACGCATAGCAAATTAAGAGCACATTATTGCACGGCCACACAAACACGCACACACATTCTCTCTCTTTTCAGTGGTGTTCCATGTGTGCGTGCAACTCTATTGCTTGCATACTTTTAGGCATTTCAGTTGACCATTTTGGAAAGTGGGTCCAAAGGTTTGCGGCTGTGTTTTAGTATTGCAGAGTGTGGATTTGCACTGAGTCGTAGATCTATCAAGAGCATAATAGGGTTAAGATGATCAATGGTTTATGTGCAACATGTAATTGATGGATAACTCAAATGAGGCATGGCTGCAATAATCACCCAGAGGGCTAATAGCACCTTGAGATGAGAGTAAATACGCTTAACTAATGCCCTTTAGTGATGTTAAGAGGGCTGATTCAGAGATGCTCTGGCAGTCGCGATCCCCGAAAGTAGCTTTTGTTTATTTTTAGCACCCGGACTTGGAACATTCTTGCAGCGTCTCTCTATTTACCCACTCGCTAATTGTGAATGCCAATCAGGACAGTGCCAGGACCCAGCTGACAAGACAAAGCCAACTGTCTCCGAGCTGCACTGAGTGCCGAGTGCTGGGGCACCGCCATTGGGCGTGGGTATGGGATTGGGATGGGATAGGGATTGGGATTGGGATTGGGGTTAGGTTGTCTGGAGCTGCAAATGGGCCAAAAAGCTGGAGAGCTGGGCTGAGTTGAGCTGGCTGATTGCTCCAATTGCCAGGCGACCGGGCACGCACGGCTGCCTCATACAAACTTGCAACTAAACAGGACTCTGCTACAGGACTTCGCTACAGGACTCGCTACAGGAGCAGCAGCGGCAGCAACAACAATCGCTTCTGTCAACGCACAAAAGACAGCGCTGACGTAACGAAACGGTTAATTTAGAGTACGACAACGACAACGACAACAAGCGAAGGCAGTTCAAAAGCCGTCAGCGCGAGATGAGATGAGGTTGCAGATGGGCACAAAGAGAACAGCACGGAGCAGGAGCAGCAGCATCAGCACTGAAAGAAAAGAAGTGCGAAAAAATTACAGCCACTTTGAAATAAAGTATCTAGTATCCATGCAAAGGAAACTGAAACTGGAGTACTGAGACCAACTGAAAACGGGCATTCAAACTGGATATTTTCAAATTAATATTGCAGCTTATTTTTGGAGTTTCTTCCAGTGTAATGGCAGCAACAACAGCAGCATCAGCTTTGTGCCATTTGCATAGGGGCGTGTACAAAGTCCGGGATCTGCAATTACAAAGCACCAGCTCGAGATTGGAATGAAGGCTGCCTTGGAATGGGATGGGATGGTATGGTATGGAATGGTATGAGATGGGGTGAGATGTCAAGGGGAGAAAGGGTGAAAGAGGGTTCGAGACTCTAGTCATATAAAACATTTTTTAGTGCGCTCATGCCGGCGAATGTTTAGAATTTAATTAGCCACGCTCCCTGATTATGCGCGCACGAAATTAGAGCCTCCGAATGGAGCCCTATAAAATGTGTACCAAAGTGCCGATGACAACAAAGGAGTCATCCCCATGCCAGTTTACTCACATCTGCAAGACGTCAGAGGATTCACATTCACATCCAATCCAATTTCAGTTTTGATTGCCACAACGTACTGCGAACTTAGAATTTGGAAGACTTTCTTTGATACTACCAAATACACATTTTTAAACTAGATATGCTTAGAATAATTTTCGACTGCTAGCGAAAAGATTGCTTCGAATGTCCCTAATATATTATACCTTGAGCATAACTTTTATGGGTAATACTTTTCTATTATGGGAAGTATTTAACAGGTTTCGATAGCAGGGAATGTCCCAAGGATCCTTTCGATCCCATCCCATCCAATCCCATCTATTCCGGTCATCAACTCCTTGCGGCCAATGCAAATGCAGCTCCGTTGACAGGACAAACAATGGGCGACACTTCAGCACTTACATTTTCCCGCTCAAACACTTGCGAAAAACACTCCGCCGCAGACTGAACACACATACACATACATTTTGCGGATTTTTATTTATTATTTTGCTTCTTTTCTGCGGTGGTGCCGTTGGTGTTGGTGCTGCAGTTCACTCACACAGACGCCCCACAATTTGCGAGTCGCACTCAACATGAAGTGTTTTGTGCGGTTTTTTCGTGTTGCATGTTTTATGTTCGTGTGTACGTGCACATATATTTTTAGAAATTGTTTTTAGTTGCATGTTTTACTTTTCTGCTGAGTTCGGTGACAGCTCGAAACGAGTCCTGGTGGGCAAAGCAGATGGTAGGCCGGGTATTGTACGAGATGCTTCTGGGCCTCAGAGGTGATAACTAAATCGGGTTACGAATTATGACAGAAACGGTCTAGAAAAATCTAGTGAAGTTAGTTCAACATTATATACATGTAGCTCTTCCGTTTACGGAATGTTGACTCAAGGTTTTCCAATATCCTTAAATTTTATAAAGTTATTAACAAAAAAGAGGTTCACATTTTTGCAGCAACTGACACAGCTGCTGCTGTCATATGGAGGAAAATTGAGTGCACACACACACACCCGCACACCCACATGCACGGCCACCAATACACCCATGCGATCGGCCGGCCCAAAAGTATGCAACACTTGCCCGCCTCTCTATGCGCATCTTTATTAATTATGCCAGCGATTTAATTAAAAACTTAACCAGCTGTCGCCTTGAGCGCCGTGGCACTGAGCAAGGGGATCGTCTTCTGGCCACCCGCAGGAGGCGGACACAGCGCAGTGGGCGTGGCAGTGAGGCTGCTGGCAGCAGCGGCAATTTCCGATGGATTGCTGCTGAGTTGGCAACTTGCTGGCGCTGCAGTTGCCGCAGACGGGGATGGGCTAATTAAAATGCATTGTTTAATGCAAATAATGGATTATATAAGTTGGTAGTTTTCAGTGTTTACTTACGGCGGGTGGCTCTCGACTCGTGGCGCCCAAACGGCTGCTGCTGCTGGTGGCGCCTTAACGACTTTTGGCCCGACTCCTTCATATTGTTGTGCCGTCTGAATTGGCTTTGGCTGGAGGCGCAGTTGCTGGCCTGGTTGTTCAGGTTGCACATTGACGCCATTGAACCCGGCCAATATTTGAGGTGGTTGACCCGCGCCATTTTCATAAACAAAAAAGTGTTGCCTCTGTTCTCGTTGCGGTTGATTTGTGGCCTGTTGTTGCTGCTGTTTTGGTTGCTGTTGCTGGTAGTGTTGCTGCTGCTTTTGCTGCTGTTGTGGGTAGAGTTGCTGCTGCTTTTGCTGCTGTTGTGGCTGCTGCCAATTTGGCACAGTTTGGCCGAGTAACTCGTGCAACAATGGCGCCAACGCTTCGCTGCCCGTGATTTGTTGCAGATGCTGCAGGAGCGCGGCTTGCTCAATCTTCTGTCCCTCCGCCCGATTGATGCTCAGAATGCTGCTGCCGGTGTTTTGGTGCCTGTAAGCAAATAGTTTGCTCAATAGATTGACCCGCTAACCACCACCACCCACCCACTGCCTGCCTCACGGGGCGAGATTCATCCCAGCACATCCACACGACCTACTTTGTCAGCGGCTGTGCAAATATTTGCGAACCAACTCCCAAACAAACCAGCGGCAAGTGGAGCAGAACCAGCCAATTTGAATACATATTTAAAGACTTATTAGTGCCAGAGACCTTCCACTCGAAGCTCCCGGCGAGAACTAACTCCGGCTAACTAACTTCACACATCAAATATTCTCCGATGCCATGGATTCTCATTAGGAGATGCTTGCCTTTGCCTTTGACTTTGCATTTGCCTTTGCCATGGCATTCGATTAGGTTTCTTGTTTTCGGGCATTAATTATTTTGGAGCTAATTATACATGCACATTAATATGCAAATATTATGAAGTGTGAACATTTTGATGTGCCCCATTGGTTTCGGTATGATAATTACCAGCTCGGCTTTACAGATCTCGATTGAGTGGATCCCAATTACTCGACTGAAAAAATATGACAAGTTAATTGGCTTAATAAAATAAAATATAAAGAATATAATGGTAACTAATCAGTAAACTAGAAAAATGTAGTAAGTAAATTACTTTTCATTTGCCAAAAGAGAATTATGTTTTATATTATAAGCACCCTTTCAGCTGATGTTAATGCCTACATAAGTTATATGATGATGCGATTCTCAACGTAAAGAGCTCTTAAACTCAAATCCATAAAACTACGCAGCTCAAACTGTTGCATTAACATACGAGGCATTTCAAAAAGCTGCCCATAAATCCGAGCTAAAATGTCAACCGTCTGGCAGTGGCTGTCAAACTGTAAAGTGGCCCTTGGCTTCAGCTCCCATTTTCCGCTCTCCCTGGATGTGTGGCAAAATGTTTTTCCATTAAATTACAATTCCCCATCTCGGCAATTCCCCTTCTCGGAATTTCCCCTCCCCTTCCTCCTCATCATCGGCGGCCTTCGTCGACCAGCAAAGTCATGAAATTTAGTGTTGGCGGCATAATTAGACCATCAATTGCGGAAAACTCATGACAGTCATGAATGGCCGACTGTGTGCATGTGTCTGTGTTGGTGCGCCGAAACCGCAGGGGCGGGGGGCGTGGCCCGGGGGCTAGGCACACTCTGGAATAAAGTAATATGTGCCCCAAGCATAAACTCATCAGAGTCGGAAAAGCTGACAGCGATGAGGACGGCAGCAGCGACAAGAGCAGTGCCCACATTACACGGTAAAAATAACTTAATTACATAGAAGTATCCATTAAACATTATTAAAATAGTTTATTAGATTAATGAAGTGTTTAACAACCTAAACCGATGATTAAATCATAGCTGCTAGAATTTTAAGAACTGCTCTTATTCTTGAGAGTACTAATTATTGTATAAAATTTGATATATTTTCTTCAGTGTTGCTCAAAAGCAGCAACAAAGGGCGCCCTGAATTTTCACGATGGACGGGACTGTTGCTCACAACAGAAACAACAACAACAACTGACAGGACTTCGGCAACGCTGGCCACAATAAAGTCGGAATGTAAAGCACAAATGCTACTTTGGTTGCTCATAAATATTCACTGGAATGTATTCGTTCTCCTCCGCATTTGGCCGTTGTCCTTGTGGCTTCGCTTTCATTTTCCATCGCTTTTCGGCCGAAAGGCGCAAAAGTGTGAAATGGCCGAGTGCGAGAGTGTTCATATATATTTTCTATTTTCTATTTTTATGACGATTTTTCGGTGACTGTTTTAGCCAGCCGAGTGTGAAAGTTAAGCACATAAATTACAGGCGAGCGCCGCCAGAGGAATTAAAAGCGCCGTGCAACGTGGCCGAAAAACCAGAAAACACTTAAAATATGGCAACAAGCGCTCACGCGGGGGAATCCCCCTCTTTGCAGCCGTACAGCAGAGGTAAGATAAATAGGATTCAAAATAGGCTTCCTTATGGTTTCTAAACAATTTAAGAAATTTAGTTAATATATTTATTTAAACTTGTAATCCTTGATTGCTACTGAGTAAGCACGTTCCAAATAAATTTATAAATATTTAAAGAAAATAACTTTTAAGCGCTCCTAGGCTGACAAACCCAACTGCTCGCATGTGTGTGAAGTGCGGCTCGCTGGCGCTTTTTAGTAAAATTACACGCTCTAATCCACAACTTTTGAGTGGGCCCACACCACCGAAAAGTGTGGAAAAAAAAAGAAAAGAGGGGCCAGAATCCAGAAAAACCCTCTGACGAGTAGGATCTCCCAGGGAGAGATGAAAGGCGACTGCCGAGGGCATCAAGGGCTGCAAGAATGCGCCAGACAGCGCCAAAGACCTAAACGCAAAACAAGCAAAGCTCGCACAAACTCAGCCTGAAAGTATGCAAAACATAATTCATGCTGATGGAATTGTATGCATGAATATATGAGGAGCGCCACCACCCCCTCCCCCAAAAATCCCAGACTCTAGTGCCCATAACCCTTGGGCTGGCTAAAAATCATATGCATCACGTGATTAAACGCGTCATGCATGAAAATGTAAAATATTGTGCAACCATATAGCTCACAGACAGCGAGGGGAAACCCCCTGTTGGGTTGACTGGCTGCCAGAAGTTAAAAAATACATATAAATATAAAAAAAAATGAAAAGGGAAAAGGGAAAAGGGGAAAAAATTAGACCCCCCGCACATCATGTTTACTTGACTTGACTGGCAGTCTGGTATCCGTGACCAAAGCAAACGAGAGCAAACAAAACGCCTCGGTTACAAATTTTTCACAATTTTTTCCAACTCCCTCCTCTCCCTCCTCCCTCCCGCCCCCTGGGCCAGGTTTAAATGGAGAGAAATGGCTGAGATGGAGCCGAATCTGAATCTGATGCTGAATCTGATGTTGAGGCTTCCGCTGACGGAGATGAATCTGGGCAGCACGTGCCCCAGACGCCGCCAGACATTGGCTTGAACTTGGCCATAACCAGACGTTGTTGCTATTTGTTCGCTGCCGCCCCCTTTTTGTTTTTGGCGGGCTGGGAAAGTGGGCGTGGCCCTCGACTGCAATGGCGAGTTCTTGCGGCTTTAATCGAGCTCTCAATGTTGGGTGAAGGTCAGAATCGTGGTCCAAAAGGAAAATGAATTAACAATTTAAATGCATAAGCTTTTTTGCAATCACACTTTTTTCCCTAATTAACTTTTTTATTGATGACAAAAAATATGTTTTTGACGCTGCAAAATGTATTTTTTCATAAATGAAATTTTATTTAAATTACATTCTGTTTTTGTGGACACGTGACATAAGCGCTTTGAGTTGTGCTAGTGGCCTATTTTAAGCATCACAAATGGGCTTTATAAAAAAACGTAAATAATATGGTATTACCTTAATCACCAATTTCCGCTTTGACATCCTTATTTAAATGAGTCAAATTTTTTTTGCATACCAAAACACTAAGCAGTTCATTTCCTATTGTATATATATAATTATTATATTATAACTTAACAACTTTATAAGCAGAACTCTGCACTTTAAGTTCACTTGCAATCCGCCAGCAACTTGCCATACAAATTATGCGCTCATTGCAATTGCGCTATTCTGTCTCTATTCCAACTGATTTCTACTCAGCCATATGGAAATGGAGCTTTGGATGCTGTGGAGCACATCCGCATATAAAAAAGGAGTTTAGCAACTTTGGCTGACTTTGTGGCATGACTGGGGGAATTTATTACTAGCACTTGGATATATGATTCAGGACTCAGGCGCCCGAAGCCCGGCGCACTTTTCGCGAATTATGTCAGTGAAAAATGCAGAAGTTTAACTACTTTTCAACGACCTTTACGCAATGTAGCCCCTGGAAGCGGAGAAAGCCAGGGAAAAGGGAAATGCGGTGAAAGCGGGCGCGAACTTTCTTCATTTGCTGCAGCACACTTTGTCGCAGTTGCCGCACTTGGCTTAGTTGATTATTTTAGTCGCCTCTTTGCTGCTCCTGCTGCAGCCTACAAAATGTGACAAATCCCCGCATTTCTTGCCCCATTCTCGTCTGACACATATTCGCTTTCTTTTTATATAGTATGTTTTTTGTCCGAGTTCGAGGCCCAGTTTTCCACAGCAGTGCGACCAAATTATTGCGGACACGTCGCACCCACTTGCAGATAGTAGAAAAGCGGGCCAACAAAAGCGAGTAAGTATTCCACTCAGAATGGCGCTTGTAGACAAGAAAATACCATTTAAATTTGAGATTTTTCCTAGATTGAAAAATAAAAGATTAAATTAAAATGTGCCAGATTTACACACATTTTAAATCCGTACGTTTTGCCTTTTTGATCATGCTTTCATAGTGTTTTATCTATTTTACCATTGGAATAGTAGTTTATATTGCTTTTTTGTTTTATTGATTTTCCGAATTTATTATTGGCAGTGAGTGTGGCAATATTTATGTTCTAGTTTTTATGGCATTTTATTATTTTGAGGCAGGCTGCAACCTGTGGCAAGCTGTCACATGCACTTAGCATACCCCTGTAACCTACAAATCGGACACTTTATATCATGCATACAAAGATGTGAAAAATACATGAGCGCTTGAGTGCAACTACTTGCGTATTAGAAGCAGCCACGCACAGCCAGTCTTCATTAGTGAGTCCATTGAAATTTAGCATTCCCAGGCAATGCAATGCGAGTGGGCAATGCATAGCATACTTTAAGAGCTCCTCCTTGGACAAAATGCCAGAGCTGTGGGAAAAAAGAAACTTTGCTTTGCTTTGCAGCAAATCAGCGAAAGCGCCAACAAACTATTAAAAACTTTCGCAACAAGAAAAAGTTGCAGGACGAAGATTGCTACTGCTCCTGTTCCTGTTCCTGGTGATGGCATCCATATCTGACGAGTGCCAAAAAGCAAAAGTTTGCACCGCCAGTGCTGCATACAATGTTTGTGCTGATTGCAGCACAGCAAATGGCTTTTGATTTCACAAATCAAAAGTTTCTTGTGCGCGCCGCACGTGATTTATGCCTGCGGCAGGAGCAAGTCCAGATTCACGAAATCTGCCAAGCTGCGGGATGCAGGACGAAGGATGCAGGACGCTGCTGGCTGTTGGACGACTGCTACTGGATGCAGTTGGAAGCTGGCGAGGATCGCCGGCGACATGCACGAGCGGCCAGCTGTAAAAACTTAGTCCTGTCCAGCTGCAGAGGAAAATTAAAGGAGCCCAGTGGAATTAGAAGGACACCAAAGAAAAACAATAGTTATTTATAGTTGCTATAGTATTTCTTTGTCAAATAATTACTTAAGCCAAAAGTAAATTGTAAAATATAGTTCAAATTAAATTGAAAAAATATGTAATTCATTCATTGAGCTACACTTTTTGTAACGTTTCTCTCTGTGCATCGAAAGAAATCCAACGAGCCATCCGGGGAAATATTCCAACTAAGTTGCCCATTTTGTTTGCTGCTTAATGCACATTTAGATTTCGCTCAAGGACCAAATGGCAGCTCATCAGGCAGCCCCAAAAAGTGGCAAGAACTCTCCCTAATGAAGGCGGCCTCCCACGAATCCCAAACACCTTGCTCTAATTGCCGGGCCAAGCTTGTGCCGCGCAATGAAAATAACACGGAAGACCTTATGGGGCAAGAACAGGTGAGAGTGCCGGTGTGTGGCATGTGGCAGGTGGCAATTCGCGTCTTAACGTCTGCAACTCATAAATAACATCAAATAATGGCACTGCACGCCGTTCTAGCCTGTTCGCTAATAAAGTGCCTGAGCACCGAAACAAGAACAGTCACTTGCAACAAACAACTAGCAACATCAGCGGCAACTAGCGGCACTTGCAACAACTGCCCCACCAGCGAGCAACTAGCAAACTGGCAAACGCATTCGCGTTGCAACTCGCCAGCTGGCACCCGCAGCCCCAAAAAAGTTTTGTGGTCGTGCATCCGCTTAGCGGTAAATGCAGCACAGTTAACTCTTTATGTTGGCGCCCATTACATGCGGAAGTTATGTCGAACTGAGCATACCCTGTAACTGATTTGTTAGGTTGTATGTCGTTTAAGGTTGATCTAGGCCTTAAATGTATGTGCTGAGACAACGAAAGTAGACTTATGTATATGTTGCAAGTCCAGTTTGTTTGTTCCATGCTTTTGTGCACCTTTTTGATTTTTATGTAATATTAGATTCTAGAATTCTTGGATTCTTAGCTCTAAACTCTAGTTCGACCTTTCAAGTTCCTGACCTTATTGCCCCATGAACTAGGCATACCCTGGATAACTTTCTACCCACTTATCAGGTGGCTGCGTTTGTTAGCCTGCCAACAAATTTAGGCTAATTAGTTGGACTTAAGCGCGGCTTATGTGCCGTCTAATGGTGCTTTCCCCTTCGGTTCCCTCAACTCTTTCGCCCTCAAATGGTAAGCACTCTGCTGGGCGGACGAGCATTTAATATATGTAATTGCAGTTGTTGTTCTTTCAGACCACAAAAAAAGGAAGAGAGCAAGCTATAGTCCAGTTTCCCGACTATCAGATACCCGTTACGCAGATAGTGTTAGTGCAAACTAGTAATTTAAGCATATTAATGATAGATTAATATTTTATATTATATATTAATGATACTTCATGCAGTCGGAAAGTCTTTCTTCTACATGTTTCATACTTTAAACGAAGCTATTATACCTTATCACGCCACAAGTAACAGGTATACAAATGCCCCAAAATGTTGGAAACAATTTTTCGGGGACCAACTCAAAAAATGTGGAATGGTCTACTGGCGAGACGGGGATAACACACAAGGCAAAATTGTCAGCAGACCGCAAAACATGCCAACATTAAGGCCACATTCTAGGCACTCACTCCAAATTTCGGCTCATCTGTTTTGCCGTGTCATTGAAGCGTAAATGAGACATTTGCGACGCTTGTTTAATTAAAATAAATTTCAATTTAATCAAAATTCGTTTGTCGACTGCGGAGGGGGGAAAGCGGTGAGCGGAGAGTGAACACCGTTGTGGAATTTCGCATTAAAATTGTTGGCATAGTTTTTAGGGGTCCGCAAAATGGATTCTGTGCCGTCATCGCCCCTGACAACTGTCGCTCGACGTGCTTCGAAATGCCAGCAAACTTTTGTAACTGCCTTTTGGTTAGCACCTCTGAACACCATACCCTCGATGTCACAGGTACAGGTGTCAATGTGGGCGTGGCACTTAATTAAATCATTGTGTCAAGCTTTGATTAATAGTCATATAACAAACATTTCGAGGATTGACGTCAGTCACTTTGGGCACAAGTCACTTTAAGTGTGAATGGAAAACATGGGTACGAATTTAGTTGACTGATATCTATGATGGTTTGAAGTTAAGATACACAAATCTATAGATAAAGGACTTAGGAATTATTCATTGTAACAAAGTACTTTAAATTAAGAGCGCCCTTTGTACAAACACAAAGTCTAGTTCTAATCACTTTTCACAGTCGATTTGCTGCAGTCCAACATTAAACCACTTTTCGCAGGCATACACATTTCAGCATATTCTACAAATTCCTTTTAAATGTTATTTATTTAAATAAGTGCTTGCCCAGCAGCCAAAAAAGTTGCTTGAATATACAGACTTTACAACTTTTATTTTACGTTTTTATTTTTATTTTTTTTGTTTTTTTTTTTGCACAAATGGAGGTGCGAGCGCATGAGGTAATTTAATTAAATGCTTTGGCTTGAAAGAAAAGTAGTTCTAATTTAATTGGACGTTTTGTTTGCACACGCCGCGAGTACTTTATACTTTTAACGCATTTGAACATGGCCATTGTTTCCATAAACAACTGTGGAATCTGTTTTTTTCATACGGTTTATAAGCCCACATGGCGAATGAGCGATATGCGTATAGTAAAAACGTAAGCGCTAATTGCCAAAAATGCTGGTAAATGCAATTTAAGTTTCGGCTCCGACAAATGTTATTGCAATTGAAAAAGGAACGAAACTGCAGTGGATGGAAAGTCCGTGGAGGCCATGAAAAATGCATATTTGGGTTTAACCGAAAAATAAACAAGGCCAGCGGGCGGGGGTACTGCTACTCCAGGGGGGTGTGGCAGGTCAGGCTACACATGTTTCCAGAGAAAACTCTTTTCCACACCCACAAACATCGTTGGTTGCTTTTTTGCATGCCACGGTGCGCTGAGCCGAAAAGTATGCAACAATAAATTCTGCCACGACGGGAGCTTTTCATTTATTTGAAACACCCGCCCGGAAAAACCACTTGCTCGCACTCCATTTTAGCACCCAAATACGGTGATGTACAAGTGGGCCAAAAAAGGAAATCAAATCGGGTGAGCTGTTGCCAAACTGAAAACAGTTTGTGCGCCAATTTTCTATCAATTTTCATTGGCATTATCAGCTGCAATACTTTCCAAAAAAAATCCAAGTTAATTTTGAGCTCAGAAAAAAATATAGTTGAGATTAATGATAGCTTTGTAGATTTCCTAATACTTTGCCTATAGATCTTGATTTCTTCAGATATAATATTCTTTCTAAATTATACAAAAGAAATGAGGACTACAAAAATGAAGTGTAATTTTTCCAAGTGAGCCAAAAGGGCACTTGAAGTGCCAGGAAAGTATTTGCATTGTACTTTTGAATGCAGACCAAAACGCCAGGCACTTTGATGACCCCACAGCCAAGACTGCAGCATCTCGTTCTGGCCACTTTCGGTTTATGGCCCATAAATTCCGTCGCCTTGCCGGGCGTTTTTCCCTCGGCTGCATTGCAATTGATTTGCATGGCTTGGCCGGCTGTTAGTTAACAGCCAGCACAACTGTACGACACAAATGGTAGGGAATTTATGGCCGGCCAATCGAAACAATTGCCTGACTTCTGGCCGATTGCAGCCATTGAGCCACAAAGGACTCATTCTCCTGCACCTGCATTTTATGGCTGTCAACTGCAACGTACACAAGCTACTGTCCCGTAGTCAAAAGTCCAGTCTAAGTGCATTTTTTGGGTGCATCTACAGTTGAGACTGACATGCAAATACTTTCCTTCCACTAGCCGAGATAAAGTTGATTTTTGATTTGCCAGCAGAGTCACTGAGCCATGGCCAAGAAGCCAGCCAAGTGGCATTTCCCCCCCACATCCACACCCACATCCACTTCCCCTTCTGGCCAAGCTGTTGTTTGGTAATTACAAAAATACGATAAGGCTCCGAGCAGCTCGTTCAACTGGAAAGCGAATTCGAATGCCTGGGCGAATATTCATGGCCTGCTGATGAATCTATCAAACTATAATGGAATATGTTATGCCAGATTATCGATAATGCATATTTTTGTATTTGCCGAAACGGCGATTTATTGCTGTATGCAATGGTTGCTAATATTTGAAAAGCAAAAACGGAATAAGAATTGCGTATGAATATTAGGTGAGAGGCTGATTTTACAGGCTTAAATGTATTTAGTTAAATACTTTTTAATTTGTAAAGTGTTTTGCCCTTTTCATTTCTAACACAACAATGTCTTAGTAACTACTAAGCCCAAAATCATCCTAAAATTCCAAAATAAATATTTTTGCCTCGTTGATAAGCACACAGGAATGAAACACTTTCATAAATAAAACACTACACAAACAAGTCTTAAGAGTATGCAAAACACCGAGTGATGGGAAAAGAGGTTTTCCACTGTTGCCAAGCCATTTTCCACCCACTCCGAGTGCTCGGTTTTGGTGAATAGAAATATGAAAATAATCCTCAAGTGTCAGCCCGAGAGATTAGTGACAACAAACCAAAGCCGCACAGCGAAATGAGATTTTTCATTTGGTATCAAATATCCGCTAAAACCGACCAGCAAAAACCAACCCAGGCAGACAAAAGAAAATGCATAAAAAAGATAGCTTAAGCTGGAAGTGAAATGCAAACGAGTGCAATGCTCCATGAACAGGAAAGGGAAAGGGAAAAGCGGAGGCTGAGGCTGAGGCACAAAGTGCAACTAGGCAAATGCAAACTACAAACTACAGTCGCACAATGCACAGTACGAATGGCACGACAGCCAGTAAATTGCAATCAATTAAATCCGACTTCAGCCAGAGCGACGCGTGCCCCATGATCCAAACCCAATGGCAAAAGGCGCCGACTATAAAAATAGAGAACTCACTTTAAGAGCCTTTGTCTTTAAATTCTTAAAGTCAATGAGGCATACTCGTAGATACCTAACTAGATCTCTGAACTTGTAGAGCACTAGATTATGCAAAAATTACTCTGAATATTTATATTTATATTGAATAATATATATTTTATCCAAAACCCCAGCTTTAACTGTACAATAATATTTAGAAGCAAGGCATTACTTATGTTTCCATGTTGACTAGACCCACTGTGCTGCGGTTGCAGCTGCGATAGATGTGGCACTGATCGCCATCAGCTTCCAACATCAGTTGTCACTGGCAATCGAAGCCCTAAGGTTATCATTGCTCAAACTGCGTACTGTCTTTTCAGATTTAGCACATCGCCGACCATGGAAAATAACTTCTACTGGCGCTACAAGGTGGCGGTGGTCACTGGAGCCTCCGTGGGGATTGGAGCTACCACAGCTGTGGAGTTGGCCAATGCCGGAATGGTAGTCGTGGGCCTAGCGCGTCGAGTGGAACTCATTGAGGTGCAGAGCACTGATAACTCATATACACCCATAATACTACCTTTTTTTGTACTTTAAATAGGCACTCAGGGCGCAAGTGACCGGCGAGGGAAAGATTTTTGCCCGGCAATGTGACCTCAATGATGAAGAGCAGTTGACCAGCGCTTTTAGCTGGATTCGTGAGAAATTCCAGGCCATTCATGTGCTCGTCTGCAACGCTGGCATCCTGAAGGCCAACTTCCTGAGCGGTGAGTGCAGCGTACAAAATCTGAATTACTGAGACTACAATCCCCCAACTCAGAGTCCCCCACCAAGGACATCAAGGAACTGTTCGACACGAATGTGGTGGCCACCGCCAGCTGCCTGCGGGAGGCACTGAAGCACATGGCTGCGGTCAAGGTTCGCGGCCACATTGTGGTCATGAACAGGTGAGTGTCGCCCATGGCCAGAAGTATAGTCTCCCTGAATTTCAAAAGGTTGAATGCAAAAGATATTCTATGTGCTCCCCATTAAGATTTTTCCAGTTTTTCTGTGACTTAAATCAGGAATCTGTAACATAACTTGGATTAAGTTCAATGACCAAGCTGCTTGCCTTTCCGACAGCAGCTCGACTTAGTGTTCCTTAATTAAAGCCAATTTCGTAGAAAGTGTTGCTGGCCAACGAAAAGGAGAGAGCCAGCAATTGAAAGCTATACTTGAAAGGATTGTCTATTGACTCGAGACAATTAGATAGAGCTACAAAATTAGCACAACTGCAAACACACACACACACACAAGAGGCAGAATTGGCTGTTTTTGGGGGTAATTGTTATCATTTCGGGAGCGCTGTTTACGCAGCTGAAATGGGAAAATTGGGCTTAAATCGAAATTAGTGCAGAGCCGGACAAAGGCAGTGTGCATACAGTGATGGAGTTGGAGGTAAATCATTTTCGTACATATTTGCTTTATAGTTTTGCTTGTGCTGCGCAAACAACTGACCAAAAGCTGCTGCCTTGCCTTGAGTGGCAAAATATTTGCCAAATTATGTCCTCTAGGCTCGTTGCTGTTGGGTGATGGATGGTAGATGGTGGGTGGTGGATAGTGGGTGGTAGATGGTGGGTGGTAGATGGTGGGCGGTTCAAGGGCGGGCTTAGACGAAGGGTTCGGCCAGCCGATCGGGGCTTAATGAAAGTGCAAACAATGCAGGCGGTCAGTCAATAGCCATGTTGTGCGGAGTTGGTCAGCTCAATGCATTTTGCATGCGAAAGGTTTTGCGCACAAAGGCGAAGGGTTCGAAGTGGTCGCCGCGTTATTTAAATTAAATTAAAAGCCATGCGGCAAACAAACAAGCACAACAGCGCAAACACTTATTGATATTTAAATGCTGAGCGCGGGGTGCGGGGGTGGTGGTGGGGGGGGTGGTGTTGCACGCATCGTGTTTTTGCGGTGCGGGTGGTGCATTAAAAGCTTTGCATGGCCAATGTGTTTGCCCCGAACAACAGCAACAACAGCAATAACAACAACTCAATTATTCAACATAATTAAGTATTTTGCATTAAGCCGAATGCGTATTGCATTTGCATTTGCATTTTGCATTCCTCCATTGGCAGTCGTCGATGTGATTTTTATTATTCGATGGAATCCAATGCGTACCGCATTTAAAATCAAAAATTTTGCGCATTAAGCCGCATGTTTGATTTGCGCTATGGCTTTAATTTCAAATTGCATTGATTTAATTTTAATGAAATTTACTTGAGTGCATACGCACACCCACCCAACCAGATAGCAATTATTGCCCATGAGCAAAAGGCAAAATTGAATAATTGCGTATACGCACTGTGGGTTGGCAGACTGGCCTGTTGTGCATACATACGTGAGTATCTGTGTGTGTGTGTGTGCGTTTGCTTTTTTCATGGCTGTAAAATCAGTCAGCATGCGGAAATGTTAAGGCAAATTCAACAAAGCCAACGTCAATCTTATTTATTGATTGGCTTTCAGTTTATGCAAAGATGCAAAGATGGCAATTCGATTCGTGCAGAAATCTGTGTGCGCAAAATAGATTGCAAGCGCCAAATGGGATTAATATGATATCTTAAACGAATTTGGTGACGTTTTATCATGGTGAAAAATGTTTAAATGTTTATTTCAGAATATAGATTTTTGTCAGTTTTGTATTTTTTAACTAGCTGCGTAAGCACACATAATATGAAACCTTTTCCTTAAGGAAGTCTTTACAAACCATTTCAATATGCCATTAAGTTAACTTCACATTCCCACCACATCGAAAAGTGCATCATCGAAGTGCATTAAAGACACACCGTAAATACGCATTTTCCGGAATTTTCATACGCATTTTTCCGGCATAATGAGCAACGGACACAAGCGTATTGTCCGCAATCGAATACAATTGAGCAAGGCGGACGGATAGGTGGGTAGGCGGTTTGGGGGGGTTGGGGGAAAGGGCAGTGAAAACTGCGACTTCGAACTTCGCAAACGTTAATTAATGAGAAAATGTATTTATTTGGCGGCGAGGCTGCGAGGCAAAGACAATCCCGTTCTGGTAACGTAGTCGAGGCGTTGCTAATGAGCATGTGACGTTTCGGGGGGCGTGTGTACGTGGGCGTGGCAGGTGGGCCAGGTGGGCTGAGTAGGGGCGGTCGTCCATATGCATTTCGCTTAATGTCAGTGCAATAATATTAAGACTTAATTAATTAAAAACTGCAAGAGTATGCCGGCCGCCCAGCATCTGCAGCAACGCTGGCAATTGTTTGCATTTAATGCCCCAGGCTCACAGCCATAAGTACCACCCCATGCTCCTCTAAATGCACTCGAAAAAACGCGCAACTACTTCAGTGAATGCGCTCATAAAAATATCGATTCATTTATATAAACATAGGAGTATGAACTGTGCAAGTCATAGGCAACTTATACTTCTATTGCATGTGTAGTAAACTTTAATAATTATTTTGTTGAAGCATTCATGCATTTGTGTCCAGTGTGGGCGTAAAATTAAAAGAAGTTTACGCAATGTTTGCATAAAATGCACAGCGACATATGCAGGCAGGTGGATGCAGAAAACTGTGAACTGAAAACTGTGAACTGAAAAAGGACGTGGGTGGACATTCATGCATCCGCATCCTCATACGCATACATTCTTTGAGGCATGCAAAGTGGGTTTTCCGTGGGCGATGGAAACTCCGTTGGTCCCGTCAGCTGCTGACCGTCATTTTCCGTAGGTGTTCGACGGCGACTTGTTTTTTGTTGCCGTTTTAAGTGCTTGAAATCCGTTGTGTTGACTTTATTTACCCACGCACACCCGCCGTTTGTGACCCCGCTCTGTCTTTATTTTCCATTCCCGCCACACCACCATTACTTGCCATGCCTCCTCCTCCGCCTGCTGCTCCTACGGACATGTGTATGGACAACATTTGACAACAGCGTGCTTGGCCATCGGATTCCGGAAGTGCCGGTGCCCTTATTCAGCGTTTATCCGGCCACGAAGCATGCAATTACGGCCCTCTGCCAAACGGTGCGCCAGGAAATACATTTTCTCAAATTAAATATTAAATTAACGGTAAGTTAAATGCAGTGCATACATGGCGCCTCATCCTCCGTCTTAATCCGCGGGAAATGCGGCAAACATGACGCGTCTGGTCATTGGTTACCCTCTCCACACTTTTACACTTTTATCCCTCCACTGCAGAGCATCTGCCCGGGCATGGTGGACACGGATTTCCTTAGTGTTTACTCGCAGGCGGTGGCCGAGCTGCCCAAACTGCAGGCAAGTGATGTGGCCAAGGCGGTCTTGTATGCGCTGAACACTCCCGATGGCGTCCAGGTGGAGGACATCATCCTGCAGCAGATGCGGAAGGTCGATTGAACTTCAGCTCAACTACAATGTAATGTTACTACATTTGTATATGTTCTGAAATTAGAGAACCAAAGTGCACATTTTCATATATGCCTATATACAAAATTACATTTCAAGCAACTGATAATTAGATTTGTACTTTGTTTTTTACTTATAAAGTAAGATCGCTAAGATGTTATTGAATTTTTACCGTATATACTTAAATATTAAAAAAAGATTATACCATTGCAATACATTGATAATTGCACTTTTAAAATGTTTTTTTATACTTACTTAGTTGTTTTATATTCGCTAAGATGTTAATTTGTACAATCAATAAAAATTTAAATGCGTGTAAATAGTTTTGGCAACATTATGAGCATTCCTTTTATACAAATTTCAATTTAAATTGCCCGCGCTTTTAGTCGAGATGCCACTTGGCGACAAGGTTACCAGACTGCATCAAAAGACCAGGGCTGTACAGCTATGGTTAGCGAGTACACCATCCACCATTGAAGGGGCGCGCACCGCTTCTAGCAAAGTTACCCACTAAAACATCGATAACCTCTGACAAGTGCGAAACAGTCATCGATTTTTCGCAGCATTAGCTTATTGGTCACACTGGGGCTTATGATTAAAAAAAACTGAACTGACTCCAATAAAAACGTGAGGTAGAAAAAGCGAATTAAGTTGATAATTGATACACACAGCAGCCGCACGGTAACCAGCGGCCAACACCGATCCAAACGCGCGACAACAACAGCAATTGCATACGCAAAAGCCCCCATCAATCGCAAGTTGCCCGCAGCAGCGGGCTCTAAAATTCCGAAATGCGTCCACGTAGTGCAAAATCCGAATCCGAATCCCAAACCGATTTCGATTCCGAATCGGGATGTCCGGATGTCTGGGCCTTCTTTTGTGCCCTTTTCGAGGGTGCGGCTGTGATCGGCGTGAACCTGCCGTCCAAAGTGTGATTACGAAATGTGCTCCAAAGGCGAAATGATATTATAAAGTATAATATAATGCGTGTTACCACGTAGTTGCACACAGACAGGCACACACGCGCACACACACTCGCACATCCAGTGGCACACACACAGAGAGACAGACAGTGAGAGAGTGAGCGAGCGAGAGGGAGAGGAATAGAGAAAGAAAGAAAGTGTTGCCCAGTTGACAAAGAACAGGTTTTAACCTAATTAACTGAATAATAGCCCGAATAATTCGCCGCCAGAAGGAAGCGTTTTCCGCAAGGTCCCCGCCGCTCAACTGTGTGTATGTTTGTGTGCGTGCGTGAGCGTGTGTATGTGTGTCAAGGTTCCGGAAGTTGAGCCGCCGTAGAATTGATTTCCTATTGGCCAAGCCGCTGTTGCTGTTGCTATTGTTGTTGTTGTTGTCGCCTTTGTTGTTTTTGTGGCTGGACATTGAACTTGAGTCGAAATGCGCACTAACCCATTATCCCATGCATATATCTTTTCGATCCGGCAGCCGTCTAGCCCAGCAGCTCTCTTCCCCCCACAAAAACACACACAAGCCGCTTTCTGGAGCCACTCACCCGCAACCGATAGCCACAAGAAACCATCAGGATGTTCATCTGGGACTGGTTCACCGGAGTGCTTGGATACCTGGGTAAGCATCTCTGACATTGTGCCTTGGGACGGCGTTTCTTGAGCAAGTGCCAACAAGGCAGCCGCCGCACCAAAGAAACCCCAAACTCGACGGCTGTACAGCGGAGGTCACAATGATAGCGATTATCTCGAGATCTAGAGGTTGAATTGTGTTTATAGGCAAAGGGCTGGCATGACTTAGTATCACTTTCCATTGGGGTTCTCGTATCACAACAAGTGCGCGTTAAATATGCATTACTATTAGGTACGTGCATAAAATACACTTTTAATTGACTGCCATGTACTTTTGCCTCAATTCTTTAAACATACATATTTGGGGGTTTTCCGGGGTCTAGATAGCTAAACTTATGTTTGCTTTGTAATGCTGAAAGTTATATTTATTCCACACCTAAGTACTGACATTATGTGTGGTATACAGTGCACACCAAACTGCTAGCACATATATCACGTTTTATAGGCGTATCTATTTCTTAGCTTCATCTTTAATCAGGCCAATAGCTTATAGTTAGCCCGAAGTCTCAGAGCTATTGTCTTGACCTCCAATGTATATGTGGCTGTCTGTGGCTGCGCAAACACAAGTGATCCGTCACTAGTGTTAGTTTAGCTGCGTATATTAATTGGTGACGCTCGAGTCAAAGGCTATTCAACACGCTCTCCTCGTTTCAGGTCTGTGGAAAAAGTCTGGCAAATTATTGTTCCTGGGCCTGGATAATGCTGGCAAAACCACACTCTTGCATATGCTCAAAGATGATAAGCTGGCGCAGCATGTGCCCACACTGCATCCAAGTGAGTCTGCTCCTCCCTTCCTGGACGGAATTCGTTGTGTAACTTGAACCAATTAACCAATTATCGCTTGCAGCATCCGAGGAGCTGTCCATCGGCAACATGCGCTTCACTACATTCGACTTGGGTGGCCACACTCAGGGTAAGTGCCTAATCTTGACCAGAGCTCAGGGGAATGTGCATCCAAATCGTAGCTATTTTCCGTACGTGCCCACGACTAAATATAGACCAGTATGCAAATATCGCAGGGCGCAGCGAGCAAAACCGCCAGATCCACGACAATCAGCATGAAATATAGCGCATCAGGTCACCCATACAGCCAGTGGGTCTTACACTCGTAGCATTTGTTGCGTTCAATCAGCGCCACACACTCGAACGAAGCCCATCCAAGCAATGCCACTACAGTGGTCCCAGGCGGTTCAACTTCGATATTGCGACCTTTGAATATTAGAGAATGTAACCCATTACATCACTTATATAGAATCACTTATAAGTTTGGCATGCACCCAGTTTCTTTTTTAATGGCCGTAATATATGTGAAAGAACACTATCTCCCAACCCACTGTGCACGTATAGGCGACATATTTATTATTAATATTACGAAGGCAAACATTCTATATGTAGATAACAAACAGCAAGAGCACATCAGTGTGCTCGAAAAACTCGCACACAGGCAGTTAATATATTTGTATAAATATGAACATTATGAAAAGTGGTCAAACATCGTGAAATGGCTTGTAGAGTCCAGTTGTTTTGATAAAGAAGCTCTAGCACTTCGTTATAAGTGCAGCTCGTCATCGTGACGATTGTTTTCGCTTCGGAACTAGGCATATACTTAAGTAGAAAGGTTCTCAGCGACAGAAAGATATCAGATTTGTGCCTGATATCAGTGACTCGCGTTTTGTTATTCCAGCGATGTTATATAAGTTACAGATTGTTGGTCGCAGACAGCAACTACTGAGGTACCCTTACAAATCTTGACTAAATCAGAGCCTTTACCTTTTGTGATAAGCGCTGCTGTTGTATTTATTATCATATTTACGTCCCTCTTTTACTTTTGCAGCACGACGTGTCTGGAAGGACTACTTCCCCGCCGTGGATGCCATCGTTTTCTTAATAGACGCCTGGGATCGTGGCCGCTTCCAGGAGAGCAAAAACGAGCTGGATTCGCTGCTCACGGATGAGGCGCTGTCCAACTGCCCCGTGCTCATATTGGGCAACAAAATCGATAAGCCCGGCGCGGCCAGCGAGGATGAGCTGAGAAACGTGTTTGGACTGTATCAGCTAACAACCGGCAAGGTGAGCTCAGTCACAGCCCCCTTCCTCCGGCTTGCCATTTAACTAAATGATATCCGTTTGGTTTTTTCAGGGCAAAGTTGCACGCGCCGATTTGCCCGGCCGTCCTCTGGAATTGTTCATGTGCTCCGTGCTGAAGCGACAGGGCTACGGCGAGGGTTTCCGTTGGTTAGCGCAGTATATCGATTAAGTCAGAATTAACAACCACCAACACCACCACCACCAGCACCATATTTCAAGAACACCACTCAACTCTCAAACCGAAAACTTGGCTACAAAATTTCCAAAAGAAAAGAAAATTCGACCACAGAAACAAAACCGGTGGGATATGAACCCAGACGAATTCAAAACGTCAGACCTTAAGCAAAACGAAGCTGCGTGCGCAATTTCTAATTTATACAAAACAAATATTTCATAATAATAAAAACGAGAAAACCATACAATGTACATCTGTAATTAAACGACGCCGTTTAATCCAGCCACACACAATCGCGGGAAAAAAGAAGACACAACACAAAACAAAACAACATGAAAGTGCAAAAAACTTTTCTATCTGGAACATCGGGATAAATTATAAGGATTGTAAGGAGCTGAAGGATGCAAGGAGTGCGAGTGCGCAAGGGAAACTTTTAATAATAATTATGAATAACAAATTATAGCAAATTAAAGGTGATTTATTTAAGAGCATGTGCTTTCAACGACGCTGTTCCGCGAATAAACTGTAGCTACCTACCTTTATTTCAAGTTTATGAATTGTACATGTCGCTATTGATTTCCTTTATAGTTTACTTTGGCCGCCCAACATTATATACGACTACACCCCAATTAAGTTCCATCGAGCGCGTTTCCACCTCCGATAATGGTACACTTTAGTTTAGCTAAAATTTATAAGTTGCATGTCATCGATGTACTTTGTTTCATTTTATACAATACGAAAGGGAAAGCAATTTATATAAAATCGCATTTTTGTTTGCAAACAGAATTCTAAATAAAACGGAGAAAAGTAATTTTGTAAAATACGAATGGTCGACTGTTGTTTTGTTTGGCTTTGGGATTGAAAGTGCTCAGCTTAAATGAAACCCAGCGACGTACAAATATATTGGATTTATTTATTTTTGCATTTAGGGTTTACGCTAATGAGTCACGATCAGAGCATCTATTGAAATCAGAGAGGGAGGCAGGCATCCGATGAGGGCGAGCACGGGATCAAAGAGCTGCAAACATGCTGGTCTAAGTAGAAAAATATTACAAAACTCTGATGCGGCTGCAGACTGCAGAGGATTATGAATACGATCTCAATGCTAACTGCGCCGGCAGCGGGGCAGTCGTCTCAGCAGCATCAGTTGGCGCTGAAAGAGGCGCATGAGCAAGCCCTTGCGCTTGGCCCGCTCCCTGCATCAGGAACGCGAGGATCCGCCCATGGAAGCGGACCCCGCATCGCCGCCGCCGCCGCCAGCCATGCGTCGCTTCTTTTTCTTCTTGGCCGTTAGACTCTCCTGACCGCTGTCCGTGTTGGAATCGCCGCCATCGTCGCTCTCCTCCGACGACGATGAGGAACTGCTCGACGAGGAGGAGCTTGAGTTGCTGGAGCTGTCCGACGCAAAGCCGGTGCTCTCGTTCAGGTTAATACTATCGGCGATCTGGGCCAGCTCCGGTCGCTGGTCACGCAGCACGCGCAGCCACTTTCGCGACAACTTTGGCCGCCCGCGAACAGTCTTGTGCCAGACGCAGGGGAAGTTGGTCTGCGAACTGAAGTTCTGGGTGATGGCAATGGTGTCGTCCAGGTTGAGCACCACGTGCCACCAGCCGCCGGGCACGAATACAGTCTCGCCTTCTGCCTGAAGCACCTCGATGGGGCGGTACTGCTCCGGCCAACTGGGCAGCTGGGTGCGCGGATATATGGTGCTGAACCAAGTGATGGCCTCGTCCCGCTGCTTGCCACCCATGGCACTGGTGACCTTAAGCATCTCCTTGGGCGTCTGGGTGGGGAACAGGCACCAGCGCTTGTGGCCGCGGATCAGCGTGTTCCAGGCACTCGTGCCCAGTGGGTCTATGTGGATGCCGGTGCCGGAGCGAGCCGGTCCCATGACAAACCAGCGGTAAGGCGGACGACGATTCTCACCGCAGTACTGGAAGAGGTCGTCGCGAAAGTACTTGGGCACCACATAGTCATCCAGAAGCTTGCGCCGGCGATGGTGCTCGCCGAAGCTGCTGTCGAAGATGTAGAGCGGACTGTCGTCGCGCGTGCTCTGCATGTACTCCACGTAGTACTTCATCTTCATCTTGACGCTATAGCCCTCGTTGTCCTCGCCGCACTTGAACTTCTGGTTGCGATACTTCTTGGCCAGGCGGGCCAGTGTCCACTTCTCCAGCGCCAGCCAGCCGTCGGTGCAGCCGCGAATGATGACCGGTTTGTAGGGCCGCTCGAAGCGTTCAATGAACTCCGATTCCGGCACCTGCGACTCCTCGATCCGCTCCAGGTTATCGGTGAAGTCCCAGAACGGCTCGAACTTCTCGCAATACCGCATGGCCGACCACGCATTCTCGCCGTCCAGTTCCGGGCGAGCCTTGCGCTTCACCTCACGCGTGCGCTTGCGGGAACGCTTGGGCAGCTTGAATTCTTCGCTCATCCTGCTGAAATTGGCCAATTTTCTACAGCTCCTGGAAATTAAAGCAGCGTGATTGCAGTGTGGCCAGCCGACGACGTTTCGAACATGCTGCCAACGCGACGCTGGGCCGCACCTGGTCACCCAGCTGGTCGCCGAGGTAGCACTGCTTTTCGAGTTTTATCGGTTGCTTTTCGAGTAACGGGACTTTATCGAAGGCTGGCCCGTTACTAGCTTGCACATACGATTGCTAGTTGCGACTAAAATTTGTATTTTTGTTGGGAGCCAGGGCTGCAAGACTTTAGGGTGACCAACATTTGTTATCTAAATTCAAAATTTAAAATAAATCAAATTAAAATTGAAAATATAGTGTGCAGCAAGTTTCATACTAGCTGTGTAAAAGCGAAATTCTCATAATAAATGCGGCCATTAATAAAGTGTAATAAAGTCCATTAAGGCGAAGTGGCTCTGTTTGATTTTGCGTTACGATATATGCGATACAGTGGCGTAGCCCTGGTTCGATGGCATTTCTCATGTGACAGCTGTAGGCGAATGAAAATAATGATAAGCCAAGTCGGACGAGGTGGAGTTTTTGAAAACCATTTGAAAATCGTTGATAACCAGGTGCCCGCTTCTCTTCCAGAGCTCTACAAGGTGCCGCTCCGCATTTTAGACCATCGCGTGTTTGTTAACGGCGAGATCGAGGCTTTTCTCGAGAACTTCGAGGTGCGGCGCAACGACAGCGAAGTGGAGAAACTTTTCCAGGTCACCGAGACAGTGGGATCTCTGAGGTACGATCTCTCCCGGTGCAGTGCAACCGGCAGCGGCAGCGGAACCGAGAACCTCGCCCAACTGGACACGGAGGTCAACCATCTGCTGGACGGGGTCAACGCACTCTTGGCGAAAGCGAAGGTGGAACGAACTGTTAGTGGGTCAGCGTAATCTCCGCCGGTTTATCATTGATTAATTGGTCTTCCGTTTGAATTCCAGGCCAGCACCCAGTTGCAGGAGGCGCGATTGGCACGTGAACAACGCCGGGCGGAGTTTCTTACCAATTTGGAGCACGGCTATCGTCGCATCGAGAACTCGTTTGAAGAAAAGGAGGAGGAAATCACAGAGCTCTACTCGGATTTGCAACTGAAACTGAACATTGCCAAGTAAAAGCCATGCTGAAGTCAACGATCGTGGATGCTCGGGTGCGCCTTGTGCCGTCGAAGAAGCTGCTGGATTTTCTGGATGCCCAAAAGGAGCACTTCCAGCAGGTGCCCGAAAATGTGGCCAAGATTATGAAGCAAAATGGCCACACACTACCTATCCGCATTAAGATAATCAAGGATGCCGGCTTGGTCCACAAACGTCCAAAAATCGATTACGATCTGCTGAAAAAACTCACTGAAAATCTACCCGACACACCCAAAGAATCCGCTAAGGATCAACCGGAATCGGAACCAGAGGCAGAGGTCAAGGATAGTAATGATGAAGAGTCACCAAAGCAGGTGAAATATTTCTTGTACCTAAACGACCTGCACTGGCTCTCAAACACGCTGGCTGAACTGCGCCGTCAGGATCACTGCCAAGTCTTTCTGCACCAACTGATTGAGTCCTGCGATCTGCTCCTGCCCGAGAACGAAATGAAGCCGCGCAATCCTGAGTTGGAAGCTCGCTGTCAACGTCTTCGCGCAGAGCAGCACAATCGGGATTACCTCAAAATGACCAAGAATGTGGATGCCGGATTAAAACACTACCCAGAGGACACAATCAGCTATCAGAGTGAGTGCAGGTGGCCAGCTTATCAGATTCACCCTTTAAACCCGTTTTTTTGTCTTCTAGTTAAGAGCCTTAATAAGCAAATCATTGCCGTGGTGCAGTTCATCTTCTCCGTGGCCGCTGGCTTCACGTTCGGCTTCTTTGGCGTCAATTTGATGGTGGGTCCGCTGCCTTTCGGCTTTCGCATCTTGCTGGGCGTGATTGTGGCGCTCATCATAGCCCTGGCTGAGATGTACTTCCTGGCCAAGAAGCTCCACGAGTACGACGAGGTTTTGGACGCTCCCAAACGTAAGCCGCAGCCAACGACGCCAACAAAACGCAAGGTGGTCAGCACTCCGCCGGCCGATGGAAGTCAAGTCCAGACGTTGAAACCCCATGCTGACTAGATAGCTTGGGACTCAGAATCGTTCTTTGTCGTTGTATTATTTCGCTTTGCAATGTTAGGTTATATAAATAGCTGTAAAAGTTTTATTCTTTCGGGATCGGGGACTTGGATATCGATTATATGCTACGTATGGTCGTTTCCACCATGAATGCACTCCCTATTCGTAGTGGTTCGGCTGCGGATTGGGGTTATTCCAGCCCTCGTCCACGGCGTCAGATCCGCCACGTCCCAGCCAGGCCATAAGGTAGACGAACAAGACAAAGGCAAAGATTCCGGCGGTCACCAGGAACCAAGTGCGACGACACGGAGGCCTGGAGGAAGGCGCATAGAAGCGGCGTGTCCATCGCGAGAACAGTTCCGCAGGAGTGCGGCGCTGGTACTTGTTATCGTCTCGATCGGTACCACCAATTGGCGGCTGACGGGGCAGCAACGGTCTTCGGCTGCTGGCTGTGGAAATATGGGATTGTGATTATAGTATGACTTCTCTTGTGAACCAAGATGTATGATAGATTATACGCACCGTAGTCGCCCGCACTTGGGGGATTAAATGCATCCATCAGGAGCACGGAATGTGGACTCACGGCGTCATGGCCATTGGGCTTCGTGCGCTCTCGCTCGCCACCGGAATGGATGTGGTGCACTTTGGTCATGTTGCTGACGGCCGCCTGGCTGGCCACCTTAGGCTTAATGGCCTTCAAGCTGCTGCTCTGCTCCTCGGAGAGCTGGGCGAAATTGAGCATTTAAATCGATTAAAAGTTTACTAAGTGAAATGCTTACCAGGGCAAGTCCCAGGCCATTCCTGCCCCAGTTAACCTGCGACAGGAAACTCTTCAGAGCATCGGCCACCGGCGAGACCAGGTTGGCGTTGGGAAAGATCTCCACAGTGCAGGCGGGGCACTGGTGACCCCGAGGGGCTGTGTTGGCAGGCAGTGCAGCTTGGCGAGCGTTCAGGCAGTCCCAGTGGAAAACATCTGAAAATGGCAGGATTATGGGTCAGTGTGCATTGTCTAGGTAAGCTAAAAGCTGTCAGATCCTTACGGTAGCAGACGAGGCGCACACAATCACCCTGCTCCAATGTGGTGCTGCACAGAGTGCAGTTGGAGATGTAGTCGCTGTCCCGCAGCCACTGCAGATACGACTGCACAATGCACTGGAAAACAAATTAATGTGGTGTACTCCAAGCATCCATTAAAGCATTTTAGGGAAATCCTTACCTTTGGATGAGACTGAACCATACAGTGTTCGCAAACATTGACTCGGTGCTCAAAGCAAAACTGGTTGGTCACCAGGCGCTTGGGGCACTTGCACAAACCCATTTCGTTGAATTCGGGGTTCCTAAGGCGGTGGAGGAATTGCACTTGGCGGCCTTGGGACAGCTATCGCATAATAACGCCCCAATAAAGTTAATTTTTATTCCGTTTCGCAGCTATTGTCGGAATTTTCGAGGTGGCATTCACATATTCAACAGCCACGTATCTGTTCCTGCGCTCCGGGCGAATGGCAACCAGCTGACGGATGTGGCAGCGAATATCGTAGCGATGAATAACGAAATACGATATACCATTTGGATGTTTTGGGATTTAAAAATCTGTTTAAATTTTAACCTCTTTATGGTAATTAAACAATGTCCGGGCTATAAAGAGCGAACTTATCTAGCAGTTAAATTTGAAATCCTTAAAATAAAATAAAATCCAGTGTTTTCGAGGTAATCCCTAATCCAACCAATCTCGCATATATTCACAATTTATAGCAGTTACATCGCCACAATTGGAGCAGTTCTTGATGACGGGACAAATGCCGCAGGGCATCTGCACCAGTCCAGTCGGAGGAAGTGGGGAGTTAACTGCCCGGTAGACGAAGGAACCATCCTGCTGACGCACTCGCTCCGCATTGCCGTCGTACACCACCGTTTTGAGAATTGTTTCCAGATCGGCCTCCGCCAGATTAACCTTGCTTATGCCCAGGTCGGAGATGAACTTCTGCACCTCGTTGACCGTGCAGCAAGACATCTGCTTGAAGGCCAACGGACCCTCGCGCTTCTTTTCCGCACTGTCTCGTTTCATTTGCAGAAAGCGCAGGCACTGCTGGTTGAGCACATCCACAAACTCCACCTCAAAGTCCTGATCTTGGTACCAGGCGCCGCCCGTAATCGAGAGATCCGGCTCCAGATTGTACAGCATGTACACCTTCTTTTTGCTGGCCTGCGCGAGAAATATTTGCAATCACATTGAAGTGGGAATATAGCATCACAGAACCTACGTTCACCGACTTGACCGCCTTGATGAGCTTCTTAGTTTCCAGGTTCTTGAGGATCTTGTTGAGCTGTATCATATTCAGATTGGACTTCATGCGTATATCCCGAATCCAAATGCCTTTGTTGCCGCCCTCCTCCACGATGCCGTAGACAACCTTCTCCTCGTTGTCAGCATCCTTGGGCAGGGCACTCTTCTTTTCCGGGTCCTTGGCGCGGTACACCAACTTCTCACCCTTCTTCAGGATCTCAATCCCGCCCTGCTGCAACAGTATATTCAATGCCTCCACCCGCGTGGCCGCCGGCACATCAGGCAGCGCCTTGGTCAGGTCATCGTTGGTGGCGCCAGCTGGGATTCCCTGGACCACTGCCAGCAATAGTTGTGACACCTCAGTGGCCATGTTTCTATTTTCGAAGATTTTTAATTTAAAATTCAATTAAATCGAGAATAACATCACGCTTACCGCAGAAAGCAGAACCAAAACAAACGGTTCCGGGCAAATGCCTAGCGATGTTAAGAAGAAGAAAACAAATCACTCGCAAGAAATACCACAAAACAATTTCAAAAAAGTTGACATGTTCTTTTGAATAAATAATACATTTATCAAGACTTACCACACATGTTTGGTTGGAATTGACTTAATAAAAAAATTAAAATTAGCAAGAAATAATAGTAATAACTAAACACTTAACAAACAAGAATATACAAATATTTCAAGATACATTTCTTTTGTTAATATTGGAAAAATATTAAAAACTAAATGAAGTCTATCGAAAATTAAAAATTGTTGTATGAAAAACTCATTTTAAAGTTACATAAATAAAGCCCCATTTATGCAAAGTATATTGTTTGGATTATATTGGATTATATGTTGAATTAAGATAAAACAATTTTAAAGCTTTGGGAACACCCCAACTGGAATATCATGAATCTGGTATGTATATACCAAATGGTATTTAATTAAAAAACGAATGGCATTTTTAGCCACACTGGTGCCAACTGTTTTTTCGAACAGATCGCCGGACGCACTGTTTCTGATTGGAGTGTTCGCTGCCTGTGCATTTAAATTGAATTAAATAAATTCCAAAACAGGAAGAGCAAATACATCTCTCTGCGAGTTCACCTTTACTGTCCGAAACAGGTAATTATCAGATCTTCTTGGGACGACCTCAACCTCAACCTCATCATCTCATTATAATACGCTAGAAATTTCGCTAACGAAATTGGCGGTGGCAAGACATTTGTCGTTGCTGTTGTTGATGATGCAAGCAATTTCTCCACATTATGTAGAATTGCGTTTGCCGCTTCACAAATCACACATACACTCAAGCACAGCGGCGAACTGAATTCGCACACCCATACAATCTCAAAAGAACCTCGTTAGCGAAATGTGTAAAGGTGAAATAGAAGTCATTCCATGCTGAGCGCGCCTCGAAGTAAAATGACCCACACCATCGCAATCACACCCTATAAAACAGGCCATCGGGAACAATGCAGCAATAATAATCTCGAAGCGCTGTAAACTTCCACTATCGCAATTGTTTAATTGCCCTGTGACGACGCCGCGTTCAGCCATGATGAGTAATTTCGCATAAATTTCCTCTGTGCCGGGTTGTCTAAAATATTTTGTTGCTGTTTCGGCGTCTCAGTGATAAGCATTTGTTGTTGCGCAGACCCGAGCTTCAAAATGTTAACGGTGCTAACGTCCTTTATCCACAAGTTCAAGGTTAAATGCGGCAAATAGTACGCATTACATATTAACTGAAGCCTGGAAAAGCACTTTCACTTTCAGAACTTTTCTCTCGTGCGTTTTCCGGCGACAAAAGCTGCAAGCTGACGAGCTTTACTTGCACGCTTTCTGCGCGTGTCACTCACGATGAGCGAAAGAGAGAGAGAAAGATAAAAGGAAAGCCCATGCTCACGCACTTGCATAATGGCAGTGCGAGCGAGACGAAGCTGTTTTCCGTGGAGGAGATTAGGTTGTCAAGGTCAGCACAGTGGAATTCTAGGTGGAAGGGGGGCAGTTGGACAGTGGGCTCTTTTCCTCGTTGCTGATTTTCTGTGTTGCCAGCTGATAGGCGCCGTCTAACAGCTGATGATCGGTTTTTTGTTTACCACGCACACACATGCCGACATCACGTGTGCATATGATAAGACGTACATAGGTACATATCTGCAAAAATTAATAACCGCAATGGATCGTTGAACCTTCTATGCCGATAGCAACGGAGCTTTGCGACAGTTAACTTCGGAGCTTCCGCTCGTTGGATAAACTTTTCGCATCTCCTTACTCGAAGGGAGTGCGGGGATGTTGGCACAATGGGGTACCTTAATTCTGCAAAAAACTTAAATGTCGGAGGAAATCATGTGCCTCTCTCTCGAAGTTCATATTGGGTTTGTTCTTCATCTTTATATTCAGTGTTCAAAGATTAAAGTTATATTTTAACCGGAATTCAATTAGAAGAAGCAATAGAGATCTTTTGTAGACTGAGCAGCTGGCCCTCCCTGATCGAGCATACCCTTGAATGTACCCTTTTTGCTCGCTTTACAGCTTTCTAGCTTCTCGCCAAAGTTGGCTCTTAGGGGTGGCCTGTTGCGTCCTCGTCTCGCCTCTCTGGGCCCGAAACTCTCTCGCCTCTGCGTTGCTGCTCTCTTTTTCTTTCGGGCTACCGACATTCTGAGCGCTTTTCGCTGCGGCTCGGGAAATTTCCGCTTGCCAAAAAAATCTGTGCGGCAGTCGAACTTTTTGTCTCGTCCTCGCCGCGTCCGCTTTTCCATATATATCCCGATATTCGTCTCAAACTTGAAAGATAAATTGCCAATATATTGCCCTCGGCTAGCCGCTGCATTGTGTGTGTTGTACGTGGCTTTGCCTGTGCAGCTGCAAGAAGATATAGTCAATATCTCCATCAAAAGTACGATTCCCGCTGGTTACATACTGCTCGTTCGGTAGGCAACAAAATGGTGAACGTAACCATCTATGATGAAGCTCCGCAGCTGAAGGTACGCCAATGTCACGGGAATGAAAGCCACCAGAATTGGTCCATAAAGATATGCATAATCGTCATAATCAGTTGGCTGGCGGGTTGGCCCGATATCAGAGTCATTGGGGGGAAAACTGGGCAATTATGCAACTGCAGCTGAGAAAATTCTGTCGGTCGCGGTCGGCACAACTGACCTTCGGCGGTGCAGCGCTGCCGGCGTCGAATTCGCTGCACACTTTTCTTCCGCCTGCTGCTTTCTCTCTGGCACTCTCTCTTCCGCTCTGCCTTTCTCCGGTCTTCTCTTCTGGGCCACCCACAACCTCCCACAACCAAGCACGCCCATCCACTCACGCACTTTGTTTACATCAGCGAATTCTGCAGCGACAGATACGCGGTTTTCAAGAAATAATATAAACAGTGCGAAGAAATATTATCTTATAATAAAAAATGATACCAAGAAAATTATTGCTAGTATGGGATGAACAATCGTAAAGGCTTACGAAATGTATATAGCTGAAAGAGCAGTAATATTTATTATTGATTATCGGTAATACCATTTTATATATCTAGTGCTATCAATAGATTATTTACACATGCTATTTTATAAAATCAGAATGATAAATAACATTATCATTGGATTGCGGTTGAATTGATTACCTACAATAGAAGTAACTGATCTGTCAGTTCCCAAATATTCCACACTCTATAACTAGTATTGCAATACTTCCCGTTTGGTTAACAAATATTATAGGTGCGGCAAGCATTTGGGCTTAAAACGTCGTGTTTGGCTCGTCTGGTTCTATTTATAAGCCGGTGGTAAACATTTAATTTGGTCGATAAACACTGTATCGATTTATGTTCGTTGATATGAAGAAGGGTTATCATGAGTTTTGCACGCATTTACCGCGTTTATGTTGGGGTTCTATATGTGTTTCATAATCTTATTGCACTATTTCAGAAGGGAATGATTTCAATCGTTGGTTCTTTTTATTTTTTGCTAGGTTTTTAAACGGTTAAGGTTTCTTGTTGCTAGGGAGTAACTGCTGATTATTTGTGTAATTTGGAAAGGAAAGGTTAAAATCAATAAACAAGACTTGTACCGGTTTTATTGCAAATGTTGGTAATTAGCGTGCTGATTTCCTAAAAACAGCAAAGTATTAATTCGCACTGTTTATAAATATGAACAGAAATCGAAATAAACTTATACAACTTATTTTTCAGCCCAACGAAGTACCGCAAAACATGGCCGCAGGAGCTGATACCCAACTGGAGCACATGTGCCGTCTGCAGTTCGACTCGCCAGTGCCCCATGTGCGTCTGTCCGGAATCGTGTGCACCATCGGACCTGCCTCCAGCAGCGTGGAGATGCTGGAGAAGATGATGGCCACCGGCATGAACGTCGCGCGCATGAACTTCTCTCACGGATCGCACGAGTACCACGCCGCCACCGTGGCCAATGTGCGCCAGGCGGTTAAGAACTACTCGGCCAAGCTGGGCTACGAACACCCCGTGGCCATTGCCCTGGACACCAAGGGACCCGAGATCCGTACCGGTCTGATCGGAGGCAGCGGCACCGCCGAGATTGAGCTGAAGAAGGGCGAGAAGATCAAGCTGACCACAAACAAGGAATTCCTGGAGAAGGGCTCCCTGGAGATTGTGTACGTGGACTACGAGAACATTGTCAATGTGGTGAAGCCCGGCAACCGAGTGTTCGTCGATGACGGTCTGATCTCACTGATTGTGCGCGAGGTGGGCAAGGATACCCTCACCTGCGAGGTGGAGAACGGTGGCTCTCTGGGTTCCCGCAAGGGTGTGAACCTGCCAGGCGTGCCCGTCGATCTGCCCGCCGTCTCCGAGAAGGATAAGAGCGATCTGCTGTTCGGTGTGGAGCAGGAAGTGGACATGATCTTTGCATCGTTCATCCGCAACGCCGCTGCTTTGACCGAAATCCGCAAGGTTCTTGGCGAGAAGGGCAAGAACATCAAGATCATTTCCAAGATCGAGAACCAGCAGGGCATGCACAACTTGGACGAGATCATCGAGGCCGGTGATGGTATCATGGTGGCCCGTGGAGATCTGGGTATTGAGATTCCCGCCGAGAAGGTGTTCCTCGCCCAGAAGGCCATGATTGCCCGTTGCAACAAGGCTGGCAAGCCTGTGATCTGCGCCACCCAGATGTTGGAGTCCATGGTGAAGAAGCCACGTCCCACTCGTGCTGAGATCTCTGATGTGGCCAACGCTGTGCTCGATGGTGCCGATTGCGTCATGTTGTCTGGTGAGACCGCCAAGGGCGAGTACCCGCTGGAGTGCGTCCTGACCATGGCCAAGACCTGCAAGGAGGCCGAGGCTGCCCTCTGGCACCAGAACCTCTTCAACGACTTGGTTCGCGGCGCTGGTACCATCGATGCCTCTCACGCGGCTGCCATCGCTGCCGTTGAGGCTGCCACCAAGGCCAAGGCCTCCGCCATCGTGGTGATCACCACCAGCGGCAAGTCGGCCTTCCAGGTGAGCAAGTACCGCCCACGCTGCCCCATCATCGCGGTCACCCGTTTCGCGCAGACCGCCCGTCAGGCCCATCTCTACCGTGGCCTGGTGCCACTTATCTACAAGGGTAGGTCTTCCGTTTTTCCAAGTCGAAAGTTCTTTAAATTATATCTATGTTTTGCACTTGCAGAGCCCGCTCTTGGTGACTGGCTGAAGGATGTGGACGTGCGCGTGCAGTTCGGCTTGCAGGTCGGAAAGAAGAACGGCTTCATCAAGACCGGAGACTCCGTCGTTGTGGTCACCGGCTGGAAGCAGGGCTCCGGCTTCACCAACACCATCCGCATTGTGTAAGTGTCTTTTCTAACATGTCGATATTTCTATCTATACTATCTATCATTATATTAATAATACTAACGCAATTATCAATCTTTTCAGCACCGTCGAATAAACTTTGCCGCTCAGGAAGTACCTGGATGCGTCGCAGCTGCGGCAGGCGTCGCGTTGATTACTGTTAATAACCAAGTTAATTTATTAATTACACAATATTCGGAATATTGGAAACTGCAGGAGGCTGCTGGAACCCGCTGTCAGAAGCGCCAAAGTCCGGCCCGGGCCTCAAACAGACACACAAATATAATATACCATTGTTGAATAATATAGATTTCTTCGAAAATTATAATAAAGTCATCACTGTATTTATGTACGTATGGAAAGTAATGTGCAATCTGCTCAGTAACGGGTATCAGATAGTCGGGGAACTCGACTATAGCGTTTTCTCTTGTTTGTAATTTAAACGTGCGAGATCCACGATTAGTTTCTTATAGGTAATGATTTTATACGTTTTTGACAGGTAACACTATCCATTTTTTTTTTGTTTCGGTGTATCAAAATTAATTCAAAATTCATCCATACGCAAGAATTCTTAGCCAAGGGTCCAAAGTGCCCATATGTTCCACTTGCCTGTCAAACCTAAGATATCGCTGCTATGCCAGCAATTGCAAGAAACAGAAGGTACGTCGTTGGTTGGGTATCAATCATCCACTAATGAATCCTTTCTAGAAACCACCGAAGTTCCGGCTGGACCTTGGACCATTCGCCTCCCAGTTGGATTACCAGGCGCGACTGCAGTTTCAAGCACCTGCCCTAAGTATCCCCCTTAGCAGCATCATATGCACCATTGGACCCTCATCCAACTGCCCGGAAGTGCTACTGGAGCTCATCCGGGCGGGGATGCGGGTGGTGCGTATGAACTTCTCTCACGGCAGCCACGAGTACCACTGCCAGACGATACAGGCGGCTCGTAAGGCTATTGCCATGTACGTGGAGCAAACGGGTCTGCCCAGAACCTTGGCAATTGCTCTGGACACGAAGGGTCCGGAGATCCGGACGGGAAAACTGGCCGGTGGCGATGATAGAGCTGAGATAGAGCTAAAGGCCGGAGACAAAGTAACACTAAGCACCAAGAAGGAGCTGGCCGACAAGAGCACTAAAGAGAATATCTACGTGGATTATCAGAGATTACCTGAACTGGTCAAACCAGGAAATCACATTTTTGTAGACGACGGATTGATTGCATTAATCGTGAAGGAAGCAAAGGGAGACGAAGTGATCTGCCAGGTGGAAAACGGTGGCAAGCTGGGCTCCCACAAGGGAATCAATTTGCCAGGTGTTCCGGTGGATCTTCCCAGCGTAACGGAGAAGGATAAGCAGGATCTCATATTTGGGGCGGAGCAAAAGGTGGACATGATCTTCGCATCGTTCATCCGAGACGGAAATGCTCTGAAGGAAATCCGCCAAGTACTTGGACCGGCGGCAGAGTGTATAAAGATCATCTCTAAGATTGAAAACCAACAAGGTCTGGCTAACATAGACGAAATTATCCGTGAATCAGATGGCATAATGGTGGCCCGAGGTGATATGGGCATTGAGATACCCACAGAGGATGTTCCCCTGGCCCAGAAATCGATTGTGGCCAAGTGCAACAAGGTAGGCAAGCCCGTGATCTGCGCCACCCAGATGATGGAGTCGATGACGAGCAAGCCGCGACCCACTCGTGCCGAAGCCTCGGATGTGGCCAACGCTATTTTCGATGGGTCCGATGCCGTAATGTTGTCCGGTGAAACTGCCAAGGGAAAGTATCCGGTGGAGTGCGTGCAGTGCATGGCCAGGATCTGTGCCAAAGTCGAAGCAGTTCTCTGGTACGAAAGCCTGCAGAACAGCCTCAAAAGGGAAATCCGAACCAGTGCCGCAGACCACATTTCGGCGGTTACCACGGCGATTGCGGAGGCGGCTACGGTGGGTCAAGCTCGGGCAATTGTGGTGGCCAGTCCGTGCTCTATGGTTGCTCAAATGGTCAGTCACATGAGGCCGCCGTGTCCCATTGTGATGCTCACGGGTAGCCAATCCGAGGCGGCTCAATCTCTGCTCTTTCGCGGCGTCTACCCACTCCTCGTCGAGGAAATGGTTATTGGCAGCTTGAACTTTCGACGCATTATGCAGTCGGGTCTGAAGCTGATGGGCAAGATGGACATCCTGGAGCCGGGTCAGAAGGGATCGGTGGTGGTGGTCAATGCCATGTCAGCGGAAAAGGTAACCTTCCGGCTGTTCACCATCCGTCAGCAGACCAAGGAAGAACGGGAACAGGAGGAGCGATGCAGACAACTGGCTCTGGAACAGATCTGCAAAGAGAAGGCTGAAAAGGAGGCGTGCAGAAAACTCCAGGAAGCGGAAGAATGTCGCAAGAAAGAAATGGCCGAAAAATGTAAGCAGTCCGAAGAAAAGCAAAAGCCTTGCCCCAAGAAGTCCGAAAAGCCTTGTCCCAAGCAAAATGATAAAATCTCAATATGCAAGCAAATGCAAGCGGAAGCTGAGGAAAGAAATTGCAAGGAAGAGTTTGAGCAGATGTGCAAATTAGCCGAAGAGAAGGAAAAAGAAGCTGAAATGTGCAGGAAAGCGGAAGAAAAACGACGAAAAGAGGAAGCTGAAAGGCGTAGGAAAGCGGAAGCTGAACGAAGAAAAGCGGAAGCTGAAAAGTGTAGGAAAGCGGAAGAAGAACGAAGGAAAGCGGAAGCTGAAAAGTGTAAGAAAGCGGAAGAAGAACGAAGGAAAGCGGAAGCTGAAAAGTGTAGGAAAGCAGAAGAAGAAGAACGAAGAAAAAAGAAAGAGGAAAAGTGTAGAAAAGCGGAAGAAGAACGAAAGAAAGCGGAAGCTGAAAAGTGTAGGAAAGCGGAAGAAGAACGAAGGAAAAAGGAAGCTGAAAAGTGTAGAAAAGCAGCAGAAGAACGAATGAAAGAGGAAGCTGAAAAGTGTAGGAAATTGGAACAAGAAAGGAAGTGCAAACTGGCTGAAGAGAAGAAAAGAAATGAGGAGGAACTTAAGATAATAGAAGCAGAAGTAGCCAAACTGGAAGCAGCTGAGAACGCCAAGCGTTTGAAGGAGGAAGAGGAAAAGAAGGCGGAACTAAGGAACTGTAAGCTACTAAATGAAGCAAAGAAAAAGAAGGAAGAGGCTGATAGGTGCAAGAGGGAGCAAAGAGAAAGGGAGCTAGCTGAAATGGATAAGAAATGGAAAGAGTTTGCGGAAAAGAGAAAGAGAAAGAAGGAAGCAGAGATGTGCAAGAGAATTGAGGAGGAAAAACAGAAAGCCGAGGCAGAATCGGCCGATAAGCTTCTAAAATCGGTGTGTGAAAAACTTAAGCAATCTCTCTCGGATCCTGACAACTCAAAGAAGGGCAAGAAATAGATTGGAAACCTATGGCAGACTTTTATGGAACATTTTAAGTTTAAAATACAATGTTGCACACTGAATTCCAAATGAAATAAATTTTATATTGCATTTTCTTAACACTTTGGCAAAATTTTGAAAAGGTCAACTCTAAAGATAATAAAAGCAACATTTTTCTGAATATGCTTAATGGTTGTTATTTTGGTGTTCACCCATCTGAATCAATTTACAGAGCCGAGCAAGGCCAGAATATTTGTGTTCATATCTTTCATTAATACAAATTCTTCATTAATAAAAGTTCTTCATTAATAAAAATTCAAACCTACGCTCTCGTTAGCCAACACTAAACAAATAAACTGATATATATCGGATGCTTGAAAAACAAGCTATCGAAGCATTTAAACATAATACTTATTTCATAAATACTTCCAACATTATATTATAATGTCATTACGCACATTCACATTTCAATTTATAAGAACTAAGCACATAATCATTGGTATTCACACTTAAAAGTCATCATTAATACAATCAAATTTTCGATAATAATCGTTTACGATTGATTTCACCACAAGATGAGGAATATCAACTTTTTGAAATTAATCGTCTGCAACTGATTTCACCACAACATGAGGAATGGCGAAATAGTTCTCTCAGCTGACAGTGTTTATACCAATAAAAAGGCTGGTTATAGATTGTTCTTCATCGGGAGAAGAAGCAACTACCATGTCATTGCCCACGACCAGAGCCACCACGGCCACTACCACTCATGCTGTGGTCCAGGCTTTAGAAACGTATATTCAGAACCAGAATTTGCTCGGCGAGATCGCTGAGCTGGACGACATGCTGTACGATTTGGTGGCCATGCACAAGGACAACGAGCTGGCCTTGAAGCGGGTGCTGCAGTGCATCCACAACCTGTTGCAGACAAACAGCAAGTATAACGTTCGCTTTGGCCCAAAAGTGTTTCTCAAACTGGTCTCCGTGGTGATTGCCGACAGTCGTGAGGATTCGGCTAGCCGGCGTCAACTGGTGGCCAATTTACTGGTCTGCGTGCAGCTTCATATACGAAAGTTTCCGCGTATCGAGGCTAAGTTCGTACTGCAGCAGCTTTGGTCGCTGAGTCAGAGCAATGAGCGCCAACCACATGCGGCCCAGATTCTGGTACACCTTTTCGATGATTTTGTCAACAACTTGGGAATGGAATGCGCCCCGGAACTTCTTGTGCTAGCGCGGAATCTTCTGCAGTCTGATGTGCGGGACGATCGCCGCTCAGCGTATTTCCTTATGCGCAAGTTGCAGGAGATCGAGGATGTGCTTGCTGCTCTGCAGTGCAGCGAAGTTCAGTGGAGCGCGTATGTGGGCATCATGGAAAACCTGGAGGAGCAGCAGTCCCACCTCGTGCTGCCCACTTTGAGCACCCTGCTGCCACGCATGGGCTTGATGTCTAACAATTTGAGTGAGGATTGGCTGGGTTGGCTTAGGATTCTGTGCATACGACTTCTGGGCGACAACAACATCCTCGTGCTGCGCTGGACCCTGAAGTACTTCCTTTCCCATTTTAGCCTAGAACAGATATCACGCTTTAATCTTCTCATTGAATTCCTGTCTGCTACCAATCGAACGCAGCTGTATAATCCGGAGGTGCCCGATTGCCTCACTAAGCAGCAAATAAGTGATTTCGTTGCCGAATTCCCGGCGGAGATTTTGCTTGAAGCGCTTGTTTGCGTTCCCTGGCATGCAGTACCCCTGATTCACTGGCTTCAAACTTGGGAACTAAAGCAGTTGCCGGTGGTTTCCAAGGAGCTGCTGTTTCAGTTGGGCGCACGCGTTCGCTCCCTCCAAAATACAGTTTTACGTGGTGAAGCTATCAACTATGTAGTTTTCTCCCTAAGTGTAAGTTCAGCTCATATAGCAATTGTAAGCGTTATTTGACTCATAGCTCGTTACAGGCGACAATTGAAAGTCTGTCGTTGGGAGACGACCTGCTCTTCATGGAGTCTTTGTACAATACCATCGATCGGTATCAATCCCATTCTCAACTAGCAGACAAAATAAACAAATGCACCGATTTGGAAAGACACATTGCTAATTTCAACATTCGTTGCTGCGAACTTGTATCTCAAATGGACTATAAACACGATGTATTTGTTGCGTTCTTGGATAAACTAGGATCAGTTCCAAAAGCCAAACATGGCTGGTGGCGACTTTTACCCATATTTCTCCATCGGGAACTGGATCATCCGGAAAAATATTTAGATTTCTATCGCTCTGTCTATAATGTAGATACTTCTTTCCTTGAGAGTGGTGTGAGTCTAGAGCAGATGCAGCAGCACCTTCTTGATCAATTAGAGTGCCAGACCAGAGAGGAAAAGTCCTTTGTACGCGAGCACTCCGTGGATCTTTTCGTAAAGATAAATCTACCGACCTGGAGCAAGCTGGAAGATCTTAACCTAAATCCCCTGGAACTTTTGGATCAGGGCACTGAAGAAACATTTACCACCTTGTCGAATACTTTGTCTACGCATGATAAACCATTGGCTGACAAGAATGTGTTGGCCGCATTTATCTCGCGATTGGGAAAACTTAAGGCCAGAGAAACGTAAGTAATTGATATCAGCTAAGTCAAGTTACTAATTAATTGTTTCTCAGGCAAGCCATCCTCAAATATGCTGTGAAAAATCTTTCGCCAGAAGAGTATGAAAAGTGCGTAGTGGACGTTCTGCAGAAAAACACATTTCTTTTGGCTACAATGGACTGTGAAGATTATATTAAAGCACCCACCTCGTTTGTTATTAAAAAAATGGTGGAAGGAGAAACCACTACTGGCGATGCACGGCAAGAAAATAAATACTTTATCGCGAAATTCCTATATACAACGTTAATAATAATCCCGCAGCATAGAACGCGCTTTTGAGCAAATCTCGGATACTGGAGCCATTAGTCGAGCAGGATTTATTCACTATGCGAAGAACAGCACTGGTTTGGATATCAGCTCCATATGTGATGAATTGCTTAAAATGAATAATGACCTGTCCAGAAAGAAGCCACGCTATTTTGCAAACTGCAAAGAGCACAGAATGAAAATGCGAATAGGCAAAGCTTTGCTTGACCTAAGCGACAGATGGAAATGGTCGGAAAACCTGTGGGAAGCTGCCTTGTGCCCCAGCGATCAGCCTAATATAAGCTTTATGTACGAGTATCTTGTCGCCAAAATGCTGCCTAGCATCGAGCCATTGCTGGAGCAGTTAAAGCTACTGGGAACTCTAAAGCCGAGCCAGCAAATATCGCTTGTCTCTGTAGTCCACATATACTGCTTGTCTCGCTGGGAAAGTATAAACCATGAACAGCTTTTCGATGTGTTTGCCGTCCTGTTGCCTCTCACAATGGGAGCAAATTTTCAGACTCGTTTGCTGGCCCAGTTGGTTTTGCATCGGCTTTGTAACGAGTGCGATGTTCGTAGGTAATGCAATTGTTATTATATTTCCTCTTTTCGAATATTTTTAATGATAGTTTTCATATTTCTAGCATTCAAATCCCAGTAGCTGATGCGTTAAAGAAGTCCATTGAAGTAACATTGGGCGAAAAATTAAATGAATTTCAAAGCGAAGCTCGGCTTTTGTTACCGGAAATCGGTATACAATGCACTACATCCGTTTCGGATGCCATTCTGTGGATGACGAGTGCACCATTTGATGAGAACATCGGTTTCGTTAGCTGCTCGTATGCCTTTAGAATGAAACTAAGTCGCGCCCTTGAAACGTTTAAACGAAAACAATCGGTACTGATACCTGAGCTTGCATCGCCCTTGGCTGCATTGAACGGAAATGTGCAGCGAAAAATGAATCCCGTTGGAGATATATATCCGGAGAGTGACTTTGACGTTTCGAGCAAAGCTAGAGTTGACCACGAACTCATTGTGGTGGCCTCGCTTATAGACAAATTGCCAAATCTGGGCGGGTTGGCGCGCACTTGTGAAGTTCTGGGCGTTAAAACACTAATATTGGGTTTGAAATCACAGGCAGAGAAAAGCGATTTTACAAACTTGAGGTATGAACATTTAACATCGCGATATCCCGTTTATGTAGTTCCATGTAATTATTATAATACAATTATTTTAGTATGACGGCTGAGAAAACTTTGAACATACTTGAAGTGAATCCGGAATCGCTTGCTGGATTCCTGCTGGAAAAGCAAATGGAAGGCTATAAAATCGTCGGGGCCGAGCAAACAGCACACAGCACAAACTTTGTTGACTTTAAGTTTCCCAAGAAGAGCATTCTACTTTTGGGGTTCGTGACTAACGCAATAAGCTTATTTTTTGAAAACTTATTGTTTTGCATCCCTCCTCAGGCATGAAAAGCATGGAATTCCAGCCAACCTTATTGGATTCTTGGACTACGCCGTCGAAATTCCCCAGTATGGGTTGGTGCGCTCTCTAAATGTACATGTGGCTGGATCACTTTTTATTTGGGAATATTGTAAGCAGCACTTAACGAAGGAGTAGATCCATAATTTGACTACAAATAGCGCAATTCACAAATGCCTTTTACAAATTAAATAAATACATACAAATTTTGTACAAATGTATCATTATAGCTACAAGCTACTAGTTTTATTTTAAATATGTTTATTTGCTTACAGTGTAGTTAATTAATGTAACCATAACTCATGCATTTAAATGTTCGCGCCGAGTTATCGATAGGCACAATGTGTCGATGACCTGTTGGCGCTGGTGGAAAACAGCTGATTATAAAAACATAACAAACCAATTATAAACAACTTCGAAAAGACAGATATGAGCTTCTCGGAAAACACCTCCGATTCGGAATGGTAAGCCATTGAGCGTGGAAAATCACAAATTCTCTACAAAGATACTGCTTACAGGAAGGCGAGCAAGGAGAAAGTACAACGGACGGCTAAGCAATCATTAAAGCGGGACAAGGAGCAGAGAACTCTGAAGCCCAAATACAACCAGAAATTCTGCGAAAAGTGGCTCAAGATTTTCGATCCGTGGCTCCGACGGGCGGCCGAGGATCCCAACAAGCCCTTCTGCCGCGCCTGCCAGTGCACCATGGACTGCAATCGATGCCACCTGGTGCGTCACGAGCGAACCACCAAGCACAAGCGCAATCTGGAGGCACTGCTCACGAAGGGTGAAGGCGCGGCGCTCCAGGAGTTCCGGATTCGCCAGCAGCGTAGCAAGTACTATCACCAGCGTAAATTGGTGGTGATCGAGCCCATGGCTGAGAACCTCGAGTTGGAGACGTCTTCTCCTCCAGAACCTATCCCCATTGTGGCCGTTGCAGATCAAAGCTGCTCTTCTGCAGCCATAGAGAAGGTTACAGTACCCAAACAGGAGCTCTTGTCAGAGACAGAGACCACAACAAAGGTGACCGAACCCTCGTCAATTCATGCCAATCGCAGTGACTGCTCCTCTTCCGCCTCTAAGCAGGAGGGCATAAAGTTATTAAGGCAGATTCACCAGGACAAAAACGAGCTCATGGAATCCTTTCGAGAGCTCATGGGAAGCCAGAGAACACAAAGTCACACACCGCCGCCCAAGGAGAAGAATCATGTGGATCTGTTTTTCGAAAGCGTTAGTTCCAGCGTTAAAGCCCTCTCGCCAAAGTTGGTGGCGGAAGCCAAGATGCGGGTATCGCAGTTGATCTGTGAACTCGAGCTACGCGGCCTCAGTGAAGCCAGTCAAACGGACGCACTGAATCCAAACCCTCACGCTAATGAATCCCTCGTACTCCGCCCGTCATGACAAGGGATTGCCCATCAGCCTGGGCTTAGAGGCTTACAATAGTCAAGTGCATATATTAATTTTCAATTTTAAAATAAATTATATTGATTTTTATACGAACAATGTTAGGATGCTTTATTTGTTAGTTGCATTAAAAAAACTATTTAAAATAGGTGCCAGAAATCGTATCGGACTGCTTATCGATAACATCAAGTCGGCCACTGCCATCACCAATGCGCGGCTGTGTTTACTTACAATAATTGTTAATTTTGAACTAGTTATTGCTATTTAAAGTCTATAGGGCAGAAGTAATCATAACATAAGGATGTGGAGCACATCGAATGCGTATGAGAAGACGACCACTGAAAATGAGGACAGCGAAGTGCATGAAGATACGTACATTAAGGAAGAAGATCACATAGAGGTATCATTATTAAATTTACCAATCTTAAAGCGAAATAAAATTATTAAATTATTAGCAGCCCGAGAGGAAAAGTTCGCAGCTCATCAAGCGAAACAACATAGCACTACGGAGAAACCAGTTACCCTATTTAAGACCTATGCCGCAGAACCGCCAGGAACTTGTTAAGAGCATCGAACAAGATCGTGAACTTCTGGCGGCGTACTTCAAAAGATTGAGCTCCCAGCGAGATGAAGTCACTTCACCAGAAGCAGCTCCACCGGCAGCTGAACCGCCTGTGCCTCAAAGGAATAGCTACGATCTATTCTTTGAGAGCGCCTGCATCAGTGTCAAAGGTTTGCCACCCAAACTGGCGGCGGAAGCCAAGAGCCGCATCTCCCAGATTATTACCGAGTTCGAAATCCGCGCCATCTCAGAAATGGAGGAGCAGGAGCGCAAAATGCGGGCGCAGACCAGAATGGATAATGCGTCCGGGGTTGTCTACGAGTTTCGTCCCTGCTCGTAAAGTAGGTTGGGCGTTTGCCTTTCAAGCACCTTAACTCATCCTACACACTTCACATTCGGACGCCACCTAACTCTGGACTATCAAAATTCATAATAAAATTTAAAGCATTCTACATCCAGTTAACACACAGGCGGTCATTTGGTCGCGTTTCGGCCCTAAATTATTGTTTTTCGTTGATTCGTTGATAAAGGTGGATCGATGGCCGGAAAGCTAAAAGTATGCATCATTGGGGCTGAGGGCTGGTAGGTATTTTCGATGGCCAAGTCTTACACTCCTTTGAATGCTTTGAAATGTTTCTTGTAGGGGCTCGGCCATTGCCGCCGCCGTGAGCAACAATGTCTTGGAGGGAGACTTCGACAGCCGGGTGCATTTATATGTCTACGATGAAATGATTCGGGACACTGCCTTATCGGAGATCATTAACACTCGTCACGAGAATGTCAAGTATCTGCCTGGGATCAAGCTGCCCAATAACCTGGTGAGGAAATTCTTGCAGTATTTTTTTTATGTCTGCATTATACAAAATAATTTTGTATTAGATCGCTGTAAATGATCTTTTGGAAGCTGCCCAGAACGCAGATATCTTGGTATTTTCCACGCCGCAGGAGTTCGTTCAATCCTACTGCAACATTCTGTCTGGTAATGTTAAGGAATCTGCCTTTGCCGTCTCCATGACCAAAGGCTTGATGAGCGAGAATGGCGAGGGGATTGGGCTCGTATCGCACGCCATCAACGAGAGTCTGGGTATCCCGTGCTACTCCATGATGTCCGCACATAGTGCCATGGAGATGGCTCAGGGGAAGCTGTGTGAGGTGACCATTGGATGCAGCGATGATTCTCATGCCAAGCTGCTGATCGCTGCCATGCAAACCAATAACTGCAGAGTTATTTCTGTTAATGACGTTGATGGGGTGGAGCTTTGTGGAACGCTCACAGACGTCGTTGCCTTGGGAGCGGGTTTCATCGATGGAATGCGTCTAGGCGAGAACGCCCGGTTGGCTGCCATCCACTTGGGCATCAAGGAAATGATGCGGTTCATTAAGACGTTCTTTCCCTCAACCAAAATGTCCACATTCTATGAGAGCTGTGGCGTGGCCAACACGGTAGCTTCAAGCTTTGGTTTGTACAAAGAAAAATTCACCAAATAACAATGTATAATATAAACTTCTTACATTTAAAGTCGATAAAAATGTGACATTTGCCAAAAGCTTAATAACATCAGGCCAAACCATTGAAGAAATTGAAGCTAGCCTACACAGTGGCCGCAAGATTTTGGGTCCTATTGTGGCCAGTGATGTATATGCATTTCTGGAGAGTGAGCTTATGCAACACGAGTATGTAGAAACTGAATCCGCATTACAGCCTATATAAAAATCCTTTGAAAACTATAGATTTCCGCTTTTCACGGCCATTCATTTAATATGTCAAAGCGAAGCTCCGCCGGAACTAATGATAGAGGCACTCAGAAACCATCCAGATCTAAGGTAAGAGCGCTCTCAACTGTTCAAATTAACCTGAATCCATCATCATCATCTGCTTTACAGCAATTCATCTATTTCATATTTACTAAACCATGAAAAGAAAGAACTAAATACGGACCAAGGCCTGCCCGAACTGAGGACGGCTTTGGATAAGATACTGGCCGAGGCGGGGAACGAAAACGTTAAGAAGCTCAAGGTGATGGACGACTGGACAGAAGTAAACGAATATGACGTCGAGGAGACGTTCGAGCGACAAGTGGCGTCACAGGATTCCTCCCCTGAAAACGAAATTATGCCAAACCGTCTGAGTGTCCAAGCTGCCCGGCTTTATAATGACATTCGGGACGGTAATGTTGGGGTGGCCTTTAGAATGGACATAGATGAAGGCGATCGCCATGTGCGGCTCTTGCTGGAGAAGGAAGGCGTATTGTCTAGCTATGCAGACAAGTCTGCAGTTTCATCCAGATTGACTGCAGGCCAAGAAGATGACAATGCCAGGCTGGGACATGGGCACTCAACAAACACTTCCGATCATATGATTAGCAAAGGCATTCCCAGTGGCTTGACTACGAACGAAACGCCTGATGTCCTGGATTTGAGTTCCGAATCCGAACCACTGCAATCGTCTAAGCTAGACGGCCAGCTGATGGAAGATGCAGAGTCAAATTTCTCAGAGCGTTTAAAAGTGGATCAACTGAAAGAGCAGATTGATAAACAAGAAGCGGCCAATACTAAAGCCCAAGAAAATCTTATAAAATCTATAAGGCAAACTATTCAGGCTCTTGGTGATAAAGATAAAATGGAAAATTTAATAGCTAAAAGCAAAATGGAGGAGGACCCTTTTCAACTAAAAAACCAAGTTGAAGCGGAGACTTTGGAATTGAAAAGCCAAATGGAAGAGGAAGCTTTTGAACCAAAAAATCAAACAGAAGAGGAACCTTTCCAAAGTAAATTAGATGAGGAATCTGCTCAAGAAAGAGGCCTAATGGACGAAGAAAATGTTCAGCTTGAAAGCCAAATGCAAGACGAGTCTAGCCTATTGAAAAGTTCCACAGATAATTCCGAATTTGTTGGACACAACGCTGAGGAAGAGCAATCCATTGAAGAACCAACCGAAAACCAGTATAAACTAAGATCAGAAGCTGATAACCTTAAAACACTAATGTTCACCGATTCCGAGGAGAACCTGGAGTCCGAAAAGCACATTGAAATGAAACTTCAAGACGAACACGATTTTGATCTGGATGAGGAGCCCGCTATAGGGAAAAAAGACCGTACTTACACCAAAGAGAACTTGGAGCTCGAAGAGCTCCTTGAGTGGCAGAAATTAAAGAAACCAGATGGAGACCATCAACTTTATTCTTCAGCGGAACTGGAGGATTCGACAGCCGTTGAAAACCAGCCAAGGTTCCCCATAGAGCACGATGATAGGTTGCAGGATATGGATAGCTATCAGCAAAAGGAACTCGTTCAAGTAAGGGCTGAGAATAAAGAGATTAGCGGAGCCGAACGCGAAAAGGAAATGAACTTGGTTGGCGAGCAACGGCGGGATCAAAATCAAGATGAGGTCAACTTGCGCCAGCACAATGATATGAAGGCTGACGACACTGTCCACCACGAGTGGGATTGGCTAATGAACAATGAAAAGATCGATTCCGACGAGCAGAAGATGTTTGCCCACGAAAGGATGGAAACTCTTAGCGAGTCTGACCAGGATAAGCTGCAAAATCTTAACCATCAACTAAAGGAAGCCTTGCAGCATGATTTGGATGTGATGTCGGCTAGCAGGAGTAATGAATCAAATGATGTGCTCTCCGAGGAGGACTTCAATCCCAAAGCGGCTAAGAAAATTACGGAACAACCAGGAAACCCCACTCCCACCCAAATCCCCGCAGTTCCCTTGCCAGTAGTAGTACCTAGGAAACAATCCCAGATCCGCGAGGGCAGTCCACAGTTCCAGAATCAACCTAAATCTGTTCCACCACCCTCGCCAAAAACCAAACCACATGCACCCGTCGAATTTGGGAACATGGACGAAGTCATGGATCTGAATGAGTCGGCTTCGGAACGAAAGGTCCCTACGGGTAAGAAAATATCAAAAACTGAGGCGGTGATTGAGCCAGTCGCTAGGGATGTCTCCATTGCGGAGCCAACTGAGTCGTTGCACACCAAAGAGGAAACTTCACCAGCTAAGCAGAGGGTGCCGGAAAGCAAAAGGAAACAAAAAAGTGGCTCAAGAAAAACATCTAGTGATGCGGATCGCAGTCAGGCATCGCAAGAAACCGAGAAGCATCGGCAAACTACAGAACACCAGAAGGCACAACTCGAAAAAGTGGGTAAGAAGATCAGCGTTATGCGAAGAGGTCAGGATCGTCGGGTTAGCTACAAGGGTCACAACCCCTTCAGCAGTGAACCGGACCTAGAGTCTAGGCCACCGATGGACACCAGCTTTGAAAAGGACAAAACTGGCGACTACCAGGAACTTGGCCATCAGCGTCGCAAAGTAGTCGTGACGCCGCCCTTCCATCCGCCTATCAATCCTAGAGTACGCATACCACGACCACCTTTCGATGGACGGGATCACGAGTTCCACACGATGACTACAACGCCGGTGGCCAGACACCTTGCTCCGGCACAGAAGTGGTCGTCTCTGCCCACGACTCTAAAGCGGAATCGCCCCTCCCTGGTTGCCACCATACAGGTCAAACACTTTAACGCTCTGCCCAGTCAGGCGATGCCGAGCCCCATATTGAAGATGCCGATGGGAGTTCCGCGCACGCCCACGTTTTCAAAGATCCTCTGCGCATTGCAGTTGGGTTTGCTGGCCTCCTATCTCGCTTGCAGGAAGGACTAATTTTTGGACTAGTGGCTCGGCTTTTCGAGTCCCCCCATTGAAGCATTATCGGCTCTAGTGAATATAGAATACTTTTCTTTTTAAAACAATAAAAGGTGTTAGATTTAATCTTAATCAAAGGTGTTTGATTTCATCTAAATAAAGGGTGTTGGATTTAATCTAATGGCTATAACCATATCAGTTCTTGCAGGTGCTCCTGCTGCAGCGGCACTGTATGTTGACGGTGGAAGATCGCGCGATTCTCCTGCGATTGTAGTGGCCGAAAGTTCTTTAGCAACGGCCGACCGCGCTCATCTCGAATGTTCCAGAACTTCGGCAGATCCTGGTGCGAAATGGGAAGGACCTCACCGAACACATGCCACTGAACCACCGGTGAGCATGGCGGGGTCGTCAGGGAGCCCTTGTACGTGTAGAAGTTGCCCCTGTCCAGGCTTCCCAGCAAGGATCCAAGGGTGAGCCGTTCCTGCACAGTGTAGGTGGCATTAAAGTTGCCCAAATGGAGAAGGGAATGAAATATTTCAGTGAGTCCGGGTTGATAAAAAATGGGTCCCGACTGAAAGTGAATTGGAATAGACAAGTTAAGCTTAGATACAACAAAGATACAAATCCTGTATCTCAACTTACCCGAACAACCTTAAAGAGCACCGCCAGTACAGTAACGCCATCACGGTACCTGAAAGCCTCCTGAAGGTTTAGATACTTAGTGTTCCGGTGGACTATGTGCATTTCCAGATCATGTCTGCGTCCATTGAGCACGTGCTCCGAGCCCTTGCTCTCGGGCGATCCCCAATGGAAGTGCACGGCCTCCGCATCGTAGCAGTCCTGCAAGAGTCCTCCAGTTACGTATGGTCTCACGCCATAGATGGTCGTTGGAACCTGAAATTCCACTATCAACGGAATTGATAGGAGCTCTCTTTCACTTAGTAGTCCATCTTATAAGTACCTGTGTGTCCACTATTCTTAACTGTCACCAGCTCATCAAAGAACTCATCATAAAGCGCAAACACCAAAGGTGGCAAGCTAAGGGATATCACCTTGTGTCTACTAATCGCAATGGGCGACTGTTCGGATCCACCACAATGTGGGTATTTTTCCGGCCACCTCTCCGGGGACTTGTAGTCGAAGTCAGTCGACCTGAAATCTATGATAAAGTTATATAACTAAAATGTTAAGTTTGCTATATTATATTTAACAATTCTAGCAATTTGAACCACTTTTTGGGCAATCTTCAGCTCCCATGTTTAAAGAAATGAGTGATGAGACTCCAGCAAGACCACCAGTGGTCGTGGTCACTTTGCAAACCATTAGGAAGGCCGTTGGTGCAATTTCTGTACTTGCCAATTTCCAAAAACGTCTCCGCAATTTCAGCTATTTCGCAGAGTCTACGGTTATGTCTAAGCGTAGCATAATTGCTTGATTTGGGTCCGGACCATGGAAGAAGCCTCCTTTTGTTTACATTGTTCCGAGCGATGGATCGCACACGCCGCTCTTATAACAATGGATGGTACTTCGACATCTACTCCGCCCCCGAAATTGACGCGCTCATTGGGTTTCATGGGGCATTTGTGGATGCAAATTTAATTATTGTTATTATTTACAGCCACCGGCTTGTTTGCTATCCATTAGATGAACCGCGATGAGACAGTTTTATGGGCGTCGAGTGTGACATATGAGTATGAGGGTTCGGTATATATTTGATATAGTTTGGTTCAGCCGGAGGGGATGGCTCATAAATTCCCGTACGGGTTGAGGCTACGCAACAGGTGACGTTAGTTGCGGGTCGGAAAATCTCAAGATCTGGGGTACGTTGTCTGGGCGCGATCGGCCTGCTATCGATGGCGATGGCGTCTCAATACCAAGGTGATCCACAACCGTATCGTATCGTAGACGATTCTTGGGACGCGACACACCTCACTGGCTTGCATTTCGGTACTCACTTGCGGCGAAGGGCAGCAGAAACAGAAGTCGCTGATAGAAGTCATCAAAAGCCGGAAAGTGCATTTTCCACCTGATCACTCGCTATACGCTATCCGCTATACGTCTTCTAGTCGTCTGGTCGTCTTCGCCAATCTAGTCCAAATTCGCTCCACACAGTAATTCCTGACCGAAAGACCAAAGATATCCACGCACGTTGCTCTGCAGACTGAACCACGATCGGCTTAGGCCAAAACCTTTATACCAAAAGGGCCACAGTGGGCCACTGTCTGGGTTTTTGGTTTCCGTCTCGTGAACTGGGAGAGCAACATTGTCAAACGCTCCACGGAGCAGCAATAGATGGTAATCTCGACTCGAAGTTGTCATACCCGCTACGGGCACTGCTGTCTGAGCACTATTACCCCGAAATTAAAAACTATAATTGAAAAAAACTTGGTTCGATAGGGACAAATGCAGATTACACAAATTGAAGTTGAAATTCCTTGACATTACTTAAGCCGTCTGTTGTATAATGTCTGCAAGTGTCCCATCATGTTCCCATGTTCTGCAAGTCCCATCAAAAAACGTTTTATTTATTTAACTGAGAAAGGAAAAGTTTATTTCCTCAGACAAGGGAGTTTCGGATAAGTTGGAGATACTTCCCTGGCAACAAAATATTTCTAATATATTTAAAACACAATAAGGCACATTGCTTACTTAATATAGCAAATACAGATAAGGTCCATGACTTAAAATACATCGCAAGTGCTTCTTGTTACAACGTTTTAAGATATTTAAAGATTTTTTTTAAGAAAACCCACGTAAAACATGTTTGTTTTGATCTCTGCTTATGACATCCTCTCGTAAGTCAGATACACGGCTCTTTGGTTGGTTCTTGAATTACATGTTAATTTTGGAAGCCTGGCTTAGAAAGGTAGCATTCTGCAGACTCTTGAGATCCAGTTGCTGAGTTTTCGTCAGCTGCAGCTGCAGAATCGAAAGAGTTTTTATTATTTTAAAGATATATCGCACAATCAAAGATAATGTAGAACATGGCTTTTACATACTTTTTTTACTTATACAATGCGAACTTGAAACAGCTTTCAGGTGAGTTTACTTAATAAATCAGCTAAAATTAAAACAGAATTGTCGAAAGGCGCGGGGCAGATATCTCGATAGTAAAGTAGATAAAAATTGTAAAAGGAAAATTGTAAATGAAATTAGCCAACTTGTTTTTCCTACTTCATATAAAATTTAATGTTTAACTAAAATGCATATTACGTGTTGTAAATTTTCCATGGCGAAAGCAACAAGTAATTAAAAGTACTTCGTCGATGCTAAATAAGTAGGACCCAAAATCAAAATAAGCATTTAATATGCATTCGGTTACAATTAGTCAACCATATTGACTGGAATGTAAACACTTCGTTTTAACTCAATTTTATGGCAAAAGCACAAAAACAAGTACAAAAATTTCAGTAAATGTTACTATTATTGATTTTCCCCAGTCGCGATTCGAAATTGAGCGTAAAACCCAGCGAATCAGCTGTTTGGCGGCAACGACGGCACAACAAAACAATTAAATATCCGCCGCAGCCGCAAAACAAAACAAATAAAAGCAACAACAAAATAAGTGAACAACAATAACAAAAACAAAACCAACTGCGCCGCGATAAAATTGTTTGCCAATAAGAATCGGGCTTAGTGCGGATTGGCATCCGAAAGATACAGGAAAGATGGTTTTTTTTTCTCTCCTTTTTTTTTGTTTTTTGTTTTTGGTCGAGGCTTCGCGGGCTTCCGCCACTGGACCGCGCTTCAATCGCATCCGGACGGTGTCGAGGTGAGCACACGTTGGAATTCTCTGGTCTCGAGTCCCGAGTCTCGGTTCTCCGGCGCTCGTCAGTTAAACAACTAACATCGGTACCCTTATCATCTGCGAAACGAAGTCCGCTGTCAGACATGAGGTACTAGCACCTCCAAAAGACTGTAGTTTACCCCCAGCCAACCGGACGACTAAGCCCCCCACTAAACTTTATGGTGGATAAACCGAGAGCTAAATAAAGAGGCGAGGTCAGATAAGGCTTAGAATAAAGAGCTACTGAACTGCAATACTGAAATATGAGAAATGCCTGTGAGCGACCAAAATAATCCTTAAATTGCATTAAAAACTGGCTAGGATCGTAAACGTTTTCTTCTGGAGCGATTCAAGCCTTGTGAATGTATACATTGTGTTTACTTCATCATGGAGTAGTAACGAGCCACAAATGCCACCTAGGATATGTCTTAAATAGTATTGTATCTACAAAACTTTCAATAGCATCTCCTCTTCCCATCCAGCTCCCAATTTATGACGAAGACAAATCGCTTGGTGATTTTGAGGCATGGCGAAAGTGATTTCAACATAGAGAACAAATTCTGCGGCTGGCATGATGCGCCATTGAGTGATTTCGGTGAGATAGTGGTTAAATTAACTTGAAATATCCACTTCATCTAATCCTATTACTTATTTAATAACTAGGCGTGCAGGAGGCCCTGACTGTGGCGATTCCAGCACTCTCCCAATCCCAGTTGGAATTCGACGTAGTCTACTCATCCGTATTGAGCAGATCCCGTCAAACGGCCGAACTGATTCTCTCCAAGTTGAACTGCGCCTACGTGCCCATAAAGGAGGATTGGCGACTGTGCGAACGGCACTACGGAAATCTGACAGGTTGCCGGAAACGAACCGTAGCCGATCGCTATGGCGAGGAGCAGGTTCAGGCGTGGCGACGTGGATACGACTGCGTACCGCCGTTCATTGAGGAGAGCAATCGGTACTTCTACACCATTTGCAGCAATCCCATATTCGATGATGTTCCTCGCGGCGAGTTCCCCCTCGCGGAATCCCTACACATGTGCGTCGATCGGGTGAAGCCCGTGTGGAAGGAGGTCAGGCGGGAGGTGCTCAAAGGCTCCCGGGTACTGATGTGCGTCCACGGAACTGTGGCGCGTGCCCTCGTCCAGCACATTGAGGGTGAGTTAGAATAGGCGGTTTGACAGCTCAAGGGTTACATACTATACATCATTGGTTACTCGGTAGGAATCTCCAACGAGGCCATCGAGAAGGTTAACATTCCAAATTGTGTGCCACGCGTTTACGAGTTCGATTTGAGTACGGGAGGCTTGGTTGGAGCTGCCATCAATCTGGGGGATCAGGAGTACATCAGACGGAAGACAGCCCAGGTGGCAGCCATTGGTGACTGATTGCGGAGCACTCCGATCGACTTTTGTGGAATTTACATCGATATGATATGTGGCCGCCTGCATTTACTTAAGCCTCTACCGTTTTAAGTCTGAGGAGATCGGCTGATAAGGATATTATGACTACTATTTATTCGTCTACCCCATCTGATATTTTCGGCCAAAAATATACAATTTATACAAAATATATACGATGGAGAAGATAACATATACATAAATGTAATAAAATTAAGTTATTTCGTTTCATAAATACCAATTGGATGTGCTACACCCAATAAAAACATTTTCAGTTTCGAAGTATATATTTTATCAAATTGCTTTTCAAGCTCCATTATGATCCAAAAGACGATCTAGTAAATGCATTATGTAATACTTTCAGTTGCTGCCACAGCCATTTGCCTGAAGTGCAATCAGTAGTAGCTCTGTTCGTTGTAGAGCGGACTCAAGTTGTTCGGCAGGATGTAGATGTCCTCGGGACGACCGTTGAACACGAAGGGACGCTTCAGGGATGTCAGCTTGGAGTCCTGCTGAGGAACCGGCATGGAGGCGAGTCCAAAGCTCTGCTGCGTGCCCCCGTAACTACCCATCGATGGCGACGACATGGGTCGGTAAGGATTACTAGGCGTTGGCGGTCGCATACCATATCCACCGCCACCCAAGCCAGGTGTCAAGGATCCCATTGCCTCGCCCGGGGATCCATTTACTTGATAGACTCCTGTGGGCTTTCCGTTGGCCAGAAAGTTGACGGGCAAGTTGAAAACGGAACCGTAGGCGGAGAATGAAGGCATGGGCTGGTAGGTCAGCAGAGGTGAGAATCCTCCGCCAAATGGAGACGTTGGCATATTGGGCAAAAACATATAGGGCGTGGGCGGCAGTCTTACGTAGTAGATGGGTGAATTGCGAGCTGGTGACGCGTGATTGGCACCAGGACGTCGACCACCGGAGGCTCTAGACATCACCACATCCTCGAGGTCGTTGCTGGCACCAGAAAAGGCGGGATAGAACATGTCCGGAGCCAGGTAGAGCGGAAATGGGATGAGCACTGGCTGGGCATAGCCAATGAAGGGCAGCATCTTGGGCATGGCCTCGTAGGGATTGCCCTGCGGTGCGGCATACGGACTCCACGGATAGTTGGCAGAGTTGGGCAAACGCGACTCCTGTTTCGACTCCTGCAGCAGCTGGTAGGGATCTTGCTCCTCCTCATCCTCCGATTTCAAATCCTGTTGCTCACCCAATGCGTCCTGGACATACTGCTGCGTGTGGATCTGCTGTCCTTGCGGCTGTTGTTGTCCTGTCTGCTGTCCTTGCTGCGAGGATTGGACCTGCTTCTGTTGGCTCTGCTTCTTCACGAGCTGGACGAGATTGGCTGCCACGGATTCGGCCACTAGTTGCTCCAGCACCAGCAGCATCAATACGATGCTCCACATGTGGTTACCCATTTGATAGCTGTAATTGGATCATGGCATTGGCGATGAGTACATCTACTGTCGATCCCCGACTGACCCCAAGCCCCATTCAAGCTGATTTGCATGCTTCAGGCTAGTTTCTCACACTCCAATTGCGCAACCAGCGGATTTTCCCCACCAGAACAGGTGAACAACGGAAAACTATATGGCCAGTACTTTGGATGGGTGCAAAAAGTATACTTAAAATTCGTAATTAAATCAAGTAGGCACTTTTGGTTTACTAATATCTACTTATTAAATGGTATTCTACTTTGAAGTTAAGCCGCTATATTTAAAATTCTTCACCTTATAATGTGTTCTTCTTCAAAATATTTTTAAGCAATCACTGCTCGAACAGAAATTTTTTAAAAATTACCCTTTATCTAATATGATTTAACACTTTTTCCACAAACACTTTGAGTACAAATTTACCTGGTTAATAAGTGAATATCGTTGATTGCTTAATGTGGTAGAAGAGTCCCAATCGAAATGCTAACGATTCAATTGGCCCACTGGTCGGCAGGCGCGTTCAACTGGAAATGAGTGTGATCGCGGCCAGAATCGACGCTTTATATAAGGGGGCCTGGCCAGAATCCCCGCATTCCCAGTGGCCAACTCTCTGCCGACGGCGCAGTCGAGGGAGCTGCGCATGCGCATAGTTGAAGAAGCGAAGTCTTCACAAGTTAAGAGCGCAGAGTGTTTGGGGCCATACGTTTGTTTGCATTTGCCGGGCATTTCTCAGCGATGTGAGGGCAACATGATTTTGATGTTCTGTGGCAAGTGATAAATCGGCTAATTGCCAGCGGCTTAAACGCCGGCTTAATTAGCCCCGACTGTGAATAACCCTGCCAGCTGCAAATTATATAAATATCCACATGCAATTGCAGCATTTTGCTAGCCAGCTTCGGTGGAATCGCGAGCAATGTTAATTACACCGGCAAAAGGTCCCTCGACTGGTGTAACAAGAGCCCTGCGAGTAACGCCCGCGATTATGCATTTTAATTTTTATGACAGGGCAAAAGAAGACGTCGTGTTTGAGTCGGAGATGGGCTCATTAGTCAATGATATCCGCCCTGCATTCCACATGGCACCTAGCATCTAGCACCAAGTAGATAGCAGATTACATATAGCACCTAGTGCCTGGTTAAAGCACCTGCTCCTGCTGATCTAAAGATCTCTTCCCAGTTGCATAATTGAGCATAATTGTGCGATTGCATCGGCGTGCCTACATATTTAGTTAGTGTGCAACTTTATTGTCCGCCTAACGATTACCAGGCAAGATGCCCGTAATGCCACTCAAAGACTCCCAAGCTGGCCAGAAAAAAAAAAAAAGAAGCAAGGAAAACGGGAGAGAAGAGTCTGTCAAACAGGTCATAATTATGCCAGATACTCCAGATAAACCCCGGCAGGCACTATTAATATTCTAATATGAATAATTTGTTTATTTGTCAAAGCCAACGGCAGTGGCGCCGGCGTTGAGATTAGAGCAATAATAAATTACGCAGCTAATTAAGCGGCGGCTGCAGCAGCAGCAACATCCACGCAGATGCAAAAGATACAGATACACGAGTACATGCCGCAGATTGCGGCGACTGCCGCAAACAAGCGACGACAATAACGAACGGTTCGTGTTCTATGTGTGTATTACTATTAGTTGGGTAACTAAAGGCACTATCCCGGAGTCCAGCTAAGAACCAAGCCCAAATCCCAGTCCAAACCCAAACCCGAAGTACCCAACTTGGCCAAGCCCCATGCCACACGTAATTAGCCTTGGAATGTCCTTGTGCACGTGACTAGCCCCGCTCCTCGATGCCTCGATGCCTCGGGCGCGAGGATCGCAGTCGCCCTGGTGTGGGGCTAAATATAAAACGCGCGTGCCTGCGGATCATCAAACTTGGCCACTTTCCTAACGAAGCCACGTTAGGTGACAATGTCGTTGATGCACTGGCCAAAAAACCTTTGAAATTCGTTATGGCATCTTGATATGTTAAAACACAAGACTATACAAATTCTGACTAATTAGATGGTCTGATTTCAATGAAAAATGGTTTACAATGATCGGTGCCAATTAGAACGATATATTTTAACACATTTCATATAACACTAAGTCATAGTACTTCCATTTGATTTCTGCAGTGTAGGATCGGCAGTACTATCTTGGTATCGGTATTCGGAACGTAAACAACTAACAGCTATCAGCTATCAGGCTACAAGGGTTCATTAACACCAACTGACAGCCTGGACACAAACATGGCCCAAACAAAACGCCGTGCTTGCTGGGGCCCACTGCTGATGGCCATTGCCATTTCAAAAAGTCAGAAGCTCTCGTATTAAATCATCAGCTTCATCATCGCGTCGCTACCGGCACACTCGCTTGAGCATGGCCCATCTAAAGTAAACCACTTTTGTTTTTTACACCAAAAGAGGGGGATATAAAAAGAAATCGAAGCTAAGACAGAAGATCGGCGGAGAACTGGGTCAGAAGCGGCACGACCGCCGACGAGAATCTGAATTATTGAAAACCCCTCAGCAAGTCGCCCTCCAAGCAGACTATGCAAACAAATTACTCAGTATCTAAATAGAATTTAAAGAAAAAATTCCTTTGATTCTATTAGTTGGGTTTCAAACTTTTTTTTGTCTCAAATACCCCTTAGCTGCACTTGAATACTCGGCTCACACGGGCCACACTCAGCTACTTTCTTTAACAGCAAACAAATTCTGAAAAGCGTAATGATGTTGCTTGCAGTTCAGTTTGCCAATGCCATTGACACAATTATTAAGCAAACAGTTGGCTAAAGAAATTGAATCGTCACTTCCGGATGATGTGGCTGTGATTGGAGCTCAGTGTTATCAGTTTAGTTTTTCAATTACCTCATATCAAATGGGTTCATTTAGCTTCAGTTCTCAGAGGTTATTGATAAGAAGTTAGAATGTGTTTGCTCACAAATACTACTTTTCACAATAAACTTTTTCGAAGACGAGGTGGCCGAGAGGTTAAGGCGTTGGACTGCTAATCCAATGTGCTCTGCACGCGTGGGTTCGAATCCCATCCTCGTCGTTAAATATCCTTTTTATTTATTTTTTTTATTCTTTTTCAGTTTTATATTTTGCTTTTAACCTAACAAAAGTATATTAATTTTAACACTAAAAAAGATTATAAATATAATCAATATGAAAAGCAATAAAATAAAATTAAGGATATAAAATTAAAAAAATTAACTCTCGACGAGGATGGGATTCGAACCCACGCGTGCAGAGCACATTGGATTAGCAGTCCAACGCCTTAACCTCTCGGCCACCTCGTCAACTTGGAATTCGCTGTTTTAGATCGTTTTTTCAAAGGGGGTATGCTAATTTTTTGCATTAATACACTATGCGTAATATGTCCTTATATGTATATATTTATCAAACATTGTCAAAGACTTGATTGACTTCTTAATAGCTTTGCCAACAGAATTTCTGGAACAGGGCCTTAAAACGTTTAATATTTTGTTTTAGTGTTTGTTATTTCTTCTTATAATTTAAAGCTAAGTGGTAAAGAAATTTAAAAAAGTACCTTACCAACTATATTTTTCTTACTCACTTTGTGTGTTAGCATTTATTGTGGCACCAGGTTGATCTTAATTTGAAAAGCCCATAAAATGTTTAAATAAGGTCACCAAATGGAACAGGTAATCTACCAGCTCTAATTTTTACGACTTAGTAAAAATAATTATTAAATCTTTCATTGCAAAAATAAAAAATTAAGTCGACGAGGATGGGATTCGAACCCACGCGTGCAGAGCACATTGGATTAGCAGTCCAACGCCTTAACCACTCGGCCACCTCGTCCAGTAACATTGTTACGCCCAACAATGCACTCATCCTGAGCAGAGCAGCATATCACTTTGTTATCGACAGCAAGCAGTATTTTTCACCATTAGAACATTGCCATTGCGGTGGTTTATGTACTTATATAATTACTTTTTAACTGCGAAATAAACTAAAGTATGAAATACGTCATCCGCTGCGGAAAAATGGCATATTTACCAGGCAAAGACCTTGTTAACTAAGCCTTTCAAAGTATAGAACCAACACTGCTTGCCTGTAAAGCAAGCGGTGCAGGAAATGAGCATTTGGCTGCCAAGGTCACATAAGACGAGGTGGCCGAGAGGTTAAGGCGTTGGACTGCTAATCCAATGTGCTCTGCACGCGTGGGTTCGAATCCCATCCTCGTCGTGTTTATTTTACTATTTTTTTTAACATCATATGAAGTTAAATAACGTTTTTAATGCTACTGAAAACTAAAAATAAACTTTGTTTACCCAACCATTAAAACACAGACAATAGTGTCCAGATGCTAATCGTGTTTCAATTGAATTTAGAGTTTTACTGCCTCGTTGGCTGAGGGGAGACAATAATGGCCATTTCAGCAGTTTAAAAGCAATGAAAATAGATACATTGATAACAGCTTAAGTGTCGCTGATGGTGGCATTGGTTGATCTTTTGGACGGACGATAAGATGCGATGTGCGTGGAGGATTCCGGGCCGACCGCTAACTAGATGGATTCTGCAGAAACCGGGTTTAATGACACCGTGAAAAGGGTCAGGCCAGACCAAATGTGACTTGGGATGCCATTAATGGCTCGTTTGGCTCTCAAGGTCGACGGATGGGATCGGCCGTGGGGCGAACTTTTTTGCAAGCCCTGGCAATTCGCATTTAGGCCACCTTTAGAGATGGCAAATACAAACAATGCCCACTCTCGAAATTAAATTCCAATTGAAATAATAGTTCGCTTTTGCTGCCGTCGGCGAGCAGCCAAAACTATATAAGCCGCCGGGTAATTAACGTTGTTTCCAATGATTTCTTTCTCGTTCGCTGGCCGGCTAATTAATGCATTTAACGCAATTACAATACAAAGATCAGGGTATATTATGTTTGCCGTTCGGTTGGGATTTCGTCTGCTTTTCCTTTTAACTGCGCAACTGGTTTTCAATTATCTAAAACTTACTTCTCGCTCATTAATGGAAAAGCCAAAGAATTTTTGTGCCATTTGATGGGACGTTTTAAAATCCTCCAGCCACTGAAAAAGGCTATAAAGCAATCATTTACGATCAATACACACATATGTCTATTATTCGCTTGCTCTGATTGTTGGCCACTTGGAAAGTTTCGCTGGTCGGCTATATGGCCAGTATAAATCACCAGGTCGGAAAGACATGTATCGGTGAAATCTTAATTCGGTGTGGGAGGTGATGATGCCTTCGGAAGACCTGGTCAAGCTCTATATGGCTAAGGATTTACATGTCATGTCAGCCATGTCAAGATACGCATCTTCAAAGACAATTGATCTTTGATGACAGCCGAAGGTCGAAAGTAATTGATGATCACAGATCGCAAGCACGCAAAATAATAGTTAGCAATTTTTGTTTTATTCAGCTGCCATTGCCTTGACATATTTCGGAAACTTTAAAAACTATTGTATTTCTTGCTAATTTTTGTTCCACTTTGGTTTACTGGTTTCAAACTAATTATAGGCTAATATAAGCGTATAAAAAGGAATATTTTAAAAAATTGAAAAAGCAACAGTTATATTTATTTGAAAAAGAGGTTCTTCAAAAATGTACGGATTATTTAGTTATTTATTAGCTTATTTAAACGGTTGTCAAATAAGCTAGTAAAACAGATTGCAGCAATTAGAACATGGGGAATCCCCTGGACTTCTGCTTACTCTCCTATGTACTCACTCAGTCACTCTTTCTTTCTTCGCTGGACAGCTTGAAGAGCTCTTTCCCCGAACCACTTGAGCCCCTGGTTATGACTCAATAGACCCAGACTCAATGGATCTTGGACAGCCAACTGGCAATCCAATTCGCCAGCCAATCGCCCCCATTCGTTGTCGGTGGAGGCCAAGCTCCACTGGAAATCGCAACGCCCATTTTAACCTGCTCCCTGCCCCCGGGGACTTTCACAAATCCCGCGCAAGAATTCGCTAAACGTTTTGGAACGGATGAGCAAATATTGAATTTTGCGGCTGACAATCGATGGCTGGCTAGCAGGTCTTTTCCTTTCGTTACACTTTTCTTTCTGCGTGCTCCACAAATATTTGACTTTCGATGAAAGTCGCTGAGCTGGCGACGTGTTGGCAGTTATGACCCCGATATCCAGGGGGCCTAAACTCTCAGAAATGCCAAGTGCACCGCCGAATCGGGATGGTTGACATAGCGTTGCGGTTGCGTAAGTCTACAGCTTCATTCCGAATGCATTCGATGGAGATCCGATGTGGTGTCCACATGCCAAGCACCCCGAATGACAAAAAACCAAACGCCGGAGACGCAGTTGGAGATGGTAGAGATGGTGATGGAGACAAAGGCTTAGCTTAAAGTGCCCGAACCCCACATGTGAGTCAGTTTATGGGCTCTGTGGGTTTAATGAACCTGCGAATTTATCGACAATAAAAGATTCGCTATAATTGGCCCATATATAATCGTTGCGATTTAAGCCGGCTGATTAGTCGGCTTTGCAGTGACGTACCACTCACTGGCGGTGGGTGTTCCCGCCATTCATCTAAATGGATCTTGTAGCCCGACGCTGTGTGTCTTTATAAGCGGCTAATTAAAACGTTGCCAATGTAAATGAAGCCTAAGAGCCCCAGCCCTCTCACCATCAACTTCACTTCACGGCGTGCTGGCAAATGCTTAAAAATTCAGTAGCCAAACACGCAAGCGCCGGCAGTCGCAGTGCAGAGACAACATACCAGAGCCGAGAGTTTGGAGTTGGGAGTTAGGAGTTAAGAGTTAAGAGTGTGTCTGTCATTCAGACATGAAGACACCGGCCAAGACTACTGGGTCCCAGTCAGAAACTGAGATCGAGTCTGTTGATGACTTTGGCGAGGTTGATAAACACGGCTGGGTTCTGTGCACAGAGAAAAACATATAAGAATCTGTTCCTTATAGCAAAACAAATGATGCACTCAACTGGTTTATTATCTAAAAGGAAAATTTAAGCTACACTTGAGATTTGATTATACCAGACTATCCATGATGTTCCCCATTTTTAATGTCAATTCTCTTTAGTAAATTAAAATACGTGTATGTAGTATCTAAAATTTTTTCGACAAGTGCACTCCCAGCTGTCTGTTTTGGTGCCCCGTGCTCGGGCCATCTACTCGTATTGCTTCCGTCAGCATTAAACATATTACTCTTAATAATGCCTAAAACTCGGTTCACACAAGGCGCCTGAAATGGGTCTGAGCCAGAATCAGTATCAGTATCGGAGTCAGCTGAATCAGAGGCACGAAGACGTTACAGATGCCCAGAAAGTGGCGTTTGCAGCTTGTTCGTGATTTGTGTTGGCTAATCGTTAACAATTACAATTAGGCCCCTGACTGACCGTTCTGCTGGCAGGTGGTGCGTGCAGTTTGCTGTGAGAACGGGTATTTTCCATATATCTATATATATGTATATATATAGATTCCGATTCCATTGGCCATTTGGCACATGCGAGAGCTTACGCACTTCAACACACACTTTAAACCGGAGGCCTAATTGCCGGGAGTTCTGCTGCCACGGCTAATTAATATTTAAAGTGCCTCAACAACCAGACAGAAGCTGGGAAGTTGTACTCTTGGTGTATTTGCGGTTATGTCATTTGTTTTATTTTATAGCCCAAAATTTTAGATTGTCTTTGTGGTTCAAGATCCGCGCTGGTGAAAGATGTCTGGGCCCTGGGAAAGTTGGAAATGCTTTTACGTAATCCCTCAGCGTGTCAGTTGCTTTTACTTGTTTAATTAACGGCTCATAAAACTGTGCCTCAAAAGGAAGTCATTTAATTAAAGCATGTTTGCCCAATATTCGCCATGGGTTAGGAGATTTTTCGATGATTTAGCAAGGATAATTCTAGCTTAATGGGTCACGGCTTTCACACATGGCAGCTGCAAGGTCGAGGGAATCCTCTTTTAATCAACCAACAACCAGCAATCAACGTCAGCAGCTCACGCAAAAGTGTTTAGAAAAATGCCACGAACACCATTTGCCACTCCAATTACATTATGATGAGGGCCAAAACGCACAGATCCCTTGGAGCGCCACACGCATCTCAGAGTTCTCAGGGAGTTGGAGTTGGAGCTGGAGCTGCCCGGTGGCCTGTCAATAAGCCAAACCGAAAAAGCACACCTTAAGCCAGTTGCAAAAAAGAGAAAACCAGACCGGACCGAGACCTAAAACCCTACCTCAACGAAGGCTTCGTGTTACCCCCAGCAGCTTTTGTTGTCGTAGGTTCATTTGTAACTAATTTGTGCACAGTATCGTAAAGACAAAGGAGCTGCCGGGCGAACTAGACCCCGATTCAAATCCCGAACTGAAGTCGGGCACAAGCTCTTAACCCTTCTCTTTCTTACAAGAGATATCAGTATTATCATAATACTTTTTTGTTTAGCCATTTAATCAGGTGTCTTTCTTCAAACAATAGGCTACGTTTATCATGTTTCAAAAGAGTTGGGAGTTAAAAGCATAATGAGGTATCTTTAAAAACAATCTTAAAAAAATGTGCAAAAATTAAGAATAGTAAGAAAAAGACGAAAATTCCCAAATTGATTTGTAAACATTATTCAATCCGTGTTATCAAAACAAACGGAGAAAAGATTCAAATGTATGCAAATATATACAGTTGTATATCGGAAATTTGTTCCAATTAGTTGAAGATTAATAATAATATTACCAACAAAAAAAATTCATATTTAGAAAATTAAAATACTAATACGTTTCTAAAATGCTACTTTAAAATATAATTTTTTTAATCACGGGTTAAGGACAAGTCCCCTGTCTTTCTATCTTTCCAGAGGCTTAAAGAAGCTGCCCGCCGAGGTGTAATCCAATCGAGAGCCCACCGACTGGTCAAGTGGTGTTGGATTTCCTGCTCACTTTTGGTCGGAGAGCCGAGAAATGCAAGACTGATGAATTTGTTAAGCAAATGGCACATGCGGTGCAGGCAAATCCCGCCAAGTGCAATTTGCAAGTGTAACAGTAAGTGGACAAACAATAAACTGGCTAACTTATGGCCGCTCAACATCCGAAGATCATCTGCCATACGGGGAACCAGTTAATTCTCCGGTCTTCATCGACTGGGACCTCACACAATAATAAATCCAGTTGCCGCTGATGACGACAGAAAGGCAGCGAAGTCGGCAGAGGCGGCGGCAGCGCCGTTGGCAGACTGATTTTTGATTTAAGAAGAAAAAGAGAAAAAAACAAATTACAAACAGTCCGCAGATCTCATTTATTTGCCGCACGCCGAGGCGTTCACAACGTTCAAAAGCTGCGCGCTAAAAAGCTAAAAAAAAAATATACAGAAGCATCGGCAAAGCAGTGCGAGAAAAACGCGAAAAGTGCATCTAAGATATACGCTGTAAAATTTAAATAATCCAACCATAATCGTGATAGAACGTGTGCCTACCATTACGCATAAATTAATTTCCACAATCTATTGAAGTAATAATCTTCGGTTGAAGGACACCTTGGCAATAAATTGTACAATCGGCAAATACAATTAAGGAAAATCGCTAATCAACCAAACCAACCGGCACCTGCAGTCAAAGCCATTTAAAGTGAGTGCGATTAGAATATAGACGTATAGACGAATGCCCATAAAAACACATTAAATCATTTGCATTTGACGGCTGGCAGACGGTTCTTAATAAGTTTATAATTGCTGCCCGTCCGCATCGAGTTTGCTGCCTAAGTCTTTCGTTTGCAGCAAGTTCGCTGTCTAAGTCTTTCGCTTCCCCCGTTTCGAGTTCGTTGCCTAAGTCTTTCGTCTTTCACCAGAGAGGAGCATGATATGATTAATCATGGCTAGCATCACGAAAATGACCTTGGCAATGCCGTTGATATAGGCGCAAAGTAAAACAGCCTTAGATAATTGAAGTCAGTGAGTGGACAAATTAAATTTAGCTTTTCCAGTTTCTATTTCCTGAAGTGTGCGAAGTGCGAGTCATTAGGGTTTTAAACAATTAAATTGTAATGAGCCCAGGCGTAATGTGTGTGGTCTCTCGAATTTCACATTTTGCTCTTTTGGTTTCTATTATCACAATGATCCCTGAGCCACCCAATTTCATATATCATATATCATGCGAAGATTCCGATCAGCCCACAAAACAAATTCCCAACTTTCTGCAATTTGTCTTGGTTGCGTATTTTGTCGGGAATTCTGGCAGACACAAGAACTAGACAAATGTCTTTATCGGAAAAACATAAACCTGAGGTGATTTGCCTAGTCCACAACCTGTTGAAGCGGTGGGCGAACCGCAAACGCCCCTAGTTAGCCCCAAAAACCGTGTTATCCACTTCGATCCCAAGTTTTTCGGTTGTTGCGCCGATCAATTTACTTTTTACTGGCTCATTAATCACTGAAGCGTTGAAATCTGCGCCGCGGATGGCGCTCGACTCGCTCATTAGCGTAATTGCTCTGCCGGCGTCGCTTTGATTAGCGTGCATTAAATGCTTTCATTTAAATCAAATCGAAACGAAAATTATCTCTGGCCTGTGAGTGCCTCGGTTTTCATGTGTACACATGTGGCGAACGTGAGAAACTTACAATGTAAAGGCGAAACATTTTGCGCTTTGATGCGCACAGACAATTTATTTGTTATTTAATTATTCGGCTTTGGCATGTGACTTGCAGAAAATCGCATTGGCTACCATTATGATTATTATTGTGATTGCGAGCACTTCGAGTTCGCCACTTCGGTCGCCACCCCATCGATCAAAACCTTGAACAATCGGACAACCCGTCGAGTGGGGCGTGGGTGGCACTCAGCACTTTCATTGCCTGTCGCCTTGACATTCTCCCACCTCTCACAAATATTTAGCCAGTTAGCCGGCCTTTCAACTTTTCTTTATAACTCAATTTGGGGATTAAAAATGTTTACTTTTCTAATTTAATCTGAACTATTTCTGGGAAAATCACTATTCTATGATAAGGCAATTATAATAATTATTATACCCGTTACTCGTAGAGTAAAAGGGTATACTAGATTCGTTGAAAAGTATGTAACAGGCAGAAGGAAGCGTTTCCGACCATATAAAGTATATATATTCTTGATCAGGATCAATAGCCGAGTCGATTTGGCCATGTCCGTCTGTCCGTCCGTCTGTCTGTCCGTCTGTCCGTCTGTCCGTCTGTCTGTCTGTCCGTCCGTATGAACGCTGTGATCTCAGGAACTACAAAAGCTAGAAAGTTGAGATTAAGCATACAGACTCCAGAGACATAGACGCAGCGCAAGTTTGTCGATTCATGTTGCCACGCCCACTCTAACGCCCACAAACCGCCCAAAACTGCCACGCCCACACTTTTGAAAAATGTTTTGAAATTTTTTCTTTTTTGTATTAGTCTTGTAATTTTCTATCGATTTACCAAAAAACTTTTTGCCACGCCCACTCTAACGCCCTCAAACCGCCCAAAGCTGCTACGCCCACACTTTTGAAAAATGTTTTGAAATTTTTTCATTTTTGTATTAGTCTTGTAAATTTCTATCGATTTGCCAAAAAACTTTCTGCCACGCCCACTATAACGCCTACAAACCGCCAAAAACTGTGTTTAAGACTCTCCTTCTCCCTTCCACTAGCTGAGTAACGGGTATCAGATAGTCGGGGAACTCGACTATAGCGTTCTCTCTTGTTTTTAAATATTTTTTGTATCACTTTTTTATCCCACCAACCTTTGTGTCTATTTCCAGAATGTCTCCGCTGCTTCCACTGGCATCTCTAATCATCTTGGCCAATTTGGTGGCAGCTCGACCCTATTCCTATGGTCCACGGGCAGAAGCGCCTCCCACGAGATTGGCCAACCGGATTGTGGTGCAGTCGCCCTCGCTGGACAACTTGTACATGGACTACGTGGTCACATCGAAGCCGCTGAATCTGCGCAAGTACAACCAGAACGGCAGTAAGACGAAAAAAACGAAAAAGGACTCGAAAATATATTACATACCCGTACCCCCACTGCCCTTCCGACACATACCCGGCATCGGCTTGGACTATCAGCCGATGAAAATCAATCCCATCCTTCAAGAGTCGGAGAACACAACAAGGAAGACCACAACGTTGCGCCCACCGACGACGACATCTGGCCCCAATCTGAACCATCGGAATCCGAGTAAAGTACTTCGAGTGCAGCACCTCAAGGATTACTACTTCAATGGGCGTCCACATCGACTGCAGGTGGCCCATGCCGATAAGAAGTCCGGACTGACGGCCCTTAACCTGAAGTCCAACTTTTACTATAACAAAAACATTATTTATTAGTATTGTTAGTTAGAAAATAATAAAAACAAAAGTAAAGCCTACAATTTCTTTGAATTCCGTGGTTTGGTAAGCGAATCTGTTAAGCGGCTTTTGAATGGAACCCAACTTAAAAAGGAAATCGCAAAACCTTTCAATTGGATCGCATTTCCTATGAGCCGAATTGACAAAACCCCCGAATTGGGTCAAATCCAAGCGAAAGAAATCTCTAAAAGCTGAGGGGCCATTAAATTTGATGATATCTGTTTGGATCATGATATAAGAGTTAAGCATCATTATTAAGTCGGCTTCCGCTTCGGTAGCATCATCGGTAGCAGCTAAAAATCATCTTCACGTGTGGTCCGACCATCTGTCCAATCCATTTAGTAAAAGTAATTACTGTCACCGTTGTCTTTGCGCATGCCAAATGCTTCGAGTTGTGCAATAAATAATAATAAATAATAAGGCGCTGAAAAATGGCCAATCGAACTGGGAAGACTTCGAAATGGGGGCAATTAGAAAATATTTATGGGAATGCAAATTTGTAAATAGCAATTGGAGTTGAAGAGCTCATTAGATGATTGGGTGCTTTCACTCGTGGAAATTCACGCAAATGCGTGAGAAAACTTAAATACAGTTGAAATTCGTTATGTGGAACATCTTGTAGGAAGCTAATTCATTTTGAAATTATATTAATGTGCCTGTTATAGTTTCCGGTGTTATTCTAGTAAAGGTTATACTATCATTTAATATATAACGTATAAAGTATTAAATATAAGAAAAAGCTTTGTGCATACGATTTTTCAAATGTCTGTTATTGGTGTAAAGGTGAGTAGCTTCACTGTAATCGAATTTCACGAAATTAGAGCTTAAACGGCTTTTTGGCCTACAACCCGTTGGCACAACAGGGCGCCTAGCAGCGGCTATTGAACAAATTCACGGTTCTCACCCGTGGCCATCCTCTTTTTAACCGTATCTCAGCAGGCAGTTTTCAGCCTCATTTCGGAATTACCTAAACTACAAACTATTATTCTCCAACAATCGATAAATATATTTTTTTGTGGCAAGATGAGCGCGGAGGAGCGTGACCGCGAGTATGTGTGCAATGTGCAACTGCATGTGGAGCCCAGCGAACGACCCAAGTTGCCGCCAGGGTGTCCCCCTCCTCTGGATTCCCGGAGTACTGAATCGGAGCCGCAGCACTCAGAAGAATGCTGCGTGGAACTGGAGAATGTGACGGTGAAGTTCCGGCTATCGGACTCCGAAATCCTGGCCCAAGTTTATCCCAACTGTATGCTCTTGGGCGAGATAAAACAGGATCTAGCACGCAAGTTTGAGGTGGCACCGGAATGGCTCGTCCTCCGGCAGGATAATCGTGTGCTCTGTAACTCCGTGCCCCTGAACTCGACTGTTCTAGATGAGTACGGCATTCATGAGTTCCAACTGGATATGTGTAAGGACGGTAAAGAGGATCACACCTCCAAGCTAGATCTGGATGTGTACTATGAGTAGGTATAGAAAATAGTATAACGAATCCATTTTATATTTAACTTTCTATCAGCAAACACCGTCTGGCCGACTTTATCACTGTCCACATCTCTGGTGATGACGCCCTGGATGGCCAGTCCAAAACCGTGGTCGTAGAGATCGAGAACGCGGCCATAATTAAGCCATTCCTCTGCGGCTACCGGGATCAAATCACGGGCAAGGAATACTTGGACGCCTTTACCCAAACTGGTCCGTACTTTGACAAGATGAAGTACAGGAAGTACAAGACCAGGGATACGCAGACATGGGAGCAAAAGGAAAAGACTCTGGTAGGTTTCAAAAACATTGATTTATATATTACAATCTAATCTAAAATCATTCCAGAACACAGCCCATGAGCAGTCGGTGCAATGCCATCTGGATGGCATTAATATACTATATGTTTCCGCCGTCAATGAGTTTACCATAATTCCTGGCAAGTACCAGACTTTTGCCCAGAAGGAGCGAGCAGAGCGTAAACTGGAGAAGATTTTGCTCATCCAGCGAAACTGGCGGCGCTGGATTTTATGGAAATATATTCACCTGCGGGCGCAGGAGTATCGGTAGGTGGACTATTTTAAACTTACATTAAAATACTAAAGTATTTTATATCAGTCGCCTGGTGCAGAATCGCGAGCAGGAGGATGAGCGGTATGAGAAGTGTGTGGAACAGCGCGTGGAGCGACACCGGGTGATCAAGCAATTCCCGCGCAACAAGGATGACTTTGATCTGCTCTATGCTGAGGTGGGTCGCTGGAAGAAGGCGGAGCTAAAGCGAATTACCGCCAATTATGAGGGGCCTGCACGCATTGCCGAGGTAAACATCCTGCTGGACAAGGAGATTCAGCTGCTAAATGGCGTGGAGCGGCAGCGTAATCTCGTTTACAAGGCCATGGAGGACTTTCGCAAGGATCAGCTGCTGAAGGAAATGGGTAAGCCGATCGAGTGGATCGGCTACAAGGACACCAAGATCCATATGGATCTTTTAAGCACACAGCGAGTGCGCTTCCTCACCGAGATCTACAAGGATCTGCGTAAGCCGCGGAGCAAGGAGGATCGCTTAGAGTTCATACGACAAGTCATGTTAGTACTCACCGAGGAGACATGCTTTCCAAATTTTCCCGAGCTCTTTGAACTCTTTGACCGCGAGAAGAATCTTTTGCTCTATGCCAAGTCCTTTGATGTGGAAATCTTGCGCAAACGGCAGACCATGCTGTTTTTCGATCTCATAAAGTTCCAAAAGGGCGAGCCCAAACAAAGTAGGATTTTGTCATATATGAAAAGTGAATTAATTATTGAGAATTGTGATTTTCAGGGGTTCCATCGCGCATGTGCATTGTATGCAAAAAGGTTAAGACCTATGCTGAGTTTGCCATTAGGACACGTCAGAGCCATGTGGACACCTGCAAGCATTGTTACTACCTAAAGGTTAGTTCTCCATCATTCCACATTTATAGTTGATTATCCAAATCATTTCCATACACAGCTTACTGCTACTGAGAACACAGTGTACCAGTCCATTCTCCGGTGCATCCATCGGGATGAGCGAAAACGCAAGTGCACCACATCCTTTGCATTCGTAATGCAACCAGATGATGTTCGCCACATCATAGACAAAATATGGCATGGACATTCAGCTCTTAGCAAGTCAGAGAATCTTAGTGAACTAAGGTAACCTCTTCACAATATAGAGATTATAAATTAAAGTTAAAATGCCTCCAATTCAGATTGCCGCGTTGGAATAAGAGCGATGACTGGGCACCGTGGAACTCAATTTGCCTGACGGAAAGGGAGACGCGAGATCACTACAAGATCGATGACATTGAGAAGGTGTACGATCCCAAGTTCGTTTTGCACATCAGCAATCTTCACATGCTAGCTCGCAGTCTATTCCACACCTTGGCGGCTGTGGCCACCGAGTTCCAGGAGACGGGCCAATGGTGGAAAGTTGGCATGAACAAACAACGTTCCAGTAAACTGGATGCCGTCTAAGAAGTGTGGTAAACACTTCATATAATATAAATCCTTCAATATTTGGGTTTAGCTTGTAATTCAGAGCCTAATTTAACATTTACAAAATTTAAACAATCCAAATATTGATCAATCATTACAAGAAAAATTAAATAAACTATAACTGCAATTATTTGCTACTTGCAATAGCCTTGAACTTTGACTCCAAATACTGAACACGTTTCAGTAATTTGTCACTGGTGCTGAACTCATTATAGGGCACGGGAATAACGTGATAACCACTCTTTTCTAGCAGGTCAAATGTCAGATTCGTAACGCCGCTGGCACAGCGATGCGTTCCGTGGCAAATGTCATGGAAATCTATGACCATCAGCGCCACCCTGAAATCAGAATTCAATTAATATTTTCAAGATTATAACTTGTAACAACTTGCCTAATTGCATTCGGATTTTCCTTGTCCAAAGGCAGAGGGTTTTTGTTAGCATCAAAATGGCACAGTGCATCTAAAACGACAGTCGATCAGCAAAATGGTACACATTAATAGGGGACACTTACCTATAAGGAAGCCCATTTTAGTGTCTACCGCGGTTTGTAAATGATTGCTGGCCGGCAGCAGACTCTTCAGTGCATCTAGCATTCCATTTACCAGCACTTGTTTTGCTTTAGGATGCGCCATGGGTACCTGATAGACGGGACTGTCAGTGGACAATAGAGGACCCTTGTAGTCTGTGGCTATTAACTGGGCATAGCTACTCAAGTTCAGTAGCCTCATTTTGGAGGTCGCTGTGACTCCAGCTTTATCCTTTTTCAATGCTTCTAGGAAGTCCGCACTGAAAGCAATTATTAATTTAAGTAATAAGTAGAATAACTAGAAATTCATATGCTTTACTCTAAAACTACCTTAAAACGGAAGCCAAGTGGCTGTGTTCTACAAGACCCAGCATTGTTAGCGACCACACAAAGCTCAACCACTCAGATTGCTTGGTGAAATCCTCACGGACAATGGATTTTACCAGCTTTTTGCTCACTTCCTCCAGTTGAGCGCTTTTGAAGTTTAACAGGGCCGAGGTAAGGAAATAGGCACTGAGATCTTGGGGACGACAGATTTCACTATTCTTTACAAGCCACTGCGTCAGTGATTCCAAGACATCTAACGAAAAAATAAATTTAATTTATCTCAAATTTCTTTAGGAATGTTTATATCCGAGCTTACCCAAATCTCGGTACCGCAAAATGCCCAGGCTGGTGATTATGGATCCCACAACGGCTGATTTCTCCACATTCTTAGGCAGCGCTGATTGCACATCGGCACACACTTTGGCTCCTAGAACGGAATCCTGGAAATTCAGTGTGGACATAGCGTACAGCACATCCGCAGCTTGTTTTAGATCCAGCGTTTCCGACGCGCTGCTGATATTAAAGGCCAGGGAGCGCAGGAGAGGAGTACTACGCCTCTTCCGCTGGGCCAGGGTGCTCATCACCTTGACCATCTGGGGCAGACTGATGCTAGCTATCAACTTAGCGGCCTCATCATCGCCAGCTACGCCAAGCACCGTGTTCAGATCATCCGTCCGGAAGCCGGAAATCCGCTTGGCATTCCCATTATCGCCAACGCCCTTGTTGTTTCCACCATTACTCTTGGGAACCGTCCTGCCCAACATCCGGCAAATACGCAGGAATCTTGTGTCGTTCTCAAACTCCGAAATCTTCACTCGATCCATGGAGCTCCACTCTGCCAGGATGGAGACAATTCTGAGGGCATGCTTCCTCGAGAACGCATTGTTGTTCTCCGTGATGGTCAGCAGTCCATTGACTGTCTTGGCATTAATGATTCGCTCATCGATTTTGCTGGAGGCTTGGTTCTTGCTCTCATCTCTGGGGCTGTCGTTTTTGAGGGATTCGAAAGCTGCAGCTACCATGTTGCCTGCGAATCAGATGGAGTGGATACCAATTAGTAAAAATAACAGGCATTGGGGGATCCACTTACCCCTGGGCTTTTTGGCCGCTGCCTCTGCAGCCGGCGTGCGTGCTTCCGTCTCCACTGCATCCGACTGTCCTCCAGTGGGGGCCAGGGGAATGCCCGCTGCCCTGACACTGCTGCTGTAGGCTGCACGGCGGTACAACTGGGTGACAAAACTGCCGGCAAAACGTTGTAGTCCCAACATTTTCAGTCAATCCGCACGCTGCAAGAAACCACAGAAGTTTACATAACCTTTTTGTTTACATTTTCAGTGGACAGAAATGGACTTTACAAAGCATGCCAATCATATAGCCTTATATTCATGACTTGGAAAGTCTTATTCCCTTTGAAATCCTTCACGTTTCATTTAGTAATATCATTTATTTTAGTAAACTTTCCTATTGAACGTTGAGAATCCACAGATGACGGCAGCGTTCAGCTGTTGCTAGTGTAGGCTAAAGCCCGTCTACATGCAAAGCTTTTGTAACACTGGTACGCGAACAGTGTTGCCAGCTCAGCATTTTGTAGCTAGACCTGGCGTTTATTAGCCGGAACTTAGGGATTATAGCATGTACTTTCGTCATCAAATTCCTTTCAGTTATTTGGAAAATGCTTTAAATTTCAAAACGTTCTCATTGTGCTTCATAAATAAAAAAAACTCATGTTTTAATCGGCTTTTTGTCGTGCAAATTTGCAAAGCTATTTTTGATCAATAACGGCTACTTTCAGCTATTTATCGGATTTAGCTGCACTTGAACAGCCAGAGTTGGCAACACTGTTTGCAACACTGGACACGACAGCTCACCAAATATTAGCTGCTGTGATTTTGTTTTACAATTTTCGTTTAAATTTTTACATTTTTGTTTGCGGAAAGCGCGGGTGCGAGACAGGTGCGCAGTTTCCATGCAAAAGTGCAATTCGTCAGCTGGAAAACAGTCAGAAAACGGCACGCCAAGCGAAAACGAGTTCGACGTCTTGTTGTAGTTGGATTTTCCAGCCACTTTTCGACGAGATTGTGTGAAAAATTCCGTAGCATTCAATAGCCTCAAAATGGTGGATAAGTTCATCAGCATGTGGAAAGTGCGCGAGTTGGCGGACAAGGTGTAAGTGATCAGAAATATCTAGGATATATCCATACGCATATAAAATGGGATGTGTGTATAACATTCCATCAACGCCGAAGTGAATGTAAAGACTCCCACGCCCCAAGTTCTTTCCTTTCCCGCCACGCCCCCATCTCCTCAAGGACTTCAAAAGCTGTATGTCATGCAGAAATCCATAATAATTCATGAATATATCTAAATTATGGATGAACTGCATCGGGGTGCTGGATTAGGTTCACGTTTTTAACTGCTTTCAAGGTTATTCGCCATTCCAAGCGAGCTTTACCAACACAGCCGCATTCCGATATGGATATCCATGTGAATATATGTGTGTGTATGTGGGGCTTTATCAAGAAACAATTTGTTTGCTTTCGACTGCCCAAATATAACAAAATGTTTCCACCTGTGTTAACAGCTCCACTTCCAGGCTTTCCAGTGAAATGGGTGTTTCTGTTTCCCCATCGAATTATTAATTATGGCTGCCCCCTTTCACCTGCGCCTTTTATGGGGTAGTTATTCCAAAAAAAGAGGCTATAGTTCGAATAAATAATGCAAAGTCAATGGAGTCTCGCTGGCCAGCACCGAACTCATTAGGTTAAGTGCACGGGTACACTTTTCGTAGGGCTTATCTGGAGCTGATAAGGAACACCTAGCTGGCCCGGTTTGCGACAATTAGCCCTCTTCCATCACGTTTCGAACGTCTATCAACGTCGCAGCCAAGTCATACGTATTACCTTTTTATCTCCATCTGGGCATTGTAAATCTGTATTGTCACACAGCGTTTACTTTAAAATACCAGTTCTGATTAACTGGCAGTTTATCTATTTGATTATCTACTCGATTGAGTTTATTGAATGCCCCAAGTCAATATCCCTTATGTTCATTATATTCTATACATTAACTAAAGATACCAGGTTTGATCTATGAGATATACAGGTAATATCTTAAGATAATATAGGAGTTAGATTAATAAATATGGGTGTGCTCCCGTCTAATAAAAAAACATAATTTTAATAAATATTCCAATCCCCTTGCAGCACCAATGTCGTGATGAATTACACGGAAACGGAGGGCAAGGTGCGGGAAGCCACCAACGATGATCCGTGGGGGCCGACGGGACCCCTCATGCAGGAATTGGCCTACTCCACCTTCTCATACGAAACATTCCCGGAGGTGATGTCCATGCTGTGGAAGCGCATGCTGCAGGACAATAAAACCAATTGGCGACGCACCTACAAGGTACAGTTTTAAGTTTAAACTAATAAATATAAAACTAACGAATAATTATTGACTTACAGAGCCTCCTTCTGCTAAACTATTTGGTGCGAAACGGCTCTGAGCGGGTGGTAACCTCCTCCCGGGAGCACATCTACGATCTGCGCTCGCTGGAGAACTATACGTTCACCGACGAGGGCGGCAAGGATCAGGGTATTAATGTTAGGCATAAGGTACGAGAGCTTATAGACTTTATTCAGGACGATGATCGATTGCGCGAGGAGCGTAAGAAGGCGAAGAAGAACAAGGACAAGTACATCGGCATGAGCAGCGACGCCATGGGGATGCGAAGCGGTGGCTACAGCGGTTATAGCGGTGGCTCTGGAGGAGGCGGCGGTGGTAGCGGTGGCTACAATGATGGCGATTACCGCTCTAGTCGTGGAGACAATTGGTGTAAGCAAGCAGTTTCTGTTTATATATTTTTTATCAAACAGTAGTTTGTGTATTAATGGTATTCATGGTTTTACTGCAGACTCCGACAAAAGCGCCGAGAAGGATCGGTATGAGGATGATGATACTCACTACGACGGAGAGCGGGAGGGATCCGATAGCGACTCACCCAGTCCAAGGCAAGTGTTCACTTTACCAATAAACCATACTTATTTCCTAATGGTCACATATCCGAGCAGACGTAACTATCGATACAATGACCGCGCGAGTCCTGCCGAAGTGGCCAGCGAGGGCAAACCTTCCAGCCTCAACATGAACATTCGTTCGAAGACCGTTAGTTCCCCTGTCTCCAAGCAGCCCACTTCAACAGCGTCTGCCAAGCCAGCGCTGTCCCAGAAGAAGATCGATCTGGGTGCGGCAGCAAACTTTGGAAAACCAGCTCCTGGCGGTGCTGCTGGCATCCACTCGCCAACTCACCGCGACACTCCCACCAGCGTGGATTTAATGGGCGGCGGCTCGCCGTCGCCGTCTACTTCCAAGGCAAACAATAATACGCAAAGCAATAACAACGATCTGTTGGACGATCTGTTCAAGACCTGCTCACCACCGCCAGGGCAGGAGAAGACGCTGAACAGTGCCGCCGTGGTTGTGGATGACGATGATGACTTTAACCCGCGGGCCAGCGATGCTAGCCAACAGGAATTCGGTGATTTCGCCGCTGCTTTCGGGCAACCCTCATCGGGATCGGCGATCAGCGAGCCACCATCAACGGGCCTGGTTCCGGCTGCGAACGATGAGTTCGCCGACTTTGCGGCGTTCCAAGGCTCCACAACGTCGACCTCTGCCCTAGATGGTAATCTGCTGAAGACTGCCACGCCGGCAAACGATTCGTTTGACCTGTTCAATTCAGCTCCCACCTCGACGGCAGCTACAACAACGGCTACAGATCTCCTGGCGGGCCTGGGCGATCTGTCCATTCACCAAAGCATGCCCATGGGTGAGTTGCAGTTCGATTCTCGTAGCTTAACATAGTCGTAAATTTGAAATATGTTTAAGATTAGAGTAATTGCCTTGCCCTTAGTCACTTCATGATATTTAGGAATCGCTGCATGAAGGTGCGCCTTCCGAGCTTGACTAGAGCCGTTATCTCTACCTCGAGCTCCACAGCCCCACACAAAGATACACAACCTCATCCTCCCACATATAAACGGCAACATTTTCCAATCGGATGCACTCGTTCTCTTCTCGTTCTCTCTCGTAGCTGTTGAAGAGCAGTTGTCATCCGGTAATGATTCGATGTCGTCGCCTTCCCCAAAGCCGCCACCTGAGGCAGTGCGTCTGGCTTTTACCAAGGCGCAGAAGCAGCTGCGCGACTTAATGCAGGTTCAGAGCGCTTCCGCGGTTGCCCAAGTGGCAGCCATTCTGAGGGAGCTGCATAACTCAAACGCACTGCCCGGATTTGCAACCCCTGAACAGTTGGTTGGTCTCGATCGTCAGACGTGCGACTGGAGTTGTCTTGCCCATGGAGAGTATGCCGCATTGCTGAATCAATTGGCAGAGCTATTCAGCCAGGACTGGCCAGAGCCTTCGCAGGATGTCGAAGTCATTAACTTCTTTAAGCTCGATCACAGCTTTGATTATGTATCGGTTGCCTTTGAGTCGCTTCAGACAAGATTGGATAAGTTTCCCAGTACCATTAGTTCCTTGCTGGAAAACATGGTCAAAGATGAGAGCCTAATTTCTATCGCCTTGCTGCACATCTCCCGCCAGAGAGCTTCCTTGATGCAACGGTTTGCTCGGACCATCAAAGTTATGCCGGAAAGAAAAGTGGAGGAGCTGGATGCCCAGGTTAAGGCGTTCTTCCAATTGCTCATCGGTCTGCCAGCCCAGGTGGCCAATCGAATGGGCAGAAGACTACCGGAGACATTTGCTCCAGTTTCTTATCAGCAGCTCCTGCTGCGCCAGTGGCTGAAATCTTTGCACTTTGTCCTGCAGTGCGATGATAATGGAGAATACTTTGATTTGGAACCATACTCCTGGCTTTTGTCACAGGTTATAAACCTAATTTATGATGGACCAACTTTGGAGAGAATTCTGCGAGTACTTAAGGACTATGCGGTGGCTCCCAGAGGAAGAAAAGTAGTGCATACTATATTACGAGAATTGGATCCCGCTGCTTGCCTAAAAACGGCACAATCGGCGCTTTCTGCGGAATTGAACCTATACGTTCTTATAGGTGCTGCTACCTTGGAGACTCCTCACTGGAAGCATTGTCTGATTCAGAAGTTGCCACTCCAACGCACACCCGTGGATAATAAGCAGCTTAAAACATTGGCCAGTTATCTTAACGCCGTAGCTCCTGCTCAATTGCAGGTTCTTTTTAATCAGTTGCTTGGAATCTGGTCAAAGCGCATTTCCTTGCAGAAACTCGGTAGCCAAGAGCACTTGGCCATATCCAAATTGCTTGTGTTGTCGGGTAAATGCCTTTGTCGGAATCTTGAATTGGATTTGAACATCAAGCGTCAGCTCCACGATGGACTCAGTAACCATCTGCAGTCCCCAGATGCACTGCAGCGACATGTGGGCATGAAGACCGTGGAGCTTATATTCAATTTCATTGCCTTGCCTGACACGAAGGAGGATGATCGTCTACGATTTGATTACGATACATTTAAGGAAACCTTTCAATGGCACATCTTTGAAGAGTTTGATGAATTGGCTCAGTTTGAAAGCCCGAGCAAGTCTAAGCTAGATGAGAAGCCTTGTGAGGATCAGCTGAAACAATTAGAACTACATCTCAGCGACTTTATGAGTACATCAGAACAGAAGAAGCCGCAGAAGCAGAATATCGAAATAAAAGCCAAACCCGCGCCCAAAACTCAGAATATAAGCATGCAGTTGGACTCGGATGACGACGAGCCACTGGATGAAGACGACGATGATTTTAAGCCCTATGACATGTCCAACGATACAACCACCACCATTGAGCAGCGCCCCAAATTTGTTATCGACTTGCTGCACCTTCTCCGAGCAAAAGTGGAGAATTACCAGGTGTTCGAAGGAGCCATGGGCACGGCGGAGCAACTTATACGAGGCCAGCTGGCCAAGCATGATACTCAGTTGGCCTTAGATCTGCTACAGCTTTTCCTAGTCATGGAAATGCAGTTCTACTATGAGCACTTCGAACGTATGCAGTTTAAGTGTTGCGTGGCCATTTGTGTGACGCATCCTGGTCCCTGTGCCGAGTACTTGTGCCGACAGTTCCACACGGATAACTCCACCTACGCGTCCAGTGTCCGTATTCTTATCCTTCAGGTACTGGCAGCAACGGCAAAAGAACTTTCTGGCGATGAAAACAAGCAGGATGAGATGGAAATCCTGGATGTTGTGCCACCGGCAGCCAAGCAACCACGAAAGTTTGAGTTTCAGCAGGAGGAGGAAAGTCCGGCCGCTCGACTGGCCGCTGCGCAAAGAATTATCCGCGACCGGCTGCGGGCCAAGACGAAGAGATATTTCAGCAAGCCGAAAACCGCAGATCGAATTGAGAAACCCAACCCATTTTACCCGGTTGCCGGTACCTTTTTCTTCAGTTTGGTGAGGGGGCAACGCACCCGACAAATGCTCTTCGTAAAGTACGAAAATATTTCTCACGACATCGACACCCAGTTGCTTGTTAACCTGCTACACACCCTGTCCGTGCTGGTCATGTGCTCCCAGAACTGTCCACTGCTGCCGGCGATGACCCGCGAGATCTTTGACCTGTGCGCTTTTGTGCGTTTCAATGCCGAGGCTCGCGTCCGTGCGGCCACACTGCAGCTAATAGGAATCGCCCTGGTCACCACACCAGCTCATGTGCTGGCCCAGCACTTTGCGGAATCGTTGAACGAACTGCAGCGCTGGCTGGATGACTTCATAAGATCGCCGTTGGTGGGTGGAGAGACTTCGGAGGAGTGCCGGGAACTGGCCCAAAGCATTCTGGACACCTGCTACAAACTCTTTGACACAGCCGCCATGGAACAGGCTGCCTAACTGGGGCATCAACAACTTTTGAAAACCTTTAGAGTCTTAAGAGATTTAAAATATCGAAACTGTATTTAAAATACACTAAGCTTATACCTTGTTAAGGAAAAACGAACAATTGTTTTGCGAAATATTCAGAGTTATTATCCTAAATATTTCCGAAATACATTCATAACACATCTGATTTTTTACAAGATTAAGTCATATTTTATATTACTTCATCATAAAAACAGTAAACGCAGTGTCCTTAAATATTTTTGTAGTATTATAAAACACTAATAATAGACTCGAAAGAGAGATATATTTGCCAGAAATAAGATAATAGTTCAAGGAATTGTTGCTTATGTATCTCTCACCCTTCAAGCCATTGTATTGCAGGTATACATATACGGATTTACCTCATTTAAACTATGTACTTTCTTTTGTTTATTTGTTTTTCTCCTACTGCATATTTGTATTGCAAACCACACACACATTGGATCCAATATTATTTCTCAAATATATACATATGTATTTAATAATGGTGAATTGAAAAGCATTTCTCAATATTCCGGGCATTGTGCGGCCTCCGCAGCCGCGGACTCATTAGGTAAACCAATCCAAAACGGCAATAGCCACATACAAGATACGAACCTATTCTTTCCTTCTGTAATTGCACTTGATTTGCTCCGCAAACGCTTCCGAGTAGTGACCACCTCATTAGCCAATCACCAAGTAGCCGCATTCGCAATTCTATCGAAGCCACACATTCAAAACAGCTTTTTGTGAAACCGAAATGAAAACGAAAAGTGAAACCCCGAATAACATTATTATTGCTTTTGTTTATTCCAGACAATATTATGCCTCCCATTGCCGCCGTCACGGGCAATAATCTGCTCCAGCCCATGTCGGTGACCAATAATAACAATAACACCAACGGGGGCGCAGTCAATGCCGCTGCCAGTGTCCAGCCCACCAACGTGGGCGCCACCTGGTCGGGCGACCTGAAGGGCGGCAAGATGAACATCGACCTGGACAACCTGCTGATGAGCAAGTCGGGCAAGCCCAGTGCCCCGGCCCCCTCGATGAACGCCCTGAAGACAAACAGCCCGGCAAAGGCCCCGCTGAATGTGCAGACAGCTGGCGGATTCCCTGGACTGTCGCCAATGACCAGTCCGAATATATTTGGGGCTCCGGCACCACAGCAAAGCATTCCACAAAACCAATCAGCATTTGCCAACTTTGGAGCGTTCCAGCAGCAGCAGCAGAATCACAGCAATAATAACAATAACAATAACAGCTCGTCGGCATTTGACTTGTTTCAATGATATTTTTTAGCCTAATTAAACCCAGCTTTGAACCTACTACCTACCCAAATTGTCCACTCTCACATTCACATTTCCACGATCGCTAAACTTGTCAGTTCTATATATTATTTACGTTTTCCTTTCCCCCTGCTGTACAAAGTTTGCGACACGTGCAATTTGTTGCTAAATTTATTGTTAAACAATTTACCCCCGATGCAATTTTCCGGATCAAACCCATTAACTCCACATCCGTCCTGATCGTCCACTCGGAATTTGAAAGTCGTCATCAAATGCAATACAGAGTAGTTGAATAATGGTTGTACTGAACGGATTTGTTAGCACAACGCGCGGACGGACGGCTGAGCGATCCATCATTGAAATTGTTAAACAAAATACTACACGTAATGAAATCAAACAATTTTAGCAATAGTTAACGTTACGATGTGTCTGTATATAAATTGAATGTAAAGCAAATATGAAATATAAAATAATTGAAACCAATAATTATGAACGTGTTTCTTAATTTAATACGCAAACTCATAAAATTGCGGTGGGAATGCCCTCCAAAGTATATGTTTATTAAATTTGAATTGGGATCCATCAGGGTCAAAGGAAATACAAAAGAAGCATGTAAGTAAAAGATAATTGTGTGGACTAAAACTAAGTTGAATGTAATAGAGACATTTACGCCTCCACGGCTTCCTTGTTTTTGTTCTTCTTTTTCTTCTTCTTCTTTGGCTCTCCATCATCGTTTCCATTGCCATTCTCTGCCTCGGCGGCTGCTCCATTTCCATTGCTGGCGCCATTCGTCTCGCCCTCATCCTCAGCCGCCCGCTTCTTCTTCTTGTTCTTCTTTTTCTCGGACTGTGGAGTGACTGCCGCCTCTAGGCCAGCTGCCTCAATGGCCTCCTTCATCACCTCAATGTTCTTGCGCGGCACATCGCCGGACTCGTAGAACTTGAGACGATCTTCGACCTGTTGCTTAAGTGTTTCGCCGAACACGCTCGTCGGCTGCTCTAGGAAACAATCGATACGCGACGCGATGGAGCACTTGTTGGCCAGGAAGCGAGAGATGCGACCCTTGTTCTTCAGGCCAGCTCGACCGATGAAAGAGGAGTGATAGATAAGACCATACTTGGGCGTATTGGAGCGGGTCTTTAGAGCACGGAAAAGCGCCTTTTCGGCACCCAGGATTTGTACTGTAGATGCTGGGTACTTGGCCAGATTGGTCAAGCTGCCGGCATGCGAAATCAGGCGGGCACCGACCTGGTCGCCAATCAAAGACTGCAGATTGGGCGCCACCAAGTTCATCTTGTTGTGCAAGTAGGTAGACAGTTTCTTTCGGTACTCGGAGAGCTTGACAACGCGCTCGGCGAACAGTTCAATGTTCATCAGATCCACAATGGAGATGTCCATGCCCATGGACATCTTGGCGGCATCAATGATAGCCTGAGCCTTGGCGGAGTCCATGACGATCTTCTCAAGCTCCTCCAGCTGATCTTGCGTGAGGTTCTTGCGATCTTTGATGAACTTAGCCGCCTTGGCGAACATGTAATTGTCGGGAACGATTTTGACCAGTTCTGGGAAGTGGTACGAGTACCACTCGCGTATCCGCATGGAGAAGGTATTCACGTCCTTATCCAGCTGATCCAGCAGAGCAATCGACTGGATGATCATGTTGTCGGAACGATGGACATTGAACTTGACCTTGGCACGCGAGTAGCTGTGGCCCAGACCCAGCTGAGCAACGCCAGCGGACTTGTCGGTGAATCCTGGAATGGATGAAACAGGATTTAGTTAGTAAAAGTGGATTGAACTGGTGGCAGAGCAGATATCTTACCCTTCACCAGCTTGGCGAAGTGGAATCGCACGCCACGCAGGATCTCAGGAACCACTCCAAAGTGACTGCACTGCACGCCAATGGCCTCGGTGATGGCAGCTCCCAGCTTGGCATCCGCAATACCCAGGGTACACTTCTTCTTCTTCAGCTTGGCGAAGAAGTCATCCAAGAAGGAAAGCAGATCCTGAGGTACAATACCCTCAGAAATGGCATTAATGTTCTCCAGAGCGGCAATGGCCGTCTTGAAAGGCGCAAATCCAGCCAGCTTAACAATGGAGTTGAACTTGGCGAGGTCCGTCACTGAGGACTCCACCTGGGGCAGGAACATAGACACCTCCTCGAACTCCTTGACGGAGAAGAGCGAGAAGCCCGCCGCATGCTCATACAGCACGTACAGGTTCGACTGGAGGCGGGGAAATGGAAAATTATCAGTCTGATGCGGTGGCAAACACATGTGGTTTTGGGTGCTCCGCATGTGTAGGTTAGTTTTCGTATGGAAAATATTTTCATTTCACCGGCAACCCAAAGAGCATTTAAATGTATGACATTAACAATTAAATATTTACCATATCTATGCCGATTATATGCTGATTTAATTAAAAATTATACACTTTTATACACCCACGATGCTGCTACAGTTGTTTTTCCACGTGCTTACTTCAAGTGTGACCATGGCAAGCCAGATGGGAAATGCCGACGACATACCAGAAAAAATACCACAGTACCGTACTGTATTATTTCAACAGGCTGGCCACGTTGATAACCTGATAACCTGTCGCGTTGTCCCTCTCGCACCTTCATCAACTGTCTCTGTGTGTGAAAGCAATTTTATTTTTATTTATAACAAATTTGTTGCGTTTATAAACACAACAGAATAAAATAGTTGGCTCGGCACTCTTCCTGGAACTGCTCACATCAGCTGTTGGGCTGCGGCATTAGTTTACAGACCGACCAATTGGACTCAAACACAGATACCATCATTGCCATTTCCCAGTTCACCAGAGAAAGAAACCTGCTGCGAATTCCAGCCACTTTTCTTCAATTATTATTCGGCGCTAATTGTGTGAAAATCGGCTGTATAAAGCTGCTGACGCGACACAGGAGAGCCGGAAAAGCGGTGTGGCACTCGCCGGAAAATTCTACGCATAGGAAAATTCCATCGGAGGCCCAGTGAAAAGCGGAGCACAGCAATTGCATGCCATGGACTTCTTGTTGTAAGTTCTCGGGGGGCAAAACGGAGTGCAACTGCAATCCTTTCGAGCACAAAGAAAGCTCGGATCACCCCGCCCCCACATCTGACTTTCCGGCTTTGTTTGCCTTTTTTGGGGTGATATCCCCAACTCCTGTACAGTGAAACTTTCCTAATTCTGTCTGCGGTGTCTCGCATACTTGATCAAAGATTTAAAAACAATAACGAAAAATGGTAATTTGTATTGTTTTTAAGCGAAAGATTATTTAATTTACAGTTCCTTGCACTTACAAAATATCACCATTAATATGTTAAGTTATGAAATTGTTCCATAGACAATTTTTATTTACTGTTCAATCTATAGAATCTTTACTGTGTTAATGAGTGGGGTTGTTTGGGGCCGCGACTTATTGCCTTTCTCTACCCACAGCGGTTCCCGTTCCAGCAAGACCTTCAAGCCCAAAAAGAACATCCCGGAGGGCACACACCAATATGATCTCATGAAGCATGCGGCAGCCACGCTGGGATCGGGAAACCTGCGCAACGCAGTGGCCCTTCCAGATGGCGAGGATCTCAACGAGTGGGTGGCCGTCAATAGTGAGTATTGTATAATGCAATTTGTGAAAGAAACCCAATCCTTATTCTTATGCCTTCGCAGCCGTGGACTTCTTTAATCAGATCAACATGCTGTACGGCACCATCACGGAGTTCTGCACCGAGGAGACCTGTGGCATCATGTCGGCTGGCCCGAAATACGAGTACCACTGGGCTGACGGTTTGACCGTAAAGAAGCCCATCAAGTGCAGCGCCCCCAAGTATATTGACTATCTGATGACTTGGGTGCAGGACCAGCTGGACGACGAGACCCTGTTTCCCTCCAAGATCGGCGTGCCGTTTCCAAAGAACTTTCACTCCTCCGCCAAGACCATACTGAAGCGTCTGTTCCGCGTGTATGCGCACATCTACCACCAGCACTTCACAGAGGTGGTGACGCTTGGCGAAGAGGCCCATCTCAATACGTCCTTCAAGCACTTCATCTTCTTCGTGCAGGAGTTCAATCTGATCGAGCGCCGCGAACTGGCCCCGCTGCAGGAGCTCATCGATAAGCTGACGGCTAAGGATGAGCGGCAGATATAGGAATCACTGCATGGAGCCGCGAATTACCGGGATTCCGGCGGCGGTGGCGGTGGTCTGGGCTTGCAGTTGGACTTGTGATGAAAGCGCTCTGGCAGACTCGTGTATTACGCTTTAGTTAGTTACCGCCAATACTTTTATGTTTCGTTCATTGCTTCATGGGGTGCCTCCCACTAAAAAAAAAGAAAACAAAAAACAGCCAATTGGCAATGTGAACCGAACTATAGCGGGCTAATTGCTGATCCAGAGCAACTACTATATTTTTATATGTGAAACGTAACTTTAAGGAGTATAAATCATATTTATATGTATATGTAAAGGAGAAAACAAAAGCAGCAACAGCAACAGCACGCCTTCGGTAACTAACACCTCCCGCTTTCGAGAAACAACCAATATTACGTTCACAAACTATGCGTGTTTCCTTGTTTATCGTTTTTCTTTCTGTATGTATTCTATGTATTTATTACTATTAAAACTATCGCTAATTGCTCGCGGTTCAGCGGATCAAGCGATTTTGTAATGCAAACCCCAGCAATGTGAGGCGACGGTCGACAGCACCCAATAACTGATAATAATTGTAGACTTGATAAACATTTTTGATACGTTTTATACTAATAAAGAGAATATTATGAATACTCGATTCGTTTTTTTTTGGTTTATCGTGCATTGACACTTTATTTGGCAACAAAAAAAAAAAACGAATAATGATTAATACAATGAAAATAGTAACCTTTTTTAAAAAGGTACAACGTAATGCCTTATAAAATACAAATATGGGTAAGTGGGGAATTATGGGGTACTTGTTGTAGTACCCTTCCATAAAATATGACAACTGATATGCGCCTTTGTGCATTTGCGCATTCTGAATGTTTTCGCCTAATCTATAACATTCGGCTAATCGCCTTCTTATCACTGTCGCCACACTAACCCCAATCACTTGAGCTTGCTTTTGTATTTGTCTTGCTCGACATAGAAATCGGCATTCTCCTCTACCAACTGTTTCCACTTCACCGACAGCTCCTTATAGCTCAGTCCATGGCCACCGAGTTCCTTTGGCAATTGATCACAAGACACGGATGTTCCCTCACGACGCACAAAAAGTCGCGATCTTATCTTCGGCGTCATGAATATTCTGAAATAGTAACAATATATGGTAAGGTTTTAATTTTGTAATAACTGACAACACACCTAAAGGTATTCAAAAAGAAGTTCACATGGCGCGGGGCGTTGGTGAACTCCAATAGCTTGGGCTGACATGGATAGGCGGTCCAGCTCTCCACGGATCTCTTGATGAGCTTCGGGTTCATTTGGAGCGCATGCCCAAGTTGAACGCCCTGCATATCCAAAATCGCCACCATTCCGCGGGCACAAGTCTCCGGATCGAGCTTTAGCAGCAGGTCCAATATCATTTTGCTGGTCTGAGAAATAAAGGTCGTCGATATAAGTACATTGAAGGAAAAATGTATATGAAACTAAGTGTATTTCATAATATTACTTTAATTTATTTTAATAAAATAAGCCTATGTTGCCTTTTATTTCATTAATTGCGTATAAGAGATTTGATAATATCTAAGAACTTTATGTTATATACGGCTTCTTTTTTTTTCAGTGCACATGTACGTGTTTGAAAGCATATATCTTGCCAAGTTTGTATTTTCCTGACTCACCTTAAAAACATTATTCTGGCTGTGGAGCTTGGGATCGTGGGCTGCTGTGCGTATGACCACCACCATCCTTTGTTCGGCATCCGGACCGATTGGTAGGAATACGCCCAGCTTCAGTAGCTCCTGGATTTCGGGCAATTGGGGATCGCGATTATCGAACCATTCGGTGCGCTCCGCCCGCATTTGGTAGAACGTTTTCAGTTTCTTCTTGGTTCGCTCCACATCGAACTTGGAGGTGCGGAGGAAGAAGTGCAGGTTCTCGAATGTGTTGCACCCGTTGATCTGGGGATTGGCGACGAGCCAGTCGCTGAGATCCTGGACCTGCGCCAAAACCCTTTCGGGGTCACCATCGGTGGTGGCCACTTGTCTTTTGGAACTGCTGCTGCGCGACCACATGGCGGTCTCTTGGCGGCAACGACTGTCAGCGAACTAAAACCATTGTTTATAAACAAATTGCGACATGCTCTCGCTAACTGAAATAAGCTTTTCAAGCTTTTACGCGTACTCAACGTTTTTTGTTAATCGTTAGTCTTCGCACAGGCAAATCGCATTCTGATATAATATAAGTGCTGATCCGTTGCAAGCTTAATTGTTGCGTTTTGACTCAATTGGATTAATTTAATTCGAATTGATTGGCGAAAAAAGCTGATTGTGTCACTTTGTATTTTAAATTTGTCGATTTTGATAGACGCTGATGCAGGCATATTAGGGATGGGAGAATTTGAATACGTTTACAGTCTCTGCTAACTCGCTGTTAAAATTAACATTGTAACGGTTTTGTGGTGTAGAAAGAAATATTTGTTGTACTTTAAGATAAACTTTATTCACATAAAAAATAAATAATTGTTACATTTCAAACACTTTGCTTTACCATAATTACCTCCTCATAACCTCCGCATTACTCATCCTGCTCTTTTTTTTTTATATTTTTCTTAGATCGAGGCTTAGGATTTAAAATAGATTGTATATTTACAAAGATGTTGTACGCAAAACTTAAGTCAACGTGTGGGGCGGTAGATACTTGTTTCTGGGTAAAAAGGACTCAGGAGCAGGAGGTGTTTGGAGTTTCGTGCTGGTTGTGGTGCGGGATGGTGGTGCTGGTTGGTGGTGGTTTTTTTGGTGGTGCAAGTGCTCAAAATGACCCGTTGAAGTGCAGGTTTTGTGATGCGAACTGCGGTATCCCATGGTTGAGAGCTAAAACTTTACTGATTACTTTCAATTCATCAAGATTTCTTAAGCTGCTAAATTGACTAAGATGATTGCCACTGGGGCCACTCGGTCTGCTCTTAAAGTGTGCATTACCTGGACTAATGTCGCCGCTGGCTTTTGGCTGCTGTTGCTGCAACTGTTGCTGCTGCTGTTGCTGCTGCAGATATTGCTGCGCGTTTTGCTGCAACTGGTTGCTCAACTGGGGCGTCAAGTGCTGCCTGTAGAAGTTCTGGTTCTCCAGGCTGGGATTGGCATTGAGGCCAGGCTGCTGGCTAACAATCGTGGTGGCAAAGGAGTTGCTAGGCTGGATCTCCACATTTGAGTTTAACCCGAAGTTACCCACTCCAGTCTCCTGGCGGAATTGCCGAGCTCTTTGCTGCTGCTGCTGCTGCTGTTGCTGCTGCTGCTGGTGGAACACCGCATTGCTGACGTAGTTGGGCACCAGCAACTGTTGCTGCTGCTGCACCTGCTGTTGAAATGGCTTGTAATTGTTATGGGGCAAGGCCTGAAGTTGCGACGCCTCGGCCGGTGCAAAGTTGAACTGATTAGAGGGCTGGACCTGGGGGTTTTCGTTCGCCTTCTGCAGAGATTGCTGCAAATTTTGGAAAATCTGCTGGACTGCATTCGCTGGCGGCTTCTGATAGTTATTCGCGTTTATGTTGCCATTGTGCAGGGCGAATTTATGACCCGAAACGGCATCGCGCAGTGGCAATTGCTGCTCAATTGGATATGTGGGATAAATAACAGTCTTGGTATGTGTGCTGGGTATAAATTCGACCGAAGGTCTTATGGAGTAACCACCGCCCAAAGTGGGCGGTTGCAGACCCGTCTGAATGGCCTCCAGCGGACCATGTTGCTGCTGTACTTGCGACAGTTGCTGCTGCTGCTGTTGCTGTTGCTGCTGTACTTGCGGCAGTTGCTGCTGTTGCTGTTGGTGCTGTGGTTGCAAAGTGCTGGGTTGGGCAATCGGTGAGCCCTGGAAACGGCTCTGGGTCTGCTCCTCCAGCAGCTTCAGTTGGCGCAGGATTAGAGCCTGTTGCTGTTGTGCCTGGACCTTCAGCTGGTAGATCTGCTGCTCCAGAGCTCGTTGTCGCTCGATCAGGTAGTTGTTTACACTGGGTGGCTCAGGCAGACTGTTCAGAGGCTCCTGCTAAATCAATCATTTAATATTAAAATATTGAAGAATTATTATTATAAAACATGAAATCAAAAGGTATTCGCTAGTCGTTAAGATGTTGTGATATACTTTTAAGCTGCATACCTTTACATAATTGCTTGTGGAGCTGGCCAGGAAGGCGGGAGTGGTGGAGAAACCACCGCCGGCACTGGTGCTCGTGCTGATCTGGGTGGTGGAGCTGCTGCCGCCGGTGGGTGGGAACTGTGTGGGCAGCGGAGTAGCCGGTGGCTCTGTTTCCAAAACATTCAGCTTAGTGATGGTTGGTCCGATGTGGGGCAGCTGCTGCTGCTGCTGAGGTGCTGCAAAGTTGCTGGTGCGCTGATGGAGCTGGTTGCCCGCCAGCAATGGGCGGAACTTTTGAGCCGTGCCACGCTCGTCCAGATCCACCGTGAAAGCGGTCACGAGGGGCGCTTCCTGGATGCGAATGTCCTGCTTGTCCACCAGCTCTATGTTCTCCCCATCCTCATTGTGGGTGGGCCTAGGAGTGGTTGTGGTTGTCGTCGTCGTCGTTGTGGTGGTGCGACGTCTGGTGGTGCGGGGTCTGGGCGTAGTGGTTGTGGTCGTACTCGTGGACGTGGTTGTCGTGGGCGTGGTGGTCTTTCGCACATTGCTGATCTCGAATTTGATCTCGTGACTGCCGCTGTCGTGGGAGATCTCATTGCTGCTCACGGATCCGGAAATGGAGCTATCCACGCTCCGGGTGAGCTGGCGATTCTCTGGACCTTCGGCCTCCGCGGATTTTGGTTCAAGGGACAGGGAAGCGGCGGGTTGATTCAGTTTCCGGATAGTGGTCTTCTTCCACAGCTTGGAGCGATCGATGAAGGAGGAGAGCAGCTGCTCCTGGGCATTCTTCTCGTCAAAGGTGGCCGTGTAAAATTGGACAGTGGGCACCACTGGCTCCGGATCGTTTCCCCTGGTGCTCTCCTCCAGAATCTCATCCTTGTCGCGGTGCGATGGCAAAGTGGAGGTCTCTGCTCGAAGGAGTAGGGAATGGGAACCACTGCTGCTGGTAGTTTCCTCACCACTCTCCGTGGCAGCCGCCTCCTCCTGTTCCAGCTTATCAATGGCCCGAAGTAAGGCCTGCCTCACAGAGTAGTCCAGCTTTTGAATGGCCTCCCTGGGAATGATCTCGTTGCTCTCCGTGCTGGCACTCTCCACCTCCTTTTGATCGCCACTGGATTCCGCATTGGTCACATGGAGCTTTAGAGCAGCCAGCAGAAGAACCGCCAGCAAAGCCCAAGGCAGGCTGTTCAAATGTCTCTGTTTGCGAGATAAAAAAAAAGGTATGAAGATGCAGGCAACAAAGAGGAAACATTAATGGGTACGCTTAAATTTTAATAACTTAATAAGTTCGACAGCCTTCTCCTAATGGGCGTCTTATTTTCAGGCCTCATTTGCTTTAATGGCAATTGGTGCACGGCTAGTTGGAGACACCTTGGGCTAATTGCCTGTGACACCTTAACCATTTCCAATTGCTTGGCATTAGTCAAAATGGCTTTTGCCGGAATGCTTTGCAGTCTTTAAGATGTTGTAACTTGTTGGGACATTGTAAATTATGATATGTTCATTTATCTTAAGCTAATGGTTATGTATTGTTAAGACCAATTCCCTATTTTCTACGTGATTTAAACTAGTAAGCCTACTTTATATGCACTTGTGAAAAATGTATAAATGCATCAAATTGCAGAGTAGCAAACTAAGGAATTGTGCCAGTTACGTGTTGAATTAAAGTGTGACAAATGTCTATAAAACTATTTTGAATTTTAGCTGTGACTGAATTTTTATATAATTTCATTGCATACGAAGATTTTCCTGAACTAAAATTATACTTTTTATTGGTATCTCTTCGTAACTTCGAGTGCATTTTATTTGCCACATTAGAAGCCAAGCCCAAGTGCGGGAAACTTTTGCAAGCTGGTGGAAAGTGGAAAATGCATGCTCCATCTGCAGTTTGTGACCCCTTCGTATTTGTAATCCAAAGTCCGCTAATCTCGGCGTGGTAATCTTTCCGGCATTTGCGCCGCTGGAAAATCATAACGCATTATACCTCGTTTTTGCTGCCCACTAATGGTATTCGGATTTCTTGCTTTTTTGGGGGAATCTAAGGCTCCGTTTGGGCCTTTACCTGTTTCCTATTTCTTAGCCATTGCCTTGCACAATTTGCCATTTTCAACAGCTTGACGATTGATTTCTGGTGGGTTTTCATGCGACTGAAGTTCGCAGACCGTTTGCAAATTGGCCAGCAAGTTGCAACTCTTGTTTGGCTGTGGCCAAGTGCTTAGGCTAATTGTTGCATCAACGAGCGGAGGAAAAGCAAACCATCTGACCACCTGTCGCCGTAGCTAAGTGAGTTTTCCACTTTGATTTGGTTTTGTTTTTTCTGTTTCGGCTTCGGTTTCGGATTTGGATTTGGAATTTTGGTCTGCGTTTTTGGGGGCTCACTTTGGGTGCCCAGGATTTTTGTGTGGCAGTCACGTTGTTGCCACTTGGCACTTGGCATTACCCCGCGTTGTTGGCCAAATTTGAACAATCGTGGTAAAGTCGTTGCCTGAGTGGAAAATATTTAATCGGCATCAGCAGCAGCAGAGGTAGATGAAATGAAAAGCCCATTGGATTCGCAGCAAGGATTCCAGTCACATGCAATGCCAATGTTGCATAAATCGTTACTTTGTACAGAAAACCACTAACTTGGTTTTATTTAGATTTTCGAAGACAGTACTGATAAGCATTGAAAGTTTAGATATAATCATTTTATTTAGTGGCTGCGGTCAGTGCCCAAATGATAAAGCTAATTTTTCAGTTAGTCCCCTGCAAGTAATCAATCTTTTCCATTGAGTAAATCTTTCAACTCTGATCAACACTTTTGACTGAAGTTCGCCCCTCAAACTTTCTACTTGTCCGCCTTCAAATCACCGAAGGCGTCTCCTTTGAAGTCTATTGCTATAATATCGAACATGAGTCGACTCTTTTCACACTATAAAAGCTGCTGAAAATAATCATAATTTTTCACAATTTTACTGCCGCCCTCCTTCAGCCCAAAACCAAGGCCAGAGTTCAAGTTCTGCCAAAGGGCAAAGCATTATGGACCACGCCAACGACCAGGAGGCAACCACTTTTGATGGGAAATAATTTTGGCTGGCAGACATTTCTCTGCTTTAACTGGCTTGCTATTGACTTTCCGTTTGAGCATTTCGCTTTTTGGCCAACAAAATCGATGGCCATGTCTGCTTGGCCGCTCATTTGCGTCAATTTCACTATGGAAATCATCGTGGGCACTCAGTCAGTCAGCCAAATAGTCGAACTGTCCGTCAGTCGCGTCAAGTTGGCGCTAAGCTAATCAAGTTTACCGGCTTTGATTTCGCGGATCGGCTGGGAAAAGGTTTATACAAAAAAATATTTGAGGGGAGGTAGGAGGATCCACTGGTACAGCAAAAAGAAACAGCAATCATCATAAATTGTAATGGTCAGTTGGGAATCTCTGTAGCCACATACGAGTATATTTAAAGGCGCGGGGCTCAATTGCATGTGGGCACTTCCATTTATTTCATTTCGAGCCATTTCCCTGCCATGTTGGCCACTTCAAAACACGAAAATTTCAGGCTGCATGTGCGGAAGTGCTTAATTGTAAATATCTGCGGTATTTGACGCGATTTCTTGAATATTTCCATTAACAAAATGCAAATATATTTCCTAGGATTATCCCTTTTTATTTAGGTGATTCATTTACCTTGTTTTATGTGAAACATCAGCAAAACCATTTAATATTCTTAAAAAGATTATGCAAAAGGAAAGCTAGAGCGCTAGTCACTTAATGAGTAAGTTATTAATATTTGAAGCATAGTTAAGCTTAAAATTTTAATTGTTTTATGGCCAAAGGTTAACAAGCCCTGCAGCACGTTGAAAATTTCTCTGTTTAAAATTCGCGCCAGTTCCCAACTAAAAATCCCAATCAAAAGACGCCGCACATTTCCGTTTTAATTGGACGGATTTATATGTGCATAGTATGTATATTTTCACGTGGTAAATTCATGAAATTAACAAGCGGGTAAAGCGCCATAATAAAACTCCTTTAATTATTTGTAATTATTTTCGCTGGCCGCTGGGTTCCGCAAAAGGCCCGAAAAGCCACAGAAATTGGCCACAAACATGCGGCAAAGTGTAAAAAGTGATTTAACAACAATCGGACAACGCCAATAAATTAGCAATACCTCAATGGATAATGGCCCAGAGCCGTCTATATAATTTATTTATCTCTTGTGTGTGGGTTGAAAGTGTTTTTTCTACACTGTTTTACTCTCCACTTGAGGTAAGCAAATATTGCCTCGGGCCAAAAGAAGCAGCCAATTGCATAATTCGAAACTGACCAAAAACCGAAACTTCACTTTCGACGTGCGGATCGGACTGGGTAACCCAGTTCCACCGGACAACAATGAAAATGTGGTACGTCATATACGTATGCCAGTAATTCGAGCTGTCAGTTTGGATGGGGGAGTTTATGCTGCTGGATTTCCCCGTTTTTTCAGTTTTTATTGTGATTAATTTCACGCCTGCTGAGCCCCGCTGCACCTCAGATATTTCGCATTCGCATTCGCATTCTGCAGATGCATTTTGCATTTTTGCATTTAGCATTGCTCAAACCGGTGGCTTGGTTGCATCCACATCCACAAGCCACGCATTATTAAGCAGCTGGCTAGATGATAAACCCCGAATTTCGAGACCCGCACCCGAAAGTTGTTTATCTGGCTCTGGATGTAACAGTTCGCCATATAACGCAATCCCAACTCCCCGCTCTTAGCTACCAACCCAATCCCATCGAGATGCCATCCCCTCATCGCCAATTGGCGAGTTGGTGCAAATTGGTGATCATGCTTTATGTGGGCCAGCATACATATTAATGTTGTAAAAATTATGTTGCAATCCCGCTGGCCCAGCAAAACCATAAAATGCAACTATATCATATTAAAAGACCAGTTCACGCCCAAATAAACGATTTATGGATCTAAAGCAAAAACCTATTTGGGTATATTTATCTTGGCGTAGAGCTGGTATAAATCGCCTATTATTAAGTTATACAAATTGGACTGTATTCATAGGCAAATTTAACTCGATAATTAAAACAATAGGAACTATCATGAGCAAAGGTGTAACAGAAATCTTCTGCGGTCGAAATTGATCAATGTCCAAATAGAGCTGTCAATAAAAATAGTATCGTGCTGCTTTATATCCCCTTTATGAATTTTTAAGGCTTGAATAAATACAATAGAATCCAACCTATACAAATGCTTTGACAGCTTGGTATAACTTTACATATCAAAAAATTACAAGTAATTATTATTTGATTTCTCAAAATGTCTAAAAAAATGTAAAAAATTCACACAAGTTTTTCTCCACAAAACCATAACTCTGTGAGGGCATGCACAAATCGATGCTCTATGGCTACCAGTTTGTAGTCTTTATCAATGGCGATACCCCCAGTGATCGGTTGCTCAATAAATTTGTTACAGTATTTTACGGGCTTTTAACTGCCTTTGTGGCTACCAAGCTTCGTTGTCCACGGAGCCATAAAAAACATCCGTAATTGCGTGTGTGGGCCTCTGGCAGCATCTTCTCCGCCGATCTCGTCTCGATCCCAATGGAAGCCACATCCAGTTCGGTGCCAGACAGCAAGTCCCGGGCATTTGCATTTGCATAATTTCACACTCACATTTCGAGGCTGACGCGCCCTGATCTCGGATTTTGCGGCATTGTTTCGACGTGATATCAATATAATCTATGATCTGTGGGCCTAGGCTGGCTGCTTTGACATGGAAGCGAGCTTTTGAGTTTTGATTGGCATTGATTGGATCGCTGGCGATTGACCAATGCGGCGATATAGCGCGATTTGCGAGGGGATCTACTCCGAATTCAAATTCATAGCTGTTTACATTTCGATTAGGGCCCATTTCGCTGACTATTTATTTGCATATTTATGTGCATTTAATTGGGCTTTGGTTGCGTGTAAGCTGTTTGTAGATAGTTGCCATATCGGCTCTTCACTATGGCAGATCGCAGATAGGCAAGGGTTATCTGTTGGCTGATTGGCCAGAGGTCAAGTTTATTGATGGACCACCGATAAGCAGCTGAACAGCTGAAGTTCAAGATTGGACTGGACATCGAATTGAATTTGCCAGACGAATGATAATATTATTATGCCGTCTGTTACAACAGGTTATAGTTTTTATATGTTTATGTCTTGTGCCACGCCAAACTCTCGCTGGCATTAGTGGCTGAGTGAAAATCCGTGGACTCCGCTTATTGACCAACGCTTTTTGCCATCTTCCCGGCTTTTATTTAGCCACACAGCATTTCATAATAAAAATAAGACAAAATTACCAATGTGCGCATATTACGATAAATTTCCGCGGCATATACTTGTACATACAGTTGCAGACATGGCGTTAAGGTTTTTCCATCCTATAATAATTTCTGTTTGTTTGTTTGTTGGTGTTCGGTTCGCGTAATGTCTGCCCATTGTTTGGGCTTTGGATTTTAAGGAGGGGCTGGAGGGAAATCTCTGTGTTTTCTTTTTCCACTTTTTTTTTTCCTCGCTTTTTGTTTTGCTCTTTACATCTAATGGCGCGTTGAGACAAAAATGCAATGTCAATGGCATCATTGGGCCGTGTACTCGCCAATTTCGGTTTCACTTTTATCGATGCCCGGGCATCTCCGAAGATCCGAATGTTGAGGAAGAGCACAGGCGAGCCAAGCCAAGCCAAGCCAGTGTCGAGTCGAGGTGAAGATGAAGATGCTGCCGGTGCAGAGATCATCGGTGGCCAGTGGAAGTGGTAAATGTTTTTATGCCCACCTTTGTTTGGCCTGTCTATATAGTTACATATTATTATGTAAATCGCTTACATTGTGTGTGCTCAGCGTCGTGTGCCAGTTCCCTCTGAAAACTATCTACAATTGCCGTTCGAAATGCTGCTGTTGACCTTTCGGCAGCAGATGCGTCGATGGGTTTACAAAACAAAAGACTTAGGCAACGAACCCGTCACTAAACTCCCCCTAAAAGCGTTGCATGACCGCCAACTCATCCGCTGCACTTGCTCAGCGGCATCATACTCGTAGTTATACTTTACAAGTGGCGCTGATTTATTCGAGTAGTATCTCCATGCCCGTTCCCTATTCCTTTTCGTTGCCCATCTATCATATGGTAAATTGTAAATTGCTATTTTGACAATTGCACAATTTCGTGCAGACCATGGCTACAGATACAGATCTCCTCGCACGATATATGTTTGCTGCTCAGTGTGCGGGCGGTTTTTTCTTGTTATTTATTTCTTGCTGAATCCATGAATCGGATATCTTGTGAATGAAGCGCCGATCGTGAGTGAGTGTGTGGTACTTTTACTTTTGTTACCCTACAATGGCGCCGGGTCAACAGTTCCGATAAACAAATCAAATAATACTCCCGCTCCATGATCAATGACTGTTAAAATTGGTGCCCCGGAGCACTTGAAAGCGTTAATTGAATTAACCGGGAGAAACTCACGTGTGATAAAATCGATAAAAATCTAGTTTTTGTGTAATATTTTAAGGTGCGGATATAGTAAAGGGTTATTGGGTAAACTCCTTTTATTATTACGCCAATTGAGTTTTTCATTAATAAAACTGATGTGGATATTGGTATTGTAAAAGTGTAAAATATTTTCTATAAATGCTTAACAAGACTTTAGGAAATTATTTGTATTGTTTAATTCATCAGATAATTATAAAGGTAGTTTATAAAGATCAGCTCGGGAATTTGGTTGTTTCGCCATTTACATTTATTATTGAAATACAATTGGCTTCAACATTTTTATAGCTTTCTTTTTTTTGGTATTGATGAAAGCGACAATTGAAGAAATTATAAAAAACTATTATAAAATAACACGCATTTTGTTTTTGAAGGGGTATTATCGGTGTATTGTCTTCACGGTTTTCATTGACTTCATTGATGTGCTTTTACTATAAGTTCCACAACTCGTAGTCGACTGGGCAGACTTCAGCTATTACTACCTTAGCTTTAAAGTTAATATTAATATTTTCTTAAAAATATTAAATTTTTTAAGCACATAGGGGAGTAGCCCCCAGTGTCCCTTGACACTGACTGCCTCTGGATGATTTATGACCCGTTGGCTAATTTTGGGCTGGAGAAATCAGCGGCCGGCAAGGAAGCCTCTGTTTTTTTTTTGCTTTTTTGCCAACGCAAACAGAAATGTGAAAAAAAGGAAAACGCAGCATAATCAATTTTAAGCATTGTCAAACTGCAATTATGCAATGGTGAAAAGTGAAATTTTATTGCATGTCAACAACGGCAGACATCTACACACATCTGGCGTTTTGGGACGTCTTCACAGATGACTTGGTAGATGGGCAGGGAGGGGGTTTTTATGCTTTTTGGGTCTGGGAATGGGGGTCGATCCGGTTGCTCGGATCCAGTCGAAGGCTGCTGCCAACTCTCAACTTTGGCTGCCGAACAGGTCGCACTGGCACTGGCCATTTGAATTTGGCCATAAACTGTCGATTGCATAAGCTAGAAATCGGATATGCCTGGGGTGTGGGCCTTAACCTGGCCAACATGCGGGCCAAAAGGCCCATAAATCCTTGATGGGTTGGCCACTCTAGTTGGGCAAAAAGGCCGACCAGCACCTGTGGCTAAAGTCTATCCGCTCTCGTTTTGACCTCAGAGTCGCAACTTTAAATGCCAGTTTTAACGGTCCTAATCAGGCATGGTCACCAAATGGACTTTGAGTGATTAGGGATCATAAAACAACTGGAACTCGATCGGTAGCTGGCAAACGCAATGCGTCTCACATGTCGCTAATTAAATTGTTTTATTGACTCCGAAACGGAATCATTAAACGGCATTAAAAACCCATTACACAAATGACTTGGCAAATGACTTTCAATAACTTGGTTTTGCCAAAAACGTTGAAATCCCATGCATATATTCATGATTGGGCTATCTGATCGATTGGCGGCGATCGCAGCTGTCAGTCCAAAACCGTAACTCCCACACTCTAAACTCTAAAGTGCCAAAACTGGGCGTGGTCAGATGTCTTACTAATTGGGAGTAATTTAATTATCGGTGAAATTTCTATCGACGTACGTTTGTTAAACTTTCTGACTGGCAGTATCAACAGTTGGGGGATTTCTTGAGGAGTAAACTAAAACAATGCTAAGTGATCTTGTGAGGAATAAGTTAATTATCACTTGCCATGCAAATTTACTGGTTATAAACTTAACAAAGAAGGAAGTTATAGCTCCTGCTATAAGAAATATTAAATAGGTTAGTTGGTAAAAAGCTACACAAACTCAAAAAGAGTTCTGAGTAAAGATGTAGCCTCCTTTTCTGAAAACTTACCACCAGCATTGTGGCTATGTATCTTGGGGAATTGTATCCAATTTAATAGCGCAGTAATCCGATGGTTTGATGACCACTCCACCACACTCTCTATTTCGCTTTTGGACGATGCACGCAATCAAATCGTAATATTCGAATCGAGACAGAAACATAAACTAATCAAATGCGAATTAGCTGTTAAAGTTTCCTTTATTGTATGTGGATTATATACATTTGATTTGTATAATGCCAATATGCCGCTGGCTGTCGGCTGTCGGCCGTTTCTCGTTGCACTTTATTTTCGATTAATTGCCAAATTTCGAATCGTTATTTTCGAATTAGCGGACAACAGAGTTCACACCGGCCGATAATTTTCGCGGCTCAGAGTTAGTTAGATTTTGTGATTTTTTTTTTTGGTGATTTTTCTGCTTAAGCTGGGGCGGCTAACCGCTGGCAGAGGAGAACTGAACCAAAACCAAAAGCAAACCAAACCAAACCGTCTGAACGCTCGATGCAGACTGAGCCACGAACGTTGCGAGGTTTCCTGGCCGAAGACAAAAGCATAAGACCATGGGCCGACGAAGATGCTGCAGATGTGGTTGTTGTCAGTTGGCGATGAATGAAAGCTCATTATGGCCATCTCGGCTTGTTTTTTTAGTTTTTGACTTTTTTTGCTTTTTAGTTTTAAGCTTGAACTTGGCTGCTGGCCAACTGCAAATTTACTTTACTACACCTTTAATGGCCACCCATCCGTCCATGACGCAACGGAATTCTAGTGGAGCTGCACTCCCTTGGGCGCTAATTAAGTTTCATACATTTACATTTATTGGGATTTTGGGCTCGAGGTGGCTCACTTTCTCAGCATTACTCAACCAACTCGCTGGTTTTGCTTTTCGTCCGAAATCCTTGCCCACAGCTAAATGAGCACCTACAGCCAGTTTGGGCCAACTCACACACGTGCCGCAGATCAAAGTTGGCTTTCAGCTTCCTAGTAGCCAATTTTTCGTGGGCCATTTTACGGCGCGAATTTCTCTCGCATTAGCGCCAATTCAGCATGTAAATTAACTCATTTCTGAAGACGCATGTTTCAATATTCGATTTCCGGCTGTCTCTCCACTTCCGCTCAACTTTGCCACTTGCAATTATTTCTTTGATGAGGCTCTGATGAGCAGCCAACTGCCAAACAGGCTAAACCTGGAAGCGCTTTTGACCATCAATGGCAGACATGAAATGAAAATGCAGCTTAAGGAAATTAAGTGTTGCAAGTTATAGTTAATTGGAAATATATTCAGCGAAAAGGGTTTTCCGTAATAACATTCTTTATTGCTTATGGTAATACGGAGTAGTTTTGTTGATCGTAAAATGCACTTTTTAATAAGCGCCCAAGTAAGGCACCATTGCATTTAATAACATCTTTTGGGTATTACCATAACAATGCTAGTAGCTGGCACAACACCTTTTTGGTAACCTGTCTGGGAAATCACCATTTGGCGGGGGTGTGGAACTGAAAAACCCATCCTCTGTCAATGGAAAATCGGCAGGCAGTGTAAAGCACTTTCCGCCACCCGACTAGTTTCCACATGCCACCGGGAGGAGAGTCTGGGATGCACATCTCTTAGCTGCAGATTACTGGGCAAATGCTTGGTAAAGACCAACAGAAAGCCACAAAAGCGAGCCAAAAACCAAACATCGAACACGTTGAGCCTCACATAGCATCGCATCGAGTGGCAAACCAGCTTTCTTCGTCGTGACTTTTGATATTTGAAATGATGGCGAGACGCCTCGACGCCGCCGCCGCCTGGTGAGCTTTTGAACCCGTTTGCACCCTTTTTCCAACTGTTCCATGCGTTTTTCCCCCGCCACCCCTCCTCCCACCCTAACTGGCAGTTTTCAATTTGACTTTTCCGAGTCGAAGTCGTTTGCTGCTCTGTATGCTGAACAAATTTTGATTGCGGCCAGGACACAGACCCTGCTGCACATGCGCAGATCATCTGGCTGAACGTGATGGTCCGCAGGCTATTTGGCTGGCAGTATCACCATCATACACTCAGAGCATCTAATTCTGTATTGGGATGAAATTTACCAGCAAATATCTTGAATATCAGATGGCTTCATATAGCATATTTGCTTGTATATTGTACAAATGTTCTTAGAATTATTCATAGAATTTTTCTATTTTATTTGTGCAAGAAGGATATCAGACTCGTTCCTGTAACATTTAAAGGAATCCTTTTTTCGCAGTGAAAGCCAAATGGAAAATACATGTAGCATGGTTGCTCAGCTGAGCTAAGTGAACTGAATTCCTAATGAAGTTTTGCGGTTACGGATTGGCATCCGATCGGAGGTGATCCCAGCTGCCATAACTCAAGTCAACCGCAATTTTGACCCCCTCACAGAGGTCCATTTGGCAACCCACCGGTGACCTTAGCCACTTGATTCAGCCCGCCACGCCTTGGTCCAACTACTGTTTACAAATCTCGGAGAGGCCGCATAATAAAGTCATCCATCTGGGCAACCAATCATCATCATAGCCGGGGGCCAAGCTTTATTATGACACTTGATTGAACCACCCGACCGATATTGATATTGCCATTTTGATTCCCAGGAATTTATGATTGGCGGTGGCAAATGAAATCATAAATAGCAAAAAGAGCAACGAGTTCACTAAATGGCACAAACAAGACGCACAGTCGAGAAATTTGTTTAAAAATAAATTTTGTATAAATTGCATAGATTTGACATAAGACAAAGGCCTTTGTGCCCCACGAAATAAACGTGTCAATGAGGGCCGCGGTAATAATTTAAAATGCAAATAGTCGAAAGAGGCAATCGCAGACCGTCGTTTAAGGTGTGAAATATGAATGCGGCAGAAGCAGCTCTAATCTTCGGACTGGCTCCATGAAACCCGAGTAAAGATTTGCCAACGCACTCCGGATAATCATATGCATCCAAATGTGTTCCCCCCATATACGACCATATCCATCCACTCTCGTTTTATCGGGCGTCTTCGGTTACAATTTACATTCGGGGCCTTGTCAGTTCCGGATTAGACAAAATTGCTTTTTAAGTAAGCTAAATCAATCATTTGACAGCAGCTTAATTGTCCAGCGATCGGTGGTCACGCCTTCCCAAAAAAAGAGGCTATGGGCTATGGTCTTCTGGTTTTTGGACAGCTGCTGCTCCGGCTACCGGCTGAACTCCTGACCCCCACTTTGTATTGTGGCCCATTGTGAATAGTTCAATGCCATGGCAGCCAGTTTTCCTTTGACTAATTTTCACCATGATTGAGTGGAGTTTGGGGAACCTAAATGTCAGGGAAACTTGGAAATCGAAGGATTTTGATTGATGCGTGAAGTAAGTGAAATCTTGTTGAAAGAGAAATCTCATTAGGTCTATGTGAAGATACAAGAACAAATTGAATTACTCGGCTGATAAAATATGAAACTGTTGATTAATTATTTCAAAAGCTAATTAAAAGCAAAGTACAAAAAAATTGGCAATTTTTTAATTATGTTGAACAAAGGTCAACATTTCTATTATTAAACATTGGCTGATGGGTTTTCACCTTTCAATCAACCCAATCAAAACATGTTTTCCCTGCAGCCCGATGAAGATGTGGCCAATTAATGGCACCTCGATTTACGATCAATTTTTTAGGGCTTAATGATTATAACTAGTTAGCCATCGAATATTAATACAATCCATCAAACGATATAATATGAGATGATTTCCGAGATCATTTGGTTTCTTTATTTGCGCATTCCCATCTTGTTTATGCCTTGAGCCAATCAAATTTATACATTTATTCGATCCACTATATTTTTCAGGCCAAAAGATACATTTGATACGTTTTGGTTAACAAAATGCCAGGCAATATCAATCAATTATGTCGCATCCAGTCGCATCTGCAACTCTAGAGCCCGACCCAACCCCGAGTTGTATGTTTTTATGTAACAAAGTGGCTTAGATTTCGAGACAGCTAGTGAGATCATAAATCTTGTGAATATTTTCGTTCGTCGATTGCGTCAACTTTGCGCACTTTGCATTACATATTCGAGATCCACAGACCAAAAATGATTTGTTTTCCTTCATTTTTTTTTTGGCTAAGCTCTTTTGGGTGATTAACATTTGGTTGACCCAACAAATTGTAGGTGGATCTGGGGTCGCGCACCCTAAAGATGGAGGGTGGGCATCGGTGAACGCCCACTTGTGGTGCGTGTGAAAACGGATTGGCCAAATTAACAAACACTAAAGGGTTTTGCCATGGTCCAATACTTTGTCTCCGGATTTTCATCTCTTACTTTTCTTGTTTTTTGGCCCAACTGATCTTTTGTTATGCTGATTGTCCGTAATTTGTCATACGCTGCGGGCCGACTAATGAAGGTTGAGAGTGCTTATGGAGCAGCCGGAGACATGACAGTTCGTTTTCAACACATCTTTATGTGATTCGCTTTCGAGTGACTCCCACAAATATTGATACAGAATGAGTTACGGCGGTAATCAGTCAGTCTCGCGCTCTAAGAGGAATACTCAATCATTAAGGGGCTGTAAATATTATAGTATTTTTACTGAGTTAATATTTACACAGAGAAAAAGTATAAAACAGATTCATAATTTCATTGCATACAGTTTAATGGTTCGAAGACTTTTAGTGCCTATACAGTTAACACAATTTTATAGCTTAACCTAAGCAAAAACAATAAAAAATCGCTACTCAGTTGGTTCCGCCAGCGGCTTGCTTTCCTCTCCACTTTCCGATTTGTGCGCTTGCGCCCAGTCAATAACATATTCCCGCAGACTGGACAACGCGAGGACGGCAGGAGTCTCGAGCTTCTGATCCTTGGCCAGCCAGTCGCAGTATTCGGAACGCGAGCAAGCGCCAGCGCTGCCAAAGCTCCGCACATAACGCACACTCGCGAGCTGGTCCGGCCATTGGCGCGAGATGCACTCCAGCAGGGTATCCAATTGGGCAGCGGACACAGCACTGTGCTGGCCACATGCTGAGCCAGTTTTCCACAGAACGTTGAGCAGGCGGCCCAAGCCAGGAACTGATATCCGGGGAGAGAGCAGCGGCAATAGCTGCAACACCAGGCGATATACTCGCAACTGGATGTGGTCATAATCCGGCAGTTCCGAACGGGATGCGGCCAGGGAATACCACAGATTGTTGAGGATGCTGATGACACCCTCGATGATATCGAACTGATGGAACTCGGTGTCGCGAATGACGCCTACCAGCCAGGACAGGATGCCTACGTGCTCCAGCATAATTTTCACGGCACCCGGAATTTTAACGCATGTAGAGAGCACCGATAGGAGCAGCAGATTCGTTTCCAGATTGGCCAAACTGGAGCCGTAGAATCCAAGGAGGACCTTGAACGTATTGGTGGATACCAGCAGGAAAAGGTCGGCGCTGCACTTAATACCGCATCTGAGCAGCTCCACGATAAACTCACGGTACTGCTGGTGCTCTGGTTCCTGCGAGTAGAAGAACACATTAAAGTCGGGTATCGTCTGGAAGTTGAAGCTCTGTTTCAGCCGTAGGTACATCATCAATCGCTTATACAGCAAATGCGTTGGCTCTGTGCTCAAATTAAAGCTGTGAGCGATAAACAGGGCAGGAATCAAAGGAACCCTAGGCGTTCCGCCATGCGTTTTCCTCTGTGCCAGCCAGGAGTTTCTCAGATCGTTCAATCCTGCCTGAATGTTCTCATAGGCCTGCGTCCACAGCGGACGCTCGTAGAATTTGGAGAGTTCGAAGTGAGCTCGATAGCGTTGCTGGCAACTGGCAGCCGCTAATCTCATGTCCTTATCCAGAGATGATAGTCCGCAGAAGGTAATCGCCAGTAATCCATTCTGGACAGGCCAGCGAGCCCAGACTACAGACTCCGGTGCGAAGCAGTGCATCATCAGCGGCAACAGGAAAGCGGGATCGTAGCAGGTCTCGTATATACTTTCGCGCTTCGGGCAAATTCGTCGTAGATCCTGTGGGAAATCTTGCTGGCCCTGCTCCACCATTTGCTCCAGCTGATTGTCGCCAAAGCTTAGGGATTTCTTAGCCGGATTTTGAAACTCCACGGAGGGTAGTTGTTGGCTAGCATGCAGGCTCCTCCAAATCGGGAAGTTTTCAATCGTGTACTCGCTAGTCTCTCGAACAATCAGGGCCAGCACCTGAGCCACATTTGTATCCTGCTGTTGCAGCCGTACTCGCTCATCTTCGTCCGCAGCCCTCAAGGCGTAATGGGCCACAGCACTTTCGCCCCAAATGAAGGGTCTGAACTTATCCAAACCCACGTCGAAGCGTTCGTAGTGCTCCAGCAAAGCTAATCCATATCGATCCGCAGGAGAAAGTTTTGCATGATAGGAGCCAAGGATTACGGGTACGTGAGCCGATTGCAGGGCACTTGGTGCCTTTCTGGCCAACACCTCCATTAGCTGTAGAATGCGTGTTTTGGTTTCACTCGGCTTGCCCAAAAGATGGTCAAAACAGCAAGAGTGCGTGCAGATCATTTCATATAGAAGTGTTGGTGTGGCATCCTCCTCCTGCTGCACATCCTCCTTATAATCATCGTACATTCCATCACACAGGAAGGCCATCAGCTTAAGCACAAGCCCATTGGTTTCATCCTGAAGCGGCAGTTCTTCCTCGCCGAGGTGAAGGGCCAATTTTAAGCAACTCTTGCAAAAGTTAAGCCACTGCGGATTCTTCTGCAAGCGACTCCAATCCAGGGGTAGATCATGGGACCAGTTTGTTTTCCACCACTCGTAACAGTTCCAGGAGATTTGCTCTAGCTTGGGCAGATCCAAAGCCTGTTTCTTCATATCCAGTGCTAACAGTTGAACATTGAGGTTTATATAATTCACAAAGACAGTGGCTTTTTGCTTCTCATCCTTGGCGGCAGCAAAGCCCTGCCAGTAAATCTCGCGCAAAACTCGCACCTGGAAGAGTTCCACGGAATCGAGCTTAAGTTGTTTCTGACAGTAATCGAAGCACTCCGACTTTGGCATGCAAAGCGCAATAAGAAGAGCACTAGCCTCCGAATGCTCCCGGTAGATGAGGGCAGCCTTCTGTGGCTTCTCGATGCTCTTCATGAAGCCGTTCTTGTAGGTCTGATAGCAACGTTGAAGCACTGGTTGAGGTATCTGATAGTTCTTAGTCAAAGCAATATCCAGGAGGGGATACACCAGATCCTTCTGCTCCAAATTGCTTGGTAGTAACTCTGTAAATTTCTCAGCTAATCGGGTCTGGCGCTCGAGCAGCAGGCAGGCCAAACGGATGGCGGATTTGCTGAGTTTTCGAGAGGATGTAAAGAAACAGGCAAAGAACTCACTGTCGCACTCATCCAGGTGGTGATGGTAATTTATCAAAAACTCCAAGAGCGCGAACTCCAATGGTTCCAGTTGCTGCTCATTTAGCTCGCCGAAGTCCTTGTAGAAGGTAAGAAGTACCTTAAATGACTTCCCGCAATCAATGGGCTCCTTTAACGTGTTCAGTCGACCCAGCAAACGCAGCAGTAGATCAAAATAATGATTTGGTTTACCATTCGGGATGAAGTCCTGTGCTTGTACTTTGGTTGTTAGCAGGTCCAGCATTTGGGAGCATTCAACAGAGTTGAATTCAAATGAATCCACCAATTTCACACACTCGTCGAGCTGTGGTTGATTTCCCAGTTGGTCCACCGGTGTATCCAAAGCAATATCCAGAGTCTTGATCAAGTGCAGGCGATAGTTGGCCGTATAGGTCTCGAATCGAGGCAAGCTACGGCAATGTTCCATCAATCTTCTAAGGAAGATTACATAGTTTAAGCGAGATTCGCTTGTTTCACTAAGCAATTCAGTGGGGTGCAATTGCCACAATCGATGGGTAAATATATAGTGCAGCATACTTTGAGTGAAATTTTCGTCCTGCTGCTCATTATCATCTGACTGCTGAACTTCTTCTGGCCCATCCACCTGACTGGCAATTTGAAGGAATTTGATGAGAAAATCTGCTGTTAGCTCTGCTTGAAGTTTGCTCAATTTCTGGCTGGTAAAGTAATGGCTAAAAACGAAAAGCAGATCCTGGACATAGATCATATTGCGACGTGGATTTCCGAGGCTGGAGTGCAACAACATTTTCTGGCCCTCTTCTAATTGTAACTCGAAGTTGTTTTCCGGCTTATCCATTTTGAATACCTGCTCGAAGGGCATGGTCTCACTTTCTGTGCTAACCTTTCGCATTTGCTTTAGCAAGGGCCACTTATCATATATTATGTGGGGAAGTTTCTTTGGTTTCACCGAATTTCCTTCTCCAGGCAGCCAGCTCTTCATATAGCTAGTGTGCTTGTCTAAGTTCTCCTCGTAAATTTGCAGCACTACTTCCGGCTTGGTGTGATAGTGGAAAAGCAGAACAAATACAAGCTCCACATATTCGTCGTAAGGTTCCTCCAATTCTACACCCTTTAGCAACAGGGGCATCATCTTGCTAAGGGTGAGAGTTTCCACATAAGCCTGCACCGTTTGACCCTGCTCGATTTGAGCAAACAATTTGCTAAGGTTCTTTGTGATAATGGCAGTATCTGCAACGCTTTGTTCCGGAAGCTCAATCTGTCTCCAATCCAAGCAGAGTATAGTCAGCAGGATCTCAACAACGTTGGTCACCGTAGCGGGACCAAATCCAATAAGGGCCTCTATCCAGATGTTGATCTCGTGCCTACAGGAGTCAAACATTCCCGTGTTTTGGAACAGGCGGCTCAATATGTTTCCAGACTCTGATTTGATCGATTTTTCCTCCAGCATGTAGGCTTTAATGAAGGATTTAAATACGTTGCCAAAAAGGGGTTGGGTTGGGTTTAAGGAGTGCGGAAACAGCAGCAGGATGGTTTTAATCGACTTCAATTCTAATTGAATCTTCAGGAGTTCCTCCGGTTCATTCACTTTATCAAAATCAGTTTCGTATAGGGGTCGTAAAACATCCAAATAATCGAGAATTTGACTCGTCTTATTCACAAATGCTCGATTCTCTTTGCAGAGAAGCAACACCAGGTCCAAAGTAACTGATAAACTCTCAAGTACATTCACGCCTTCCGTCTTTTTCTGTTTGATGAACATGAAAAGCGAATATAGGATGGACTCGATAGTGGGAAAGTGGACCAGCAGATGGTTAAGTAAATCGAACCTAAATTTACGCAGCGAATTGCCAGCTTTTTTTGATTGCTCTCGGACGGCAATGGCATGCATGTAATTGCTGTACTGTTTCATCATGGAAAGAAGTAGGTACAGCACAGCCAATCTCAAATTAAAGTCTGTATCGCTCAGGTACTTCTTACCCGTAATGTGAAGTAAAGCTTCGATAGGCAAACACAGCTGCTTGATCCAAAAAGAAAAATCCGTTAAAGTCATCTTATTAAATGCTGTTGATAGAGCACTGGGCGGGACTGCATCAATGATTTGAGCCAGAAAATTGAAAACCTTTGGCAAATCCTCCGATTTGGTTTTGAGCGGACTGAGCAGGGTGGAACAATTCCTCACTGTATTGCGTCCCAAGTCTGGACAAGCAGTTAGTGTTTTTATGACCAAATCCACTTTGCGCGGATTTTTGTACGGCTTGTATAGAGAGCCAAGTAATCTGCCCTGCAGTTTGTTTTGCTTTTGGCGGTAGTGCGTCATCGCATCAAAGCAGATGCCGTGCTTGCGGGAAGTAAGTAGGACCAGCAGTAGTTCGTGAACGGCAGCCGATACTGCTTCCGCCTCCTGTGGGTTTGGACGCGTCTTACCAACACGTTGTGATCTACTGAACAGCGCTTCGAGTCCCATGGGTCCCTTCCAATCGTAGAGGCAACGCAGACTTTTACAGCACTCTAAATCAAAAACCAGAACCTTCTTGGTCTTCTGTATGTCGGGGTTCTCAAGCACATATTGCCTTAGTGCGTTAAGCACCACGCAGACGGTTATATGGTCATCGTAAACCAATCCCTTGGCCAACACGCCGATAAGTTGTCCTCGATCCAGGATGTTCCGGATAAGTAGTGTATTGCCTTCGACCAGGAAGGCCAAAATAAAGTGGATAAACGCTTTGCGCACTGTATCCTCGCATTGGTATTCGCTCTTTGCATGTGACAGCAATTTCTCCGTCACAGTCACGTTGGAAAGCACATCATAGGAATTCAGAACCTGCCGACCCAGTTGAGGCTCCACGCATACAATGGCCGTGAGCAGTTTTAGGGCATTACGCCGATGTAGCTGAGTTGATTGCATCTGATTCTCGAGAACAGCTCCATGAACCTTGAGAAAATATCTACACCCGTGGACAGCCGACTCCATGTGGCTCTTCTGGTTGGTAAGTATTTCCATCAAAACTCGTTGCAGAGCCTCTGTGAGGTAGTCCACGTGAAAATAATTGCTCTTATCGATCCTTTCGAATGCTTCTGCTAGTTCCAAGGGCTTCCCGCGCTTTTCTATGTACTTGGCCGCAAGCTTAGGGCGGGTGGTGGAGCACATATGCAGAAAGTGACGCAGTTCTGGAAGGAGGATTCATGAGTTAAATATCTTCAATTAAACAAATTAACCCACCTGTTATGAAGTTATTGCCGCGAAGCTTGGTGCGGAAGTGCATCATCTTGAAATCGTTGGGAAAGTATATGCCGGGTTCGGGTTCAATCCCGGAATCTGGACTTATTTCATCCTCCTCCTGTTGTTCTTTATATTTTTTTGAATTAGAGGCATCCACCTCCACTTCCACCTGTTGCTCTACATTTTCGTCGGATGTTTTTGTCTTTTTTGACTTCTTTTTTGACGGTGTAGAGTCAGCAGGATCGGTTCCATTAGTTTCCGGCGAGTTTTCATCGAATGATTCCTCAGTTTTATTCTTCTTTTTCTTTTTCTTCGGTGTGTCGGACTCCTTGGACAGTTTTTTGGGCACCTCCACTTCACCGTCATCCTCTTGCTCTTCGGTTGCCTCCTCGTGCTTCCTCTTTCTTCGATTGGTTTGAATTGCCATTTTGCTTGAATAATATATATTATATTTGCCTATTTACTGTATAAATCGTTTAAAATTAAATTTAAATACAAAAACAGCCGAACACACGTGCTGGCAATGAATGGTATGACCCTTTTTGAAATACCGGATAATACCGCCGTTGTTTCAGTGTTGTATAGGGCGACAATTGGCGCGTACTTAAATCATATACTGTTGAACAAAAAAGAAAACATAGAACAGAAACATATTCAAAGAGATTAAAGATATTATTTAATTAAACAATAAGTTTACACTCGCCAACAATAAACAACGTATTTTACTACAATAATAACTACAAGGGGTGCGCAATTGAAAAATCTACATCTGGTCGCGATAATGACTCATAATCCAATCTGTCATTTGACAATTTACACATTTTTTCCTTGACATGAACGTTTTCTCTATTGTTTCAACTGGGTCTAGTCATCCTCCAGGGCCGCATTGGTGGCTCCTCCAGAGCCATATCCAGATCCTGCAGGAGCCGTGGTGGTCACCGATCCAGCGACCGGGAATTCCGGCAGAGTGGAGCGCTGTTTAGCCGGAGCCGGCGGAACCACGGGCAAATCGACTGATTTACTTTTGCCTGTAAGCACACAATTATTATTAGTCGCTATTATGGGCTTATGCAGATATCTGCAAATCGATTACCAAAACAACAACCCATTATAGTATACTCTTGACTGATTCTCGGGGCGAGTGGGCTAATTTGCTGAAAGTTCTTTGAGCACTAAATCGGGCAAATCAAATCGTTGGCCAATTGACTGGGAATGTGTATGTGTGCACCTGAGGCGTGCAAACGACTCATGGCTAATTGATAAGCACTGCTGTTACTTTTATTCTCTTTTTGTTTAAAATGTAAAGTGGGTTATTTATGACTGTATGGGCAGGTCTCCTATCAACAGTGTAGTGCCCCATTGGCCGTATTGGCCTCGTGCAAATAACCGTACAACTGTGATAAAAGCGAACATTGCCGGTCGGATATAACCGCAGCGAAGCGACAAACAAACCAATTATGATAAGCTCTTATCAGGGAAACCGTTTTCAATGCTGTCTAATTGGCGCTAAATATTCAATTGCCGTTTTGATATCGTTAATCGAAAAAGTTATCGGCAGAACGCTCCGCTCTAATGGGCCTAATTTCAAAACTCCAAACAAGCATTTGAGAATTTATTTATTTTACGTACATAGTTGGCACGAGTCCTATCGGTATTATAAACTGAAAATAAAAGTTCACCAAACATTTACGTTTGTTTACCAGTGGCCAGTGAGACCGTTTGCTGCGGCACACGAAAAACCACCGATTCACAGTTCCTCAAAGTGCGGGGGGTGGTGAGTTCATTATCAGCCGGAACGTAAACAGCGTCGCTGCTTTTCACGCTTTCCGATAAAAATGTTTAAATCACACTGTGTTAATTAGAGCCCAAATCAAAATCAATGCGCCCGTGGACGCGAACGACTCGAGATCGTGTGCGCGTGAATGCGGATTAAGTAGCTACTAGCTAGTTTAACAAATTCAAACACTTGCTACAATAAAAATAAAGGTGCGTGAGAATACGTGAATTGTGATTTTTGGCCTGTGAACGAATCACGAGCAAAGCGGATAAACAAAAGCCATAAAAAACAGATTCGCACGAGAATCATCGCAAAAGTCTGTGCGCATAAATTACGCCAGCCAATTGGAATTGGAAAAGTCTGGTTTTCGGCGAGCATCCGCATCCGCCATGGACGACGAGTTCAAGCTGTGCTGGAAGAACTTCCAGGACAACATTGCCAGCGGCTTCCAGAATCTGTACGACCGCGGCGACCTGGTGGACGTGACCCTCGCCTGCGATGGAAAGCTCCTCCATGCCCACAAGATAGTGCTGGCTATCTGCAGTCCCTACTTCCAGGAGATCTTCACCACCAATCCCTGCAAGCATCCCATCAGTGAGTACTCCGATTGGGTCGCCACATGATTGTGGCCCCATCAATAGACTACCTCGCCGGCGTCCCCGGTTTAAATGCTAAGTTATACAGCGTGTCTTACATTGTCAGCGAAATGCATATGGATTTAGATAGCGTGCCCTGTCGTGGGTATGGTCCTCCACAAATTGGTCAAGTTTTATGTTCCGGGCTTTTGTGGCCATGCATATGGATGATCCCAATGACACATTGCGTTCCTAAGTGAATCACCCGTGTGTCTTACAAATTGTTTAGCTTCTGTCATTACCAATAATTTGTGCAAATATTTTTTTGGAATATTTATAAGACAGAAGAAAGGTCTAAGCTCTAAACAAAACCATGAATACTTGCTACATTGTTGAGATCATATCATGCCCTTCATATAAATAGTCTATATAATGACTTTTACTTTTCAATGCCAGAAAAGAGTGCCTACTAGTTACATGGCCGTTTGGAAATTAGAGCCTGATTTTCTCATTCGTCCACAGTATTCCTCCAGAAATCGGTCAGTTTATCACTGGGACAGCGGTGTCAGTTTATCGAGGAGCCCGCCCGTCAGCCTGTCTGTTCGTCACTCTTGTCAAACGCTTAGATATAAATCAACCTTTGTGTTAAATTCCATGACACATTCGGTGGTTATCAGCCCAGCTCCACCTCCATTTCGATTTCGAGTTCCAGTCGAGAGACCCAGTACGTCTAGGGCTTTACAGTATCACTACCATAAACCCAACTACCCATCTTATTAACTTTTCACTTAACTTTAGAACTCCGCTTGAGAAGCTTTACTTAGCTTTTTTAACGTACCTGCGTTATAATCAAATAATATAATTAGTCGGTTGATGGATCGCCCATTAGAATTAATTATTGCATTTGTCAGCGATATTACCTACATATATAAGAGATTATGAATAGAATATGACAATTCAGAAAAGTTATTGCTAATACTTATGTTCCTAAGAGCTTTTAATGAGTTGTATTTAATTACTAATTACTATTAATTAGTAAGACTAATCTGAATAAGTCAAATTCTAATTCAAATAAAACTTATTCTCGTACGCAACGTGGTACCTTCCCTTTTCTGATCCACGTACCAGTTAGTGGAGTTTGACTGCAGAGTCGTAAATCTAAAGACAAACAGCAGCAACCCACTAAGAATCGAGGTCTGGTGATAATCCTCCGGTGAGCCGAATGCCGCCGCCGGGTTGTCTATGCCTGTGTGGTAGCTGCCGGAGTCCTCCGCCTCCGGAGGCACACCGGGATTGTTTACCCTTGCTACGCACGGAGTATCCATTGTGATAAGGTCCATGGCGCAGAGCGCAGAGTCGGAGTCGGAGCCGCAGCCCACTTCGATCGAATCGGGGAGATTGGGTGCGTTGCTGACCTCATCAAATGTACTTCAAATGGACTCTAGAACGTTGGTGTACTATTTATGTACGCTATATGGTGTATATGGTGTATGGATATGAGATATCGCCGTGGCCCCTCCTGGTCGGTTCGATTCCGATTTCGTTCGCGGTCGTGTTGAACACGGCTGCCTGCTGCACGGTGGCTTTATCTGATCAGGCGGCCATAAAAAATAAGGTTTTATCTTTTCAAGTAGCAGCAGGAAGGTGCTACCTACCCACGAACGCTGCTACAAGAGGTATTTCCAAAGATAAAGAATATTAATATACCCTATAAATAACGGCGAACCCAAGCGGGGGCAAGTTATTAAATATAACCAACCAACCAGCCAACCAACCAGCCAGCCAACAACAGTCATCGAGGTGCTAACAAGCCAAATGGCTGTGTGTGTTCCGTGTGTAACACGCAGCAACAACAATAGTCTAAATATTTTTTATCTTTTTATCGCGTTTAACAATCATTTATTGCCCAACTGAGCAACTGGGTCCGCCCTCACACCTTCACCCTTCATCCAACCACTCGAAGTTTTTAGTTTTCGAGATATTGATTAGAGAGCCTCGCTCGATTGATGTATGTATGTACGAGTATGTAGCATACGTGTTTCCGCTGCTCCGGACGTGTAAATCAATCCACACCGTGCCGGCCAAGTGGTTATATCTGGCCAACAGTCGCAGTCCCCAATACAATGCTAATCCTCCAAAATTATCTATTTATTATTGGCATAAACAAGACGGACATCGTCTGGGGGCAGCGGTTTTATCAGCCCAGCGTTTAGTGCCAACCACTTTACTTTGGGTATCACTCTTGATCGTAAAATAAGATTTTGAACTTATTGCTCGTTAGATAACGCACTCAGACAGTCGCAGCATGTGCCATGCCATGTGTGATATTGGGCCTCTCCAAGAACCAGGTCCAAGCCTCTTCCCTTCCACATCCCCCTAGTCACCTGGCCACCTGGCAATTCCCACTCCCGATTTGAAGTAGCCACGGCGATCGAATATAGCCTTACCGTTGCTTACCGGCCAGCTTTTGGGGTTGGGAAGATAATATAATATCGATCGCCGGACTTGTCGTAAATATTAAACACCCAATGTTATTAATATATTGCCGCACCGTGACTAAAAGCAAAGTCGTCGTTCCATTTGCTTCTCTACGCTTCAGAGGGGGTAAACAATTTTTATGGAGACCTGCACTATTTATTTCGCCAAAGTAATCCATTTTTGGCCACTTTGGACTTTGAGTTCCGGTGCGTTCTTAACCCCTAATCTTCAATTTGTTTATTTCGATGTTATACGCTTGCCAAGATTATCAAAAGTGTTTGAATTGCTCGGAAACTAAGGGAGATCATAGTTAATTTTCTCTTGTGGAAGATATTTCTTTTTTATGTTTTTGAAAGGTTTAAAAAAATCTGAAAATCTAATATAGGAATTAAATTTTTTGGTAAGGTCGTTATAAAGATCTTCTTAAAAAGGAAACCTCATCATAAAATCTAAATTAAATATTATAAGACTCTCACTCCGATATTAAGTTAAGTAGAGTATGTATTCTGCATAAGCTACTTGAACTTATTATTTAAAAAAACCTAAACGCTTTTAAGGGCGTTAATCCAATTGAATTATCGAGTTTATAAACCCTTCTACATTTCCCGCTTCTGGGTTACCCAATCGATCGCGTTGAAAGCTGTTTACGTACAGCAGTATTTTATGGTCTCTTCGTATTATATCAAACTTTGACTTTGAGCATATGAAATTTCATAAATGCTTTTATTGCCCATATGTGTTGACAATTTGTAATTTATTGGCCTGCCAGAAGCCAGTAGCCAGTAGTTAGTAGCCAGTGGCCAGTGGCCAGAAATCGCCAATTGACGTGGCAATCGACTAAGCTGGGCTAATCCCTGCGCCAGCCGGACTCCTTCGGGGCATTTCTTTTCGAGAAGAGTTGGGGGCGGAAAGGGGAAATGGAATGGAATGGAAATGGAATCAGAATGGGAATCTATGACCAAGCTCTTGGGTTGGCTGGGTCTCTTGTTGTCGGTTGGGCTTCTTGGCCTTTTATCAGGTTGTACTACTACCAGCGCGACAATTCGATTCGACTACTCGACTATTATGGCGTTTGGAGATAACAAATATTTATGAATGTTCGTGCGACGACATTGTCAAAATGAGGCAGCCCACTCCACTGCAAGCCCGACGGCTCTACGAATCACCGAGGGGAACAACAATAGAACCTATTGGCGTTCTGATTCGATAAACATTTATCATAATCATAAAATAAAACTGTTTCGAAATCGAACGCCTGCGATCCGATTGGTGGAACCATTTGGAGTGGGCGTGATCTTGTTTGGCGAGGGTGTTCGCGTCCCAAAACAAATCAAAATCGAGCTGAGGCAGATATCTCTGCAGTTCCTTAGTACCCAATCCCCAATTCAAGACGCTCTGATATCAGCAGAGATCACTGCGGGTCAGGCGACTGTTGGTGCCGCAGATACTATATGGCATACATTTAGGCAAACAGCGATCGAGACGCGATGATCTGAGTTTTGGGTACTGTCGATTCCCTCTTATCAGCAGCATGCACGGATTTATCACGTTCTCCGTGAACTTTAGACAGAGTTTATCTACGGTCGGGGACCATAAATGGTTTATTGATTCAAAAGAATTTTGTATATGGATCTCTTTGTCTTGATTCACGCTCGCACTTTATCTCCGGCGATGCTGGCCGTGTATCTGCGTCTCCGGGCACGGAAAAGTGAGGCAAATGATAGTGATAGTGGTGTATACTACTGAGTGCCCTCAATGTGGAATCCCGTATCTATCTGGCATCAGTTGAGTCTCGATGTGTGCACTGTACCCCTGAAGCAATATATTGCTTCACATATTGCCTGGATTTTGATCTTCGCCAGGCGATCACTCGGACGAATACGGACATGCCAAGGCGCAGATAGATAGATAGGCGAGACAAAATGATCCGTAATGACGACTACGGCAAATGATAGGGCACAATTGATGTCGTCGTTCGTCGTTCAGATTAAGCAACCAAGTTTGTCTGTTGCTGATCGGCGATTTAATATTGTATTTACATACAGCCGTACATATGCGATGTATGTACGCCTGTTTGTGTAATAAAATTGTTATTGAGAACAAGTGATAATATTGTTTTTAACTAGATGTTGATGCTGCGAGCGACAGGCACAGTGGGCAGGGGTTGAAGGAAAGGCACTGATAAGAATCAGTTTCAGATCAGCAAATTTTGAATAATCTGTCAGCAAAAGTACCGACCTAATCTGGCATCGGGTTTAAGCACTTTAATTAATGTGTGAATCCTGCTTTTGGCGGGAAAGCTAAATGATGAACCTTCGTGTATAAAAACCTTGAATTAAAGACTCTTTTCAAATATATTTATAGGTTTAAAATGAATTACTTAAAACACATAATCTTCTCTGAAACATCTTTCTCTGTAAAAACGATTGACAACTTACAACGGCTACAACAAATTTATAGAAATTTTTGTAGAACCCAAAAACCCACTTTATGGCTCACTGTGAACTATGGAATATTAAAACTTATGTGGCATGATCTCGAACCACCCCTGAGATAACAGATCCGCACCACTGTGGATCCGATTCGAATCCGGACTGCTCCACAGCTTCTTAGGACGAGTGGGGAGCACGCGGATGATATGTCATGCTACTTATTTTATAATTATTGCTGTGCTACTGCGTTGCTGTTGTTGAGTTTATATTTAAGTTTTCAGATTTCTTATCATAGCTGTTTTTATGTATTGATTTAGTATTTGAGCGTTTCGATGATAACATCTCCACTACGAATGTGACCTCCTTTCCTACTGATGTTATTATTGTCGTTTCGAGTCTTTATGTAAACAAGCAATTACGTTGAATCATTTTTGGGTTGAGGGGAAAACATAAAAACAGTTTGTAATCAGTCTGGAAACATTTCAAAATCCCCTTAAGTTTAAACGTTTTTAAAACAATCACTGGGCTGTTGACAAGCACGTTTTTGGATTTTTCCAGGAATGTTGTTTGTTACTTAAAAAGATGTACTTATCAAAATGTGTTCTTTTTGTGCATTTCTCCATGGATTGCCTTGAAAGGCAATAACATATAACATAAATAATAAATTTATTTTATATCTCCAAATCTTTCTAGTAATACTCAAGGATGTAAGCTTCAACATTATGATGGAGCTACTGGAGTTCATGTACCAAGGAGTGGTGAATGTTAAGCACACGGAGCTGCAGTCGTTCATGAAGATTGGCCAGCTGCTGCAGATCAAGGGCTTGGCTACCAATTCGAACTCCTCGCCAGGATCGAGTGTATCCGAGAAGTCCTCTAGTCAGCCACCGGCAGAAGAATCGAGCAACACCAATCATCACAGCTCCAACAATAATAGCAATAACAATAGCAAATCGGAAACGGATCACAATGAATCCAAGGGCCAGAGCAATTCAAGAACCACTTCGCCAGGTGGTGCCAGCAGAGCCTCCAACGATGCCAGCCACCTCTACACATCCAGCAAACGTCCGATGCCGTCGGATTTTGGCAGCGATTCCCTGTCCATTTACTCCGGCAAGCAGTTGAGACGCTCCCTCAAGGATCACGGCTCCGGCGGAAGCGAAGGAGGCGGGGGCGATCACGCGGATAGTGCAGCCGGATTGGACAACAGCCTGAATTCAGAGGAGTTCTTCTTGCCACCCATTCCACAAATTACGATGGGAGAACAGCGCTACGATCTCGGAGGTCTGAAGCGCGAATCGGATGGTCACCATCACGGTCCATTGTCGGCTGGCGGAGGTAGCTCGGGCAGCGTGGGCAGCCTCACCTCTTCGGCCTCTCCATCTGCACCCATCCGAAATCCCTTTGCCCCGGCCTTCAGCATGGACAGCTACAACTTCTACAAGGGCGGCAACAGCAGTGGTCCCAGTGGCAGTTCCAATAATTCGGGTGGCCCATGTGGCATCAACAACAATGGATCCGTGGGCTCTGGCACCGAGTACCCCAACGAACTGTACATGCCCAACGATTACTCCAAAAACTTTGCCAACCACATGGACATTCCCTCAAGTAGGTGGCCTCCTGATTTGTGCCGCTGGCACTATTTTGATCACTTTTCTGTTGCATGTAGCTTGGCATTCATTTTGACTCATTATTTTATTCTTTATAAGATTGGGCTATTATTTTGCATCCATCATTTGGCATACATATGTAACACCATCATTCACTCCACGTACACACTAGCCCACTGAACTCATTGTCACTAACCACTAAGGAATGGAACCAAATGGAGACCTAACAGAGCGGCCATTGATTGTAGAGAGATATTTGCTGATTTAACTGGGGTAAAAGTATTAAGCTGAAGTAAATACTTGAACTGAGCGCATAGTTAGATAAACATCAGATAGCTCTGATTGCCCGTGAGATTCAGTTGTTCGATCGACCTGGCAGACTGGTGGGCCTCAAGGCACATGTTTTGCTGCAAAACTTTCCAAGGGGTTGAAGACTATTCGATTCACTGCAAAATGGGGCTTAAAAAGTTCAAAATAAGTAAAAATTTATTCAAATCATTCCTAATAGTTCGATTATAATGCGTTTATTCTCCATAATGTTTGTCTTTTTTGATATTTCTCAAAAAATGCTAAGTAATTAAGGATGAGAACATACTAAAAAGTAAAGTTTGATTCAGGTTCGAAACGATTTAAAACACTTTCAGCTGCATTTGAAACACACATTAAGTAGTGCTTTTAGTTGAACCACATTTAGTACTGGCTTTATAACGTGGTACTATCGAATCCTTGTAACGCCTAACAATCCGCACAGTATCGAGAACACGCACACCCAACCGCATATTCCAAACGGAGGAGGAGTGTGACTCCTCCCCCGCTATCCAATAGCTTGCCTCTTTCCCCTGTAAATAACACCCTTTGAGCGTCCAGCGAAGAACAGACCACTAATGATCCACCATTGTCCGGAGCAGGCGGCAGCAACATGGTGATGCTGTCCACCACCTCGCTGCTCCACGGCAACTGCGTGTTCAACCGGAACAACACGGTGGCCACGCAGCAGGGCATGAAGACCTACTGGCTGTGCAAGTCGTACCGGATCAGCATGTGCCGGGCGCGGTGCATCACCCACTTGGGCAGGATCATATCCGCCACAGGCGTCCACAACCATACGCCGCACATGCGCGGCGGTCAGGGATCTACGGCGCCATCGACAGCGTCTGTTTCTGGAAATCCAGCGCCAGTGCCCATTTCCAGCCAAGCGGCTTACTCTCTAACGGATGGAGGTGGCCACTTGGGTCCGGATTTGCAGCATGGCAATCGTGTATCAAACATGTTTGCCAATCAAACGCCTCCACCGCCGCCACCACCACCGCCACTTCCAGTGACATCAACGCCGCACCACCCGCATCATCACCACCACTTGGGACAACCTCTGCCCAATCTCCTGGTGCAGCACCATCCGGCGCCATCGCACATGGAGCAGCATGGCAGCTCAGCAAGCCTCTTGCACAATCCAAATCTGATGCACCTGCAGACCCAGACGCACCACCAACAGCAACACCACCAGCAGCACTCACCACACAATCCTCCGCCTCCGCAGCAGCATAATCTGGAGCTGGGAGGTGGCTCGGGATCGGGAGCAGTGCTTCTCTCGCCGGCGCATCTGCAGCAAAGTCCGCAATCGAACCGGAGCAGTCATTCCCTCCAGGCACAGAGTCCACCTCCACAGCCCGTGGAGGAACAGCAGCCACACCAGCAGCAGCAGCAGCAGCAAGAAGGAGCCAGCTCTGAGGTTGCCACAGATCCCAGCAGTGCTCACGTGATCAACTCCATCACCATATCCCCGAACAGCAGGCACACCTTCAAGATGGAGAACATGTAAGGCTGTCGCCGCGATAACCCCATCGTAACATCGCACTGCCTCAAAAGCGGAGGTGTAATTTATTTTTGATTAGCTAGAGTTTTTAGTAGAAAATTGAATTTGCTTCGAAAGAAAGAGAGAGTAAGGAGTAACTAATGTAAATACCCGTACCAATGTGCATAATGTGTTTGATAAACTAATGCGAAACGATAAACCAAAAGTTACTAATGGGCGCTGTGAAATGAATCCCAGATTAAGCTAACCAGAGTAATTTTGGATATGTTTCGTGGCCCTGTGCGTATATCAATGGGTATTCCAATGGCCAAGCACTAACCAACTACAAATAGGCTTACCCCTTAAAATAGAATAAATGGCACTTTTGATCTGATATAATTATAATATTATACCAGGTCCAAAGGTATCTTTAACTTATACAATCACCGAACAGGTAAGTGAACTGCATGACACACATAAACACACATAATTTTGGGCTCATTCGTGTATGTCCTGGCATCCAAAACCAAACATAACCAGCAGAGGGAGCGGAGAGTACAACTCCAAGCATACCCATCAGCAGCCTCAGTCCCAAAACCGATGCTCACTAGCCTTCTCGTCCTGTATTGTAGTCGCACCCGGCGAGCACTGGTTCCAGGGCAAGCTGGAGTTCATGCTGAGCCAGCGCGGCAAGCCGCTGCTGGTCCACGACGGGCACACCTTCGGCATTCAGTACGTGCGCAAGGACAAGAAGTACTGGCAGTGCAACCTGTCGCGCAAGTTCAACTGCAAGGCGCGCGTGACCACCACGGACACCGGCGACATCATCGTGACCAACAACGAGCACTGCCACACGGAGATACGTCAGCACCTGCGCAAGGACTACCAGCGCAACAAGGTGATGATGAACGCCCTGATCAACCTGAGTACAAGTCACATGCGACGCCACAACATGGGCGGTCTGGGTGCCTTGCCCATGGTGCCAGAGGTCCTGACCCAGGGCACACCCATCCACGAAATGGTTCAGAACCTGCACGAAATGGCAGCAAAAGCATCGGCGGGACAGCAACATCATCAACAACAGCAGCGGGCACATGATCTGGAGGAGCCGCTGGACTGCGGACTCCGATCCTCGGTGGCGCTCGATGAGATGGCGCGCAGCTTCATGACCAACAACAAGCCCTCAATTGCCTTCCCGGGCAGCGAATCTGGTCATAACCAGCATGGCAGCGATACCAAAGAGGAACCGTCGTGGAAGGAGAAGATCGAGGGCGACGCTTAGGCTTACATTCAAATAGCAGGTCAAATGGCAGTTAAGTACAAAAGTGGAATGATTGCAATAATACTCAAATACACTAAAAGACGGCGTAACCAAAATAATTCCAAAGAATTTAGTTAATACATAAGCGAACGTACAATCTGCTAGAGCATTTCCATGAGTTTTTTATCGTTTTTATTATTGTACGTTGCGTTAGCTTTACACTGTAATAAATGTTGAATTTGAATAAATCTTTTTATATGAACTACATTAGATGTTTATCACGCGGCTCAGCTTCTGGATGCGGTTGAGCAGCAGATCGCCCTGTTTGATGGTCGCCTGGTATTGCCAGTTCTTGTTGTCAGGCCGATTGGTCTCCACAATGCCGCCGACGCGATCCACCTTGGCGTGCAGCCGTCCGGCGGCGATGAAGCGGGCCAGCTCCTGGTCGATGTAGTCCACGGTTACGCCGAACGACTCGGCCATATACTGCAGGGTGAGGGAGCGGTACGACTCCAGCAACTGGGTGTATCCCAGAATGCGCATCTCGCGCACGTAGTAGCGGTAGTGGGGGTGAATGAGGTAGTCCGAACGCAGATGCTTCTCTACGCCGGCCAAGTGCACGTAGAAGTTCTCGTATTGGCAGTTGTACAAGGCGAACAGGAACTGTTTCACGTCAGGCAGACCGTGGAGCACCTCCTGGATTTCGGAGCCCTTGATCACTTTGTCGCGCAGCTCATTGCGGGGCAGGGCGATCATGGCCACGTAAACGGTGTAACGCACAAAGGTGGGGTAGTCCATCAGCTCATATGAGGTGAAGGTGCTCACGGTGTCTAGGAAGAAGGTGGCCGCCGCCTTAAAGTCACGCACCGCCACCGAATAGACGCCCTGGTATACCTTCAGCCGGTTGCGTCGGTCCCAGTCGCCGCCCTCCTCGATCAGATACTTGGCCTTGTCGATGTTGCGAGTGATAAGATCATGGTCGAGGTAAAACAGTCCCAAGCGGATCAGATGGAATACGATGTCCAGGCGGTGGCCCAGGGAAACGGTCTTCTCGTAGGTCTTGCGGAAAGCGGTCTCTGCCGCAGCCTTGTCACCAATACGGCACAAGTACTCGGACTTCTTTAGGTTCGCCTCGCGTACTTCCATCTCGCCGAGATTCTTTTCCGCATCCTCGATCGCCGCGTCCAGCTGCTCCACCTCCACGCGGTTGTTCTCCTTCATGCGCGCTAGCAGATCTTTGTCCACGGCCCAGCCGAGTTCCGTGCAGATGTGCTCGTACCACGGGGCCATGTTCTCCGTGCGAATCGCCTCCAGAAGCTTCGCCTTCAACGCCGCATCCTGCTTGTACTCCGCCAGGGTGAGCAAGAACTTCGTTTGCGCCAGCTCCAGGTTAGGGTTCTTCTCCAGACCCTGCTCCTCCAGGTTTTCGGCAGGCATTTTGGTCGGATTTGTGGGTTGCGGTTTGTTAAACACAGAGAAAAAGTTGATTTTCTTGACAAAACTTAATTTTGTTTTTGTCAAATCGCAGAGTCATGTACGACCAGTGTGACCCCAAAGTTATCGATAAATTTTACTGTATAATTTAAAAATTGCCGAAAATACCAGAAGAGTGTTCGTTAAGATAGCGACGAAATTAGAAGTAATTGCCAATTGGGTGTTGTTATTTTTAATTTTTTTTTAAATTGCCAGGCTAATTTTAATTTGGAAAAATGATCTGCTATTTCATGACAACTTGACACAACAGGGTTTTAAATAGTCGTAGAATCTTTTTTAAAAATATCACGACTTAAATAATTGGAGAGAATATTCGAGCTTCATATGCCAGTAAACTCAATCTGAGTTTTGGAATCCAGCACTCCAATGAATATTTCTTTTTAAATAAGTGTAAGACCATTTAGCATTTGGTATATACCGGACCTCGAACGGCCACACTAAAGGGGAGTGAAAATTGATTTTCTGATAAAAATTTTCGCTTGAAGCTCCAGCATCGTCCACTGTCCATGTATATATCTTATATTTGCATATAAATATATATATTATACCGACTTGGACTAACCATCAGATAGCGCACAAGATGATTGGCGGCCTGTTCGTCTACAACCACAAGGGCGAGGTGCTGATCTCGCGAGTTTACCGCGACGACATCGGTCGGAATGCCGTGGACGCCTTTCGGGTCAACGTCATCCACGCCCGCCAGCAAGTCCGCTCGCCAGTGACGAACATTGCGAGGACCAGCTTCTTCCACATCAAGGTCGGTGCCAGGAGTTCCTTTGACACCTTCACGCCCACTCATCATCCAATCTCCTTTCACAGAGAGCAAACATTTGGCTGGCGGCTGTGACCAAGCAGAATGTGAACGCTGCCATGGTCTTTGAGTTCCTTCTGAAGATCATCGAGGTGATGCAATCCTACTTCGGCAAGATCTCCGAGGAGAACATCAAGAATAACTTCGTGCTCATCTACGAGCTGCTGGATGAGATCCTCGACTTTGGCTACCCGCAGAACACGGACTCCGGCACTCTGAAGACCTTCATCACACAGCAAGGCATCAAGTCGGCCACCAAGGAGGAGCAGATGCAGATAACCTCGCAGGTCACCGGCCAGATTGGCTGGCGTCGCGAGGGCATCAAGTACCGGCGCAACGAGCTTTTCCTGGACGTATTGGAGTACGTGAACCTGTTGATGAGCCCGCAGGGTCAGGTTTTGTCTGCCCATGTGGCCGGCAAGGTGGTAATGAAGTCGTACTTGTCGGGTAAGCCAGCATTAATCATCTAAAAATTAATATTTTTAATAAACGCCATGTTGTAGGCATGCCCGAGTGCAAGTTCGGCATCAACGACAAGATCGTGATGGAGTCTAAGGGACGCGGCCTCTCTGGAAATTCAGAGGCGGAAACCTCACGCTCCGGCAAACCCGTTGTGGTCATCGATGACTGCCAGTTCCATCAGTGCGTCAAGCTAAGCAAATTCGAGACGGAGCATTCGATCAGCTTCATCCCGCCGGACGGGGAGTTCGAGCTGATGCGTTACCGTACCACCAAAGACATTTCGCTGCCATTCCGAGTTATCCCGCTGGTGCGGGAGGTGGGTCGCACCAAGATGGAGGTTAAGGTTGTGCTGAAGTCCAACTTTAAGCCCTCGTTGCTGGGCCAAAAGATCGAGGTGAAGATACCAACCCCGCTAAATACATCGGGAGTGCAACTCATCTGCTTGAAAGGCAAAGCCAAATACAAGGCATCGGAGAACGCGATCGTGTGGAAGATTAAGCGCATGGCGGGCATGAAGGAGACACAGCTGTCCGCGGAAATCGAGCTTTTGGAGACGGACACCAAGAAGAAGTGGACCCGGCCGCCCATCTCCATGAACTTTGAGGTGCCGTTCGCGCCGTCCGGCTTCAAGGTACGCTACCTGAAGGTGTTCGAGCCCAAGCTCAACTACTCCGACCACGATGTGGTCAAATGGGTGCGCTACATCGGACGCAGTGGATTGTACGAGACGCGCTGCTAGGGCGCCCAAGCATCGCCATCACGGAGCAAGAGTATCACAGTTGAATTTAACGAAATGAAGAAGAATGGAGAACGTGTTACCGCATCTATTGGTATTTCCTCAATCAAATTGAACCAGCAGTTAATGTATTCCAAGATTAGTTCCAGCAAGTCCGGAGGACGCCCGAGTAGCGGGTCCACCCCGGACACCCCATGCCGTATACCGCACACACTGCCTCCGCGAGCACTGGATATGCGGGCGGGGCGTGTTCCCTATAGACATACCACTACTAGGTACTATGATTTACTACCCTACTATGTAATTGTAAACTATGTTGTTTTTAAATGCGTCGCGGGACGCCTCTCAAATCTCACGCTCACGTTTCACAACTCTAATTATTATTTGTATTATCGTATTATAAATATATATATATATATATTAATCATTATTTTCATTGTGCAAAGAACAAAGGCGATAAATGCAACTAAGCGTATTTAATAGACCAAAACTCTGTCAGCGCTATCAATATTGATATTCAAGTGTTAATAATATTCGAATTGTTTAATAAATTAGCATGATATATATATACTAAGTGAAATATTTTTCATGGGCTAGAGGAGATCATATAAGCCATTCCCCTATATCGAACTGATATGCCCTACAATAAAACGGAAAGGTACGATTACAACCTCATAAATGAGTAATATACCACTTTATGATCAACCCCACAAGTGCTGTCTTCGCTATCAGGTGTGCACATTGGTTCCAGATCAGCTAAATCCTTAGATTTAAGACATCATTTTTGATGATGCCCAAAGAAGTGAAAACTAGTTTTAAGCCATGAATCATCGCAACAAGTTGTGTTTATTGAAGTGATCTTTGCGTTTGCGTTAACAAAAAAGTGCCTAAAAATGCCAGTTCGCATAAAAGCTCAGTTACCGTGGAAGGGCTTTTCACAATTTTCCAATGGGCGACAAATCAATGTCAAAACATTGACCAATCAGTTTACCCACCGCGATAAAGGTTATTTCGCTGTGTCCATTAAACTATTATTTCTAGGTGTTAGCTGTTGCCAGCGCCGGATAACCTTGAGTGTCTTGGCCATCCAGATATTAATTAATTGAACTGAAAATTTTAATAAATCCAAAGACATCCGCTGAATCAGAGTGAAGCTTTTGCTTTGTTATCACCCAGCCGGCTTGGTCATCAGTGATAAGGCCACGAAAAAAAAACAGTATCGTCATCTTCTTTGGCTGACACGTTACACGTAACATGGATGATATTGTGCCCGATGTGCTGGATGCGGTTCCCGCTGGCACCATAAAGGTCGCCTATGGCGATAGCTTGGAGGTGAAGCAAGGTAACGAGCTGACCCCCACCCAGGTGAAGGATCAACCGAATGTCAGCTGGTCTGGTCTGGAGGGAAAGTCCAACCTATTAACCCTGCTTATGGTGGATCCCGATGCTCCGACTCGCCAGGATCCCAAGTACCGTGAGATTCTGCACTGGGCTGTGGTCAACATTCCCGGCAGCAATGTGGATCCGTCCGGTGGCCATCCTGTGGCAGCCTACGTTGGATCTGGTCCGCCGGAGGGCACTGGCCTGCATCGTTATATTTTCCTGCTCTACCGCCAGGAGAACAAGATCGAGGAGACGCCCACTATACCCAATACGTATGATATATTTGTACACATTTATCAGTTTGTTGTGATACCGACAGCTTTTTCCATTCACAGTATTCGCGCAGGCCGTTTGAACTTCAAAGCCCGGGATTTTGCCGCCAAGCACGGATTGGGAGAACCCATTGCTGCCAATTACTACCAGGCCCAGTACGATGACTATGTGCCCATTCGGAATAAAACAATCGTAGGCTAGATTTGTGCATATATCATGCAGGGTTTCCAATTCCCCTTCAATAAAGTTTAACCAATCGCTTATCTCGCTATCTATGCGTTGGGGTATTAACTGAAAAGTGCACGCAACTGATTAGGCGACGGACTCCGTCCGGCGATATAAGGCCAGACATCAGGGATCCGGGCCAGAGTCAACTCGCTAACGCCACACCGAGCACAAGCAGCAGAACTACCAGCTAACATGGACACCGCCGGCATTATTCCCGACATCATCGACGTCAAGCCCGCCTCCAAGGCAACCATCACCTATCCTTCCGGCGTTCAGGTTGAGCTGGGCAAGGAGCTGACTCCCACTCAGGTGAAGGACCAGCCCACGGTCGTCTTCGATGCCGAGCCCAACGCTCTGTACACCATCCTGTTGGTGGACCCCGACGCACCCAGCCGCGAGGACCCCAAGTTCCGTGAGCTGCTCCACTGGCTGGTGATCAACATTCCCGGCAACAAGGTCTCCGAGGGCCAGACCATCGCCGAGTACATCGGTGCTGGACCCCGTGAGGGAACCGGCCTGCACCGCTACGTCTTCCTGGTGTTCAAGCAGAACGAGAAGATCACCACCGAGAAGTTCGTGTCCAAGACCAGCCGCACCGGCCGCATCAACGTCAAGGCCCGCGACTACATCCAGAAGTACAGCTTCGGCGGTCCCGTGGCCGGCAACTTCTTCCAGGCCCAGTACGATGACTACGTGAAGACCCTCATCGAGACGGTCCAGTAATCTGGCCACCTATCAGCCACTGATCAGCTCTCTGTGAAATAATAAATTTTAAATACGTAATAGTTCTCATAAAAGTTATCTCATACTTGCTTGTGGGCGGTCTTCTGGTGGGCAATATCCATAAACAGCTCAAGTTCATTTTATATAGTATAATTTTTGATAATATTTCCGGAATTAAATTGGCATTGCCCGAGACTTAAATTTTTCTTCAAAATAGCTCAGTCTGATATCTTTCTTTTGAAGTAATGTATATAAAAGCAAGAGGAAAGAATAGGTTTATAATTTATCATTTATTTCCCTTTCGCTGAGTTAGCTGATATGGTTATTTCTAATTCACTTCGAAATGATTCACTTAATAGATAAACAATTTTTCTTAGCTGTGATATGAATTTGATTCATCAAAACTATCAGTTTCCTTTTAAAATTCGAACTTTGAACACTTGCCTGCCCACTTCTGATAAGTGCTTTTACATATAATCGAATATACAACTTCAATGACAATAGTTCTTCAATAATTGGGTTTGGAACCATAAAAGCCTAAATATATTGGTTAATTTAGTCCTTTTTGTTAAAGAAGTCAGCCACCAGTTTGTTAAACTCCTCCGCATAACGTAGATGGATATTGTGCTTGCCCTCGGGAAACTCGTAGTACTTCGCATGGGGCAATCGCTCCCGCAGCCAAGGAATGTGCTCCGCCGCTATCATGGGATCCTTTTTTCCGTGCAGTATAAAAGTGGGTATCTTTATTTGTTCAACTTCGGCGCGACAGAAGTCACCATCCCTTTGGTCATAGAAGGCGCATGCGGCGTCCACCCATTCAGCCCACAGTTGGGGGAATCTCTCTACGCCGTAAACCTTCTCCATGGGCTCACGCATGCGCGGCGACCACTTGGCTACATCCCGGATGTTCTTGAGGGCCTTGACTTCGTCGGCGTTCAAGTAGGCACCTGCTCCCCAGATGGCTAGGCGATCCACAGCCTCTGCATGACGACCTGCGACTATGAGGGCCGTAATGCCACCATCACTCCAGCCCAGTATCGAGAAGCGTGGTCTGTCCAGAGCACGCATCAAATCCACGGCTGTCTGGGCATCCTCCCGAAAGAATTCAAGGCCAAACTTGCGCTGCGGCGGCACTGATTTGCCGTAACCCGGCGGATCCCAGGCGATGATAGTGTGTCCCGGCAGCAGTTTCGGCAACTGCTCGATCTGAGGCCTAAAGTCGGTCCAGGCGGAACCCAGTGCTCCTGGCATCAGGAGCAGACTCCGCTCCCCACTGCCGCTCTCCACAATGTTCAAATCGGAGCCATTCACCCGAACTTTCCGTTCCGTGTGCACCAAGCGCCTGGTGATCGGGGAACGGGCACCCAAAAGTCGGCACAGATTGCCCAGCATTACGTAAGGGGGATCTAACGGGGATTTTGGAGTATGGCAACAAACTTAGCTGCTTCTCAAGTGCTCTTCAGTTGTCCAGGAAAGAATATTCGGCAAATTGTAATCTTTACACACGACGCCTTGTAAAGTGCACTTGATAGAGTTCCGTTGATAACAGCTGATTGATAAGAACAGCTGTAAGTAAACGATCGGATTAGTGTGGCTGCAAGTGCTGTGCCGTTAAATATAAAATAAATATACCAAAGAATAATTTTTAAAAGAACCGTTAAATTCAAATATCATTTATCAATATCAAACTCTACACACAATTTGAAATATAGGTAGTTATAAGGCCCTTGAAAGTTCAAGAGCTGCCGCTTAGTTTGAGTAAAAGCTTTTCGCTCTTCCCCCAGCTTTTTGGCATTCCCAATCCTAGTCCTTGCTAGTCCACTTGAACGTCACGACTCCGAAGGACAATGGACAGCACGTGCTGGCATTTGTTTAGACTTTAGCGTGCGTTAAAATATTATTAAAAACTGTAAGTGCCCAAGAGCAGGATCCTGGTCCCTGCTGTAATGGTCAGTGCGTGATTCGTGTGCTCAAACTAATGTGTTCCCCAGGACTGCGACTACGATTAATGGAGGCGACGGCCTTGCAATTGCTCTCATAGGACAAAGGCCCAAGGGTATGGGAAGGGACAGGGGCAGTACATATATTATACATACATATATACGCATACATACACCCGCAATCGAGAGTAAGGGACATCACATTCCATTGCCAATGCAAATGCAAATCAAATTCGACTCCGAGTCGTCGAAGTTGCGTAGTAAATGTCAAGGAATTTACACGGGTCGTCTCAGAGATAGTGAGTTGGTGTGTGTGAGTGCGACCACAGGACACCCACGCACACAACTGAACAAGCATATGTGTGTATCCATGTGAATGTGGCATCTAATACGCTTTAGTGGTGCAGGTTATGAACCTGCGTGCTATTCGCTCATTACGCATGTGTGAGTGGGCAGCTGGTGTCTATGTGTGCGTTTGTGTGTTAGTAGTACGCATATGCATGCCTCGTGCGAAGTAAGCGAGCTTTTAATTTTTGGCATTCCCACACACTACACTGAAAGCAGGCGGTCCTTTCCTTTTTCGTAGCACACTTTTTCGGGCAAATCAACTAAGAACCAATATAAACCATTATACACAAGATTTTCAGTTGCTTAAAACGTTTTTAAGTTATTTAAATGTGAAAGAAGTATAGTGGGGCAGCAACTCCTTTGTCCAGTTCGATTGTAGCGCCCTTTTCGAGTCGTCTAGACCGCACCATTGGCTTTTTGTGAATAAGCTGGCGGAGCTTTCGTTATCCATTGGAAACAGTGCGAAGAAATTAAGTTTGAAATTGCAGTTCAGTCTTGTCGTGGATGCAGCGCGGATCGATATCGGAGACTAGAGCAGCGGAAGGAGCTGCTTAGCAAATTTCGACACACAACATTTTTGTATCCCTCAAAATTGAACCGAAAAATCTGCAAAAATAAATTCAACCAACTAACACGAAAAGAAACGCGACGTGCGAAAAGCCAGCCCAAAAAAGTTATATAAAGTATGAGCGACAAGGATATCGTGCAAATTCAAAAGAATAATTGTGTAATTGAAAAATCTGTGTGCAGGCTGTGCAACTGTTTTCGTATCCAATCAATAGTTCAATCAATACGCATAAATAACTGATAAGTTTGCTGTGGAATCAACGGCAGTAAAGCGCCCATTTTGGGGGCACTTGCTGTGAGGTGCTTAGAAAAATTTTCGCCTACATTTGCGACATGCAGTGAAAATTTTTTCCGATTTTTAGTATGTACATGTACGTTGGAGCGCTCGTGGGCGCCACAAACTGCGGTGGCAGGGGTATTCGGCGAGCTTTTGCCCCAACCATAACCCCCAGTATTGCTAATACAGCCGACTCGGTCGGAGTAGCGGTTGTCTGACAACGCATCGATGCGAAATATGTGCCCGTTTTGAATTCATTAGCCAAAAATTATGCAAATCAAGTGTACAAAATGTCGAAAACCGAACGTGCTAAGCATTTAGGACCAAAAAACCAGGCGAAATCATAAGCAATAATCGGTGCAGTGCCGTTAACAGTCGACGTGTACCGTTAACATCCGCAGCCAACTTCGCCTGGCCGAGCTTTCGCTCTCGCGCGCTCTCACGCTCTCTCTTGGCAGGCGCGGATAAAACGGATTGCCGAGTAACACCAACACAAGGACACGCGAAAAGCTCGCGCTCAAGGACTGGAATACGCGACAGACACACAGAGCGAAACAGAGAAAGAGCAAGAGAGAGAGAGGGAAAAGGACACTTTACGTTTACGCGCGCAACGTGCGTAGGTGTCTCTGTGTGGGTAAGCCTGAGTGCCACCGTGCGTGTGAATGAAGGCGCCACATAGTGCAACATATCAGGATAACTATGCTGATGCGGCCATGACAGCCAGGACACGGCCGAGCATGGACAGGGATCAGCAGCGAAATCGAAATCCGGCGGAGCTGAGGCTCCTGCCCGCCCAGCGCACCTCCACCTCCGCCTTTGAATCCCCCGACTTGCGGTTCAACAAGGCTCGCCGCCGGCGGAGAAGCGAGCAAGTGCCTCCCGTGGTCGTCGAATACCGTCGCTCCTACCGCGTGCTCATCGTCAGTGCCCTGCTGGTCAGTCTGGCGGCCAGTTTTGTGACCCTCAGCGCCGGTTTCCAACTGGACGGCTCGCAGAACTCCTTTTACACCTTCCGCAAGTGGTACACCGGACTGAATGGCACCCTCGAACTGGAGTTCAAGACGGAACAGCCCAACGGATTGGTTCTCTACACCGACGACGGCGGCACCTACGACTTCTTCGAACTGAAGCTGGTGGAAGGAGCACTCCGGCTGCGATATAATCTTGGTGGCGGAGCCCAGATCATCACTGTGGGTCGGGAGCTGCACGATGGCCACTGGCACAAGGTGCAGGTCCTGCGAAACGACGAGCAGACCTCGCTCATCGTGGATGGCGTTTCGCAGCAGCGGTCGACCAAGGGCAAGGAGTTCCAGTTCGGCAAGTTTGCAAGCAACTCGGACGTCTATGTGGGCGGTATGCCTAACTGGTACAGCAGCAAGCTGGCGCTGCTCGCCCTGCCATCCGTCATCTTCGAGCCGCGTTTCCGTGGCGCCATCCGCAACCTGGTCTACGCGGACCAGCCGGGCGGCTCCACCAGGCGCCAGGAGATCAAGCAGCAGCGCGACATCAAGTGCGGCGATGTGCCCTGCGATCACGGCGAGCTGCCCGCCCGTGAAAGGCCGCTCAGGGTGAGTCCATCAGTCACAGACTAACACTATACTTCATTCTAAGTGATGATTGAAAAAACCCTATGTTTATATGTATCCTTAATGACTTGGTAAAAAAACCTTTAATCCTGCAGGGTGTTCGGGGCGGCAACACTACCGATGCCTGCGAGCGAAACGATCCTTGCCAGCACGGCGGCATCTGCATATCCACTGATTCCGGTCCAATTTGCGAGTGTCGAAACCTCGAGTACGATGGCCAGTATTGTGAGAAGGAGAAGGCGCCATCGGAAGCAACGTTCCGCGGTACACAGTTCCTCTCCTACGACTTGGGCCAGACGGGCGCCGAGCCGATAGTGAGTGCCCAGGATGCCATATCCTTCTATTTCCGCACCCGCCAGCCGAACGGTCTGCTCTTCTACACGGGCCACGGCACGGACTATCTAAATCTGGCACTGCGCGATGGAGGCGTCTCCCTGACCATGGGTCTGGCCAATGGCAAGCAGGAGATGCACATCAAACCCTCGAAGGTTCGCTTCGACGACCACCAGTGGCACAAGGTCACCGTGCACCGTCGCATTCAGGAGATCTCCTCCATAACCAGCTTCTGTCGGGTGGGTAACATTTCACACATTTTCTTGGTCCTTGATTTAAAATAGAGTGCTTTATCCTTGCAGCTGGTTACCGTGGTGGATGATGTCTATACGGATCACTCCCACATTGCCGGCAAGTTCACCATGCTCTCCTCCTCGCGGGTTTACGTTGGCGGTGCTGTTAATCCCCGGGCTCTTTTGGGCGCCCGTGTGCACACCAACTTCGTGGGCTGTCTGCGCAAAGTGGAGTTCTCGGCGGATACGCTTAATCTGAACCTCATTGACCTGGCCAAGAGCGGCTCCAAACTGATCCAGGTAGCTGGCAATCTGGAATACCAGTGCCCCAGTGGGGATCCACAGGATCCCGTGACCTTCACCACTCGCGAATCGCATTTGGTATGTTGGAACTTGTATAGAAAATATAGAAAGTAATGAATTAATATTTCATTGTTATTTTTAAGGTCCTTCCTCCCTGGGAAACTGGCAAGCAGAGTTCCATAAGCTTCAAATTTCGCACCAAGGAGCCTAATGGCATCATTGTCCTGGCCACAGGATCGAAGCAACCAAGGGCCAAAAACGTGAGTCCACTCATTAGGTTATCTTGAGCCATTTCGCATAATTTGCATCCTTCAGCCCGTCTTGATTGCCATTGAGCTGCTGAATGGGCACATCTACATCCACTTGGACCTCGGATCCGGAGCCTCCAAGGTGCGAGCCTCGCGACGTCGCGTGGACGATGGCGACTGGCATGACCTGATTCTTCGCCGGAATGGACGCGACGCCAAGGTGAGCGTGGATGGGGTGTGGAATGACTTCCGGACGCCCGGTGACGGCACCATCCTCGAGCTGGACGGGCACATGTACCTGGGCGGAGTGGGTCCTGCCTACAATAGCGTGTCCTGGCCAGCGGCCATTTGGACGGCGACGTTGCGCCAAGGATTCGTGGGCTGTTTGCGTGACCTGGTGCTGAGTGGCAAGGCGATCGATATAGCGGCATTTGCACGTGTCCAGGACTCGGGTGAGTAGTCACGCCAGCGATGGTCATTCAAAGATAACCCGTAACTCGATACCTGTAACCCACTTGGGCACACAGCCTCCGTGAAGCCATCGTGCCACGTGCAGGCCAACGTCTGCAACGGCAATCCCTGCCTGAACGGAGGCACCTGTCTGGAGGGCTGGAACCGACCCATCTGCGACTGCTCGGCCACGCTGTACGGAGGACCCACCTGCGGACGGGAACTGGCCACGCTGGCCTTCAACGGCAGCCAGCACATGACCATTTGGCTGGGCAACGGACAAGGCACCAAGACGCAGACCGAGGAGCTGGTCATCCGCTTCAAGACCTCGCGTCCAGCGGGACTCCTGCTGCTGACCAGCGCCGAGTCCAACTCGCCGGATCGTCTGGAGATCGCTCTGGTGGCGGGAAGGGTGAGGGCCAGTGTGCGGTTGAGCGATCGTGAGAAGGTAAGTTTTTCCAGGGGAGGTGCTCAACGTGGCCACATTTGTCCTGCGCTCCAGAAAATCGCCTTTAATTTTCAGCCTTGGGTAAAGTTTAAGTTCTAACCATTCCATTTAAATGTAAGTTTAGAAAACAAGTAGTATAAGCCCAAGGTCAGTGGAAAATGAAAAGCGATTTTCGAGGGCACTGAGACAGCTATCTAAGTGTGTGATAATCCCTTCCAGAACTTACTGGCCGGCCAGTCCGTGCTCAACGACAACAACTGGCACACGATCCGCTTCTCGCGCAGAGCCTCCAATCTGCGGCTACAAGTCGACGGGGCTCCCCCCGTCAGGGGTATGTTATGTATGTATCAACAGCACATCTATGCCCTACTACGTGTCGTGCCGTGTCGTTTTTTTTTACCAACCAACTGAACCAACCAATCGACAACCTACCAACCCCCTTCGTAGGCTCATAGGATACCCCCAGCGATTAGCTTCCATGTAAGGTGCTCCACGCACCACCCGCAGGTTCAAGTTCAAGTAGGAATGCCAATGGCCTCTCGGCAGGAAGGTGTGTGAAGGTGCTTCAGGACGGTCAAAAGAAAAAAGAAAGCAAAGTGTTTAAGAAGAAGATACAAAACAAAAGAAAGCAATAATAATGAAAAGGGTGGGGGAAAGTCAATAAAGGAAAGTGCAGTCAGCGGCGCGTTTTCCTGTTTTTAAGTTCCACTTAAACTTTTTCAGTTGAGAGCTTTTCAGTTAACAACGATTCTCACACCAACACAGCCCACAGCCTCACGAACACGCACACATACTAACACATGCGATTACACTCGAAAACGAAATGCAGTGAAAATCTCAATCAAAAAGAAATTAACGAAGAAAATCGAAAACAAAACGAAGTATTTAGCAAGTTTATTTATCTCCCATTTCTCATGACACATTTCTCGAACTTCCTTACTTCGACGATGATGAACTGATTTGATCTAGACAGCTCTGTATCTCCAACTATCCACCTATGTCTACCCCGCTCTATACTCTGTATCTCTGAACATCGTTAAGCATCTGCAAAATATATAGTTTGAACATCATAAGACACCCGACTCCACTTCCACACCATTCTACACATTGTACGCCTCTCCGAACGTTTGTTTGAATCATAAGTCGAAGGTCCTGTCGAATCGGAATATCGATGGATCCTTCGATTGCATACTCAAATAACTCATTCGTAATGATTTTTTATATACTTTGCTCTTGTAATCTCCTCTCAAAACTCTTTCAAACATCTCGATGTTGTGTTTTTATTTGCGATACCTACTTACTTACTTACTTTGTATGATTTCCCAATTGCGATTGCCAATTAAATTCCAATTACAATTCAATTCCAATTCCTAAGCCCACACAGAAAGTAATTGTAATCGAATAAGCGTAAATACGAAAGCAAAGAAAGTTGGACAGCTGTAAAGTTTCAGCCTTAAGTGTTTTGAATACCATTATATTGATTGTCTTGTACATTGTTTTGTCCTTGATATTCGAAAGTATTATTTGGTTTTCATTCAAGTTCTGGTAATTATGTTTGCCTTTGTTGCGTTGTTGAGCAAATGGCCAGGGGAAATGTTTGTGTTTATGTAATTTAAAAGTATCTCATTCATTTCTTTCATTTCAAAAAATATATAATATTTTCTATTCGGATTTTTTAAAACGACTTTGGCTTAGCTCAACATTTATTTTAGGTTTTATTGTTATTTTTTGTAAATACTTATCTTAAACAATGAGTTCTCGTTTACAGTCCTATGATAATCTAAACAATGAAAATAACTAAAACAACTGCTGTACCATAACTTAAACGACACGTGCGGTATGTAAACGTTAAAAGGTGTTTGTTTCAGACTTCTACCGAATGTAGAACAGCGAAAACAACAGCCATGGTGTTTCGAGCACCACAACATGTAATATCAGTGTCATATGCAAATGCAATTCCCCTATCACGAGCGTGATCTAAATGACCTTCTTTGAAATGAAAGCGAAATGCGACCGAACCAGAAAAATAATAATGAAATACAAAGAACAAAAAAAAATAAGAAAGAAAAAAGCTAAATTAATGAGTAAGGCGAACAATGCAAAATGACGGGAACGCAGCGTAAATAATTCCTAAGTACAATATCGTTTTTCGTTTCATGTTTTAGGCGAGAGAAAAAAATCGACACGCAAGAACTCGGGGAAACATTTTTTTGCCCAAATCGCTCGATGAAAGTCACGCTATCGGCAAATTGCGATTGCCATTGGAAAATGGCATTAGTATTGGTATTAGCGTTTCAGTCTCATTGAGTCGAGAGGGCAAAACAATGTTTGAAAGCGCCCAGGGCTGTAATTTTGCACCATTTAATATGTAATTAGCTTTGTGTTAAGTAAACTCAACTATCGTAAACATCAATACAACAATACCGCAACCGCAACCAAATTGCAACTAACTAATCAAGCCTAACGTGTCTCACGTAAAATTAGATTCTTGTTGTGTAAGTGTGTCCAAAAAATGAAAATTAAACACCCAAACGAAGCGAAGAAGTAACTAAAGGCAGGCGATGGTGAAGGCTATAATGGAAAACTAATGACCAATATTAAAATTATGTCAATTCCTTAGAAAGTAATAACTTGCCATTCAATGATAGATCACTATAACAAAGTAAGAAATTATTAGATAAACTTAACTTTGAATTATATAAATCTCTTGATATTATGAATATTTTAAAAATCAATCCAACAGCCAATATTTATCAAAGTAACCATAATATTAGAAAGGAGGTCGAACAAAATATGAGTTAGTTTCATAAAAAATTAGCAATAAGCTAGAAGTTCTCCTTATAGCTGGATCCTGCTCCTGCCTCAAGGAAACAAACACACACACTCACACAATTTGTGAACTGAAAGTCTCGCACACCTGCACAGGCACACACCCACACTCTCTCAAGCACCGTTGCACGGAAGTACTCACACACACACACACGTGACGCGTTTGCATGTGAGCACCTGAAAACTTGAAAAGCAAGCAGCCGCCAGAGCAATGAAACTATGATAATAACCCATAAAGTAACAAGCAAAACCAATGGCTGTCAGTCGGAATGATATAGCCCATATACTAGACCGCATGACCTGCCCACGAGCCAAAGTCGGGCTACACATACATAGCCCTTCTGTACAGTGTATAGTGTATATCTTTGTTTCGTACTACTATCGCATATCGTATCGTTCGCCATCGCATCGTATCATTTAGCCCACTCAGCCATTCAAGTGTATGAATAAGTAACTGTAAATGCGCCAAATTGCCAGCTGCAACAACAGTGCCCTACTTCGACTTCTGCCCACCGCCAACCGCCCACCACATCGCCTCCTCTCTTTCTCCCCCTCTATAGCTCTCTCTCTCTTTATCTTAATGCTATGTAGCACTGGCTGTTTCTGTTTCTGTCTCTGTCGCCGCAGTCATTTGCATGTCAAGATGTCAATCATTCGGTGGGCCAACGCGTCGTATGCGCAATGTGGTCGCTCGTTAAGGCTAATGCACCCTTATTAACTTAGACGTAGTCGCCGCACACACACACACACACACACACACACCAAAGCAGTCACAAAGACACACACATGGAACTCTCTAGGGCGCAGATTAACACATTTCCATTTACATTTACAGAAAACATGGACAGTTTACCAATACCCAGATACCCATCGATGTTTAGTTCAATGTCGTTGAGCAATGACCAAATTACTTTTGGTTTTTATTCAATTATACCCGTTATTACCGATATAATCCCTGACCTTTTGAGTTGCCATTATTTCTAGACCGTAGGTTGCCTCTGTAAACTTTTTCCATACTTTTACTTTTCCTCGGTTCCCACGCACAGCTGAGAAATGAAAACTCAAATGAAATTATCTGAAATGTCACCGCCACCGTAATCGTATTGAAAATGTATCTCACACACCAAAACTAGACTAAGAAAAGATAAAAAAAAAATGTATTCCTCAAATGTCAATCAATGCATATTCGTATGTAAACAAGAACAAAATGCGCACCAACTAACCTAATCTAACCAACTTAGCGATCTCTTTACTTTTACTTACTTTCCTTTGGTTTGCGCTGTGGCAGCGATTTTCGATTATCGATTTCGTTTCGTCTTAATTAACAACTAAACAACTACAATTACTATCCGTACCAGTACATTGTATGTATTGTAATCTGCACCTTTCTTTAGTATGTACCAAGCTGCAACAACTAAATAATAACAATACTCCAATCGAATTCCAACTACATTCAGCCACTTGTCGAGTGAAAAATACAACTGCTTGAAAAATCTATGAACCAACAAAACTAGATCTATGTCTACTAAAACCGCATACCTATATCTACTCTATACTCTTATATACTCTTTGACATTTGCGTATGTGCTTCTTGTCACCAACTATACTCCATATACTACTCGTACCAACTACCTATATATATATATATCAATATATCTATCCAATCAAACGTATACCCATATGTAACCAATGTTAACGGTACTCCGCCTAGTCAACAACTTAGAGCAAAGCCAATCCTGGCTAGACAAACCCCATGGCGAGGCCCCCGAGTTTTATCCATCTCTTGTTTTTGGAAATATTCCTTCCACAGCCGAAACGATCCTGGGTCGTCACAGCACCATGGAGATCCGCTCGGTCCACCTGGGTGGCCTCTTCCATGCCGAGGAGGAGATCCAGATGACCTCCACCATGCCGAACTTTGTGGGTCAGATGCAGGGCTTGGTGTTCAATGGCCAACGGTGGGTATCGATGTAGTCCACTTAGGTGATAGATCTCTATTTTGGCCTCTTCACACCCAGCTATTTGGACATTGTCAAGAGCCTGGGACCGGAGCTGTCGGCTCTGCCCAGTGCCACCTTCAAGTTGACAGCCCGCTTCGTGAACTCTCCGGCCGGACAGCCCTACCATGCGGCCACGTTTCGCTCCAAGCACTCCTACGTGGGTCTGGCCATGCTGAAGGCCTACAATAGCATTTCCATTGATTTCCGCTTCAAGACCGTGGAGCCCAATGGTCTGCTGGTCTTCAATGGCGGACGACGCAACGATTTCGTGGCCGTGGAACTGGTCAATGGTCACATCCACTACACCTTCGATCTGGGAGATGGTCCAGTGACGATGAGGGACAAGTCGCGCATCCACATGAATGACAACCGCTGGCATCAGGTCAGCATCAGGCGTCCGGGTCCCAAGACGCATACCCTAACCGTGGACGACTCCTTCGAGATTATCAGCCTAACTGGAAACAACATGCACTTGGAGCTGGCGGGTATCCTGTACATCGGAGGCGTTTTCAAGGACATGTACTCGAAGCTGCCGGCCTCGATCTCGTCGAGGTCCGGATTCGAGGGCTGTCTGGCCTCTCTGGATCTGGGCGATGCCTCTCCCTCGCTGACCAGCGATGCAGTGGTGCCCAGTTCACTGGTGGTCAGTGGCTGCGAGGGACCCACCAAGTGCAGCCAGAATGCGTGTGCCAACAGAGGAAACTGCGTGCAGCAGTGGAATGCCTATGCCTGCGAATGTGACATGACCTCCTACACAGGACCCACCTGTTATGATGGTAACTAACATATTCTCTTCTCTACTTTTCTGACTTACAATCTATTGTGTTCCCCAGAATCGATTGCGTACGAGTTTGGCAACAACAAGGGCATGGTGCAGTACACATTCCCGGAGAACGCACAGGCTGACACGGAGGAGGATAACATAGCACTGGGCTTCATAACCACCAGGCCGGATGCAGTGCTCCTGCGGGTGGAGAGTGCCACCACGCAGGACTACATGGAGCTGGAGATAGTGGAGGGCAACATCTTCATGGTGTACAACATTGGCAGCGTGGATTTGCCGCTGGGCGAGATCGGGACGAAGGTGAACGACAACGCCTACCATGTGGTGCGGTTCCAGCGCAAGGGAGGCAATGCCACGCTCCAGCTGGACGACTACAATGTGCAGGCACTGACGCCACAGAGTAAGTAGACAAGGGGATAGTTCAGCGCAGGGGGTACCTAATGCTCTACCGATCTTCTTCTCCAAACGACTTTCAGGCCACCACTCCACCGTGTTCAATACCATGTCCAACGTTCAGGTCGGCGGCAAGTTCAGCCGGAACGGTCGCACTCGAATCGAGCGGCCGTTCGCCGGCGTGATCGCCGGACTTTCGGTAAACAAGTTACGCATCTTGGACTTGGCCGTCGAACGCGACCCCCATATCACCATCCGCGGAGATGTTCAATTGGTAACTGGAGTATTAGATAGAAATGATCTGCAGAGAATGCAGCAGGTTAGGGAATTTATTTGAAATTTTATTTGAATTCCTCTCAACTTTCAACTTTCCAAGTATTTTTCTCATCGTAAACCAAGTTTATTCAAAATTCTTTCTTTGATTAAAAACCAACAAAAAACAAAAAAAAAAAACCAAAATGAAATCTAACCAAAATTATTGTATTAATCCGCTTCATGAGTTGTGGAACCCCTTTTCCCAAATTGATTTGACATGATTTGATTGCACCACCGAAATTCGAAACCCCAATCGAATAATGTACAGTTCCCGAGCACAATCCTGATATTTGAAATGCATTACCGTGTCAATCGTATCGAATGTAATCACATCTGTACATTGAAGTCATCGTCATCACAATCAAATCCGGGAAATTCGGTTCGACATTCAGTACAAACGTTAACCGTTCCAACTAAACCAAAGTATTAGCTAACTAACTGTATAATCTAGTGTAAATGCTGCATTTGCCTTTATGAACTTATACAATTTTTAATTTACCTCGGGTGCCTTCGTTTTTTAATGTACCGCTTTGAACGCACCAAAAAAATAACAAAAGCCAATTAATATTTGCCAGATTTTTCACTAACCAGCCATTTGAGTTTCCTCGATTTGTTACCATTGCTGCACAGCACATTAACCAATAACTGTGAATATATATTCAGCTATATAAACTGATACGATTTACTATGCACTAGAACTCGTCGCACTTATGCTGCATGACTCTAATCAAAGCTCACATTAAACATAAACACACTGAAACAGAAGCATGTGAAAGCCAGTGGAGATTTATTAAATGCGTAGCCAAGATGCCAAGGCTTGAAGAAACAAAGAAAACATCCCTGGGTTTACTTATACGATTGAAAAATATTGAAATTTATGTATGATCTGAAAGAACATCCTCTGCTGGTTTCATGTGCTCACACCCATACATACGTAATACTTAATCAAACAGCACCTAACCAACTTACTAATCCAGTTAACATACCCCATACAATAACCATCGCTTGGCCCGGCTGCCGCCAGATCAACTGAAGTAAAATTAGACTTTGAACTCTACTCGACAGACGCCGGCGAGTGGTTATCCGGGTGCGCTGGACGATCTGATCTTCTCGGGAGCCGGATCCGGATGTCGCGGCGACGACGAGGACGAGTGCACGCCGCCATTCGAATCGGGAAGCGGAGATGATCTCATAACACCGGTCTACGTGCCGCCCACCAAGCAGACAACCACATCCCAGCAGGGGAATAGCTTGAGTACCGGCGGGAGCAGCAGTGGCGGTGTCATCACCAATGGCACGGAACGGGCCTGCGATGACGAGGACTGCGTCCATGGATCCGGCGACTACGGCGAGACCACGGAGCAGTTCACCTCGACGAGCACCGCCCGCGGTTCAGGTGAGTGGCTACGGTGGTGTGTGTTGGTCTCATTTTGTCATTGGCATTTGGATCAATCACGGAAATACACAGAAACAAAAACAGAATCTACACCAAGCACACACACACACACACTTCATCACAGACATTAGCTAGCCCCACTCGAAATTCAAGTTAAGTATACGCCATTAAGTATACGCCATTAAGTATACGCCCTAGTAACGTAGATAACGTGTTAACGACTAAGCTGTGTGGGTTCAATTGTGTTCGAGTTGAAGTTTGAGTTCGAGTTCGATTTATACTCTATATATACTCGTATATTCGAAGCTCTTTCTCCATATAACCGCATAACCGTTTAGCTAGTGACGCTTTGCCTTTTTCAGTTCAGTTGTTCAATGTTCCACGGAGTTCGAGGAAGTTAGGTTAATGCCAATGCAACGCCAATGCTTTGATCGCTTACACAATAAAACAATGTATATAAATATATATACATATATATATGAATATATGTTCAGATATCGCCTCTATCGCACCCCTCGCAATGCATCAACCCAACCAGAAACCAATATCAATCAACTCGCCGTGTCATCTCAGCTCAGATCAGCCCAGAAAAAAACCAAAAAATATCAAAAAAAAAAAATATATATATATGAAAAGTATCGCAACAATCGTCGCCTATATCCTTCATCTCCACCTGTTGCCGATGATCGATTGCCTTCTAATTTGAACTGACAACGAGTACGCCTTATGTGTCTCTTTCAGAATGTGAAATCGCCTTCATATTTCTGACTGTGATCGCGCCATGGATACTCTGTAAATTCCCATAAGCAAACAGCAAACCAATGCAACCAATGCAACCAAGCAATGCACTTAGGCTAAGCTTCCAACTAGACCTCTGTCTAACTGTATGACTAACTCTAGCATTAACGAGAGCTAAACCACCAGCAACAGCAACCAATGCAAATATGAAATGCAACTTCAACAGCTACAACAACTACAACTATAACAGCCAGAACAACAACAACCACACCGATCATTGGCGAGGGTTTTTTATGGTTGAGTGAGGGTTAAGCGTTAAGCGATAAGGGTTAAGTTAAATGCACCACCTCGCATATATGTATGTACTATATACCGAATATGGGTATGCATATGGGTGCAAAGATCGAAGATGTATATGTTTTGTACATAGTAGCGATAAAAGCAGCGTCTGCAAGTGTAAGATGTGATTTTCCCAGTCCAGTTCCTTCTCCTCCTTTTCCTCCTCCTCCTCGACATTTATTCCCTCGATTGCATAGCTCTACCGTTCTTCCAATTCCAATTTGTACATATCGTGCGAATAGATCGAAGGTCCAGCACCCACAACAAGAATGACACACCTCAACATATCTCTCAATATCTACAAATCTCTAATCCTCTCTAACTGTGTTGAATAAACTATTGAAAGCAAAGCACAACTGGCGGTTCAAGTGATTTTTGGGAGGGAAAGATAACTCAAATAAAGGTTCGCGAAGTAAGCATTATAAAGCAGAAACAAATATTTTATCTTTTTATTTCAATAACGAACTTGTATAAGTTTTTAACCATATTGGAAGCAAAGTTCAGGAAACAAGGTGAAAATCTTGAAACTAAAAATTCGAAATATCATTTTCTTCTTTTTAATGGGGTCTTGAGTAATATCGAGGGTAGCAATGCAACCACTAACCGCACAAACACACTCGCAACAAACATACCAATACAGAGCACCCAATTGAGAACACTTGAATAAACCCAAACCGACTGCTTGCAGAGTCCAACAACAACGAGATGGTGACCATTACCACCACGGGACGCAGCGATGTGACCACGGAGCAGCACCAAGGCAGCAGTAGCAGCAGCAGCAGCGGCAGCACTCCGTCCTACGCAACCACGCAGTCGAGCAGCAGCAGCAGCGGAGGATCGGCAGCCAGCACTCCGGGTCAGGTGAGCACGACCAGCAGCGTGGCCACCACATCCACGCAGCGAGCCACCAGCAGCAGCACCAGCACGAGCAGCAGTACAACCACGACGACCACGACAACGACCACCACTCAGGCCACACCGCCACCGGAGATCCGGAGCACGGTCACCGAACGCGACACCACGCCCTATGACGTTTATGTGGCTGGTGGCGGCATGGGCGGGTCCGGGCGAAATGATCACGATCGCATGCAGCTGCCGGACGAGCATCACCCACTGCCACCGCTTCCGCCACCCATTCCGCCGCAGGATCCACCTCCGTACGGTCCTTATGGCGGCAACACGTACAACACCAACATGAACAACTACCGTCCAAAGGGTAAGGGCGGCCGAATCAACTCCATCGAGGAGGAGCGTACCGCCATGATAATCGGCATAGTGGCGGGCATACTGATTGCAGTGGTGCTGGTCATCCTGCTGGTCCTGTGGCTCAAGTCGAATGGCGATCGTGGCTATAAGACGGAGAGCGAGAAGGCGGCCGCCTACGGATCTCACAATCCGAATGCTGCGCTCCTGGGGAACACGAGCACCAATGGATCCTACCACCAGCAGAGGCAGCACCACATGCAGGGCGGCGGCGGAGGAGCAGGCCAGCAGCAGCACCATGGCCAACAGCAGATGCACAACGGGCACAACGGTAATGGGAACGGAGGAGGCGGCGGTGGAGGCGGCATGATGTCCAGCGGAAGTGGGTCACTTGGCTATGGGAGCGATGGGCGACCCCAGATGGCGGGCTTGGTGCAGCCGAAGGCCAAGAAGCGCGACTCCAAGGACGTCAAGGAGTGGTATGTGTAAGGCGGCATGGTCGCTGGGAATTATCGTCAAATTAGCAATAATTGCAAATAGTGCAAAGTGAGCCGAAAGTGAAAGTGAAAGTAAAAGTCCCCCTAAGATACGAGAAACAAAGAAACACACACATAAGCGTATATAAATATATTTATTTAGCAGCCTCGTAACGTTAATTAAACAATTATAAGCGGTCGCAGTCGGACACTGGGTGTACAAACGGAAACGGAAATGGACGGAAGGATAATAATATGTAGATGGCGCCTTGCGCAGCTCGGTAGGTGGGCATCACGCGATGATAACGTTAGCAGCAAGCAGATAGAGCAGATAGCCGGTAGCAGATAGCCGATAGCTGATAGCAGATAGACACGCAAATACTTTAGACAAGTGCATCTGGCCAGGAGCATTGGTTCGCCCCCAAAGGTAACGTTTAGATTACGCCTAAGAAATTATAGCTTCGACTCAAGACTTGCTAATAGATACCACTACCACTACCACTGGAGAGCAGCCACATCCATCAGCGAATAAGCATATTACACTAAACGAATAAAACTATATATATTATATATATCACAGCGTTACGATAAATTATGCCACTAGCCAATCAAGTAATTGTGTAAAATATTTCGCCACAAAGTATGCTATGAAAAGTTCGAAGAAAGAAAGCCCATAACCGAAACCAAAACCAATTAAACTGCAAATCTTCTAGCGAAACCACTAAACAATTTAGCAGAAATTCAATATAAACGTACTTAAATATATATATTTATATGTAAACGAAAGAGTAATGAGGTTCTAAGTGGGTTTTTTCTTCGCGTGTAAAGTTACAAAATGTGGTGCTGTAAACGTAGGAGACAAACATTGGTTGACTACAATAATAGTAATAATAATAATAATAATGACGGGGAATGCAAGAATTTATGCTACAGAATGTTTGTTGAATTGAAACCGGCTTTAATTAGTTAAAATGTAAATGAGATAATGGTAAACCTAAAGGATAACGAAATTAAATCAAACACTATAATATGGAGGAAACAGTAGAAACCCACGATTTGGTTGACGTATACGTGATGCGACTTTTTCGTTTGCGTGCAGCAACTCGATGCTACTTTGAGTTAGTCCCTCCCACTCCCGAGCCCCACACATATACTTTTTATATGTATTTGAGACTAAATATTGTCACCGACCTGCGTGCAATATGAACTCAGACATATCAAGGAAAAGACAAGACACACACACTTACACACGAACACACCAAACACTCCAACACACACGCGAAATTCGAAGACACTGAAGCGAACCTACCTAGCTTTTCTACTACAACTGCTATTCAATGTGAGCCAACATTACTTTACCGTCGACTAATGAGGAAATCAAGCAACAATTTTACAGTATTATAGCAGCTTTAAGCGTATTTTTCGAAGCCCACGTGACGTATACACAATCAGCAGTCACCAGCACACTCAAAGCTAACACCCACACACACAGTTACACCAGCACACATACAGAAGCGAAATTCGATATTCAGCAAGCCGCCATTGAATTCTGTATACATATTTATAATCGCATATATCATTTTAATGCGCTATATTTAAATTTTTGTCTCACTAACAATACCAATTAGTGTATCATTTTGGATTAGATATACAAATACCTATATACACTCGATATACTACTACTAATACACGCACACTCATCCACTCACCCCACTCACACAATCACCAACTCACGCATTCGATCACTAGCGAAATTACTGGACATACTTCTCTCGAATTCTTAATGGAAACCAAGGCGAGGTATGCTGTAAATACCTAGGAAAGTACTATATATACATGAATATATATATATTTAACAACTAAAAAAAACATATATATACTGCATTTCAAGAAACTTTTGATATATTTTCGAGTTTTTTAAACCCTTAACTTGTATACAAAAAGGAAGCGAAAGCGAAAACACGAGACAAACTAGCGAATCTAGCTGAAATGAACACCTAGGACAATTACAATTACAAGTACATAGCGAAACAGTACATACAGTACAGTACATAAACACAACTATATATACAGGACATACACGCATACATCCAAACTATACTATTTATAAATGTACATCTATACAAAATATACATGCATACCATATAACGTACGAGTATGTTTAACAAACAATGATTATTATTACGAATTACGTCCCTTCGATTTGATAATGAAACCAAACGAAAAGAAACCACAAATTTTAACGCTGTTGATAACCAAAACCATTCCCACTTATATATGTAACACTCTCTCCCGACAACTTTCTCTCTATCTCTTCACAATGTTAATGCTGCACAATGAAAACTCTGCATTTAAAGTAAACCACTAACGTTTATTCATTTCGATTCAAGAGAAAACCAAATTAAAAATAACTAATTATACAAATTTGCCTTGCGATTTATCAGCGAGCACACGATATTGAATCCAAAATCCAGATGGGGAGTTAAAAATATTCGCGCTAAAGATATCGAATCGACACGCCCCCAAAGCAAGATTTTCTTCATTGTTTCGAAACGAATTACATTTTATTAAGATCAAAACCAAATCAAGGTAAATGTTATGTATGTATGATATAGTGGGAGGATCGTGAAATGAAGGACGAGTACAGTTAGTTGTATGGGTAAAAGTAACATAGTTAAAGCATGTAACTTAATAGTTCAAGGATCGGAGGAGGAGCGATTGCGAGTGGGAGCGCATATAAAGGGAAACGATCGCAAGTATCGGTACTAAAACTTACTTCTACTTAGGCTTAATATCATTGTTATCTAATCTATACATATATAAAAACCGACACACAACACCCCACATATAACAGAGAATATGTATATGAACATGTATTGGACGCGCGGCGCTTGAGCTGTGCCTACATATAATTATAAATATATATATATATATTTAACAAATTGTAACGTGTATATGTAGCGGCAGTGATTGTTAAAGAAATTGCTTTGTTTTGTGTTAGATTTTATAATTTACGAAAAAACAAAAATTGTAAAACGCATACAAATACAGAATGACTGACAAAACACAGAATTATAACATTGCATATAATAAATACAATAAAACTATAATTGAAAAACAAGTTTTGTTATTGTTTGTTGGATAAGTAAGATTACCTTTCTTAAATTGAGCGCTAACTACTCGATAACAAATCGACGGTGGGACTTCTGCACCGGATCATTCGATGAACCGATAGATTCAGTGAAATCGATATTTTCGGACCCTGCTTCACTTGACTTTCACACGGCATCCCTGTTGAATTGCATTCGCAAAGGTGGCAACCTCGCGCGGCGACTGAATAAAATAAAATTGGAATTGTAAATTATAAGTTTAAGCAAAAACAATGGCTGCCACCCCAAGCGCTACCGGCAAGACCGAGATGATCGACCTGACCAAGTTGAGTCCGGAACAGCTAATTCAGATCAAGCAGGAGTTCGAGCAGGTGCGTTCCGCATGTGGGTGTGCGATGAGTCAAGAGCAGGAGGGGGGATTTCGGAGGAGGGGCACCCCAATTGGCACATGCTTCTAAAAACTGCCCATTTTTGTGATCTTTAGGAGATGACCAACGTACAGGACTCGCTGTCGACGCTGCACGGCTGCAAAGCCAAGTACGCCGGCTCCAAGGAGGCGCTGGAAACCTTCCAACCGAACTGGGAGAACCGTCAGATCCTGGTGCCCCTGACCAGCAGTATGTATGTTCCAGGACGGGTCAAGGATCTCAACAACTTTGTCATAGACATCGGCACCGGGTACTACATTGAAAAGGTGATTTCGATTCCCAACCAGACTTAGAACATCTGCTAAGTGCCATCTGTTTCTCAAACAGGATCTGGAAGGCGCTAAAGACTACTTCAAGCGACGCGTGGATTACGTGCAGGAGCAGATCGAGAAAATCGAGAAGATCCACCTGCAGAAGACGCGCTTCTTTAACTCTGTGATTGGTGTGCTGGAGATGAAGCAGGCTGCTGCAGCGAAATTGCTGCAGTCCCAGCAACAGTCGGCGGCGGTTCCCCAAAGCTCCTAGACGACGGAAGGCGATAGAGACACGGAGACCATTAAATTATTAAACTTATAAACGAGATGTGCGCATTTAATTAACGTAGTTTATTAAATTGTTCAGCTATTTTTTGGCTTCTGCCAAAGCGTTGGTGAGAACCTTGACCTTCTGTTCGTACGCTGACTTAAGATCCTGTAATGAAAAAAGATAATAGTATATCATGTTGAGAACTCGTTGGACTCGAATCTTAACGCACTTTGAATATCTGCGACTGGGTGTCGTACTCCGAACGCAGCTTGTCATACACTCCTTTGGAGATGGCTAGTTTCTTCTCCGTAAGCGCACACTTGTCTTGCTCCGCCTTGATCCACTGCTGGCTCTTCTCCAGACGTGCCTGCGTGTGATCACATTCGGCTGTCTTAAGCTGCAACATGTCCTTGGTCACCTGCAG